>NC_060119.1:985841582-986466582 GCF_021461395.2 Schistocerca americana
CGGACCAGCCCATTCGACCGGTCCACCTCTAAATAGACGTCGTTAACTGAAACAAGTGAGATGATCAATACTTTAACCGGTGAAATTTTAATGCTGTAGAAATAAAGGCAGCATATGAAATGGTTATGTTATGTTAACCGGGCACCTAGAAACGACGGAGAGGCTCCGTCCCCGCCGCAGCTGCAGTGGTCCACAACCCGAAAACGACTACCGCAGTCGACTTCACCCCTCCGCCGCCCCACACCGAACCCAGGGTTATCGTGCGGTTCGGCTCCCGGTGGACCCCCCCAGGGAACGTCTCACACCAGACGAGTGTAACCCCTATGTTTGCGTGGTAGAGTAGTGGTGGGGTACGCGTATGTGGAGAACTTGTTTGCGCAGCAATCGCCGACATTGTGTAGTTTAGGCGGAATAAGGGGAACCAGCCCGCATTCGCCGAGGCAGATGGAAAACTGCCCAAAAACCATCCACAGACTGGCCAGCTCACCGGACCTCGACACGTCCGCCGGGTGGATTCGTGCCGGCGACCAGGCGCTCCTTCCCGCACGGCATATGAAATGGTAATTTATGTATTATTACTGTTTCCATAAACTTAATGCGCTACATAACACGCCTGCTAATCTTTGATCTGTTACCCGCCCGTCGTTGAATAAAAATGGTCTTCGCACGTGTTACCCAAGTGCTCATCTTTAGTCTCGCAATTTTATTTCCGTTTAAGAATCAAATGGTTCAAATGGGTCTGAGCACTATGCGACTTAACTTCTGAGGTCATCAGTCGCCTAGAACTTAGAACTAATTAAACCTAACTAACCTAAAGACATCACACACATCCATGCCCGAGGCAGGATTCGTACCTGCGACCGTAGCGGTCGCCCGGCTCCAGAGTTTAACAATCCTCTGATGTAACACATACTCGTTCGATTGACAGCCTACTGAAAATTCGTATACGTCATGAGCATGTAAAAGTAAAAGTCTTATTTTTCCATCATCACGAGCAGAGTTAGTGACAAAAGACCGTGGGGAGGCAGAATGAGATCCGTCGTGCAGCGAGGCATCACGAGTGGGGAGCTACGCGCAGTGATTAGATGGCCTGCATATTCTGAACTGTGAGGAAGCGGACAAAGCAGTGAGGTGTCCCGCGCCGGAAGCAGCAGTGAGGGAACCGTGAGGTGTCGCGGGCGCCCGCGCCTCCCCAGGGACGCCATTTTGTCTCCCCTCACTTATTCCCGAGGAGCGCCCCCTCCCTGCCCTTCTTCAGAAATAGACGCGGCGCGGGCTCGCCCCGCGACTGTGCCTTGTTTACTTAGGCGGCGCACCCTCACTTATCCTCGCTATAACACAGCACTGAGGCACGCTAACACCTCTATTTCCACGCTGCTCCCGCGCTACTGGGATGCATTCGGTGCTGGCGGTCGTAGCGAGGGAAATCGTGTTGTGCTTGCGGAAACAAACTAAAACGTTTCTTGAATTAGAGGGAAGGAAGACCGGGTTTTAATCTCGTCGACATCGATGTCATTAGAGAATGAACACAAGCTCGGATTATGTCAAGGATGGTGAAGGAAACCGGCCGTGCCATTTCAAAGGAGTCATCCCGGCATTCGAGTGAAGCGATTTAGGGAAATCACGGAAAATCTAAACATGGATGGCCGGACGCGGCTTTGAACCGTCGTCCTCCTGAATTCTTGAGTTATAAACAGTGAGAGGAGGACAAAGGTTCTCATCTTTGCAAAATTAGACCAAACTGAATATATTCCAAATTTAATATATTAAACATCCGTTAAACTTTTATTCTTTAAATTAAATATATGAAAACGAAATAAAAAACTGAGAACTGTCTGTTCAAGTATTGAGTAATTAGTGCCCTACGTATAACAAGACTCATTCGTTATCAGAATTGTGCACTCCAAAAAATGGTTCAAATGGCTCTGAACACTATGGGACTTAACTTCTGAGGTCATCAGTCCCCTAGACCTAGAACTACTTAAACCTAACTAACCTAAAGACATCACACACATCCATACCTGAGGCAGGATTCGAACCTGCGACCGTAGCAGCAGCACGGTTCGAGACTGAAGCGCCTAGAACCACTCGGCCACAACGGCCGGCCTGTGCACTCCAAAGACGGTGGTGACACCTTTCAGATTTCTTTCCTTGTGGTTCATTAAAATCATGCAACAGCGTCGAATAATATTCAGCATTAACAAGAAATACCTTTCCGGTAGTGTCAATATACAACAAGTAACGCATATCACAGTGAAACTTACGGAAAGAAAACGCTGTAGATACACAATAGGTAGAGCAACTAATGTACAGACTGACTTACCTTCAATCGACGCGCTTTGTCCGTTTAGATGAACCGTTTGGTTCTGGTATGAACGACCTTGACTGATTGACATGACTCCTAAGGGCTCTTCATTTAAGTGAGATTGGACTGTTTCGGCCGCAATCTGACTCAATAATATTCTTCTGCCTGTGTGCGTGGTGAGTGCAACGGAAATCAACGATTTGGCTCGTGTTGGTGGCAACCTTCCGCACGTGTGCCTGCGCAGGTCGTTGTTTAAGCCTACTAATGGGTCCCTTACAGGTCATAAAAATTAAAATCTAATGCTTCAAACGGTAAACTATTAAACTACTTCCTGCTTGATACAGTTACAGTAGCCCAACCACAGTATCTAAATTTCGGTTTTTATTGTACATCAGAAATCGTTGCACAAAAATCGTTTGCTGGGAATTATTTTACAAAAGAAATTACTTGTGCAAATCAAGAAGTAGTTTACGCCTAAAATTGGGGCAATGCATTTTTTCTTCAGGATAATCCTTGAAGAGAATATCATCGTTTTAAATTGTCACGATCCAATACAAGGGCGTATGTTATTTAGTTTTGGATTGTTAGAATTATTCTGTTACAATTTTAGGTTTAATGAGTTTTATGCTGTGTGTAAACGAGTGCATTAAATTTTTTGAAATACGACTTTCAAATACAAGAAAATGCACTTTTCTTCTTCTTTCACAAACCCTTTATGTTGGATTGTTTCTCGAAAATTTTTTTAGTGTTAAATCTAAGACTGTATTTTTTCGAACAGTCAATGCGTTTCTTTCTATGAACAATCGATTTACATTCGAGACTGAGTAAGTTATTTCTCTCATGTTCCCTGGACGATGATCTAAGAATATACACCACAGATACTTTATTACCAATGGGGAATGTTAATGTTGATCTGTATCTATAGACATATCAACGAATATGTCATACAAGTATTCCGAAGCATTATCGATAGAGCGCATTGTTTCCTGTTCAAATCAAAAGCGAAATCAGCAAGAACGCATCTGTGGAAGTTATACAAATGCATATATAAATGGCTAAACCTGCTTCATTGTGGACAAATTTGAGTACAGTACTGTAGGAATTAGTCTAGTGTTTTTTTTTTTTATTTTAAGGTTCCAGACACTGAGCAACAAAATACTACTTTGAAGCAGTCGCTATGGTAATCTGCAACGGTCCTACCTGTCGATGATGACGGGGTCAGAGGGCGTTTCGTTGCGGTTGCCGCAGCTCTTCTTATCGCAGCACCGGCTGAAACAGTCCAACAGCAGCGATTACAGTGCCGCCACGTACGTCATGCAACTCACACTTTATCTGTAACGGAACAGAAACAAGCTACTGCATGCATTTGTCTGTCTAGACGAATTTTCAGACCAATCGTAACTAAGACACAGCTTCAGTAACATAACATAAGTGCAGGTCGTTACGGGTAGTACGTGCGTTTGGAGTTGAAAGATTAGAAGAAATGCGTTTGGAAACAATAAGAAGAGCATTTACTCTTCTGTTATCACTGCTTCTAAGCAAATAGTGAGCCCAAATTTTGTGATACATAGCGATTGGCTGAGTACTAATCACGTCTCAGATACTAAGTATAAAGTAAGTTTAATTTATGCTCACAACGAATTACTCGAGCTTATTTGTTTGTGGATGGACGAATAAGCATTAGGAAAACTCTGTTGTCGAGAAGCTACGTGTTCTGCGTAGACAGAATGAAGTTCTAATTCTCCAGCAGTCCGCAGTATATCTTATTGTACGAAAATACCAGAGGTACTTTCTTCCACTTTGCATATACATAAAATCTCATAAAGTAATTATATTAATTTTTTATTTGTAACGTACTTTTGCTTTTAATTTACAATTGCGTGTTAAATATGAACAATGACGTTATGATGTTACGCGTGATACGAATTGCTTACGACGCATTATGAGCTGTAAGTTACGCAGTACGTACATAACGATCTTCTTTTAGTATTTCTGCACATCAGTTCTGGTACTGCTGAGTCATTCTTAGAGACGAAAACATGGAGATCCATTTTAACCACTCATTACGATAATGGATAGTATACTATTAAGAATTTAAGGTCATTAGCACCAAAGTCTACTGTGCGTAAGATAGTAGGACGAAATTTATCAAAGAAATGAAGTCATTCAGTTCTCTTGGGAATGGGAAAAACTAATGTGTTTTCAGGAAAGCATTGACATGAAAAAAAAATTCTGGGAAATAGCTCATATAATAGAAACTGACGACAATAGTGGCACAAAAGCTGCGAATGGATTACTCGCTAGCCTGAATTGAGAAATTTAAGAGTTTCAGGGTGCACTTCTAGTCAAATTGAACCGAAAACTCGGGCTGTACGTGCATACATCCCACTTTAATTGAATGCAAATTCATAACGATGCTTTCAAGAGGTGACTTTGAAATGCAATCAAGAGATATTGAAATCCGGAGTAGCGCAGAGAGAGAAAGAGGTGTGGGTACAAAGAGAGAGAGGGAGAGAGGGAGGGTGGGAGGGAGGGAGGAGAGAGAGAGAGAGAGAGAGAGAGAGAGAGAGAGAGAGAGAGAAAGAGAGAGAGAGAGAGAAAATAAAGGTGAAAGAGGGGCAGAAAGCAAGTCTTTTACGCAATTATCTCGTTTCGGCATCTGACGTAAGACTCGTAGCCGTATGCTAAGGGAATTGAGTTATTTCGCCACGTACACTCTCCTCGTTAAGCCTTCCGTGTCCGGAAATGTGACAGTGCCCCTACAATTTCCTTCCATTTGTGTGATTTGTATTAGATTTTGCCATAGCACACTTCAGGCTGGACTTATATATTTGTTCTTTTTTTCATAATTTTCGTGTTTTGAGTACAGAACCTGAGTAAGATTTACCGCGTCAGACATGAATTTCTTTTGGGTATGCTTCAGACTACAATTATAGGAGTCGAAGAACATGAAAGGAAGCATTTGTTGAGAAGAGAGTGAGGCATGGTTGTGGTAAATCCCCGATGTCATTCATATCGTATATTGAGCAAGCAGTAAAGCAAACCAAAGAAAAATTCTGGGAAGGAACTTAAGCTAAGGGAGAAGAAATAAATAATCTGAAGTTAGTAGGCGACACTGTAATTCTGTCAGAGACAGCGAAGGACTTGGAAGAACAGTTGAGCGGAATCAACAATGTCTTGAAAAGAGGTTATAAGAGGAGTATCAACTAAAGTGAAACAAGGGTAACGGAATGTAATCGAATTATGTCACACAATGATGAGGGAATTAGTTTTGGAAACGAGGCACTAGATGAGGTCAGCTATTTAGGCAGCAAAGTAACTGATGATGACAGAAGTAGAGAGGATATAAAATGTAGACTGGCTATAACAAGGAAAGCCCATCTGAAAAAGAGGAATTTGTTAGCATCGACATAAATTTGAGTGTTAGGAAGTCTTTCGTGAAGGTATTTGCCTAGAGTGTAGCCGCATAGGGAGGTGGACGACAAGCAGTTCAGACAAGAAGAGAATAGAAACTTTTGAAATGTGGTGCTACTGAAGAATGCCGAAGAATAGATCGTTAGATCTAATAAGGAAGTACTGAATCGACTTGGGGAGAAATGAAATTTATGACGCAAATTGACGAAAAGATGGGATCGATTGGTAGGACACTTTCTGAAGCATCAAGAAATTGTCAATTTGGTACTGCAGGAAAGAGCGGGCGGTAAAAATTGTGGAAGGAGACCAAGATATGAATACAGTAAGCACCATCAAATGGATGCGGGCCCCATTCGTTAATCGGAGGTGAAGATGCTTGCGCAGGATAGACTAGAGTGCAAATACTCTTTAAACCAGTCCTTGGACTGAAGACTGCAACAATAAGAACAACATTTTGCAAACTGATTTCGAACGCTACTGCGGCTTATCTCTTTGTCACGTCAGATGCCGTGCTACAACTATAGTTTATTCTCTTGGTAGTTAACTTAAGGTTTGAAGAGGTTCTATGTTTCTTTTTTTTGGGCTGCAACCAACGCCTTACAGCAATATCATCTCTTCAGTACAACGATTCTGTTAAGGCAGTTTGCATTTCTGATTCCGCATTTATTTGAGTTGTTCGCAGATACTATGAATAGAGTTAACTTATTATATTAAGAACGAAGTATTTGTGGTAGAGATAGGGCACAGAGCAATCATACCAACCTGCACATGACTTCGTGCGTAAGCAGCACCCGGCACATCTCGGGGTTCTTGTCCTGTCCCTCGTACATAATGGCCTGGAACACAAAAATACATTGCTATCAATATGGTGTGTTCATCAGAAGAGTGATCTGGACGAAACTGACACGTTGCAGTGACAAATGATTTGGGACTGCGTGCAATACAAATCTCTCTCTCTCTCTCTCTCTCTCTCTCTCTCTCTCTCTCTCTCTGAAACAAACACACACACACACACACACACACACACACACACACACACACACACAACAGGCAATCGAGCGAGCAAAAATACTTACAGATGCAAGAGTGAATATGAATATGTAAGCATCTCTGTGACAAACAACGGATTTGTTTTAAGTGTATCTTCTAGCATTTTTCATCTGAATCGCACCGATTTTTGAGCCAGGGAAACATGCTATAGCCGGTAATATATCCCGTCCTTTCAATCGAAAATTCACTGTCAGGTTATTTGATGGAAACTGATATTTCGTTGATTTGCAAGACGTTATAAGAAATCCAGTGAGTAAGAGAAGATCAATGTTGACATTTTAACTTTGTATAATCACACGCCACTATTGGTCCGTAACTTTACGCTAGATCTCGAAAGAGAATCACTTAGGAAAGGATAGAACTCGATCGAGAATCTGCTTGGGGTCAGGGTTTATTTTGTTGAAAGTCATACCTTCTTGAAAGCCGTGTTATCTATATATACAAAAACATGATCCAGTTTTGTGTAAGTCGATAAGTTGTCTACTTTTCACGCCTTTGATAATAAAATCGGTCTTAGGAAAGAAGACTTGATATGTCACAGTGTCAGAAAAAGAGGGTGATTTCAGTCTTCCGTGTGCCACCTCACAGGTTCTCCTCTCTCTCTCTCTCTCTCTCTCTCTCTCTCTCTTTATCTTCGTCTCTCCCTCTCTCTCTTTTCTTAAAGAAAAGAGGAGTTCTTCTAAACAGAAAATTTTTCCGGACACGGTGAATTCATAAGCGGATTTCCGGATACTGTGCAAATTAACCAAATGGTTCAAATGGCTCTGAGCACTATGGGACTTAACATCTGAGGTCATCAGTCCCCTAGAACTTAGAGCTACTTAAACCTAACTAATCTAAGGACATCACACACATCCATGCCCGAGGCAGGATTTGAACCTGCGACCGTAGCGGTCGCGCGGTTCCAGACGGAAGCGCCTGGAACCGCTCGGCAACACCAGCCGGCTCCAATGTAACCATCAGCTGTTGTTGTGAAAGGATACAGCATGCAATGTTCTGCTTTCAACTTTCATATTGATTTGTTTAGTCTCTATGTCCGTCCCGTAAGTTCACAAGTGAGAAATGATCTGAGTAAGTTGTCACAGATCACGGTCATGGAAGATGAACTAATCAAGAAATCACTGGAAACAGAAACAACCTTAAAATATGTCTGGGAGTAACCGCTCACAGAGATCTAAAGTGGGATGACAACGTAAAGATAATTGCCACGCTGAGATTCATTGGGAAAGTTTCATCGAACTGCAACTCATAAATGAAAGAAGCTCTTAAGAAACAGTCTTTCAATCTATTCTCGAGTATCGCTCATCATTCTCGGACCCTTAGCGTGTTGGATTAAGAGAAGACGTACAGAAGACACAGCCAAGTTTCGTCACGAGTTCGTTTAGTAACCGCTAGAAAGTGTCCATCATCACCATTGGGTTCGGACGAAAGTGTTAGTGAAGCCTTTCAACGTTTTTTGCCGCTTCGATCGAGTAGCTAGCTCTATTGCGGTTTATCTGTGTAGCTTATCACGGTAGCGCTCAAAAATATTTCCTGTCTTAATAAATTAAGCAAGAAACAACGCGCTTGTTCTGTAGCTGTGTTACTGTTGGGGCGCGGGCAGTGTAGAAACGCGCCATTTCAGTACTATGAATAATAAAAAAACATAAGTGAATTGGCTCTTTGATTAATCGAGTTTTGATTAATTTATTACACGTATTTAAGAGACTGAGCGAGGTTGTGCAGTGGTTAGCACACTGGACTCGCATTCGGGAGGACGACCGTTCAAACACACGTGCGGCCATCCAGATTCAGGTTTCCCATGATTTCCGTAAATCACTGCAGGTGAATGTCGGGATGGTTCCTTAGAAATGGCACTGCCGCTTTCCTTCCCCATTTTTGACACAATCCGTGCTTGTGGTCCGTCTCTACTGACCCCGATGTCGACGGGACGTTAAACAAAACCTTTCTTCCGTATTTAAGAGCATTTGCAGGTTCTGCCCATGCTACGAGAAATTTTAAGATACCGCCACTATTACACAACGATCAAGAGTTTTTATGTTGTTTTCGTGTGGTGGGCAGCGGTATTAAAAGCGTTACGGAGTTCAACGTTTTACTTCCTCGCATACATGGCCACAACGAGAAAATCAAACAAATTAGACTTGATACAGATTCTTACCGGCTGACGGGCATTTTTGCATGGCAGCGTTTGCTAACGGAAGAGCTTCGAGAGATGTGACAGCAGTAGCAGTAGTTTCTCCATTACACTCTGTAAGTTGGCTTGCAGACTACGGCTGCGGACGCAGTACGGGAGCGCAGTGTGCCTACACAGAGCCACCTCTATCGGTGGCAGCTGCAGCGTCGCCATAGAGGAGGGCGGCAGCCGCGGCGGCGCCGTGTAACCGGATACCGGCGGCGCCTGCCCTGCCGCCGTTGCCGGCCGCTTGTTGCCGGGCGGCGCGCGGCCGGTCGCACATTTGTCACGGGATAATCTGCCGGCCGGCCGGATGTCGCTCAACATCCGATCTGCGCACAAAGGCGCGCCTGCGAAAGTTAAACAAATCAGCGGATTTAAAGCGCCGCCGCCCGGTCCGTTTAGTGATGAGCTCGAGATTACATTTGGGCGGGCGCGCTTGCCGGCACGCGACCCGGCCGCGCGCGCACAAAGATTCAATTTGGCCGGGGTGGGGGTGAGGGGGGGGGGGGGGGAGGGGCGGCTAGCGGAGCCGCGGCACGCGCGCCACGGGGAAGGAGGCAAAGCTCTGCATAAGCCGACTCTCACTGCAACAGCGCGATCCTCCTCTGCATCTCCCTGCGGCCAGGCTCTCACTCCTTAAATCATCGCTCTACACCTACATCCATAGTCCGCAAGTCACCTTACGATGTCTGACAGATGGTACTTCCGTTACCTGTACTGCCCACACCCCATCCCGTTTTCACTGTTATATTCACGAGTTGTACGTGAGATCAACGCGTGACGATAAACCCGCGTGTGAGCTCTAATTTCTTAGATCTCACGACCGTGGTCACTGCGCGAGACGTTTGTGGGAGGGAGTAACACGCTGCCGACTAATCTTGGTACTCATGATCTCGGAATTACAACAGTAAACTTCTCCGTGATGCACGACGTTTGTTTTGTAGTATACGGTATTGCACGATGTCGTATTTATTCGCCGGCACCGGGCAAGCAATTTCCAATTAAACATCTATCCTGTACGGGAGTATACATAACGGATGTACGAGCGCAAGTTGTAGACGCTTGGTTGACGACATATGGAAGCTTGAGTCTGGCCGTGGAGGGTAATCCGGCAGCCTGTGTAAGGCGACCGCTCACTATAAGCGGGAATTGCGAGTTCGACTCCCGGTTCGACACAAATTTGCATAGTCGTCATTTCGTTATAGAGCTGATGGTTGTCCATATTCGCAAATGCAAATACGTCTTATGTATTTTTCCCGTAGCGTCTGCCACTGGAGTTTGTTGACTTTGGATCTGTACCTTTTATATTAGTCCAACAAGATGGTCCCAGATTCATGAACAATATTCAAAGATCGGACGAAGAATATTTTTGCAAGCCTCTCCTTTCGCGGATGAATCACATTTTCTTAACATCCTCACGATGAATACCTCCCTGCGATCTGCTTTCCGCCGGCCGCAGTGGCCGAGCGGTTCTAAGCGCTTCAGTCTGGACCCCGCGCGACCGCTACGGTCGCAGGTTCGAATCCTGTCGCGGGCATGGATGTGTGTGATGTACCTAGGTTAGTTAGGTTTAAGTAGTTCTTTCATACACTGAGATAAAATGTCGACTACAAAATGACAGTGTGCTGTAAGTAGCTTAATCATCCGTTATACTCTTAAAACGTCCACGATATCAAAGTACTAGTTCGGTACCTGTATTAGGGTACACGCAAGGAGCAGTAAAGCACATGATCCGCCAACCAATAACGGCATTCCACTGTTATCGTCTGTAGCGTGCGCTTCGGGGTGTACAACATTCAGAGTTCACTTTCATGTTGCATTGCGTACGGTGAAAGTAATTACCCACTGCAGAATTCTTCATGGGTTGTGTAAAGTAAAAATATCACTTATTGCGTTAAGAGACGACAGTGAGAGTTTTCCAACCATATAAATATTTTTATGGAGAATGGGAAGCAGAAACAGTGGCCTGGTGTGTGACTACCCTGGCATTCCCAGTTACCACGACACGCAACGGCTGGGGCGTCGCGTGTGGGACAGGAGCACAGAGCATACCGCTGACGCCGCACAGTATCTCCTGCCCTCTCTGTGCACAATGCATCACGCGGCCGCCTCCTTAGCTGCACATCGCTAAGGCAGTCGTGCGCAATGCGGCAAGCGTTTCGCTAGATGTTTAATACCCCTTTCATTTATCTACCAAAATATTCACAAAGAACTGCAAAAATTTTTGAATGAAGACTACGTATATTAGTGTCAATTACACTCGATAGCACCTGTGTACAGTTATCTGATATGACTCGTGCCAATATTCGAAAATTTCCGAAAATTGCCTGGAATTATTGTTTTTTGAATGAAAGGCTCAAGCACAGCACATTTTCAAACTTTCAAGAAATGTTGATGTAGCAATTAAGCATTTAGTAAAACAACTGATTGATTCAGGAACACTATCACCTCTTCTACTTCTATCAAATGGCTCTGAGCACTATGCTACTTAACTTCTGAGGTCATCAGTCGCCTAGAACTTAGAACTAATTAAACCTAACTAACCTAAGAACAGCACATACATCCATGCCCGAGGCAGGATTCGAACCAGACTGAAGCGCCTAGAACCGCACGGCCACCTACTTCTATCGGATTGTTTGTTCTACAGGAAGCCTTAGTGCGCATAAGGCTGCCCGTTTACAGTCGATTTGGCTTAGTACCCAGCTAGTACAACTCAAGAAACAAAAACTTCTTACTTTTTCGCCTTGACCACTATATCTGTTAAGTACCATTACTGGCTTCTGTGACGAACCATCGTCCTCAGACCTGATAAATATGCCAGAATTGGTTCCTCAAAGTCTGAATAGCACTGTAGGTAGCAAATCCGGCAATTATATCCAACATAAATTCCGCTCGAGGGCGAAAAATGAAAGTTAAACTCAGCTACAGCGAACGTTAAATTTTCCATTGATTACGTAGTCAGTTACAGAAGCCAAAGTGTTTTAGCATTTCTGTTATCAAAATGTACATTGCCGGAAGTAATAAATAAAATGAGAAACGTGACTGAGAAAGTGACAACTCGCAGTTTTAAGACAGCCATCAACACACTGACATGAACTAGAGCCAAAGCATGACGTATATGCCAGTGATCAGGTCATTAACGAGCAAATGGCCGCGGAATGGCTGCAGGTCAGTGGGGCTTGTATCTTGTCACGTGCAGTGTATAAGAAGTTATCGGCTGAGCTGAGGAGTGTGGCCAAGGCGAGTGGCCGCTTAGTCACAGCAGAGGCGTGTCTCGGTCACAGCGTCACGTGGTGATGACTCCCAGGCAGCTGGCGGTCGGCGGCGGCGCCACCTCAGTCACGACCACGTGCCGCCAAAAACGACCTTCGTGGTTTTTTTGTCACTCTACAGTAATCCTACTTAGAGTCTTAATCTGAACGGGATAAACGTTTGCGTTTAGTTTTCCTTTATTGGTTCAAATGGCTCTGAGCACTATGGGACTCAACTGCTGAGGTCATTAGTCCCCTATAACTTAGAACTTAGAACTAGTTAAACCTAACTAACCTAAGGACATCACAAACATCCATGCCCGAGGCAGGATTCGAACCTGCGACCGTAGCGGTCTTGCGGTTCCAGACTGCAGCGCCTTTAACCGCACGGCCACTTCGGCCGACTTTCCTTTATTCGTGACTTCCTCATCGTATACGAGAACCTGATAAAGAAAAAATTGTGGCTACACGCAATAAAAGATTTCCGTTAAAGCCTGAGATCTAGGCTGATATTTCCTTTTTCTTGTTTGTTGTCACGGGTATTCAATTCATCTGATGTCATCTTTCTTATCTACCTGTCTTATGCAGATATCAAATACCACGTTGCAGACGGCGAAACAAATGAAAATGTTTCAGTAGGGTGTCTTTAAGGTCTCAAAATACGACTACAAGTGCTAAAAATCCAGCGTCAAGCCTGGTCACCAAAAGTGCTGACTTCCATTTCCGGTAATATGAAGAAAAATAAAGAAACAAAAATTACATATTTAGTTGCCTCATTTACAACATATTTTTTTATTTATTTATTTACTACAATTAGCCCACTATCTATGTAACAGTTTGTGGGCAGTATTATTACTAATGTAATTCTACTAATAAAATTTCTATTATGACGATGCGTTAACAAATTACAATTGTTTTTATTCTTTGTTAATATAAATACAGGTTATGAAATAAAATACAAAGTTTTGGAAAAATAAATAAATAATGATTAAAGAGGATAAAAATAGTAAAGAAAGGTGTGACGGAAGTAAGCCAAAGAAAAAATTTGCCCTTGAAATCGTACGGATAGCCGCCATATGAGATAATGTGCGTCTACGTCACTAACAATTATAAGATATTTTGTCTCCCATTTGAACTACGTTAATACAGTCAGCGCTGTGTTTATTTACGTAAGTAAACGCTTGTATTGTTCCGACATAGAAATCGGCTCTGGCTACCGCTTAATCGTGCATCTACACTTAAAGACAAATACTGCCTTAGATCTGCCTGCTCCTAAAGTCAATCCCAGGTTCATCCACCGAGCACTGGGAACAACGAGGGAATATTTTGTTCCAGGTCTTAGAGGAGTTGGTTTGCTACTGTATTGTTCCGTTTACCAATACGTGGTATATGCACGGTGTGCATGAGAATGATGAGATCTTGCGCGTTACGTTGTTTTTATGTCGTTGTGGATCAGTATGACTCAAAGGAGCCGGCGCTATGGCCGAGCGGTTCTAGGCGTTTCAGTCTGGAACCGTGCGACCACTGCGGTCGCAGGTTCGAGTCCTGCCTCGGGAATGGAAGTGTGTGATGTCCTTAGGTTAGTTAGGTTTAAGTAGCTCTAAGTTCTATGGGATTGATGACCTCAGCTGTTGAGTCCCGTAGTGGTCAGAGCCATTTGAACCATTTGACTCAAAGAAAGGGGGAAGGCGAAATCCGGTGCCAGCAGATGAGGTACTACTCTTGATTGGCAGCAAAGGTCAACCCAGCCTACGTCCATATTGTATGGACGGATTATTTTTGAATGAGTGCGTATTCTATGAGGAACTAAGGAGGCCGCGCGGGATTAGCCGAGCGGTCTCAGGAGCTGCAGTCATCTACTGTGCGGCTGCTCCCGGCGGAGGTTCGAGTCCTCCCTCGGGCATGGGTGTGTGTGTGTGTGTTTGTCCTTAGGATAATTTAGGTTAAGTAGTGTGTGAGCTTAGGGACTGATGACCTTAGCAGTTAAGTCTCATAAGATTTCACACACGCACCTCAGATGTTAAGTCCCGTAGTGGTAGAACCATTTGAACCAAGTATCATACGTCATGTTTCGAGGTTTCATCCGACATATTCAAGTACTTTTAGTCTACATACTGTTTATAACCTCTCGCTTGACTTCCATCGTCGTGATGTTATTGTGGTGTTATAGCAGCATGCATTGTTTTTCATTACTGGAGGTGCCCCTTTATAAAAATATCTGTGACTGATTACAGATTTTAATTGCTTTATTTTTTTTTGATAAGCAGACAAGTTGGCGTGTCAAGCTCCTGTTGAGTAGTAAAGGTGTATTTATGATGGATTGTAGCTGCTCTCGGAGCGCATAATATTGCTGTTCTCACAAATCCTGGGAAGCCCACAGACCTGACTGTGGAAACAACGCGTGGTGGAAGCTCGGAAGGCAGCAGGCGGCAGGCGTGGCGCAGCTGGCGGCGAAGAAGGGGGCGTATAGGCGCGGGCCAGTTAGCGAGTGATTGGGGCAGGACAGGCTCAGATGCCGGCGGATTGCGCTGTAACTACGGCCGCAGAGCCGGCTTACGGGACTAAGGCTCAGCCCGGCCCGGCCCAGTAGGGGCAGGGGCAGGGGATGGGGTCAGGCCGGCGCTGCACGCCTGCAAGTGCGCCCCCTATCCACCACACCACCTGCCGCCGGGTCGCGGCGAACTTACCTCACCAGGCACATTCCTCAGACCGCAAACAATGCTGTCGGAGGAACATCCGCAGTTCAGCTTTATAGTAGAGATTGAAAATACCGCTTCAGTTTCAAAGTTTTGTGTTTTTTAATGCTTGGATCACGACCGTTTCCAAGCTATTGCACTCCCATCACCAGGTGTGCTATCTTTGTGCCGCGACTCTGAGGGCCGCGATGGAGAGTACAGATCACACTGTAGTGGTGTTTTCAATCTCTGCATTGTTCACGACTGTTCGAGGCGCTGTTCTAATGCCGGAAACGTGCTTAAAGACGGATTCGCTGATATCAAACGTAGGACTCTATACTTTGCGTTTCTGCATGCGCTAGCTGTGTCACTCGTCGATCAAAGACACTACAGCTTCTCAGAAATAACCACCCAGAAGGCCGGAACATTGGTAAGGTGGGCATCTAACGGTGCTCCAAGGGGGGGGGGGGGGGGTGACTAGAAAATGCTGCGCGCCTAATATTGTTTCAACAAACCACAGATCAGAGACAATTAAACACATTAATAACTAAAACTAATGTTTATAATTTACATGACAGAAATAGTACCTTAAAAATTGATAGAAGCCTGACTGAGAGAAGAAAGTAGAATTTAATGCTACACACATGAAAAAAAGGTTTGCATCACTTCGATTCCGAGAGTGCCGGAACCTGATAAGAAAATTGAAATAAAGATGAACATAAACATCATTTCCACCCTCCTAATTGCTCATGAAAACCACACATTGCATGTTGTACCACCATAGAGTGAGATCTTCACAGGTGGTGGCCCAGATTGCTGTACACACCGGTACCTCTAATACCCAGTAGCACGTCCTCTTGCATTGATACGTGCCTGTGTTCGTCGTGGTATGCTAGCCACAAGTTCATCAAGGCACTGTTGGTCCAGACTGTCCCACGCCTCAACGGCGATTCGGTGTAGATCCCTCAGAGTGGTTAGTGGGTCACGTCGTTCATAAACAGCCCTTTTCAATCTATCTGAGGCATGTTCGATAGGGTTCATCTCTGGAGAACATGCTGGCCACTCTAGTCGAGCGATGTCGTTATCCTGAAGGAAGTCATTCGTAAGATGTGCACGATGGGGGCACGAACTGTGGTCCATGAAGATGATTGCCTCGCCAATATGCTGCCGATATGGTTGCGTTATCGGTGAGAGGATGGCATTCACGTATCGTACAGCCGTTACGGCGCCTTCCATGACCACCAGCGGCGTACCCACATAATGACACCCCAAAATATCAGAGAATCTCCATCTTGCTGCAATTACTGGACAGTGTGTGTACGGCTGCCAGACTGACCTGGTTGCCTCCAAACACGTCTCCGACCATTGTCTGGTTGGAGGCAAATGCGTCACTCATCGATGAAGAGAACGTGATGGCAATCCTGAGCGGTCCATTCGGCATGTTGTTGTGCCCATCTGTAGTGCGCTGCATGGTGTCGTGGTTGCGACGATTGGCCTCGCCATGGACGTCGGGAGTAAAGTTGCGCATCACGCAGTCTATTGCGCACAGTTTGAGTCGTAACACGACGTCCTGTGGCTGCACGAAAATCATTATTCAACATGGTTGCGTTGCTGTCAGGGTTCCTCCCAGCCATAATCCGTAGGTAGCGCTCATCAACTGCAGTAGTTGCCCTTGAGCGTCCTGAGCGAGGCATGTCACTGATAGTTGCTGTCTCTCTGCATCTCCTCCATGTCCGAACAACATCGGGACGTCTGGACACTTCCCTTGTTGAGAGCCCTTCCTGGCACAAAGTAACTGCGGACGCCGTCGACCCGCGGTGTTGACCGTCTAGACATGGTTGAGTTACAGACAACACGAGCCGTGTACCTTCTCCCTGGTGGAATGACTGGAACTGATCGGATGTCGGGCAACTCCGTCTAATGGGCGCTGCTCATGCATGGTTGTTTACATCTTTGAGTGGGTTTAGTGACATCTCTGGACAGTCAAAGGGAATGTGTTTGTGATACAATATTCACAGTCAACATCCATCTTCAGGAGTTCTGGGAACCGGGGTGATGCAAAACTTTTTTTGATGTGTGTAGAAAATGCTAAAATGTAATAACAAGGTTAGACAGAGTGGGGAAATTACTACTCTGTGATTTGCTGGTGCTTCTCAGCGAGAGATAGTAAAGTTCGCTTCTAGCGGACACGTGGTGGTTTTGACGTCTCTTGTAGACTTGGTGGACTGAAGAAACACATCTTGGTAGTTGGTAGCGACGTTGTATCTCGTTTCTACCCGTTAAAAGTACGAAACGTTTATGTGCCTGCGAAAACTGTAAGATTTTGTAAGTAGGCTGTTTAGGTTTTATATTGGTAACGCCACGTAGAGCTCTGTATGAAAATCACTGGCTGTGCTGTGTGCAGTCTGTGGCTGGTTGGCATTGTTGTTGGAATATTCGACATTGTAGTGTTGGGCAGTTGGCTGTTAACAGCGCGTAGCGTTGCGCAGTTGGAGGTGAGCCGCCAGCAGTGGTGGATGTGGGGAGAGGGATGGCGGAATTCTGAGAGCGTACGATCTGGACATGTGTCCATCAGAAAGAGTAAATTTGTAATACTGGATATTTCGTAAACCACATCAAATACTAACGAACCGATTCCACAGACCGAACGTGAGGAGAGGGGCTAGTGTAATTGTTTAATACAAACCATACAAAAATGCACGGAAGTATGTTTTTTAACACAAACCTACGTTTTTTTAAATGGAACCACGTTAGTTTTGTAAGCACATCTGAACATATAAACAAATACGTAATCAGTGCCGTTTGTTGCATAGTAAAATGTTAATTACATCCGGAGATATTGTAACCTAAAGTTGACGCTTAAAACCTCCGACGTTCAGTTGCGTGTTGTTAACAAACACGGGGCACGGTCGGCGAGCAGTATCTGCAGGGACATGTTTACGATGACGACCGTGTTTACGAGTGTGGCTGTAGTACACTGTTGTGGTTTGGTCTAGCTGTCGCAGTGTCCGCATGTAGCGCTTGCTGCTATTGTTATTCTGCATTCGTCTCCGCACGCAGACCAACTGTAGTACTCCGTGTTACCAGACGTATGTGATAGTGTAGTGTTGTAGGAACTGTGACCACGGTGTATTCGAACTCTGAAAAGGCGGAGATGATACTCATCTATGGCGAGTGTCGACGAAATGCAGCTGAAGCCTGCAGGGTGTATGCAGAACGGTACCCGGACAGAGAGCATCCAACGTGCAGCACATTGCAAAACATCTACCGCCCACTGTATGCAACAGGTATGGTCGTAGCACGCAAACGGGTCCGTAACAGGCCCGTCACAGGAGAAGCGGGTGCAGTTAGTGTGTTAGCTGCTGTTGCCATGAACCCACACATGAGTACACGGGACATTACGAGAGCCGGTGGACTGAGTCAAATTAGTGTCATGTGCATACTGCATCGTCACCGCTTTCACCCGTTTCATGTGTCGCTACATCAGCAATTACATGGTGACGACTTTATTCATCGAGTGCAATTCTGTCAATGGGCATTAACAGAGAATGCGTTGCAGTTCTACCTGTTTACCGATGAAGCGGGTTTCACAAACCACGGGGCAGTGAATCTACGGAACATGCATTACTGGTCCGTGGACAATCCTCGCTGGCTCAGACAGGTAGAGCGACAGCGACCGTGGACTGTAAATGTATGGTGCGGAATCATTGGCGACCATCTCATTGATCCTCACTTCATTGCAGCGGCCCAAACAGTTGCAACATACATCGCGTTTCTACAGAATGATCTGCCAACGTTGCTCGAAAATGTCCCACTGGAAATGCGTCGACGTATGTGGTATCAGCATGCTGGTGCGCCTGCACGTTCCGCAATTAACACTAGGCTGACCCTTGACAGGATGTTCGACGGGCGTTTCATAGGACGTGGATGACGCAAAAATTGGCCAGCCCGTTCTCCTGATCTTACACATCTGGACTTCTTTCTGTGGGGTACGTTAAAGGAGAATGTGTACCGTGATGTGCCTACAACCCCAGAGGATATGAAACAACGTATTGTGGCAGCCTGCGGAGACATTGCACCAGATGTACTGCGGCGTGTACGACATTCATTACGCCAGAGATCGCAATTGTGTGCAGCAAATGATGGCCACCACATTGAACATCTATTGGTCTGACATGTCGGGACACACTCTATTCCACTCCGTAATTGAAAACGGAAACCACGTGTGTACGTGTACCTCACCCCTCATGGTAATGTACATGTGCGTCAGTGAAAAAGACCAATAAAAAGGTGTTAGCATGTGGACGTAATGTGCTGTTCCAGTCCCTTCTGTACCTAAGGTCCATCACCGTTCCCTTTGGATCTCTACGTAATTCGGTGCTCTCCGATACACACGATCGAACAGCGGAGGAGTGGTACTCAAGCGCCAACTTTAGGTTACAATATCTCCGGATGTAATTAACATTTTACAATGCAACAAACGGCACTGATTACGTATTTGTTTATATGTTGAGATGTGCTAACAAAACTAACGGGGTTCCATTTTAAAAAAACGTAGGTTTGTATTAAAAAACATACTTCCGTGCATTTTTTTATGGTTTGTATTAATCAATTACACTAGCCCTTCTCCTCACGTTCGGTCTGTAGAATCGATGTTAGGTGACTCACCCTGTATATATATATATATATATATATATATATATATATATATATATATGTATAGTATGACTTTTGAACAGTATTAAGGTAAATACATTGCTTGTTCTCTATCAAAATCTTCAATTTGCTAACTGTGCCTATCAGTAGTTAGTGCCTTCAGTAGTTTGAATCTTTTATTTAGCTGGCAGTAGTGGCGCTCGCTGTATTGCAGTAGTTCGAGTAACGAAGATTTTTGTGAGGTAAGTATTTGTGAAAGGTATAGTTTTATGTTAGTCAGGGCCATTCTTTTGTGGGGATTATTGAAAGTCAGATTGCGTTGCGCTAAAAAATATTGTGTGTCAGTTTAAGCACAGTCATTTATAATTTTTCTAAGGGAACGTTTCAATTTTTGTGAACGGAATTTCTATGAGTCATGTGTTAAAACCAGCAGCGTATTAGACGTGCTCAGGTTTGCAATGCTACGACAATGTTTATTTAAAGCTGTTAGTAATGTGAATGTAATAAATTTTAATATTTGTAACTCTATTGATGTGCTCACGTTGCTGGCGACACGATGATAATGCGAATTTTATGTAATTGTCATATTTTCGATCAACTTCCTGTCGTAGCGCGCCGGCCGTTCAGTACAGGAGCCATCCTAGATAACGGTAAATCCGTTAAAGCTTTTCTCACGAAAGCCACTTACGTTTATAGTGGGCGTGCGATGTTTTTGCGTGTGGTGAGGGAAAGGGAGGGCAGACCTACTTCTGCTATCTATCAACGGTGTTGATGCTGAGATACAGGATCTTAATTTCCAGATTGTTTTCTTTACATCTGAGATGCGTCGTTAGGTGTCGAATAACAATTAAGGCATAGTACAGTAGTCGTACTATGCCACGTTTATCTCGCTTGCAGAAGTAGAGTGGAGGTTATCAGTTGATTTGCGTGGCGACCTCTTGTTTCATACACAAAATAGACACTATAATTAGTTAGTGGTGACTAACTTATACTAGTCGCACGGGATTTCGGGGAAACAGCAAATACCAGGTGTCACACTGGAATCGGCTGGCATCGATTGCTACCTCCAATGATACTCTATTAGAGTATTAATTTTACTCTCAGCTTCGCCATATACGTATACATTCAGGAAGCCTCTGTACAGTTTTTGGCAGTGTGTACTTCGTACCAGTGTTATCGATTTTCTGTGCTATTCCACTGCAGCAAGTAAAAAGCTTAGTCAGTTTCCTGTTACCGAAATTATTTTTATCTTTTACGACAGTTCATCCGTTAGTTTTACAGTGTTCTTTCTGGAAAACTTGTTATGTATATCTATCTGTTGTGTAATATGGTTGTCTGTGGTATCCGAAGTAGCCACATCGAGTCAGTTTCAACTGTCTTGTCCATGTAAATTGAATTACTCTCTAATGGTAAACGTTACCGAATGTTTATAGCAATTGTATGAGACAGACACAATGCAGCAAACGTTGATGAAATTAATAATGGGCCAACAGTAGTTACGTACAGTTTCGATGCATTTGCATAGCAATATACAGGTTTGTCACCAGAATCTGAAAAGACAGACGCATGAAAACTGCAAAAGACAGCTGCATGACAACTAGAAGGCACACAGAAAAACGACGTAAATCGAAGAACAGGGAATGTATCAATATTTATATTCAGAATAAGCGCTGTGTCGTAGTTGCAGAGTGGGGGCAAGCGTGTCAGAACACGTACACAAATCATCCACTCTGTATTCTCGCACTGAATGAGTTCGAGCCTGCAGATAGGCAACTGAATGAACTGATTTCCGACCTGAGATACTTACGCACCATCCTGGGTAATTCGTGTCATCATCTTCAACAAGCCGGCCGAAGTGGCCGTGCGGTTAAAGGCGCTGCAGTCTGGAACCGCAAGACCGCTACGGTCGCAGGTTCGAATCCTGCCTCGGGCATGGATGTTTGTGATGTCCTTAGGTTAGTTAGGTTTAACTAGTTCTAAGTTCTAGGGGACTAATGACCTCAGCAGTTGAGTCCCATAGTGCTCAGAGCCATTTGAACCAACCATCTTCAACAAATTGGATGCACGTACTGACCAAATTGTTCAAATGGCTCTGAGCACTATGGGACTTAACATCTGAGGTCATCAGTCCCCTAGACGTAGAGCTACTTAAACCTAACTAACCTAAGGACATCACACACATCCATTCCCGAAGCAGGATTCGAACCTGTGACCGTAGCGGTCGCGCGGTTGCAGACTGTAGCGGCTAGGACAGCTTGGCCACTCAGGCCGGCCACGTACTGACGTTGGCCGTGTTACGAGCGGTGTCCGTATTGACCATCTGTATTGCGAGTTAAGTGCTTGGAGAGATAGTTGTTCACTGATACGTGTCTATATTCTGTATGTCTTATAGTGTTGATGCAGTCATCTTCTGAAACCTCGGAGGTACTTATCAATAACCCTGTGTTGGACAGCACACTTTCTGAGACTACAACAGTCCATCAAACGATGGAGAGAGACTCTTCTACAGAGAATCTACCCGGATGTTTACAATAGCAGCATTAAAAAAAATGTTCAGGGACCAATGAAACAATTTCCAAAAAAAATGTTCAAATGAGTGTACATTCCTAAGGGACCAAACTGCTGAGGTCATCGGTCCATAGACTTACACACTACTTTAAACTAACTTACGCTAAGGACAACACACACACACACACACACACACACACACACACACGAGAGAGGATTTGACTGCTGAGGTCATCGGTCCATAGACTTACACACTACTTTAAACTAACTTACGCTAAGGACAACACACACACACACACACACGAGAGAGGATTTGAACCTTCGGCGGGAGGGGCAGGGCAGTGACGTGTCACCTCTATCCGTGTGGCCACTCCGCGCGGCCCAATAGCCGTGCATAAGCATTGTCAATACCAAAATGTCATCTCAAAGGATAAAATGAAACTCACTTCTTTTGTTAATTACTGATTCACTTAAAACTAAGTATTTTCCAAAATTGATCATTAAAGTGGCGAGGGCTGGGGTGCTATGGTTGGGAGGAATTGTAGGACCTGCCGCCAGACCACCTCCCTCCGATTGTATGACAACACCTGGCACCTGTTAGACTTCTGTTTTTCGAGAGGCGGGACGCAGCTGCAGGTGACAGGTCGCAGGGTGCCGGCAGGATGCGAGGCGGCGCCCCGCTGGCCGTAATTACGGACGGGGAGCCGAGGTGATCCCCGCATTTTGTGGCTCTTCATCCCGGCCGCTCGCCGCCCCCGCCCTGCCGCGCAGTTCGCCTGCCCGGGATTAAGATGCCTTAGCCAGACCAGCTGATAGATTCTTGTTTAATTGAATATGTAATACAGCGTCCCCCATGTAGCGCAAAGCCAGCCCATTGTGCACACCGTGCCTGCCAAGTCAGCCGCGGTGGCGCCGCTGAATCACGTGTCGCGAGGCAACTGGCTAGGGGCCGTAGGGGGCCACGGAATACGGAACGGAATGCTGCCGCTGGGAACCGGTGGCCACAGTTCAGTCCGCACCTCGGTACTCCGAACAATGTCGGAAGCGTTAGCACCATAACTCGTACAGTTAAATACACTTTACCACAAACATCAGGTATATCACTGATCTTCAGCGTGTGTTCAAGAGCGCAAATACACGCTCAGATTAATAATGGACAGAGTCCCTAGGTCTCTGTTAAAATCTTCTAGACGTCTGCAGACATTTTTTCGTTAAAAAGGTTTTTCAGCAGTTCTAGTATATCATTAATGTAATATTTCAGTGCGTTCTCTTTTTCTGATGGTGGTTAAATGCATATGCTTAAGGAGTGCTAACACTAGTTCAAGCCAGTTCTTTCTCTAGGGTACTGCAGTAATAAACGAGGCTTCTTCACAAAATACAAATGAAATTAAGAAAAGGACAAAATGTTGTCCAAAATACTCGTCAGCATATCTGAAACTGAAAGCTGTTCCATAAATTGATAAGTAATCTAGCACAATTAACGATCTGTAAATACATGTGATATTCATAACTCCCTGATTGTTGTAACTGATTTCCATCATTACGTCTCTAACTGTAAGAACCCTGAGAATTGAAGGCACCGATGCTGTGTCGCGATTATTTGGTGTATATCGATTTCGGCAAATATTTAGAGTTACTGTTTGAGTGCCATCTTACTGCTATCCCAATCGGGGCCGGCCGGGGTGGCCGAGCGGTTCTAGGCGCTACAGTCTGGAACCGCACCACCGTTACGGTCGCAGGTTCGAATCCTGCCTCGGGCATGGATGTGTGTGATGTCCTTAGGTTAGTTAGGTTTAAGTAGTTCTAAGTTCTAGGGCACTGATGACCTCAGAAGTTAAGTCCCATAGTGCTCAGAGCCATTTGAACCCTCCCAGGATTGAGACATTATAGTGATCTAGAAAGAGTGTGCTCGTTAAGGTGCAGTATTACCTTTTCAATTTCACAGTCATTCTTCTTGCAAAAAGAATTTTCGTCGGAATGCTTGCTATCATGCTCCGCACTTTCTCGGAATGCTAAAGAATATTCACTGAGTTGCAAGGTAGTTATTCTTTTCATTGCGAATAGGGTATTTTGAGTTTCTAGAATAAAACTTAAGGAAACGTATTTAAAAGACAGCTAGCAATATTCAACGTTTCGAGTGTAAATCGTGTACTGAGAAAGCGATGATCATTTCAGAACTGTTCTTTTCCCAAGTGTTCGACTAATGATGCTAATGGCGGTGTTAGCGGTTGGTGGAAACATGGGGCCATGTACTGTTAAGACTACTAACTTACTATGGCCACTATAATCCGAGGAAAATAATATGACACGAGTCCGGGGCAATGTCTTTTCGCAAGTGCGTAACTGTGTAGATTGAGGTACTTCGCATCCCAGATATCGTCAAAGGCACTGAGTCAAAGTGAGCTGTGCCATCATCATATGGAACCTTCAGCTGAAAGTATTACATTGTCCGTATGTCGACTATGCATTCAAATGTTAGTGTTCGCGAGGGCAAATTGCAGTACGCTCTGCACACTGGGACCAGATCTAACAGTCAGGAAATCTGACGAACACGATGTGCGCTCCTACAGCTGACGTACTAATCACACGAGGCTATGTCCTACAAGAACTCGCCCATGCCGACAGATGCAGACGATGGCGAGTGTAGTGGACCGTACTTCACAAGACCTGCTGAACCGGCAACTTGGCAGGCAGCAACGACTACAGTCTGCTCGTATGTCCAACGAGACGATTAGTCGGAGGCAGTGGCAGCGGAGGCGGCGACGGGAGATGCAGATGGGGGCGGACCCGCCCCCGGGGGCCGCAGAAGAAGGTGGTGGCGGCGGCGTTCCTCTGGGCCGGAGCGGGCCGCCCGCAGGGAGCCGCCGGCTATCAGCTGACCTTATCCGGCCCTAGCGCTCCCCGGAGGACCGCAACTTGAAAGGACCCCGGCCCCCGGGCGACTACTTTTCCGCCCCCGACACTATTCCCATGGGATTTACCCCTACACACTCTGTCGGACATAATCTAGCATCTTCCTCGGCGCAAATCTCAAATCCCACGATTGCGATCTCTGAGGAAGTGGGATAACATCACCCCACCCCCGCCCGCGATAATCCCCCGTGGCACTGCTCCCATGGGAATTGGATTGGCATAGTAAATACTGATAACAGCCTATAAAATATAAATTAAATTTTTTTACTCTTCTTAGCTAGGGTTGCTCGATAGTTAGCTGCAGGCCGGCAGCACAGACAGTTCCTCTAAGCTGGCTATAGAGGTTCCTTTGCATTAAACAGCTTTTTTCTCCACGATGTTGCGGTACCGTCGTATTGTGGTAGGCTGCAATGCTACTTTATTTTGATCACTTATCAAAAAACAACATATGCTGTTTTTGCATTGATGATCGTAGAAGTATCACCGTGATATCCAAGCATGAAAACTTAATTTTTTAGCGGCAGTTAGGAAGTAGGGACGGAAAACGGTTTTTCTAATTCGGATCAAAATGAGATTTTATTGATATTTCTTAGGCCTTCTCAGAATCCGATTCCACAGTCTATAATACGTTCCCATGGACGTTCTTGGAACATACGAAGTTATTGCGCTAGTGTGCGTCTTCTTTCCTTAGGGCAGTGTCTGTAGATGAGCATTATGATAGCTTCTTTCTCCGGGCACGTATCAGAGATGATAACGTCTTCCTATACCACGAGTCGAACTAGTTACCTCGAGGTCGAGCGACTTTGGATAGCTGTGCTATTACGAACTCCGCTTTTGAAATCAATCAAATTACTACCATGTAGATTGAAAGATACAAAAATATCATTTTGGGTTTTTCAACATGGGAAAAGTACGTTAATAGGAAGAATCGTGGAAGTTTCATTAAAAAATTAGCAAATATTATCTTATTCATAAGATATTTACTATCTGACAAAAGAAACAAAATGGTTTTGCTTCGTGGCTTGCGCAATTTCCTTAGTTTTACAAACACGCTGAATTTCCGAAGTACTTGAAATTAAGTGAGAATGGTGTAGTTTTCACAGACTATGATGTACCACGTGTGCGAAAGAAATGAAACTTAGGCGGTATGAAATGGAGTTGACATATGGGAAAAGTGAAAATACGTATTGCTAATAAGTCTTATATTTCTTTCGTGGTACCTGATCTTTGGGATATGGGAAAGTCTTAGGTATATTATTATAATTGGCATTCAGTATCCAGAATGATTTGACATTCAATATGCTGGTAATAAAGCAGTCGTAACAGGTTATGAAGACGGTGAATTAGGTCTCCAACGACTACAAAAAACGAAAATATTTTTGTCTTGTTTCAACTCACCCACAGAGTTTTTATTTCGGCCTTTTAAGTTGGCGAAGTGTACTGACCCTTACTTCCACGTTTCTACATCCATTTTCTGCAAACCGGTGTGAAATGTATGGCTTCCCATTGTACCAGTTGTTAGGTCTGCTTCCCATTCCATTCACGTATGGAACGCGGCAAGACTTTTTAAATACCCCTGTTCTCGTTGTAATTATTCTAATATTGTTCTCGCGATCTCTCTGGATGGGTACGAAGAGTGTTCCCTGATTCAGCACTTAAAGCTTTTTCTTGGAAGTTCTTAAATAGGCACAGGTTTCTGCAAGTACAACTTCTTCATCATCTCTGTGAAACAGGTCAAATATCCTGTGACAATTGGTGCTGCCTTTCTAGTTATCAGTCGGCTCCCACACAGTTCAGCGATATTCTAGAAGGGACTGCACGAATGATTTGTAAGCAATCTCGTCTGTGCACTGTTTGGGGTTCTCTAGTTTTCTACTGACGAGCCCGAGTGTATCGCTTGCTTTGCCCACGACTGAGACTTTGTGATCGTTCGATCTGATATCCCTACACTGAGGTGTCTTCTTGAGTTGACTGATTACAGTTGTGACTCATTGATATTACCGTCTAAGGGTACTGTGTTCTTTCCTTTTGTGAGATGCACAATTTTACGTTTCTGAACAGTGAAAGCAAGTCCTCATCTTTGCACCACTTTGAAATCTTACCAAACAATGACAGCAATTTTTCAGACAGTACTTTATTATGGATATCTGCATCATCCGAAAAATGTCGTAAGTTTCTTTTTATATTGTCTGCAAGGTCAGTTATATGTAACACAAACATAAAGGTTCCTAACACACGTTCCTGGGGCAAACTCAAAGTTTCTTCTAGGTCTATCGATAACTCTGTCTCCAAGATAACACGCTGCGTCCTCCTACCAAGAAATCCTCAGTACAGTCACAAATTTCACGTGATACGGCATACGATCGTGTCAGATGCATGTGAGAAAAGCCCAAGTTGGGTTCCACATGACATATGTTTTCGGAATCCGTGCCGGTTGGTATGGACGAGGTCATTCTGTCCGAGATACTTCATTATGTTTCAGGTAGGAATATGGTCTAAGGTTCTACAACAAATGGATCTTAAGGGTACTGGACGGTAGGTTTGTGGATCACTTCTGCTGCACTTCTTGTAGTCGAGTGTGATCTGTGTTAGGCACGATTTTGTTCGAGGGATTTACTGTAGATTATGGTTACAAGAGGGGCTAACCAACCGCAATTTCGGTACAGAAATCCTTCGGGCTCTAGGGCTTTAATCAATTTTAGCGATTTCAGCTGTTTCTCTACACCATTGACGTTAATTCTACGTATGTAACTCATCTTTGCAGTGGTACGAAAATTAAGCTGGGTGAATACCCCCGGATTTTCATTTGCAAAGAATCATTTCAAAATGGAGTTCAGTATTTCTGATTTTGATTTGCTAATCTCAGTTTCAGTCCCTATCTCGTCCAGTTTGTTAAACGGCTCTTTAGAGGTTGTGCTCCTGAAACGTTGACGTTTCTGGTCACAGAAGGTGAGAGCCACTGGTTTCACTTGAAGGCCATCTTTGTGCAATCTTAATCAAGTGCCAGACTTGACACAGAAACTTCGAGGATCTTTTTTCTGTAATCTTTCACTTCTTTCACAGCTGACAATGATTTTTTGATGTGAAGACGCCAAGCTCTCGTGTGGTATGGAGTCTACATTAAACTTTAAACTCTGCTACAGCTGGCAGCGTTAAAATTTCAGAGATGAGAAGATGGCTTGCATAGGACCACGCTAAGTAGAGCAGGGCGGTGTTCAAACCAATCTTTGGCTTGAGGGTACCTCTACTTTTACTTACTACCTACTTATTGCTCGTTTATCGTTCTGCACAAACTGTATTGTTGTGTCGTTAAACGTTGGTGCTTTCCTGACTCAGAACTTAAACTGAGGCAAACCTTACACTTTTGGTTGTACATCTGCCCCCATTCGTCTCGACACACACGTCACCGTGGACTTTCTGTCATACTGGTGGACTCGATTACGCTGGCAGCCAGACTTTGAGTCCATCAGCAGGCTCGTACAGACAGGCTTTTGCAGAATACAGAGACTGCGGGGGCGGCGCTGGTGGCGGCGCTAATGACTGCCGGAAGCGGCCGGCCCGCCGCCGGATGCGGCTCGGGTGAGCCGACATCGACAGCCGATCGGACGGAAGCAATAGTCGGCCGCGTCCCTGCGCCCTTCGTCCATTATACACACCACCTGGGGTTTCCGTCGTTACGGTACCGCTGGTGGCGGGAGACCAGCGCCGGCACATATTTCTAGAATTAGAGTGCCAATCTAATGGCAATGCAGCCCCTCGCGTTTTTCTGACTTAATGCGACCCGTTCGTACGTGCAAAAAGCCAGTGTAGCTTTTCTGGTTTTCCATTGCTCACCGCCAGTGCTTTGCAATGATCAAGGTAACTAGAGGAATAATTAAGGCGCTGGTTGAGGACCACAGTTTAACAGATACCTTAAACACATTCTCAATTGGTAGCTGGGGGTCGCGCATAATGTAAATCAGTGGTCGTCGAACTGCAGCCCGAGTAAAGTGGTCGTGTGTCCCGTGATTGTAAGCCGTATTTTATAAATACTAGCTGAGTACCTGGCATCACCCAGGTATGTATTTATTCCAATCTTTTATTTGTCCATCTCGTCCTTCCCTCTCTTTCTCCCCTTCTCTCTGTTCACCTTCAGCACCACCTCTCTCTGTCCATCGCCTTCTCTCCTCTCTCTCTGTCAATCTGCTCCTCCTCGCCTGTACATCTGCGTATACTCCCACTGTCCCACTCCTCCTCCGCCATCTAATTCCATTTCTTCCCGTCTCTTCTCTCTCTCTCTCTCTGCTTGTGAACCTCCTCCTCCCTCTCTTTGTCCATCTCCTCCTCTCTTCGTTCATCTCCTCCCTTTCCTTTCTGTGTCCCTCTCCTCATCTCCCTTCTCTCTGTCAATATCCTCCTCCCCTCTGTCCATTTCCTCTACCCTCTCTCTCTCCCTTACCCCCTCCCCAATCTTTGTCCATTTCCTCCTATTTGTGCCTGTGTCTTCCTTTCCCCTCGCTGTCTGTTATTTCCTCGTCGTCCCTCCTCTCTCCACGTCATCACACTCGCCCCAACATGAGGCTGATGGTTCTTTCCAGAGACTAAGGCGTGCACAAACTTTATTCAACATGTAAACGTCGCTACAGATATTCGGATTTAAGTCATGACATGTTCGATATGCCTGTCATCATTGGCGATGATGTGGTGCAGACGAATAACGAAGTTCTGCATGACCCGCTGAAGTGTCGGAATAACGATGCTGTCGATGACCTCCTGAATGGCTGTTTTCATCTCAGCAATGTTTTTGGGTTTATTTCTGTATACCTTGTCTTTAACATAACCACAAAAAGGAGTCGCATGTGTTCAGATCCAGAGAATATGGCTGCCAGTCGAGACCGAAGCCCCTGGCCTCTGTGTACCCCAGAGCCAGGATGCGGTCCCCAAAGAGTTCCTCCAGGACATCAACCACTCTCCTGCTTCGATGGGGTCGAGCTCCGTCTTGCATGAACCACATCTTGTCGAAATCAAGGTCACTTTGGATAATGGGGATGAAATTATCTTCCAAAACCTTCACGTACCGTTCAGTAGTCACCGTGCCATCAAGGAATATCGCACCGATTATTGCGTGACTGGATATTGCACAGCCCGCAGCTCGTGATCGTGCGGTAGCGTTCTCGCTTCCCACGCCCGGGTTCCCGGGTTCGATTCCCGGCGGGGTCGGGGATTTTCTCTGCCTCGTGATGGCAGGGTGTTGTGTTAGGTTTAAGTAGTTCTAAGTTCTAGGGGACTGTTGACCATAGATGTTAAGTCCCATAGTGCTCAGAGCCATTTTTTTTTTTTTTTTGATATTGCACACCACAAAGTCAATCGTTGAGCGTAAAGAGACTTATCGATTTGAAAATGCGGATTCTGAGTCTCCCAAATGCGTCAATTTTGCATGTTGACGAACCCATCCAAATGAAAGTGGGCTTCGTCGCTAAACCAATCCATGCATGCGCATACTAATTCCCCAGCAGCCAACGGTGCAGTTTGAACGTCCTAGCGCAAACCGTTCAGAACTTATGCCTATATTATTTCATATAGTTCAATAATCCGCTCACACAGGAAAGACAACAACAGTTCGTCAGGCAATTATAGCGCCACAAGTTTGGGGTTTCTAGGGTGATAGCAATATGAAATAGGGAATGTCGACAATAAGCACTCTGAGGGGTGCAGATTTTTAACAACTGGTATCTGGCCAACTTATCGCGCCTTTACTGCAGCTAGTACATTGGGAGCTCATAGCATATATTTACGTAGGTTATCGGTTAGTAATGAGGTTCAAATGGCTCTGAGCACTATGGGACTTAACATCTATGGTCATCAATCCCCTAGAACTTAGAACTACTTAAACCTAAATAACCTAAGGACATCACACAACACCCAGTCATCACGAGGCAGAGAAAATCCCTGACCCCGCCGGGAATCGAACCCGGTAACCCGGGCGTGGGATAGTAATGACGTCGGTACATATGGGGCCCAAGGTGTCGCCCAGCAATATCAGTATTGGCTCTTCAGCAACAAAAAGTTTGACGACCACTGCTCGAAAGTAATTCTGAATAGTGAAGGTGAAAAAGTTTGGCACATTCGACAGGAGCTTAAGGACTCGCTTTGCAAGATATTGTTCATGTAATAACACATTTAACAAAAAGAAGTGACATTTCAAAACCATTGAAGGACTTTACTTGACACTGCGTCCGTTCTTTCGATCATCTTCAGGTGTCATACAATTACTTCCAACAGCCCACTTGGCGAAGTTCTTACTATTGGCCGGCCGGAGGGGCCGTGTGGTTCTAGGCGCTACAGTCTGGAGCCGAGCGACCGCTACGGTCGCAGGTTCGAATCCTGCCTCGGGCATGGATGTGTGTGATGTCCTTAGGTTAGTTAGGTTTAATTAGTTCTGAGTTCTAGGCGACTGATGACCTCAGACGTTAAGTCGCATAGTGCTCAGAGCCATTTGAACCATTTCTTACTGCTGCGTCACATCGAGAGCGTTGACACGTAGGCTGTTGTAAATAATTTAATAACAATAAGAAAGATAGCGAGATGCTCGAAACCGGTAGAATTACCAACAGGTCTAGGTCGTTTAAAATTATAACTTTTTCCGTTTAACTGTTATACGACATGACAACGATATTTCGCATTATTGAGATGGGCGGTTGGTTGATTCGGGGGAGGATTTAGTTTGTAGATTCAGATAGGTCTAGGACTTTCTCTGGCATTTAACGTGACTTGCACCTGTGGCAGTGACGGTGTATGTGACAAATTCAAGTTGAACTGTGGTTCGCATTCCAAGTTGAATCCTAAGCAACTCTAAAACTTTTTACGGGAACCTGTCCTCAAATTGGAGAAAGATAAGCACTTATCCGCTCTAATACGACCTTTAAGCTACCGTAAATGTAAAGAAACACCTTAGCTGCTGTTGGGATTGGGTTGGGTTGCTTGGGGGAGGAGACCAGACAGCGAGGTCATCGGTTCCATCGGATTAGGGAAGGATGGGGAAAGAAGTCGGCCATGACCTTTCACAGGAACCATCCCGGCGGTTACCTGAAGCAATTTAGGGAAATCAAGGACGGCCGGATGTGGGTTTGAACCGCCGTCCTCTCGGATGCGAGTTCAGTGTATCGTTATGAAGAACGGAGTGAACCGGATCACCTAGCAGAGTACTTTAACAATGGTCAAGACTAGGCAGATGCCGAATGCAGCTGTTTCACAGTCGAGGTAAGGGATGGGTCCAGTGACTTTTCTGGTGACAAGACTAGGCAGATGCCGAATGCAGCTGTTTCACAGTCGAGGTAAGGGATGGGTCCAGTGACTTTTCTGGTGACACTACTTTTCTGATCGTACGCTGCCCGACGTATGGAGCACAGTTTCAGCATATGGCTGAAGTCGCATATCTCACCCAAGCTCAGAGCGACTCCACGCCCGGTGGTGTTATTGGCAACTGTGTGTGTGCTGAGTTTCACTCAGTGTACCCTCAAATCAGTTGTATTCCGCTAAGAGACTACAGTTCAATAAGTAACAATTTCGTTATTTGCTATCGTTCGTGGTGTTGCAGTTTTAATGGCTAGTAGCGTATATTCCATTATTTTTTCTCGGGCTAGTGGTGGCTCTGTGCAGTTTGCTGACGTTTGCTACGAACTTGTGAGAAGAAGCACTGTGTAAGAGCCAGAAAGAAGCAGTGTCTAGAAACGAGCAGAAATTTGGCGCGGTTGGTGGCGGGGGGAGGTGGGTCGGGCCCGCCAGGGGGAAGACGCCGTGATGGACGGCCGACGCCGGCGGTGATCATGTAAGGCGGGCGGCCATTACCGTTACCGTAAATCACGTGCCGGACACATGCGGCCGCAGCAGCGGCGAGTGCGACAGCCGGCGACTGCCAGCCTCGCTGCTCCCCGACGTCTTCCTCCTGTCCACTGCGCACTTCTCACACGGGCCAGGCGACTGGGGCACACGTGCGGTGACTTGTGCAACGCGATTAAAGACGAAATAGCATGGAAACACTTCGGTACTACGACACACTTGATCTCAAAGGCTCTGTACAGGCAGTACGTAAGAGAACTGCTACATAGACCTGACGTATGGCCTATGACTCAGCATGTGGCGCACCTCAGAGGAACATGGCGAAACTGACTAAAGCAACAATACGGACGCAACAGTACGGACGATGATAACAACGTCCTTGACCGAATCATCTAGTAAATAAGCTGCGACAGGGTACTGTATCTAGAGTCACGTTAAACCTATTTAGCAGAAGTAGGCACGTAGCTTATCGATAACAAGAATCAGCGGTGGGAGCACGGCTCGATGTCTTTTCGAGGTATCCCTACCCCTTACCACCCTCTGGACCTTTTGGTGACGGGAATCTACAACTCATCTGTAACCTTTCGTTTCATCTTTAAACTTTCTTTACTTTCAACAAATTAATAACATTCCTATAAAACATCTTCCATCTCCGTTAGTTAATTTAATTTTCTTTTGTAAGTCGTATTAATTTTTTTAATTTTTAGGGTTCCGTGCCTCAGTCTACAGAAAAGGAACCCTTATAGAATCGCTTTGCTGCTCGTGCGTCTGCCTGTACGTCCGACTTCATGAAACCTTTTTTTTTACTTTTTCAGGAACGAATAGACGTATCAAGTACAAATTTATGTCACATGTTAAGGCCTGTGGCCTCTCTGAGGCGTAAAAACTATAGGCTTGAAGTCAATGCAATCAAAAGATACGGCCATTTATGTCACGAATTACGATATTCGAAACCCGCTAATTAGAATCTATAGGACACTTCTCGTTGACCAAGAATCGTAAGATTTGACAGTACAAGTCAGTAGCGAGCCAGTGGGTGTGTTGGACCTTCCATCGAGCTACGGACCCCCTTGAAGATGTCTCCCGCAGTCGGAGACGAAACGTTGGGAATTGACATAGAATTCATCAACCGACCACGGCATAACAGCCCGGATAATTATAATGGACATGAGTACAAGTAAAGGAAAAAAAATCTGAAGTTTGGTAAATTGTAATTGTACCACATGAAAATATCTTTTTCCGTTTGAACATACATTGCATTCGTCATCCATCGAGAGCATAATAGGTGAACATAAAATGTAAATGGTTGTCATGTTTTAGTAAACAAACAAAAAATTTTTTTATTAAATTTTCTCCGTCTGCATATATAAACTGAAGTCCCTTACTCGCTTCTTTTTGTATCCACGCTAGTCTGAGAAACTGCAGTAGAGGATTACATACACTCTGTGGTCTTGGAGTTTCTGGGACCAATATCGATAAGAGCAAAAATCGTTGAGACTCCCGAGTCCCAGGATGGATGAACTATATATATATATATTTAACTTTGTACAGACTCTTCAGTGTGCGAGTCCTGTTCGCACTTGGCTACACAAAGAAGAAATGCAGATGATAAACGGGTATTCATTGGACAAATATATTATACTAGAACTGACATGTGATTACATTTTCACGCAGTTTGGGTGCATAGATCCTGAGAAATCAGTACCCATAACAACCACCTCTGGCCGTAATAACGGCCTTGATACGCCTGGGCATTGAGTGAAACAGGACTCGGATGCCGTGTACAGGTACAGCTGCCCATGCAGCTTCAACACGATACCACCATTCATCAAGAATAGTGACTGGCGTATTGTGACGAGCCAGTTGCTCGTCCACCATTGACCAGACGTTTACAATTGGTGAGAGATCTGGAGAATGGGCAGCAGTCGAACATTTTCTGTATCCAGAAAGGCCCGTACAGGACCTGCAACATGCGGTCGTGCATTATCCTGCTGAAATGTAGGGTTTCGCAGGGATCGAATGAAGGGTACAAAAAATGGCTCTGAGCACTATGGGACTTAACATCTGTGGTCATCAGTCCCCTAGAACTCAGAACTGCTTAAACCTAACTAACCTAAGGACAGCACACAACACCCAGTCATCACGAGGCAGAGAAAATGAAGGGTACAGCCAGGGGTCGTAACACATCTGCAATGTAACGTCCACTGTTCAAAGTGCCGTCAATGCGAACAAGAGGTGATCGAGACGTGGCACCCCATACCATCACGCCGGGTGATACGGCAGTTTGGCGATGACGAATACACGGGGATCCAGCACGGCGTTCCTTATTACCCCCCTGAACCTACCGATTCCATATTCTGCTTACAGTCATTGGATCTCGACCAACGCGAGCAGCAATGTCCTGATACGATAAACCGCAATCGCGATATGCTACAATCCGACTTTTATCAAAGTCGGAAACGTGATGGTACGCATTTCTCCTCCTTACACGAGGCATCACAACAACCAGGCAACGCCGGTCAACTGCTGTTTGTGTATGAGAAATCGGTTGGAAACTTTCCTCATGTCAGCACGTTGTAGGTGTCGCTACCGGCGCCAACCTTGTGTGAATGCTCTGAAAAGCTAATCATTTGCATATCACAGCATCTTCTTCCTGTCGGTTAAATATCGCGTCTGTAGCACGTCATCTTCGTGGGGTAGCAATTTTAATGGCCAGTAGTGTATTTGCTTTGTTAAGGGACAATTTATGTTATGACATGGGAAATTGTACAATGTACGGCCTGTTCTTAAAGTAATAGGCTATGGATCTCTAAATATGCAATAAAAGACATTAAATGAAGAAAAGTTGACGAATACGGTGTGCCATAGTGCGACTGCAGCTAAAGTAACACCGAGATGCTTCATGACCATGGCAACGGATAACCTCGATATACAGGGCGTATCACAGTAGCAAAAATCTACGCTGATGAAATTATACTACACTGGAAGTAAAAACATTCTGAACGTGATGGCACAAATAAACTGTTTGCGAGATAGCTGTACGTGCAGCACCCCATACGACTTTGTCTTGCCGGAAGAGGTCGAAGATTCAGAGATGAACTGTTAAGACCTTAGCATTTCTTTGTATTTCATACGAAACTATATCAGATAAGCTCATAAACATTAAATGAATATAGTCGAAAGAAATCTGACGTTATTCTTACGACAAAATGTAAGTTAAAATTAGGGAACCAAGATGAGACTTTGACTGTGTAGTGATTCCACTGCCAATACCATTCCTCTCTTAAATAGATGCTTAGAATAAGACGTACAGACAAACGTGAGCAGTCATGTAGTAGGACATACGGACACTGACATTGGTAAAAAAAGACTCTCTGATACATGCATACAGTGAACTGATGAGTATATATGTACACGTACAATGTATTTCGCACCGACATCAAGTATTTTCTCAATAGGGAACGGTCCGGTCCAACATGTCGAAACCTGGCCTGAAATTTTTTGTGCGGCTAGAATACACTCAAAGAAACACAATGTCAGAACTTTAGCTGCTACGACACAATGAAAGTATTTTTTTTTAAATGTTGACAATTGCCAAACTCGTAGATTGCCAGGCGACTGGAGAAATGTATATCCTGCCGTAGCTGTAGTAACGACGCAGGCATATCTTTGACGCACATCGGTAAACAGATAACACGGCACTACGCGATCGTAATTTGTAAAGCAAATTTCAGCTTCTGTTGATAATTTCTCTGACTAATTGTCCACCGTTACTGTTCCCTACAATCTGCACATCATTTAACGTCCGTAATAATTAGAGGAGGTTGCCAGTAGCGTCAGTCTCCGTGCAGTCCCAGTTTCACACCAATGTGGATTCCAATAAATTTTTACAGCCTTACAACAATGAAACAGAAGGAAGTCATGTCCAAACGAAATTACCTCCTTCTCCCGAATACTTACATAGGTGTTGTTTATTAGTCAGTTTCTTGGAGATATGTTCAAATGATATCGACATTTCACTAGAAATTGTGGAAATACGAGTATTGGAGTAAACAGGAAATAACTCGGGAGGTTCCATGAGTTGCAGTTTGAGCGACGATTGTTGCGCTAATTAAAGTCCAGAGAAAACATTTGGTTAAACGAAGGGAGAGAAAACGCTTAAACTTAAGCAACGTGAAAAGCCATTTTTGTTTCGTAAAATATGGGCATGAATTGTATAAATGGGAGAAACATGTACACGAAGTACAAAACATACGGCAAAATAAAACTCTCAAAAGTGTGAAAGAAAAACTATTCGAAAGATGTAGAGCTGCTCGTGAGAGTCAGTGGACTGTTACCGGGGGAGATCTAGGAGACTGGGCCCTCTGAATTACAAGTGATATAAACGTTGCTGATTTCCTGGCTTCTTCGAGCTGGTTAAACAGATTTAGGAAATTATTCGGAAAGGAAATCCCAAAATTTAAAAGTTTACCTGAAGTAAACGTGTAGAGTAGATGTCATTAATATATATGTACACGTACAATGTATTTCGCACCGACATCAAGTATTTTCTCAGTAGGGAACGAAGCTTCTTGTTTCCTCCTAAAAGGTGTGTATAAAGCCAGTCAGTAAGGTTTCGTGCAAGAACTGCGTGCAAACCGCAACTTTATTATTTCGAGCGAAAAGAGACACACTCGCTTGTACAGTCGATGAAAGCTACGACAGATTCGTCTACAACAACTCCTGTTGCAAGTATCAGTGGATTACTGTTTCCGCAGCTTTGTGTCTGTCTACAGGAACTTCAAGATAAATGAAGACAAAAATAAAAAAAAACGACTGTTTACTTGCAAAAACCTCATAATCTATGTACCTAAATCTGGAAAAAATGGGAGGGAATAATTTTCAATATTAGTTCCAAAATGTCTTCTTACCATCTGCACAAAATAATCCATTGCTTTCGTTGGGCTTTTGGTCCGGACATAACTACATCTCTGTCTTTAGGAGGTCGAGGGAATATAATTCGGATTTTATCCAGGGACAAAAGTGTGAGTAGGCCTCTCGATAAAAAAAATTTTCAACACTGCAAAGCATTTTTCAAAAAGTTGTTAGAGAACGTAATTTCCGATAGCTCTTTGTCATTTCAAGTTTGTCAGAGGAATAGTACTGTTAAACGGCAGCCATCTCAGCACTAACAATTTGCATAACCATATTTTACGAATTTGATCAAGTATACTTGGTATTCAGTACAATATGCAGAAGATCGGCCAGGAACATTCCTTACTCCGTTCCTGTTCTGTATAAATAAATGTAGTAATTATTGTGAAGTGCTTGAATGCATTAATTATTCTTTTATCAGGTGTTCCTAGTGTAAGGAAAATGTTTGTATGCGTCACCCAACAGACACTTTGCATTTTTGTGGCGATTACAGGGAATTAACAAGGAACTGTTTCACTGTTAGTAATATACATTACAAAAAAAGTATCATAAGAACTGCGCAATAGGAATTGTTGTAAAACACTTAACGTCAACAAATTAAAGTCGCGACTGGTGGAAGTCGTCTGTATGGTAATATGAAAAAGTGGCTTGGTTTTCTTTCTTCTTTTAGTCATATATGTAACAAATATGTCTGCAACAGTTTAACCTTAGATGTGAAATGATAGTTATTCAAAAAATTAATAATTTGAGACATGTTTAGAACGGATTAATTGCTTAAAATTCGCCTGTGTGCACTTTGGGCTTCGCGCTACGTGCTCATGTCATGGGTGCTTCTGCTCATTCGCCGATCGCACTCTAGGCGGGAAGGACTGTATAAATCGCCGTTATAAGTGGTTCTTCGTGCGGCAAAAATGAGTAGCCTCAACTTAAAAAAACTTGACGTCCGCCTTAGAAGCTAAAATTTTGACTGTGCATTTCTTTCGATGTATTCGTCCTGTGTGAAAAATTTCGGGGTAGGTTTCGACATGTCGGATTGGACCATGCCCTTGTTAGTCGAGAAGGAAGTCATCGAGCAAATTCATGTGAATTAGGTAAACATGTTCATGTTTTGAAGGGTGCAAGGTTACGCTACAGTTTACAGCCAGTGTTGTTTTATTTGTACATAGCAGGAGAAATGAAGGGAATGAAAACGGGTGACACCAGGAACAAAAGTGCAAGCTAAAGAAACACCAATGTTTGGGTTCGCAGATGCAGTAGTTATTCTGACAGAATCTAGCGAATAAGCATGGCTGTAATTATCGTATGACAGCGAAACTAGGCAGATATTCAAATGCTTTAATGCGGAACCGTTTTACGGTGGAAAACAAATTTAATTCCGGTTTAGCCACAAAGTGCAAATCTGGCGCTGTACAGCATCTTGTCGATGTCTCCCGTGCTCATACTGAACGAACCGAGTAAGCGGCGCTTAATAATAAAATCAATATTATGCATTTCCCACTTGATGACATTTTCTGTCCACATCCTGTTCCTAAACAGTAACATATGGAAACATTTCTATACGTTTTTCTGGGATTCAGCGCCAGATTTGCGCCTGACGGCCAAAACTGGAACTAATTTTTTCCGGCGTAAATCGGTTCTGCATTAAAACATTTGAATATATTCCAAATTTCGATGCCATACGATAATTGCATCCCACACTGGACTTCTGTGAGTAGCTGCACGTTAATAACCACCCGAGAGGCTATTTTCTGTTAGATAAAGCAGGAAGTAATTTGCTAGAAAGACTAGCCCAGTAGAGGACTCTATGGAAAACCTCTTACAAAAGATGAACGATGGGCTAAATTATCCTATCTTTGGAATAAGTAGCAGAGGGAGGGAGGAGGGTAGGTGGGACAGGGTTTAAATCGTAAGGAGGGTCGATAACTAAAAATATGAAAGCAAGTTATAGAAAAAATTGAGCGTAGTAAGTGCACAGAGATGAATCAAATGGAATCAAAAAGAAAAGAGCGGTACCATTTAAAGTGCACGTAGGTCGCTAGAGTTGGCGCGAATTCTCGGCTATTGAAGTATATTGGCCTTACTCAGTTTAAAGTAATCTTAACTATAATCGTCTAAAGTGATTTATGAAAATTGCACAAAACGTTAATCTGGATGGCGGGACAGGGTTCTGAATTTCACTTCTCTTGAATGTGATCTCACTGTTTAAATGAAGAGATCTAAGGCGGTACCATGTCAGTTGAAGGACTAACGACAATCCAAAACGAAAAGCTTATGTCACTGTTGACTAGGGAAACCCCAAGATCTAGGTTCAGCTGCCTAATCAGAAAGGGTCTTCTCCCTCCCCGCTCAGTGGCCCATTTCCTCGTGGTGTATTGGAGTTGTGTCTTCGAGTGTTTTTATCGAGTGTAGGTGACTGTAGTGAATGTATGTATGTGTGAAGTGGTGTCATGTTTGTGCTGTGTGATGATGGGAGAAGGGACGGTGAAACCCGGTGCCAGTCGAACAATGGGGCCACCGAGCTTACAATTAGTGTTTCCATCTGACGGACAGATGACTATCACCACCAACAGGGCACCATTCCCTTACTCCAGGAGGAGCCACTGCACAGAAATTCAGATCTTCATCTAGGACACAGACGCAGGGTCTAGTCACCACCTCTCGTCCCTAGCCGGCCCCATACAAGTGGTGAACATTCCTTCCACCACAAAGATTCACAGCCACCGCATAGGATGCTTTACAGACTCTGGCTTCTGAGGTGGTAACAATGGTAGTAGTAATAGTAGTAGTAATAACAATGGTAATAATAATAATAATAATAATAACAATCGTAATCATAATCATTAGTTATACAGGTAAAAGAAACAGAGTATAGGGAATGAAGACCGCCTAGCTACTCCTAAGCAGTTTTTGCAATGTGGTGCATAAATGACTTATTTGTCAAAGCTAAGGGAGAGCTGGTACTGTACTGATTTGTGCACTAACTGGATTAATGCTACACCAAGGAACCGAAATGCTGGAATATGACTTGTTTCTAGTGATCTGTGGGGTTAGTTGGAGTAGTGAAATCTTATGCCTGATCAGATACACGGTCTTCGATACCCACGTCAATTGCTTCCTGGTTCGCATTCGTGGCAACTGAGCTCAAATGCTGAAACGATGAATCTGTTCTTAATTCCTGGGCATTTTTTGAATTCCCGAAAAAAATCTACCTATAAAATGGAGGGATCCCTGAGTGAAGTGAGCAGATACCCTCTCTTAATAGGTGTCACTGCCGTCTCATACAGTTCTTAAAGAGGCCAACCGCGGTTTGGTTTTACGCACAGAGAAATGTTGTCAGCGACAAGCCATAAACAACGTAAGCATGATAATTTCGTTACGGCTTAAGAAAGGCCCCGTTAAAAGCACCCCACTAAAGATATTATTTACGAATGACAAAGTGCAAACAAGTAGATACATTCTAGCCTGCAATTAACCGAGGAAATAACATTCTGCGATCAGGACAGAAAATATCAAAATAAGGTTCATATAGTACAGTTTTTGAGGAGTTTAATTCAGTTTTCGAAAATCATCTTTGGCTTAGCGGCTGTGACAGTTGCGTTTGGAGTGTGGTTTCCTGGCTACAAATGTTAGGCTAGTCTCTGCTCGTCCTACTATGTACTGCCGAATATTTAGGTCAGTCTGTGCGAGTCCATCAAGAACCACAATCAGAGAATATGAGACTCTTTATCTGCTACAGGAGAGAGAGAGAGAGAGAGAGAGAGAGAGAGAGAGAGAGAGAGAGAGAGCTATCTATCTCTGTATCGTATTATACGCGTTCTCTGTATTTTCTTAGTATGGTGTGTGATACGTATGCATGATAGTCTGAAGGGTTATCATTCTCGTAATATGTGTGCAGATATTTTAAGAAAATTTGTCAGAGGTCGAAATGTGTCAGATAATTAGTTTTAGTTTCAGTAGCTGACCCATACAAAGCCACGTATTTTTGTGAGAAAAGGAGTGGTGACGGCCTGGATGACAGGGGCAGCAGCCACCCATCACGGGCCTTTTTGCCGGTCGGTTCGCTCTTTCCGGTGGGCCCGCTTCGTGGTAATCCGGCCTTAAATCAGGCACCGCGGCGTGGCGCCGTAATAACTCGTGTTAATTGGGCTCCGCGGCCGCACTTTGGCCCGCTCCGCCTCCGCCTCCGCCCCCGCCCTGGCGCCGCTCCGCCCACGCCTCCTCCTCGTGCACCTGGGATCGCGGCGCCCGTCAGCCACAAAGTGTGCCAGCGGCCGGCGCTCGCTGTGCCCAGCACGCACGCCCAGCGCCAAATGGTGCTCACCCAGGCGTAACTACTGCAACTAACATCTATTAGGACCTTCATACTGCAGTAAATCCTTGGTCTCCTCCTACAGTTTTCAAACACACTTCCCTCCTTTACCAACCTCACTATTTTTAGATGCTTCAGGATGTATACTGTCAATCGACCCCTTCTTTTAGTCCAGATGTGCCATAAATTTGTTTTCACTTCAGTTCTACTCAGTACCTCTTTATTATATATCCCAGCTACGCATGTGATCTTCAGCATTCTTCTTAACACCACATTCTCTTCCCTTCTTCACTGAAATCCCCGTCGTCACGTTTAACTTCTGTACAAGGATACACTTCAGAAAAATACTTCCAGAAAAGGTTTTCTAACTTATTTTTGATGTCGGAAAATTTCTCTTATTTAGTAACGCTTTTCTTGTTATCGCCATTCTGTATTCAACATCCTCTGTACTTCGACCATAGTCATTTATTTGTTTTGCCCGAATAACAAAACTAATCTACTACTTTTAGTGTCTCACTCCGTACTCTGATTCCTTTAGCACCGTCTCACTTAACTCGGTTATACTCCAATACCGTTGTCTTTCCTTGGTTAACATTCTCTTATAATCTCTTTTGAAGACACTTGTAATCTACCCTCTCCTTCCTGCTTGCCGCTGTTGTCCATATTAGTCTTTTATGAAGATTTGAGAGGAGCGAAGATTACAATAAACTTTCTAGTTTAGTTATCTTTTCACGTAGAATTGGCTCCAGTTCTTCTTTCTAGGGGTCTGATTCTTGAAGGAAAATACTCACATTTTAGGTCTTCATGGTTGAATTGATCTAAATAAATGTGAAGATTCTTGTTACAGAATTTTTGTTGTTATTTAATATATTTTGTCATATTTTAGTATATCACAGAGTCTTTTGATTTTTCACGTTAACAAAGCCGAAATTACATTGCTCGCATAAAATACAAAAATACGTCCGATCACATCAGAGGCATGCTTACTACTGTCTCACTCAGCGGGAATAACAATATTCCAAAAGGATTACAATTTTTCTTGACAAATGGATTTCTATTAGTTTCGGTTGTTGTTTCATAAATGAATCGAGAAATAAACATAGTAAACAGTACTAGATTGTGTAATTAATAATGGAAATTTTAAGTGTGCCAAATGTTTCAAAAACAATAATTGTTACTGTACATTCAGAACTAGAATTTATCGATGTTAACATCCACAATAAAGTAATTCCTTTTCTTAAATTTTATAAAATTATATGAAAGTTTTCAGAAAAGCAGCTGAGGTAACATTGTCCTGTCCAAAATTTGAAAAATAGTACTGGAATCAACAACTACTGTTGAGGAAAAGTAATGCTAGAGGAGCGTGTCCCGTTACACACTGTTCATTTCGTTCAACTGATCTGCCACGTCCTTTTCCGTCTCTGACTGAATCACAATGTCTTCAGGAAATCTCAAAGTTTTTATTTCTTTTCTCCGAATTTTAATCCCTCTGGGCGCTAAAATTTATTACTGTACAGCAAACCTATGACACTATTCAACTAAATCAGATAGTCAATGAAATACATTGCATTTGCTAGAAGAGTGCATTGCAAGACCAAGAACATCGTAATGTAGATTAATCTGTGTGTACTACGAACAATATGTGAATTCTCTCGCTCAGGGAGTCAATTTACGTAAAATATAAAAGTTACACTAAGGAATTATCCGAATCGTGTAGCAATCGGTAGATGTGTCGTACTTCTACAAACAAATGATTAAAATTTTAGAAAAATTGCACGATTTGCTCAAGAGAAAGAGGTTCATAAAATGAGCAAGTGAATAAAGTGGTGGTCCACCTCTGGCTCTTATGCAAGCAGTTATTCGGCTTGGCACTGACTGATGCAGTTGTCGAATGTTCTACTGAGGGATACTGTGCCAAATTATGTCGAACTGGTCATTATGTCGATGGTCATCGAGCCTCAGTTCGAAGCCGGACTCATCACTGAAGACTGTTCTGCTCGAGTCAGTGAGACTCCAGGCCGAATACGTGTCTGAAGACAGCGGTGGGATACCAACCTGATTGTAGAACGCTATACAGCCCGACAACCAGGAGTGGTGGTCTTGGATGCCATCCCTTTCCATAGCGCCCTTGGTTATCATCTGCGCCATCCTTACAGCATAGCGGTACGTGGACGATATTCTGCACCCTGTTTTGCTGCCCTTCGTGGCAAGCCATCCCGGGCTTACCTTTCTGGTAGATAAAGCACTCCCGTACACGGCAAGAATTTCTACTGCTCGTGTTCGTGCTTGCCAAATCCTACCTTGGCCAGAAATGTCCCGGATCTCTCATCGACTGAGAACAACTGCACTATTAAGGGTGGAGCCCTCTAATCAGCTCAGGATTGATCAATCAATGCTAAGCCGAATAACTGCGTGCATAAGGTACAGAGAAGGCGCAACGCGATATTGACTTGCTCAATTTGCGAAACTCTTTCTCTTGAATAAGTCATCCAATTTTACTGAAATTCCAATCATTTGTTTGTCTGTACTTGTACATCACATCTACCGATTTCCGTCCCATTCGGATAATTCCTTCTTTGTGAGCCTTCCTTTTCTTATCTTGTAGTGTAATAAGAAATGAATTAAGGAAGATACGTAACAGATCAATGCTCTGTAAGCAACTGAGTAATTAGAAAGTTAATCCAGAATGAACCAGGGTGTAGAAAGGCCTATTCGAAAGGCTAGTACTGTCGTATGAGCAGTTTTCAACAAAAGTCTGAAGTAATGTGCCATTTCAGGTCAGTCACGACGAAATACAACAAAGTTATCAATTTCATTCCATTTTGCTGCTATCTCTTACGTTTATTTTTTGGTAATACTGGGACGCAGAGAAAATTTCTCAAACCGGTACAGAAAAGGCGTTTTCATCACAGAATTGTTTTTTTACGGATCGATACATGCTGCACAGTAATGTGAGCCAACTGTCAAATGATCTGCAGAACTACGTATTTTTTAAGCAGACCTGTTTTATGTATTGGTTAAACTGATAAATTAAATACTACTCCTACATAAAATTTCATTATTTTAGATGAAACATTCGCTAACAAAATTCATTTGAGATTGGTTTAAGTCCATCAAGAACAAATTGTTTTTTTTTTTCAGGAATTAATTAATGGTGACTAAATTCGGACGGAGTAGTGTGTATCATCAAGGTGGAAACATGACGGAAGTCCCAAAACTGTAATAACACTAGGAAACATCTAAAAACTGCGTAGTACTGTATAGGAGGATTGACAATTTAGGGTGTTCGAAACGACACTGTAGGCAAGCTTTAAGGCAAGATTGCGGCGCATTTTAAATTGAAAATTAACCTTGAGAAAGGTTTATGCAAGGCGTATGCATCATTTATTTGGTGCTAACCACGGCAAATACCAAAAGGGATATTTCAGTAACGTTTGAACCGTTTTAAGAACGGTTGTACGGGTACTGCGCACCGATTAGTTACCGTGAGTGAGCAGTGAGTCCAAGGCATCAAGACGAAACGAAAAAGCAGGCAAAGCCACAGTGGAAGCGCGTTGTTCCAGCATTAGCATCTGGACCATTTACACAATGAAATTACGCGAAAACCGAGCTTTAATCAATAGGGTTGTCGCACAGCTTAAAATTTTGTATGCATACCAGAGTGCGTGTCGACAGTTTATTCCCATTTTTGGGCGCTGTGTGTGTTTATTCGCACATCCGTATTGGATATGCTGTATGGGTGTGTGGAGTGCTGCCTGTCTTTCCCTGTAATCGTCTCAAAGTGTTGTGCCTGCTTCATTAAGTAGAAATTGACACACGTGCAACACAGCTGGAGTGCAAATGAAAATCGTATCGTTCATCAGAGCAGTGTTAGTCGATAGGAAATCAGAAGGGTTTGAGCACTAATCATTGGAATCTCCTACCTGTATGCTAGGTTTGGCACCCTCTGACTCGTCTCTGTTACCAGGTCAACAGAAATTTATGGCCTATTTATGAAACGGCCATTAAAGACCCAAAAATGTTTTTTTAACAATTCTGAGATGGAATCTACTCTCGAGTCATTCGACAAATCTGCAGCAGCCTGCAGACCACAGACGGCGTACCTCTGGAACATTTACAGTAATACTGCTCTGATGAACGAATAATGTAACGCTGCGTTTTCAATCTGCAAACGATCTTTTCTTAATCCTTTACGAGGCAAATCTTCCTCCCTACAGCACAATCGTAACGATTTCAACTCTATGCCGATGATGTAAGGCCAAAAATATTAAATTTAGTTATTAGAAAGTGTCAATAGATTCTCAACGGTCTTATTGACGAAAAAGCAACTGCGTGTCAGCAGTAAACGCTTGACATTTTTGCCTGGACTAATTTTCGCTGACAGAATAATTTCCGTGTGTACTATCTCTGTCGTAATCCTCTCTCGAGTCTTAATATCTTTCCACTATAGGATCACTTAAAAGTGAGTGAAAGTTTTACGCGCTGTCGATGTCACAAGGTAACCAATCGACACGATACAAGTGCGCGAATTTCAGTTGATTCGTGCTTCCTATCAAAGAGCTTAAAAAGTGAAACTAACAGCAAAACGTACTGCTGAAATAAGATAAAAAAATTGTAGCATCAGGACGACCACGATACAGTACTTCCATTCAGGAGTAAAGAGAGATCGCAGATAGGGGCGGACGAAAACTACCGATAGAGGCGGATCTCATTTGACATCTCAGTCCTATGAAAAGACAAAAGAATCGCAATGGTGTATAATTATAAGAAGTGTAAACATAAACTGAAAAGGACCGCTTACAATGAATTTACTACTGCAAGGAATAAGTCATACAATTACTTAATACTCTTTCAAAAACTAATGTTAGTATTGGCAGAGCTTAGATGGAGATTGTATTGCCATACTATAACTGTGTTCCATGGCGTTTCACAAGCAGCGAGAGGAACAAAATAAAAAAAGGCTTGTTACTAACACTAAGAGTGATTAGCCACGAAATAATCTATGATCACATGTGATTTTCGACTTTTAATTTAAAGCGGAAGTATTCCGCAGCACCTTGCAGTTGAGAGAGGCATTTTCAGTTAGCAGAGGCCTTAAGTTAAGCCAACGGAAATGATTGAAAAATGTAGCTCAGAAACCTAGCATGTCTCCCCTTTCTCCAAAAGAGCCTGATGTACGGTGCAGAAACTCCCATTTGAACCGACGCAAACAAATCAACGAGTTTCGTTTGGCTAGGGGTAGCGTGCGCGGGACGCCGGCAATCAGCTAATGAATGGATTAGGTAAGACGGCGCGTGCGTGCGGCCGTAGGTTGGCACCCCTGGCGGCATTAGCATAGTGACGGCGACCACCCTTTGGCACGGACCATTCCGATTAACTCGCAGTGCGAGGAGCGCACGGTTATCTCCGAATGAGCCACAAAGAATTATTAATTATTCGGACAAAGAAATTAGACACAGATGACGCACGCCGCCTTATCTCTGGATACTGTTTTAATGATTTAAGAGCAACGGGCAGTAATTAGGGCTGTATCTGATTGTGGCCGTATCGTGACGACCGGAAGAAGAGTCACCGCAGCCGGATCGATGTGCTTAGATCGTACCACCACGGATGCGCTGGCAACTCCAGCTCCAAGCATTTAGGCCAGTACACCACGCTGACATTTTACACTGCCTGCGAGGGGATTTTGTTGCAACTAAGATATAACTTGGACTTCAACCAAAGAAATTGGAAGGAGGGAATCGAGAAATCTGAACCTTTTCCTGTACGTCAATGTATGTTTCCCATTCGTCTGTCCAGTTTCAGATAGTTTCACGATCTGAAGTTGAGAATATATGAGTGAGGAAAAAAAAAAAAAAAAAAAAAAAAAAAAAAAAAAAAAAAAAAAGAACATAGCAATGGGAAAAGAATTCAGCATCACACTGTCGAGAGCCCTGTATTGCAACGTTTCACCTTTATGCTCGACATTACAAGTTGTTATTTTCGGTGTAGTGGTTAGCGTCTGGAAGCTGCTTTTTTAATCACTTGATTTCGGATTTAAAATTGAGCTCTGTTGGGCTCTGTTTAAAATTCCTAGCTACGTTTGTGAAGCGTGTTCCTAGCTCATGTCAGTACATAGGTCACTTGTATCAGTGTAGATTCCTGGCCGGCCGCGGTGGTCTAGCGGTTCTGGCGCTGCAGTCCGGAACCGCGGGACTGCTACGGTCGCAGGTTCGAATCCTGCCTCGGGCATGGGTGTGTGTGATGTCCTTAGGTTAGTTAGGTTTAAGTAGTTCTAAGTTCTAGGGGACTTATGACCTAAGATGTTGAGTCCCATAGTGCTCAGAGCCATTTGAACCATTTTTTAGATTCACTGACTGGGAGTACTTGTACGAGGGCACTAAGAAGCCACAAAAACTCCTCATTCGCCAATTGAGTATTCTGTACCTTCTGTACTGATTATGTAGTCATTGTTGCCACGTTTTTCTGTAGTTGTAGATATTACAACAGGGCGTGTGGTTTCACGATATTATTTTCTAAGTAAACGTGTGTGGCGAAATGAACATTTCTTCTACTCCTTCGATCAAACAATAGAGACAGCATCGGTGGGGAATCACCCTCTGTTCGGGTTTTCAATATTTGTTTTTCACTTGGGTGCTAGATGAGCATACTGTTAGATGATCTTAATTTTTTCGCGAAGTACTCACATATAAAATATTCGACTGGCAATAACAAAGCTATAGAACAGCCTGCCCTGCTCTCATGAGTAAGGAACGGGATAATATTGTATAAATGAGTTAATTAATAAAGCTATGTGATTAGTTTTGGGGGTAGTACATCGATTAATAAGAGATATATAGGCACTCAGAACAATGTTATTGGATCATTCTTGCAAAGAAGAATAAAAGAATAATTATTAATGTACTGCTGTCATTTAGTAACCAAATCACAGTATCAGCTTTGCCTAAATTACTCCCTACCCCGTTTGTCTGTGAAGTATCCCAGACCGACTGTGACGTGGCACTGTTCGCTGGTCCACCATGTGCCTCAGTGTTACATCGTCTTTCCTTTTGCCCTCCAGATGTAAAATTGCTGCCGTAACTTCACGTGTCTCATTCCCACTATGGCGCCTTCAAGTCGTCTTCTTTTGTGCAGTGTTTGTCCCATCATGTCGGTGAGTCCACTTTGTGAATCCGTTTTCTCTGTTCCGTGTGGAATTGTGCCGTGTCGGCGAACAGTTTTACAGCGTGTTTTGGTCAACATCCGAGAGTGTTCCTATCGACTTCGAATGTTGACTTTCTTTCTTTCCCACAACAGCACATTTCGCACATAGTACGTTTCCAAATAACTGTCATCATTTCTAATATGCTTCAGTATAGTGCCAACAATAAGCCACCAAAGCTGTTTTCAAAAAAAATGGTTCAAATGGCTCTGAGCACTATGGGACTCAACTGCTGTGGTCATAAGTCCCCTAGAACTTAGAACTACTTAAACCTAACTAACCTAAGGACATCACACACATCCATGCCCGAGGCAGGATTCGAACCTGCGACCGTAGCGGTCGTGCGGTTCCAGACTGTAGCGCCTTTAACCGCTCGGCCACTTCGGCCGGCAAAGCTGTTTTCATTGTGCATAGTCGACGCTCTGCTTTTTTCTCAATACACCAATATTAGGTGCCGTAATCTTTCCTCTGGAGATGATGTTTTAACCGACGGTCGCAGGTGACGCTAACTGTTCGTCACATAAAGCAGGTTGCATGAATCTCATCAGTAAATTGTATAACATTTCTGATTGTGGGCAGACCGTATTGCAGTAGCCTGTCGTTTCATGATTTACCTTTGAGTCGGAGATCGGTCATCCTCTTTGTTGACTAGACACCACCATCAATGCAGAGAAATGTCTGTGGTAGTGGCTGGTCCATGTTTGACCCAACGGTCTCCACCGCGAGACTGAACAGAAGCGGCACCTGCAGGAAGCTGCACTAGTGGCACCCTGGATTCTGGTTTTGTTCCACTCTTTTCATACTCACCACTCATCGCGATGTACGCAGTTCGCTGCAGCCACGATTTAGTGAAATTTCATTATCGCGTATCTGCAAACACTTTTGTCCAGTACCTGGAGATGTGGTACGTCTATACAACTAAATGATTTCAGTCGCATAGATTGACCACATCTCTAAGAAGGCAGAAACAGCTAAGGAACAGAGCAAAATATAAAAAAATTTACTTTTGAGCAAGCCTCTTCTGATGGTTCTATAAACATGTTTGAAGTTTCTCTGATGTACGATATCCGCAGCCCAGACGATTGAACCAGTTAACGTTTCCAATGGTTTCGGTCCCGAAAGTTAGCTTACCACTTATTGGCGACGATCCTGTGAAGGGCATAACTTCAAAAACAGATACCTGCGAACAGTCATGTGCAAATAGTTAAGGCATTGCTACAAAATTACTTCCGGATTTGATGAGACAACTTAATCATAGACATTGTTAGGAATTTCTAGCATCGGCAGGGAATCAAAGAAATGAACAAAATAACAGACTAGAAAGATGGACGTAATTATGAACGTAACGGAATATAACAGGGCGGAACATATAGCCAGCGAACGGAATGTATTCCCAGTCGTAAGAAAACACCTAGTCGGCACCTGATGGCAGGTAAGTGGATATATGAAATCAGAAAACATGCTGGAGCCGTATGGCTGCAGGCAGCTGACATCGGCAAGGCATGAACAGGTCTAGATGTCGTCTTTACGTAGAAGGGATCTCAAATGATAGGTGGTGGTGATGAAACACCTCTACACATAGGAGTGAAAATAAACTGTTCACAAAAATTTCCGTTTTAATATTTATAAATCTGAGCTGGATTTTCTATTCTGTAATGGAGTTGCCAAGATGTAAATTAGAAAGAGGGCATGTCGTAGTAAACTCGCATTAAAGCTTCATACTATTAGTGCTAATAAAATCGCACGTTGTCTCTGTATCCCCGGTGTAAGTTCTCCCATACTTGAACGAAATAGTGTTGTATATCTTACCTTCAATATTTCCCATAGTTTTGTTATGTCCACAATGTTAGAAGTATGGAATAACATGTTAATGGGATCTGATTCTCTTTATTAAACTCGTCTCTTCTCTGTAACAGAGATCTCTGAATAACCGGACAATTTTGGTACGCCATACATAAAGGCAAATGAAATAAAAACGAGAGAGATGAAAAAAAGTAACCTGTTCATTATTATAAAAGTAATTGTCATAACTGTTAATACATTTAACCCACTCTGAGGCAAGCCGCTCAATGCCTCCATGGAAAATGTTTGCTGCTGCACACGGAACCATGACTGTGCCCTGGCGCCCATCTTTTCGTTCTAATCAAATCGACAGCCACGAAAGTTTTCTTCACTATCCAAAGATATGAAAATCGTACGGGGAGAGATCGGGCTTGTATAGAGGATGTGTAAGGGGTTCTCAGTGAAACTTCTGTAGCGTACTCGAAGCTGCCTTGGCAACACGTGGCCGGGGCTGGGTGCAATCATAGTACGACAGGCGACCGCAAACATTTTTCCGTGAAAGCATTTACCGTCTCGTCTCGCAGTGCGATAAATGTGTTAACAGTTGTAGCGTGTAGCGATTACTGTTGAAATAATGAACAGTTTACTAACTTCTCTCCACCTGTCTCTTTTTCAAATGACTGGCCATTAGAATTTGCCTCGACAAAAGGCTGCACGAGTGGCGGCCGCGCCAGCTGTGGAGACCTCTGGGTACACCGCGGCTGACGGGCGGGCGCTGGCGCCTAGCGACGCCGCGGCTGACCTCGCCCTGCTGACAGCCGGCCACTCAATTAGGCGGCGTCGGCGGCGGCGGCGGCGGCGGCGGCGGAAATCGTTTCATTATTCCGTCACCTGCCGCCCACCAGGCTGATTGGGAGTGCCGATCTTTCTACTTTTTTGTGGCGTGGGTGGCAGGAAATCCAAGGTGGGAGCCTGGCCAGGAAATGTTCTGAAGAACCGCGTCACTTCTCATTACCGGAGAGGCTGCGAGCATCGACACTCCTGCCACCTACCACAAAGTATCACTTTTGCTTCCGAACTGATAAGTTAAGGTTTCAGAGCCTACGATCTAAGATAAGATAGTCAACGGCACAAGGCGTACTGATGTACACATTCACAAGAGTGGTATAATGTAGCCACTTGTGAACAGCACATCTCACGCACTTTCTGTTTCGTTACTTAATCCGCAGTACCTGTCGTCACAGTTGAAGACAAACTGTGGCAATTCAGTTCGGCCCATCACGTAAACAACTATTCTTTTTATTGCTCAAATAAGTTCTGTCAAATTTCTACCGTCATCAATGGGTACTTTTATTCGGATCTAATTGTTTCGAATGTCAGGTTCTGTAGGACATTAATTATAGTATTATATATCTTGTCATTGTGCTTTTTGTGGTACCTGTCCTCAACTGCACGTTAGTCGGTTGTAGAAGTACACACAGAAAGACGATACGTGCTTTTACTGAGCCACGCTCAAGTTAAAGCTTCGAATTACACTAACTACAACTTGCAAACCAAACAGTACTACTGTGACAGAAATAAGGCTATTACTAATTTAAAAGTAGCTTCTGTTATGTTTCACTGTTCACTTCTCCGGAGCCTAGGCTGGATATTACACAGAGGACCCCATAGCAGAGAGCACAAGAAGTTCTATAAAACGAGAAAATCAGTGTGATCAGTTAAAAGTCGTATAAGGAAGTTCAGCAGTTGTTACACGCGTAATTTCCGCATTTATAATCGAATATATTAAAAAGTCGTCTCACCAGCACGCAGTTGCACTAGTTCATTCAAACGACAGCTACGTCTCATCTAATACCGCGTAGTTTCAACAGTAGGTACGGAAGTCAAAAATGGCTCTGAGCACTATGGGACTTAACTTCTGAGGTCATCAGTCCCCTAGACTTAGAACTACTTAAACCTAAGTAACCTAAGGACATCACACACACCCATGCCCGAGGGAGGATTCGAATTTGCGACCGTAGCAGTAGCGCGGTTCCAGGCTGAGGCGCGTACGGAAGTCGCCCAAATGGACTTACCTTATATTATGTATCACTTGCAAAAATGAAACGTACCAAAGTGACCATAATATGGACTCCAAAACCTTAAGATTCTATATCAGCAACAACATTACAACAGAATGAGACAGTTACAAAATTCAACGAGTGGGGAGACATGAGACTTTCACAAGTAAAAAGTACACTTGATGAAAATGAGAAGCTATAGAATGAGAAATTTCACCGACAGTTAAATCACCCATAGCATGCAGTTGCAAACAGAATGATAAAAGCATTCTTCTTCTTTAGCTAGCAAGCACCCAATCACGGAACGTTTTACACCTTCATGCGAAGGTCTTGTATAGGCGTTACCAGTCTGAAACTTAATGAACGGACAAGCACTTTCCTCGTAACTGGATGATCAATATACTGTAGAGAGTACTGTTCAAACGACTGCCAAATCATTACGGAGCAGAATTTCAGATCAGGGAAAAAAATGGTTCAAATGGCTCTGAGCACTATGGGACTTAACATCTGTGGTCATCAGTCCCCTTGAACTTAGAACTACTTAAACCTAACTAACCTAAGGACATCACACACATCAATGCCCGAGGCAGGATTCGAACCTGCGACCGTAGCAGTCGCGCGATTCCTGACTGAGCGCCTAGAACCGCTAGACCACCGCGGCCGGCTCAGATCAGGGAAAGATGAAGAAGGAAACTGGTCGTGCATGTTTCAAAAGGGACTGAAATAATTTAGGGAAACCAAGTAGGACGTAAATCTGTATAACAAGAGGGGGAACGAAAGCCTTCCTTCTGAAAGCGTGTCCCGTGTCCTAACTCCGCTCTCGGTCCCTCGACGTTTGGTATCATTTACTTATTTATTTACTTTTTTTATAAAATTTTATACATTAGGTTCTGTACTTTTAATTCTGTAGTTACTGCTAAGTCTTCGTTCATATTTTCACACTATTTCAGAGGGCCGACGAGATTCAATTCAAGAGCCTCTTCAGGTATTCCCTCTATGGAAACATGTTTTCAGGCAGATATCAGGTTCATTTTATTGTATGTTGAAATATTACTCCCTGTGACATCATATCTTAGAAGAACACTTCAAAAAGAGGATCTGCGCCATTTAAAAATTTCAGCCATATTTAAAGGCTGCTATATATAGTTTTTCTTGGCCTCTGGCCGTCATATTTACAATGGCTTTATAATATTGGGCCCAATAATTTTTTGCCTCTTTTCATCCTTATTCATTTACTGCGGTGAGAAAAGTCATGGGATATATCCTACTATCGTGTCGGGCCTCTTTTTTCCCGCGTAGTGCAGCAACTGTACGTGGGGTGGACTCCACAAGTCGTAGGAAGTCCCCTACAGAAATATTGAGCCATACTCCCTCTATAGCCGTCCATAATTGTGGAAGTGTTGACGGTGCAGGATTTTGTACACGAGCTGATCTATCGATTATGTCCCATAAATGTTCGATGGGATTCATGTCAGACGATCTCGGTTCTCAAAACCAATCGCAAAGCCCATGAACGGCTAAAAATGGTCTCAAGTAGCCGAACATGACCAGGACCCAGTCCGCACCATGTAAACACAGTCCACAGTATCATGGAGCCACCACCAGCTTGCACAGAACTTTTACCGACTGCAATCCGGACTCATGCGACAAGGTCACGATTTCCCTGTCGTTTACTGTCCAACTGGAGTGATCATGAGCACAGCAGAGACGCTGCAGGCGATGTCGTGTTGTTAGCAAAGGCACCCGCGTGGGCCTTCTGCTGCCACAGCTCATTGACAACAAATTTCGCCGCACTGGCCTAACAGATATGTTAGTCGTACGTCCCACACTGATTTCTGCGATTATTTCACGCAATGCTGCTTGTCTGTTAGTCTGGCAACTCTACGCAAACGCCGCTGCTCTCAGTCGTTAAGTGAAGGCCGTCGACCACTACGTTGTCTCTGGTGAGAAGTAATGCCTGAAATTTGGTATTCTCGGTACACTCTCGACACTGTGGATCGCGGTGTACTGAGTTCCCTAACGATTTCCGAAATGGAATTTTCCATACGTCTAGCTCCAAGTACCATTCTGCGTTGAGAGTATGTTAATTTCCATAGGTCGACCATAATCACGTCGGAAACCTTTTCACATGAATCGCCTAATTCCAAATGTCAGCTCAGCCAATGCATATCTATATGTGTGTATCGCTATCAAAAAACTTTTGTCATCTCACTGTGTATGACACTAAATTCTTACTTGAGTGTCAGATTTGTATGTAGTTCCTGTGCAATATCCATAACAATTTTGAACTTTCTATAGAAGCTCACGATATCGTCGGTACAAACTATCTGTTTTTATAAAGCCATAACCCATTTGGAAACTTTTCGAAGTAGATCTCTTAGCTCAAATCCATTTCCGGACCACTTCAAAAATTAATGCTTCTTTTGCCGTAGATTCTACCACTCACTGAAGCAAAATGTACGAATGTGCAAGTGGAAGCAGTCCCCCGTACGTTACAGGAACAGATAGGGAGCGCTGAGAGACGAGGACACCAGGAAGAAGATGGTACTTCCGCAGGCCATCTCTGGGCAACGGCGTGCGAAGTTGGCAGGATAGAGGGAGTGTGCAGAAGGCATTGTTCCACAGGTTGTAATGAATCAAGGTGGGAACGTCGTTAGGCGGCGAGAGGCGGGAACAGCGCGTTGCTAGGCAACGGGGAACGAACAAATGGACCGTGGGGGCGCTGCCACGCCGTCTGTCAGATTTACTGCGCACACTCCAGAGGAGGACGCTAGCGGTAGATCACGGGAGCAACACCACGAATCCTAACCTACGTCCTTCCTTTCTAGCGAAGACACGAAATTCTCTTTCAAGTCTGAATCTATCGAAAAACTTTTGTCTCTATTTAGTTCCAAAATGAAGCAGCTACCCAGAATTCTCCTTTACCACTACAAACTTCAAAACTACACATGGAAGAAAATCTTAACGAGTGTAGTTAAAGATAAAAATACGGGTTATAACTGCCCACAAATGAGAGTAACGGTGAACTTATCCTGGACAGAAACTGAACTATGTTTGACTGATTTGACTGATACGGTAATCTGAAACACTTCTGCGTTTTTCTTATCAGACACACACTGACATAATGACTGCAAAACTATTAAGAACGAATTTTCAGACTACGAACGCCCAAATGAAATGGGGTTGACACCTTTGTAGACGACATACAGAAGTTGAGAACATAAAAGTCTTTCGCCGATCAGTCACTGGACTGTACATTCATGAGGAGTTGAAATTTTGTGCGAGGGCGGAACTCGATCTCGAGCTACTGAATTCCGTGTATAAGTGCTCTTCAGCATATGGTGACCACACTCTTCGCGAGAAGAGCCGAGCATTTTGTACTGTCAGACTATCCGGGCATAACAGCTGCAATACGACGCATGTGAAGCAATTATGACCTCGCAAAAGTTGTCGCTTGAGGAAACGATTGATTGAAATTTCCGCAGTCGCTGATCAAGTGTTAACGACATGGTAGATTGCTAGCCGACAGTCTTTTAAACTTAAAATATAAAGAATAACTGCTTATACCAGCGCGAATTTTGGACAGTTATGTGCCAAATAAATAAATTAATAAAAATAAAAAATTACCTATCTATTTCATAAACAATCACACGAAAGAGATACCCATTAACAGGGAGTAAGAGAGAGGCGTATTAGTATCTTCTAAGCACTATAGTCGAGTCGGCGTAAGTTGATACTTGACAGCTGCGGTAAGCTGAGCGCGGCAGCTTCGTGGGCCTACCTCAACCAATAACGAAACGCGATTTTGTAAACGTCTCTATTGTAATGTGTCAGTGGTGACAATGTAGCTGAAGCCTTTACTACAGCCTTGCAGATATGCTCGTTTGCTGTTACTACAAGCGTGTCACTCAGACACTGTTAAGAGAAAACACAACGACCAGAAATCATGCTTTTTATTCGAATGAAGCATGCTTGAGTCGTAATCGAGGAGCAGCGGTGCTACAAGGAGGAAAGGTTACCCGGTGTACGTCACGAGCGTTTGCAGGACTGAGATGTCGCTAATAACGAAAACCTTTAAAAACAACAAAGGGGAAAAGCCTTGGAGCTTTCTAAACAAAATGTCGAATCAGAACACCTTCAGCCAATTAAATTCCCAGTTATTATTTTACTTGAGCACCCATTTTCAAAGCCGCACTTGTCGGCAAGTGATGATCGAAGGGATCGTTGCATTAAGAAACCATCCACAGATACCAGTCGCTGAATGCTGGCCCCTATTTTGACTGGATCGGAGGTGGGAGTCTTCCTTCACGTCGGTTAAGGTGCCGGCAGGCTGCGTAATGTAGCGCTGAAACTGGTGCTCAAATAGAATAATAACTGGAAATTTAAGCGGCCGAAGGTGTTCTGATTCGACATTATATAATGAACAGCCGAAGTCCCGCAACCATCTCTATAAAGATAGACTTAACAGAGACTTGAAGCTTTCTAGTCGCAAGGCGCTGTCGATAATTTGAAAATCAGGTAATGTTTTCAGTGTAGTTGTTACCACTGTATATTTCGAGTGAGACTGTGTTGTAAAGAATGTACCATGAAGTTATATAATGCAAAAAAGAAAACAGTGACCTTTGACGTCTTCCTTACAAATGAATACGGTTTGCTTGAACGTCTGTTAATATCGAAAACGGATCTCTAGTTCGTTAATGTCTGCGAGCAGCTTAATGACGACGCCGAGGTTTCTTTCTCATCAATGAAATCGTCGCACAGCTACTGAACGCTCCGATCGATACGACTGCCGCATGCGAAGCGGATAAACATTGGACGTTTTAGCAGTCGTAACTGAAAACGCGAGTGCAGAAATAATTTGATGTGGGTCGCTGAGTAACAGGGTGCGTGACACCACTTTGCAGCGATGTTGACAGCACGGCGCTGCAGACGTAACAAGTGCTCCATAACGAAGCAATCTATGTATTTGTCCGTTGTCTGCCATTGCCTCGACAGGCCTGCTGCTGTAAAACTAATTGGACGAAATACAGCAGTTTCAAAAACCAGAAAATATGAATGACAACCCCTGTTGTCTGAAAATTTATATTTATTAGGCGCGTCTCTTTTATTTATCTAGTTTGCTATTTTCGGTATCTTCTCGATAGGTAACGTACGTTTTAGTTATTGTATCCGTAGTGGGCGGGCAAAACTCAGCCACTGCCCATGGATCATATGATGCAGTAAATGTAACAGTCAGTTGAAGACGACTATATTCCCTCAATCCGGTTTCGGATGTGAAATGTACCTTCAGTGGCTAGTTCGTTTAAGAACGTAAAGGTAACAGATAGTTCAGGTAACCAACTGAAATCGATTTCAATAACAAGTTTCTTGTTCGGTCATAACGTATTTTATTTCCACTGCGCGTTTCATAAGCTTAAATTTCCACTATCATTTGGTTTTATGTGGACTAATACGACATTAATGTGTTGTGTTAACGACCCTAAAGTAACATGTAGCACTGTCGCCAACGATCAGACGCTTCTTTTTTTGTAGTGTCAAGGAATCTGCGTTCAGTGGAGACATTTCAGCAGCTTACCCAAAAGTCTGAAACACAATACATACATTTCATATTAACTGAGATAAATCCATCTCATTCTCGAGGTTTAAACCTCTGAAACACGTTGTTGTTGTTGTGGTCTTCAGTCCAGAGACTGGTTTGATGCAGCTCTCCATGCTACTCTATCCTGTGCAAGCTTCTTCATCTCCCAGTACTTACTGCAAGCTACATCCTTCTGAATCTGCTTAGTGTATTCATCTCTTGGTCTCCCTCTACGATTTTTACCCTCCACGCTGCCCTCCAATGCTAAATTTGTGATCCCTTGATGCCTCAGAACATGTCCTACCAACCGGTCCCTTCTTCTTGTCAAGTTGTGCCACAAACTCCTCCCCTATTCTATTCAATACCTCCTCATCAGTTACGTGATCTACCCATCTAATCTTCAGCATTCTTCTGTAGCACCACATTTCGAAAGCTTCTATTCTCTTCTTGTCCAAACTATTTATCGTCCATGTTTCACTTCCATACATGGCTACACTCCAAACAAATACTTTCTGAAACGACTTCCTGACACTTAAATCTATACTCGATGTTAACAAATTCCTCTTCTTCAGAAACGCTTTCCTTGCCATTCCTCTCTATTTCGACCATCATCAGTTATTTTGCTCCCCAAATAGCAAAACTCATTTACTACTTTAAGTGTCTCATTTCCTAATCTAATTCCCCCAGCATCACCCGATTTAATTCGACTACATTCCATTATCCTCGTTTTGTTTTTGTTGATGTTCATCTTATATCCTCCTTTCAAGACACTGTCCATTCCGTTCAACTGCTCTTCCAAGTCCTTTGCTGTCTGACAGAATTACAATGTCATCGGCGAACCTCAAAGTTTTTTTTCTTCTCCATGGATTTTAATACCTACTCCAAATTTTCCTTTCGTTTACTTTATTGCTTGCTCAATATACAGATTGATTAGCATCGGGGAGAGGCTACAATCCTCTTATATCTGCCATCTGGTTTCCGTAAAAATTGTAAATAGCCTTTCGCTCCTTGTATTTTACCCCTGCCACCTTTAGAATTTGAAAGAGAGTATTCCAGTCAACATTGTCAAAAGCTTTCTCTAAGTCCACAAATGCTAGAAACATAGGTTTGCCTTTCCTTAATCTTTCTTCTAAGATAAGGCGTAAGGTCAGCATTGCCTCACGTGTGCCAACATTTCTACAGAATCCAAACTGATCTTCCCCGAGGTCGGCTTCTACCAGTTTTTCCATTCGTCTGTAAAGAATTCGCGTTAGTATTTTGCATCTGTAACTTATTAAACTGATTGTTCGGTAATTTTCACATCTGTCAGCACCTGCTTTCTTTGGGATTGGAATTATTATATTCTTCTTGAAGTCTGAGGGTATTTCGCCTATCTCATACATCTTGTTCACCACATGGTAGAGTTTTGTCATGACTGGCTCTCCCAAGGCCGTCAGTAGTTGTAATGGAATGTTGTCTACTCTCGGGGCCTTGTTTCGACTTAGGTCTCTCAGTGCTCTGTCAAACTCTTCACGCAGTATCTTACCTCCCATTTCATCTTCATCTACATCCTCTTCCATTTCCATAATATTGTCCTCAAGTACATCGCCCTTGTATAGACCCTCTATATACTCCTTCCACCGTTCTGCTTTCCCCTCTTTGCTTAGAACTGGGTTTCCATCTGAGCTTTTGATATTCATACAAGTGGCTCTCTTTTCTACAAAGGTCTCTTTAATTTTCCTGTAGGCAGTATCTATCTTACCCCTAGTGAGATAAGCCTCTACATCCTTACATTTGTCCTCCAGCCATCCCTGCTTAGCAGTTTTGCACTTCCTGTCGATCTCATTTCTGAGACGTTTGTATTCCTTTTTGCCTGCTCCATTTACTGCATTTTTATATTTTCTCCTTTCATCAATTAAATTCAATATTTCTTCTGTTACCCAAGGATTTCTACTAGCCCTCATCTTTTTACCTACTTGATCGTCTACTGCCTTCACTACTTCATCCCTCAGAGCTACCCATTCTTCTTCTACTGTATTTCTTTCCCCCATTCCTGTCAATTGTTCCCTTGTGCTCTCCCTGAAACTCTCTACAACCTCTGCTTTAGTCAGTTTATCCAGGTCCCATCTCCTTAAATTCCCACCTTTTTGCACACGTAGTGGTAATAAAATAAATAGTGACTGGAACAGTAAACTTGTTGTTTCAGTCGGTATCGATAAGCGTCATGATAAAACCTAACATTAAATTATCACAGTTAACTTCAACTAAGATGAGCTTCGCGGTGGAAAGCAATTTGTTGGGATAACGGAGTTACCAAAAAGTTACTGGTTGCTGTCACAACCGGAACATTTAAACCATAGAACGTTTCAAAAAATGGCTCTGAGCACTATGGGACTTAACATCTGAGGTCATCAGTCCCCTAGAACTTAGAACTACTTAAACCTAACTAACCTAAGGACATCACACACATCCATGCCCGAGGCAGGATTCGAACCTGCGACCGTAGCGGTCGCGCGGTTCCAGACTGTAGCGCCTAGAAACGCCACTTCGGCCGGCTCATAGAACGTTTATTTTAAGCTTCCGCTTTTAAGTGAAACGTGTAAGAGAGCGGGCAAAACGCTATTTCAGTTCTTCTTAAGCAAAACATTTCTTTGTGTGAAAGTCGGTTCCGCTGTACTTGTTTACCGCACGCATGACATAAGAACACTGATTGTTCATTAAAGACGACAAATTTACATCTATCTGTTCTAGTATCGATCACGGTAGATTGTTGGTAGACGAGTGGTAGGCGCCAGCCGATGTGGCCGAGCGGTTCTAGGCGCTTCAGTCTGGAACCGAGCGACCGCTACGGTCGCAAGTTCGATTCCTGCCTCGGGCATGGATGTTTGTGATGTCCTTAGGTTAGTTAGGTTTAACTAGTTCTAAGTTCTAGGGGACTAATGACCTCAGCAGTTGAGTCTCATAGTGCTTAGAGCCATTTGATCCATTTTGAGAGATAAGCCGCAGATCAATATATTGGGGTCGTCACTTTGTCTGAGGCCGAACAGAAACCAACTGGCAGTTTGAGTTATGGTGAAAACTCATGTGTGTACTGCGGCAGTGTAATCGTAAACGCCCCGGGCGCGAGCGGAAGCTCTCCGGTTTATAGTCCCGAACCGCCGCACTCTTTTTCCCATTGATATTCAACTGTTATGATACTTCGCAGAGAGTACAAAGGTTTCACTCCAGTAGCCGACCTGATTATTTACGTTACAAGTTACTTGCCTTCTGCAATCTGGGTTGATCTTATGGTAAGCTCTTTGTTGTCTATGACACAGGGACTCAGCAGACACACGGATGTCAAGAGTACTCAGCCATGTGTCTCCCTGTGGAGAACTTGTGCAAGTGCTTGCAGACGTCCTCAAAAACTGAACGCTTATACCTTACCTGGGCCTTCTTTCTACGCGATTGGCATCCTACTCGTACTAGGATCTGCTACTTAACGACAACTTGTTTTGCTGTATTGGACTGTGTTACTGTATTAGGCTGTCTTACCCCCATCTTCTTTTGCACTTGTCTCGTACCGGTAGGATAACACCGTTCTCTAGAGAGCGTCTGTTAATATTGAACTCCTGCTTCACAATACTTTATTATTACTCCGAGACCACAGGGGGTTCGTTATCGTTTGTAAAGTCTTCATAAACGAGTAAACTCTTTTTGGCTTGTAAGGTCATTAGTAGCGCAACTGCTTCCTCCTACAATTAACGCTTGCGGGACGTCAACCTACGAGTTGGGAAAATTGTGTAAAATTCTCTGTCCCTATATTCCATATATCCTCCCTCGTACTTCGTGTTGTATATGGTAAATTTCTCACGAGTGTTTTGGCTGGCACAATGGAGCTGGATTCTATGTAAGCTCACTCAATTGAAGAAGTGCTTGCCTGAAATCTGCATCCAAAAGGAGGATAAAAGACTTAACATTCTTCGGTAATGGACCTTGATAACACATAAGGATCACATATCGAAAAAGGACCACTTTACATGGCTCTCAGAAGCAGGCCACTGATGCGTTATACACATGCCAACAAAAACCGTCTAGCTTTGCGTTCTTGTTCGGTGCTATAACCTACAACGTCTGTTTTTAATGCACATCGATAATAGTGTTGCAGAGAATTAGACATTGGCGCTATCGAAATGAAGCAAGGCTTTCCAGTAATAGTCTATTTTGGGGAGAAAGGTATCTCTCGAGAGACAATAGCTTGGAGCACAACTCCTATGTAGGAGAACGAGTGAAGGAAACTTTTTTTTCCGTATGGTATCATTATTAATAAGAGCGTTACTTTTTCCCAAGGTCTAGCCGGTCGCGAAATGGAAATAACAGTGAAAATCATAAATGTTTTATTTGCAGCATTTACCTAAACATTCCAATCACTCCCCTACATAGACGGCGCTCCGACGTAGACATTTTCGTAGCATGATACCAACTTTCAAATACTCTCGCCATAGAGAGTAACCACCTGCGGTTTTCGCCAATCCTCTGCGCTGGTCTGCAGCTTATTGTCTGTGCCAAAATGTTGATCTCATAGTCAGAGGTTCACGTGAGCAAAGATACGAAAGTCAGAGGTAACCAAGTTCGGCCTGGGTGGCGACTGATCAAATACCTCACGCCCAAAACGCTGCAGGAGCGTCTTTGTTGCAGCTGCAATGTGGAACAGAGTATTGTTATGGAGAAATAACAAGACTGACTAAAGTAACTAAAGTCAGCCTGGAGCATGACTAAATACTCCTCTTCGGTTGTTCTGAACTGCCCTTAGTAGACGATTTTCTCGAATCGCGTGATCCACTCGCTGAACAAGATCGTAAGTTGACACACGCATTCTTCCCTGGCCACCTGAATTCTGAACGTCCGCACGTCCTGCTTCAAAATTCCTGCGCCATTGCCGCCCTTCGCTGTCGCGCTTGGCAGATATACTATGCGAGCTGCATGAAATTAAACTGAGCCCCTCAACACGAAGAAATCGAATAACAGTACGCTACGCACTTCACACTTGGTGGGAGACTATAGTTCTAGGCACCTTCAAGCGCTCACTGTGAGCTCAGAACTGGGAAGTGCGACGTGATGGGATTGACGGAGATACAGAGACACTGTGCAACGTATCTGGCAAAGCTTCATCAAGTTTCCACTGCGGTTTCAATGCCACGACCGATGCCATCTCGGAAAAAAAAATGAAATAGCCCTCGTATAATCCATATAGACCCATCTTTATGGTCGTTATCGGCTAAACGTAAGATATATTTTGCTACTACCGGTAGAATATAGAAAGATGAAGCGAATAAGGTACATATGGCACTCTAGTACGAATAGAAAAGGAAGCAGTAATGAGTTTGCTGTGCTCTGGTAAAAAAAAAATCCAATCGTTGATCTTACGTGTTTTAAAGTAGGCTCAGAAAATCTTTATTCAAGAGATCACATGGAGATAGGAGTCCCGGTGATGCAAATACAAATCCATACTCTTAACCAACCATTACTTCTTTCATTCGAAGAAGTCAACAAAAGACCATACTAACACGGCATCAGTGTAGCAGCTGCTGTGTCTACCATTGTGGAGACTGTAGCCCTATGTTGTAGCTATACCAGCGCTGCTGAAACACATTCTGAAAACTGCAGTAAAGCCTGTTTGGTCGACTAACTGTTGTGTACGTACCTGTTACCAGTTACTGTAGTTTGCTAGAGTTCATGAGTAAGAAACAGAATTCATAATACAGGTTGTTTCAAACAGACTCATCTAATTTCATAAAACTGTATCTCCCTCAGGCATCAGAAACACGATAGCCAAGGCCGTCCCACACTTTCGAGAGCGTGTCTGCCACTGCTGGTGCTATCCACCGTCGCAGTCGACATGAAGTTGCTGGAGACACTCAAATGGAATCTTTCACAAAACCCTATATAAAAACGTCGCATACCATGAGATGAAGCGTCCTTGGAGGCCGACGGCACAGAGTGAAGTCAGTGCGCCAGTCCGCCGTGTAGGCAGCTTGCTTTTAAGAAACGCTCATACAAGCGTGTACCAGTGCGATGACGCTTCGGCTTGTTGGAAAATGAAATTTTCAGTACGTTTTCGCAATTGTGGGAAAAACCAAATCAGCAACATAAATGGCTAGGTGATTTCAGTGAACAAGTGAGTTGCACCAAGAAGACTTCTACCGGAAATTTACAACTGCTGCCGAGCTAAACTTTCAGATCTGTACTGTAACGTAAAATGTATCCCAAGTTTCTAGCTTCATTCATGTGGAAGATATAGTCTCGCAAAATCGCATGAATCTTTTTGAAACAACCTTTATTTTGTTGCACATGTTTGAGAGACGTACGGTCTTTTTAGGATCAGTGAGTACGATTAAGCACATCCAGCTGCGAAGTAAAATCTCAATTTCATATCAACAAACAGTCTCAAGTGCTCAGTTACATTCGCAGACCCTTATTGTACTATCCCAGAACCTTTTTTTCCTAGCACGAGGAAGCCTGTGAGTCGGAAACGGTCCACACGCTTGATTCCGGGAAAACACGTGGGGTGGTGCCGAATTTTCGCCAGCCGCGGCGCGGGTTGCAGCCTCGCGGCTTAACGCGTTTAAAGCTGCGAATCTAATTTGCTAGGGAACGCTGCAACCACGCGCCGCTTACCGGAGGGGGGGGGGGGGGGGGGGGGGAGAGAGAGAGGCGGCTCACCTCTGGCGTCTCTCGTAGCGACTCCTAGCATCACTTTCACACGGTGCTTGTTGCGCAGCAAAGTCCAAGATGTTTCATGTCTTCTTTTCTCTGTTTCATTCTATTCTGTCTTGATTATAGTATTCATTCAATAACTGTTGGTGAAACACAACGCTTGTTGGCTATAAGTAGAGAGAAAGCTCACCCTAAAAATTGCGCAGTTTTGCGTCTTTAAGGTGTTAACTGAAAGACACGCAGAGTGCAAAGGGTACTCACATAGCACAAATTTTACTTTAATGACAGTTTTGCAGTTGCGGGATGTTAATCCGGGTTGCGGGAGAGTGTTGGTCAATTTGGATAATATAAATCTGACACACAACTTGGTTCTTAACGGAACTGACACAGATTACATTTTCTTCTTTTTGTTACTCGTGTCAACAGAATTTCGGAAGGGAAAATGATCCTCCAGTTCTTTAAATTCGGTTTTTTCGTTTTCGTTTCTCTAACTGACCCGTGCGGTGCTTCGATATGAACTACAGTCAGTTTGCAGCTAAGCAGCCGCGTCCCTCCGGGGGGCACGCGCGCTCTCCATCGTTTACAACCGGGAACTGCAGGATGGCCATCCAAGGAAACGAGCTGTCACTCATGTGACACGTGAATGCTACGAGTATTTGCCTAAATTGTATAAGACTATTAGCGAATGTGTGATTCTTTACTCTACCGACTTACATGCCCGAGAAGCATGTCGTTTGGATTTGGTGGAAGACGCCCTTGGATCTTTGTCTGCTATTTATGTCTGCAGAGTTCATGGGCAATGTGCGATTAGTGTGTCATAATGATCAGCGCTTGTTGAACTTATTTGGAGAGCTTCTTAGAGTGTAGACTGTATAGAAAGTTATTCAGAGCTATCTACTCTGCCACAGGGTTCTTTAAACTGTGTGTGTTATATTGTTTTAGGTTTGAGTTTAAACCTGATTTCATTTAAACAATTTACCGGTTCCACCTTGACTAATTTACTTTGCTAAAATTGTTCTCGCCACAGTTATTCGGAGTGGATTGCCTAGTTCCTATTTATTTGGTTTGAGCCCTGTTGGTAATTTACAAATATTATATGTGCTGGTTATGTCTAATTCATTTTGTGCTCAGCATTAATGCAAGTTCAGTTCTGCTACTTACAGTTTTAGTTTAAGCCATGTGGGCGTTGTCTGAATGTTATTTATACAGTCTTTCACAGAACTAGTCTGAATTTTCACAACTTAAAACCAAACTGCACACTTTGGTACATTCTACCTAATTCTACATTTGGCTATTTGTTCCTAATTTAGGGCTCTTTAACGACACAACCTCATCCTGTCTGACAGTTCAAATAACGTCCCCGCCATTTACGCAAAAGTGATGATTCACCAGGTTCTTATAAAGAGAGAGGCGCTTAAATAATCTGGCCCTGGCGTCTTTCCACTAAAAGCGACTGTAGTTACTTTTCTATTCCACTATGGTCTCTGAGTGAATGAACAGATGATTCCGAACCGCTTACTGATTTTACATATGACCAAAACCTCTTAGGGTTTTCACTCAGATCGACTGACAAAATTTTATAATCAAATTCAATGAACTCTTCTTTCGTTGCCCTCCTTACGCTCATTTTCGCTTCTTTCAGCGTTTGTTTGTCAGTTAGGTTTTGACTGCTCTTGAATCTGGCGTAAGTTTTCTTCGTTTCGGAGCCGTTTCCTAACAAGCCTATTAAACACGGCGGGTCTTTCTCATCACTTAAGACCTTGTTCGTATTTATTAGCACGTAACATTCCTTGTCTGGCGAGGTTGACATTTGATGTACCTCTACTTTTACGACCAAGCCCAACATTTCCAGTCTTCGACGAATAAGTTGCGTGGTGTACACATCTTCGAAAATCACACGCCGGAAAACACATGACCATGTCGCGCTCCGTAACATACTTCCTCCTTGCATCACTACCATCTCTTTCTTATCTCTTTGACACAAATAATAATAATAGGTCTACAAAATTCTATTTTACATATATCCTCCACAGTCATATACGTTAACGCAATTGCATTTAAGACACAAAATGCACACTACGCAAATGAATGTATCAGTACTGGCGTAGAAGGGAAAACATTTCCATTTAGATAGTGACCGATGACCTCTGGAGTTCGGTCCCATAGTCCTTACCAGAAATTTCCATTTTTTTTTCCGTGTAGATCTGTGCTGACTTCGAAATGAAACGTATCTGCAAACAGAGCGAAATACCTCCGTTTTAAGAAACCAGATTTTCTTCACAGATAAATTTTAGGGAGACATTAATCTGAAAACTGCTGCGGACACACTATCAACCGGCTTCTGTGCCAGAGATAAATCGATACGATGAGTTTCCTTTGCAACAGCAGCTTGTTTGCGGATGACAAAGAGTTCTAGGCACTCCCGTAGGCGGTAACGAATTCTCAGGGGTTGTAGGCAAGGTAAGGAAGACGGGCCTTAAGAAGGTAGTCCCAAGACCACTACACTAAAGAGTAACAAATGAGTAATTTTTACACGCATGCCAAGAGTGTGATCAAGGTTTTATGAGTTTTCATATCTCTAACTGCATTCAGTGCGTATCATCTAAAGAGGAAATAAATCAAAGTGTTGAATGACAGTCACTAAGCTGACTGTTTCTTAAAACATCAGAATACTTATGACTGAATGCGAGATTAATATCGGTGCACGTTTCGTCTGCTTCTTTACTAAGAACAATTTCAATCGAAGTTGTTTCTAAAGCTTCCGTAACGAACCTTTCAAAAGAAAGTCCAGTTATATGACATTATCAGACAACTGTGAGATGGTACGAATGCCGACATTGCACTTAGCAACAAGTGGTGAATTTACCTCTTTTCAAAAGCCACTTATGACAAATGTCATATACCCAAACTATTCCAATAAAAAGTTCCGTTAAAGTCCTGGAAAGCCACGAAAAAATTTCGTAAAACTGATATCGCCTAGAATTTCAGGATATTCTGATACGACGTTTATTTTTCTTTTCAATCCCAAAGTCGCATGTTATTTAATGTTGGTGAAATATCGCGTATCTTGTGGTCAGTTTAACGCGGAAATATATTAACTGGTAATGTATCGAGGTGCAGTTGCTACAACTTTTTCGTATTATACCTTAAATTACACATAGACAGTCTTAGGTCATGAAAGAAATTAGGCTACATCTTTTTGATGGACTTTAGGATCGGAAGACTGAACCGCAAGGCGATTAGTAGCTTCCTACAGTGTATTTATAAACGCGTTCTTTTACATTATTGCCTTTACGTTTTCTCAGCTGGACAAAAAAAGAGTAGTTCCCCGTTTGATATAAATTTCAGTCATGCAGTTCAAACAAGTCTTTCACTTTGGGTTTGGTTACTCTACTCCTTGAATGGAATATTCGTGAATACGATTTTATGTAAAATCAGCTTTATTGGACTATAGCTATTACTGCCTTATTGAAAATATTCTATTATTATTAAGAGTACAGAAATAAAGAGAAAGCAACTTTCGGAAAATATTTCAAATTTTCCTCAAATATCTAATGAAGTTTTTCTTAAGTATCCTGATTACTTTCATATAATTAAATCTTCATTAGCAGAACTAGACCTCATGCTGGTCAGTTTGATAACCCATCTGTCCATTTTTTACTCTTCATTTGGCTATTAAAATTAGTACAAAAATCCATTGTGTAATTCCTAGGGAGTCTTGTTTTCGTTCCGCTCAAACATTTGATCAAAAAAATGAGACACTGCAGACGTCTGTTATCAACAACGATCGAGTACCTGTCACAATATGTTCTCTCCTAAGATAAAATACTGCTCTTCTATGTGAGTGGAAATTTCCTATGTCGGACAGTGACTAGGTCGGCCAGCCGCCCTCAGACGGAGACGCTGCATGGCGTGGATTCGTCGCGGCACCAACACTGGAGCAGCCCATCAAGACGTACCGCTGGCTCAATCATTAAAACGCCGAAAAACGGGTGGAGGACGGGTTGCGTAGGAGAAGGAGGGTGGGTGAGGACGATGGAGGCGGGGTGGTGCAGGGGGGGGGGGGAGGGGGTGCAGGGCAGGGCGCCCGGCGCGTCCGCTGCTCAAGTATTCATTGGCTCCGCGTTTGATTCTCTCACGGTGAGCGCTCTGCCACCTTTCGCAGCAGATCGCTGTAAATATAACATCCTGTGTGGCCACGGTTAAATATAGCGCCGCGTTTTCACACCTCACAAATTATTAATTATCGACCGCAGCAAGAGGCTGCTGTAGCGCACGGCCCGTTGAATTTTTGCCTTAGTTGTAATGTTTCCGACCGCGATATGCCGCCAACTGAAATTTTATAAAATTTTCAACCCGCGGACGTATCTGCTGCCAAATGATTCATCGCGCACATTGCCTAGAATGAGAGCGTGCCCGAGAGCCGCTGTTTGGCAAACGAGTCGTGCGACGTTTGCGGTTACCACCGACCGTGAGACGGCCTACATTAGTGAACAGCGAGCTCTCGCGTCCTGGGCGTGACCTCGCGCAACGCCCGTCATAGTGCTACGCAGAACTCGCAAGAGGGCATGTAAAAAATTAAAGTCGCGGAGATTCTCACACAGATCTGTTTACTACAAAAGTCAAACAAACACAGTGATATACGTACCCTGAACGGCTAATTGGCTCATATTATTTTGATTGATAACGAATATACTATTACTCTGTTATTTTGTAATATCGTCAGACTGGCCACCTCACGCCGAAATTCGAGACAGAAACTTCAGGCAAAATGAACAGTTGAAACCTCTGTCATTCATAATTCTATAATAATTATTCCCAAGAGCCCAGGCTGGAAAGTGAGACAGGTGTATTGACAGACAAAATAAAGCCTAGTGCAGTCATTTCTGTACGATTCCGCTTCGGCAGATTGCGAGTCAGTTCTGCCGATTACTTCATCAAGTAGCTTCTCCTTTGTCCTCAAGAGGATGAGTGCACTCCGTTTCAGACTTTTCCACCACAAAAAACCCGAAACGGTCAGCGAGAATTGAGACGAGCGCGCTGGCCACTGAACCTCGGAACTGACCTGTTCGGAGACTGGGGCTGTGAGACAACTGATGTGGTTTGCCCCGGCGACTCAGTTTTTAACAATACTGCAATACTGAACACGGAAAGGTCGGATTTGTGTCCTTCTACGGCAAGCAGTTTTGAACTATCAGTAAACACCACCTCCTAACTTTACTGAAAAACTGAGTCCGACGACCTCCAATCAATAAACTGACTCAATACAACACTGCAGTTATCTTTACTCATATTTACTGGAACGGTTTCCATTTATTAATTGAAAAAAAAGAGAAATGTATACGTTGAGGTCTCACACACACACACCCAAAACCACACACACACACACACACACACACACACACACACACACACACACAGAGAGAGAGAGTTCCTTTTCCCTTGCGCCTATACATCTCGAACTAACTGTCGTTTCAAGAGAAACATGTATCCGCAGAAATGATTGTCAACATTATGATACGAAGCTTATTATGAAAAGTGAATCAATATCAGAAAATGACGAAAAACCAGAAGAAGAATGAAAAAGAACAGAAGAAATTAGTCTTTATTACAAACAGGAAAGCAACGTGATAACATTAACAATGAAGGGAGCGCCCCTGATCGAATGAACAATTTTGCTGACAGTAAGGAGTCCTCACACTTCACTGTTATCACGCCAAAACATTTCTGGGCAAGAGCAGCCGTACGTGTCTCAGTTCTGTGTTTGGTGTGTTGCGTTTGTAGTTGTGTAATGTTAATGACAACGGAATACTCCTGCAGTGAGCTGTTGTATTTGTATTGTTCTGAACAAGGTTGCAACGAAAGGGAAGGAGTGTTAGGAAACAACATATTGTTCTGAAGAGTACATATGGACTGAGGAAATCAAAAAATGGTTCAAATGGCTCTGAGTACTATGGGACTTAACATCTGAGGTTATCAGTCCCCTAGATTTATAACTACTTAAACCTAACTAACCTAAGGACATCACACACATCCATGCCCGAGGCAGGATTCGAATCTGCGACCGTAGCAGCAGCGCGGTTCCGGACAGAAGCGCCTAGATCCGCTTGGTCACAACGGCCGGCTTAGGAAATCATAATAGCTTAATCCAGGGGAAGAATAATCGAAGTCTATGTTCTCACTATAAATAACATTAGCGAGAAGTTCGCTGTTTGAACCGGATATTTGTGTGCTGTCTGGAAACAAGTAATGGAAAGTCTTTGGGCGTTTGGGTGATGTCGATGTTGCGGGAAATCTGGTGGTGTTGACAGCTCTCATTTTGTTGCAATCAATATACGGGTTAGATATTTCTAGTACTGAGGAGGTGTTATTCTCTGTATCTTTTTGTTGTTGTTTAAATGGAAACTGAAACTAACTCTAACTTGATGCCAGAATAGAGTATGTTCGTATCAAAAGTAACTGCGACGACACTCGTGCTCTTAGCCTATGAGATGCTATACTGCGACTTGTAATCGATTGATGATCAACTGTAAGCTTCCATCTGTTTTCACCTCACTGGCCGGACCCTGGTCCGCAGAAAACTTTGTACCATGCGAATCGGCGCCAGGAAGAAAGATAAGGGTTTAAAGCCTAGCTGACAATGGCGTCATTAGAGACAGAGCACTAGCTCGTTTGAACAAGAATCGGGCAGGAAATCGACTGTGGTGTTCTAAAATAACCATTTCAGAGAATTCCTTGCTGAGTTAAAAGAAGCTACAGATAACTTCAATCTAGTAGGCTGGTCGGCGACTTGAGATCCGTTTCTTCCGAAGCCTTGTCGAATACTTTAAGTGCTGGCACTGTAACCGGCCCCTTCAGTTCTTATCTCTTTAGCCACTTCCGTGACGAAAACGAGACATTCTTCGATTGAATCTGACATCAGGTCACGAAAACGTTTCTGTAGTGCACACTGTATGCTTCCAACCATTTTAACGAAAAAAATATGGAGACCCGTTTGGCTCGTTATATCGGACTGGATATTGTTGTTTGTAGATGACATCATTTGGCCTTTAAAGCTTGATGTTCTCATTTGCCTGACGAACAGTAAATGTAAAGACAAAGAAAAGTTATTTGGCCCCAGTGTTTATTGGTTAGTGATAACAATAAGGACGCACTTCTCAGTTGTTTTTTTTTTCAATTGTGCACGATGTGTCTCTTAAATGAAGAATTTACGTACCGTGAGAGATTTTATGAAAAAGAAAACTGCTGTTTCCACTGGTGAATTCTTTCTTAAGGTAATTAAAAATGAGGTCCGCAGACATTGGGTTTAAAAGCCGATAATCATTTTTTTAAAAAAGGAAAAAGAAATCTAGAAGGATTTCAGATGTAGTGTTTCTCAAGGATTTAAAATCTAAATGGGCAAGTATACTATTAGACGCAGGAATATTAGAAAACATAATATAGGAAACAAGTCTACTGAATACTGTTTCGAGAAGAAGAGGTAAGCTGGTGGGCACCTTTGATTAACGAAGTTAATGTGGAAGCAGGTAACGGAGAGGGCAAATAGCAGGCGGCAAGGACGACTGCGTCTGTGGACATAGTTGTGTAATATGATTTTAAAGACCAAGAGATCGCCACAGGACAAGTGCAGGAAGGCATCAAACCAGTCGAAAGATCGAAAAAGGAGAAACTTTCTGGATACGAAATGACAAGATGACCTAATGGGTGGCATTAGCAAACATGCATGAACTCCATGGAAGTGTTTTGGAAGAAGTGGGAGATGGAACCTCCAGGCAACAGCGCATGTCACACATATGTATACCGTATTACATTTCACGGATCACATCTGTATCGCCCTCACGATTACAGTCAAAAGATACGGAAAATGTGAAAATATCTCACTCTCAAAATAAATAAAATGTTTCAAAAAAATTCATCCTTCTAAATTAATGAAGACAGAAAATTGGGGTAGATTTTTACTTATTCAAAATAATCGTCCGATTTTTCAAAGGTATATCTTTTTATGTGCATGCACATGCATCCTAGGGGTACACTGTACAATTGTGTTTAGATCAAAGTTTTCATTTACGTTTCACAAATGTTTAATGTGACCTCGAACGGACACACAGCAAACATTCAAACGAAAGTCAAACTGGTGCCATAATTCAGGGAGCATGTCTGGAGTTACTGAATTGACTGCAGCGCTGTTGTTATACGGCGTTGCAGTTCAACCAGAGGCGCATGAAGGGGAGGCGCACACATGAAGACTTTTGCAAGGTCTCAGTATAAAGTCACGTACCGTGAGATCAGGCTGCATTGGAGGCCAATGACACAGCACAGGACCCAAACAAACCTTACGGCCGATCCCTCAAACTCTCAACGAAAATCGCACTTCAAAACGCCTTTTGTTGCTGTAATGTCGCCTTCTCAACTCGGCGCTCATTGGGTAATGAACGAGCGAAAGAGCTAGCTGCGTCAGGGTGACTCCCAAAGGCGACCAAATGAACCGACACTTTGCAACTGGCGCCTAGATAAACTTTTGGTTTCGATGCCTAAGTTAAAATTCACTCGACATTTCTATCTTCATGTATGTGGGAGATATAGAGTCTAGGAATCGGGTACATCTTTTTGAAACATGCCGTACACTTGTACGTTGCGCTTACAGAGATGCTGGAAGAGGAAGGGTTGTGTGCTGAACCTCGGCAAGCAGAGATAGGTTGTCGTTAGCAGCGAGCAGCGACCTACCTGTTTGGTTACGGAGTCGATGAGCCGCACGTAGATGTCCTGCTCCTGCCGCACGCCTGCAACACACAAGCAAAGCTGTCACAGTCGGGTCGCCGCTTCACACGTCATCAATAAAAAAGCTTCAGGGCTCGTTCTTTCCGCATCATCGCCCTACGTTTCCCATAACTTCCTGTAAGTATCTAGGGTGATAAAAATGTTTCTCTTTGAGGGCGTTGCTGCAGTGTACATGCAACGTGGGGCGGGTATATAAGTACCGACGTGCAGGCAAGGGATTGGTATGGCACCCGTGTCTATCCGACGTGCGTGCGGTAAATGTAGAAAAGCGAAGTATCGCGAAGTTATTACGAAATGCACCCATACAGGACCAACGTGCTGTTATTCTTTTCTTCAAACACAGATAGACATCCATCGAAGCACGAAGGATGTGTATGGGCAACATGTATGTCGAAAACAACCGTTGTGGAATGGTGTACCATGTTCTGTGCTGGTCGCGATTCGACACAAGATGCCAGTCGGCCTTGGAGTTATGCCCTCTGAAGTGGGAGACATTCGAACTCCCGCCCTGTAATCCTGACCTCTTCCCATGCAATTATCACGCCATCGGTCCCTTAAAAAAGACCGACGATTCCTGTCGGACGGCGGATGTGCAGCAGGCAGTTACCAAATTCTTCTCGCAGCAGGACACGATGTTCTAAGAAACGGGTACCCCCAAGCCGGTACGTCGATGGGACGATTGCCTCAGTGCTCGCGGCGATTTTGCCTGATTGGCACACCGGTTCTCGACGGCACGCATTCGGAGGGACACTTTTTTAACGTCCCTTATGTGAGCACCCACTCCCAGTTCTTTTGTGGGAAGATTTCAACGTCGGACGTAAGGCAGTATGGACCACTGCAATTTATACTGCGTGTCTTTCGAGTCTATATTTCCAGGATCATTACAATTTGTATCGCACGACATTTTTTTAAGCTGATGCAATATGCACATCGCTCCTATATCCGTTACAGATATTCCCACAATATTTATTTTGAGACTAATGGTGTTTCTAACTTAAACCTGTATAAATTAATATTTGCATCAAATAGCAGTTATTACGTTACGTTAGATAGTTAATTTTAGTAATTCTGTGTTTGTAGGTCAGCCTTGAACGAAACTATTACCGCTATTTAACTTCAAAAAAATTGTCATGGTAGTCTCACCGTCTATGGTGACTCCTTGTTCAAATATACAAATTCACTTTCTTGTAATGAGGTGTACATACACATTTTGCTTGCAGACTACTGCAGTCATAGGAAAACCAGGAGAGTCATTAAGAGTGAGTAATGATTTCCCCTTTTTAAGCTCAAAGATGCAACTGTGTAAAAACGAGTACACGTCAAGCGTCTCGGCTTTCCCGTTGTAAGGACAGCAAATTAATATTTGTTTCATTTTTTTTATCATTGTCAGAATAAAAGCTTGTGACCGATGATCTCCGAGGACATAATAAGCGGTACTGCCTCTTCGTTCTTTGTAAGCAGCCTCTCATTCCAGTCTGTTTCGAGGACGTAAATCATATTCAGCAAGACCTACGCATACCAGCAACCCTATTGTTGTCTATTCTTTGGAAATAATCATCCTACGCAGTTGGCCGATTATCTTTCCTTTCGTATTCTTTAGTAAATCGTCTCTAAAAAGGTACGGGCGTGTTTTGATTAAAAAAAAAATACTGTCATGTTATTTTTCTCTGTGTAATTTTCTTAGAATTTTGGTTATAACTAAGTATAAAAACAGACATTTTCCTTTGGCCTAGAACAGTCGATATTCTTGACGTAGATCACGTATTTTTCGGATTTTGGGTGCAAGAATAGATCTGAGCGCAAAAGAATCTCGCTGACCAGCACTTGTTGGGTCACTATCAGTAGTCAACAGCTAGAGCCGAGTGGCTACTGCGGTACAGCGCGTCTCGCCGTGTAAGTGGTTATCCCGAACAGACACCGCATTATGCCAGCAGTCAGTGTGTGGTTTGGAGGAGGACGGGCGACAGCGAAATCCCGGGGCCCGGCGGCTCCCCAGAACGAACTTGTTTTAATCCGTGAGGGGCGGCGGCTGTGACATTTGACGTCACAATGCGCTCCCCGCCGCCTCTGGCATCGGCGCCGGCCAAGCAAGACGGTATTTGCGCCGCCGCCGCCTCGTGGCGCGTGCCCAGGGAGCGTGCGTGTGGGCTGAGGCGCCTGCTGCGGGGTGCAGCGCCGAAAGCTACGCACACATTTATGGCTTAATCCCATAGTGGAGATTGAGTAGAGTTTGCGGAGTGCGAAACCCATAGAGTACAAATGTCAATGGAGTGAGCATTCGGATGCACAGAACGAGAATTCTGTCCAAAACATCTCCTTCAGTTCAAGTCACGTGATTTTTGGACGGCGCATTTTAGCTCGTATAGCGCTTAGCGTATTTTGAGTGTTATCACTTCGGTGGTACAAATGGATCACCTTCAGAAGTACCGCGAAACGTTGTATACGTGTCTCATAGACGTCTTATCAATTTGATAGCGTACCTGGAACTGAATTTAGTTTACAGATGCTAACAGCAAAAATACTTTGCTTTTTTGCCAGAGTGTCATAGCTCAGATTCCACTTTATTTACGTTTTTCTCGGGTACTGGAAGATGTGACATCCAACAATATTTTTCTTAGTTTTCTGTTCACTTATTCTTATTGTCGAATCTGCTTCAACGAATTACGTTGCAATGAGACCGTACAGTGCTCCAAAATGCCACAATAAAAAAGAAAAACAATGCATTTGGAACTATGAAATTGCTACAGTAAATATGCTAATCACACTACCAATTTTTCTCTTATTATTTTCAATTTTTGACTCTTTATTAATCAAATGGTTCAAATGGCTCTGAGCACTATGGGACTTAACAGCTGAGGTCATCAGTCCCCTAGAACTTAGAACTACTTAAACCTAACTAACCTAAGGACATCACACACATCCATGCCCGAGGCAGGATTCGAACCTGCGACCGTAGCGGTCACGCGGTTCCAGACTGTAGCGCCTAGAACCGCTCAGCTACACAGGCCGGCTTTGTTAATCTTTCGGGAAATTAGAATACAGAAGTCACATAATGTAGGAACTTGTCTCATGCAGAAATACTTAGATACACGCAGTGGTTTGAGAACCTGCGTAAATTACAAGAAATTATTCAGACCGGCACATATAAATTTCATTTGCATATGAACATAGCACGAACATCTATATGATGACTGGCAGTTCACTCAAACATACTTGCAAATTTATCAAGCACATGGTTAAAAGTCACAGAAATTAACTCTACAGTACACGACTTTATAATACCATATTTTGATGTTTTTCGAACATGTAAAGTGCCTCATATAATATAACAGTTACAATTACACATTTGTTGTACATACCTATGAAACGTTGTGGTCCCTCTTTCACATACTTCTCTTTATATCCATAGCAACAAAAATGCTGCACCATAGCAGTTACTAGTGCTCAAACGCATATAAAGCAAGGTGAACATGTGAAACATTCAAGTTTTGGTATTACCCCAAAATACATATAGGCGACGTCTTCCGAAAATCTCGTGACTAGCCCGGTTTCATGTTGAGAACATGAGCGGTAGTCTACGATCACTCCATAAATATATATATGCTCTATGGCAAAACCAGACGACTTCATCCAGGTCCAAACTTTTACGGCCACAAAAATAATGACGTTCATAAAATAACCTATGTTAGAAAAAAAAGTAAACTGGGCGTGCAATAGGGAACAATGAAGCACACAAGGAAATCCCAATTCATGCGTAACTGGATAGACAACAGTGAATGCAAACACCAGCACAGCACAGTCCATCTAGGACAATCTGACATGATACTCGTTAGGGGAGCTGCATTTCATTAACACTCGCAAAAAAAGAAATAAATCTTTTGTTTATTTACTACTTGGATAAGAAAAATAAGGAAAGATGGTTTAGCGAAGCAGAAACAGATGTAATCTGGAGATCGGTTATATAGACGTACAGAAGTGCGATCCACTTACTGATGGAATGAAAGAGCAGTCCACATTTTCAAGAAACAAGCAAAAACATTTCATCGAAAAGACGTCGTCAAAGAAATAAAGGCGAACGTCTGCGGGGGGACCGGATGTACTGAATAAACAGCAGCGCACGAGAAACATACAGTTAATATCTCCTGGCCATTAACTAACTTAAGTGGTTAAAAAAATTAACATTTATTCTTCTTTCGTTTTACACAAAGATGCATATACTGTAGCACCAAAGCTTTGGAGAGACGTGCTAATAATCACTAACTTCGCGCTCTCCTTTGAACAAAGAAATAAAGCAAAGGAGAAACATCTTAGATAGACGGTGGTACATCACTACTGCTTGTCAAAATAGTTGACACCTTTTCTGTTCGTTAAACAAGCCAAGCTATTCTCTCTCTCTCTCTCTCTCTTTTTTTTTTCTTTTTTTTTTTTTTTTTTACAGAAAATCTCTCGGCTTCATGCCAGGTGAATATGTCCAGTCGGGCATAGCCTGTGAAAGGTCAGTTCTTTATTTCGCACGTTACCATCTCTGAAATACACCAGGATGAGACAGATGAACGGGAAGAGCTCGTGTACACGCATAATTAGTAGATGAGGTTCTCTCGCATCCCTTCCGCCTTGCATCTTAAACTCTACTGGAGTGCGACGGGCCAGTTAAGACAAAAGAACTCTGCTGGCTGCAGTGGAGCAGCAGGTGGCGTGCCAGTGGGCGTCGGCGCTGGCCGCCGACGTCGCCACTTAAAATTCGCCGCTTCCGACCTTCTTGGGAAACTGGCCGAGCTTCAAGAACGAAAAATTTGCATAGCATCTGAATTGTAAATTTTTTTCCTCTTAATAACAGCATTCGTGTACCCTATAATTAAATAGACGTAGAAACTGCTTATAAATTGCAAAATTAATTGGTTCACCTGTTTCATCTCTGTTCAGTAGTCGCGTAAAACCGAGTAACGTTAAGTAGTTGTAATTCCTTTTACAATTTAACTAGAGGAGTGTAAATCTGTCATCAGCATCTTGAGCATCTCTTACGCCTGCCACCTGGTGACGAGAGCACTTTCTTCGTTGGGCATAAGTTTGTTCAAAGTACGTCAGATTCGTGTCACGAGATTCGTGGTCACATTTTGTTTCAAATAAGAGGAGGTGGAAATAAGTTTCCGTTAACATTATTGTGCATAATTTGCTTATACTGAACAGTCTGATAGAGTGAAGCTAGTTACTTAATGTAACAGAGCACTTGGTCTCCAGTAAAACTACAGAAAACGGCAATTAACACAAAACTAACGTTACAATACCTGCTGAGAAATAATATGTTATTATACAACAGCAGCAAAGGCGACAGAATTTAGAAATGCAGCTTCATAGACAAGTACTGGTACTAGCGCGGTTAAGTTCGAAATAAATTAGAACCTTAATTTGAAAATCCAGAAGTTACAAGGGACGTAAAAAGTCAAGAAAGACAATATTAGCAGTATCGGACAGCTTGTTCTCCCTTTTTGGTGCGTATTTTTATTAATGAAGAATTTAGATGTGGTTTCCGACTATAGGTCCTCATACAAATTTACACATTTAAATTTTCTGTAAATGTGTAACGGCATTAGAGAATGATAGTGGCAGGCACTACGATGGTATTTCAGTTCTTTTTAGGTTAGTTTTGGCTCATGAGAACTAATCGTCTCTGTTAGTAACAAATGAGGGATACTTTATGAGTAGAGTAATAAATACTTACTTTATGAGCTCAAATAAAATACCGTACATCTGAATTACTAAGTTACAAACATAAATCACGTCGAAGTTCGTACTGGCACTGACATAAAGTAACGGAACACTCAATTATATGTTATATTTGTGTCCCTTTCCTCTGTTTCCATGTCTACACGTGACTAGCCCGCAGCTCGTGGTCGTGCGGTAGCGTTCTCGCTTCCCGCGCCCGAGATCCCGGGTTCGATCCCCGGCGGGGTCAGGGATTTTCTCTGCCTCGTGATGGCTGGGTGTTGTGTGATGTCCTTAGGTTAGTTAGGTTTAAGTAGTTCTAAGTTCTAGGGGACTGATGACCATAGATGTTAAGTCCCATAGTGCGCAGAGCCATTTGAACCATTTTACACGTGACTGTCTGCCACTTTCTTGTTCCACTGCTTTTAATTAGCGGAAAGATTGACCGAAAGAATATTTGTAGTGAAGTCACTAAGTGCGGTATTCAAGTGGCATTCACATAGGAGTAGTATTATTCTTTTTTACTGACATTTCGGTGCAAATGAGCATCATTCTTTTTTTTTTTAATTTAGTAGTATTTATGGCTCTTGTTACTAATTAGATGAAGTACACGGGTCTACTGTGTATAAAATAGGAACAAGTAGCTGTAATTGACTATTTCCTCAAGTACACTGCTACGAAGGTATAGCGAAGCAAAGTTTTCGAGTTTGATTCTGTGTTGTATTATGGTTTTGGCTGAGTCGCGTAACGTGTACGTGCCACTTAGTTTGACAACTGTCGTTTTCCTTAACACACGGCGCTGCCATACGAGCACGTCATTTGTCTTCCTGGAAGCGGAAAAGACACGCCTTCCTGTCCGCCGGACAGCTCTATTGTACAACACGGATGGCACAGCGCAGCCCCTCTCGCTAAATGCGACTATTTACCTAATGCATCGCCAAGTAATTTAATGTATTCCAGCCCAACACGAAATTCGAAGCAAAACAAAAGATCCGTTTGCTGGCAAAAGAGGGAAAAACTTGCCGGGCTGTTTTATATTTCACGAGAGGTGCGTTATTTCCAGCGACAGAGACGTCCGACTACAATGGGCTTTATTGTCAAGAATAACGCGTTTTCTTTCGCGTCCTGTGACAAATGATAAGTATGTGCGCGCGGCAAATAATTTATAAATTAGGAGGGAGGGAGAGGGAGAGGGAGAGAGAGATAGAGAGAGTGCGGCCCAATTCTTGCGGACAGATGATGCAGGCCGGGTTATTTTTATGGAGTAGTGCCGCGACGGAAGGAAGCGGGAATTATACGCGACGCTGTATTATGCATGTGGCCGCACAAGACTGGCGGCGCGCCGTCCCGCCAGGAGCGGGAATTAGCGTCCCAGACTGCGGCGTCGCGACGCGGGGGCGGCTGCGGTGGCGGCGCCGGCGGGGGCGGGACTTGTGCAAACGCGGATCATCCCCGCGCCGCGTCCGCCCTTCCGCCGCCACCGGCGCTCTTCTAATCATCTCCGGAGCCGGCGTTCTTTTGTTTAAACTCTGAGATGAGCCGTCCGCGGCCTTCCCAGGAGTATTCGCGGCCGCGGCGGCGCGCGCGTCCTCGCACGGCCGTTTAATCTGGCGTGCCCGTGGCGCTGGCGCTGCCGATGTGGCCCCGGCGGACACGGCAGCCGTGCCGGCCACGGCCTGCTGTCGCGCTCTGCTTGCTCGCAGCTGCCCTCTCTTCGTAACGCATCCGTGAACAGCCCGAAGGAACAAGTCAGCGGAGTCGGCGCTGGCCACTAAAGATCCTGTTCGTGCATGTTTTAAAAGAGCACTGGGTCGCATGTCAAAATAGACCTTTCCTTCTGATCCTGTGCTTCACAAACTTCACGAGCCAGTTACCTTCGAACGAGATCATGTATCAGCCAATACCCTAACAAAAAACCTTATTTAAGTTGTATTCCAAAACTTTTATGCATACCAGGAAGAAGCTGCCAAAATCATTTTTGCCTGTAACTGGTTGCGACACCCTCATCGTCTCAGAGACTTCAGAATTTAAAAACAACGTATACAACACGTCCGTAGTTTTAGATGTGTTGCAATTTATAATATCGGAAGTCAAGATTGCTTGATGTTTCGACAGTAGCTGTCATCCCCCGATTCTCAGATTTCCCAGAAATATGATTACACATGAGTCTAGTCGACATCTGAGAACATGCTAAAATTATAATAACATAGCTCCACACTGGATTGTCAAATATAAAAAACCTTGCTAAATAAAATACCAGTAGCATGTATAAGGAGTATAAGTTGAAAAACAGGTACATCAGTAAAGATGATACGACGACGACAACTCAAGGAAACTCACCCCTGTAAGCCTTATATGTGCTGTGGAAAGTTTATTTAGCAAGGTTCTTTTTCTTTTTTAAATTTTTTTTACATCTGGCAAACCAGCGTGGAGCTGTATTATTGTGATTGCAGCATGTTCTCAGTATGTCGACTAGACTGATGTGTAATTACATTTCTAGGATATCTGACAATCTGCGGATGACACCTAGTTACTGTCGAAACTAATTTTGAAATAAAGTGAACACGTCAAAAAAAGTTTTGCGTCACCTCGGTTTCGAGAGTTCCGGAACCTGTGCAGAAAATTGGAGTAGAGATCAACATAAACGTCATTTCCACCCTTTTTATTGCTCATGAAGACCACTCATTGCATATTGTACCACCATATAGCGAGACCTTCAGAGATGGTGGTCCAGACTGCTGTACACACCGGTACCTCGGATACCTAGTAGCACGTCCTCTTGCTGCATGCCTGTATTCATTGTGGCATACTATCCACAAGTTCATCAAGGCACTGTTGGTCCAGATTGTCCCACTCCTCAACGGCGATTCGGCGTAGATCCCTCAGAGTGGTTGGTGGATCACCTCATTCATAAATATCTAGTTGCCATATACATTCCAGACTGCTTCAGAGTATTCCCTGAATCCAAAAATATATAAAGTACAGCAGGTGCCCCATTTACACTTCCTCGAGCATCATACAGCATGAATATAACGTGAGATTTTTCATAGTTACCATTTTAAAGATAATTGTGAATAATTACAAATAATGCAGTTCTTCATTAAAAATGGTATTTTTGGACTGTGAACGGTGTAGGAATGTTAAGGTAATGAGTTGAACAAAGAAATAACTGACTGTATGAGACGCTTGTACAGCTTATTTCTAAATATCTTCTTTATATTCAGTTTAGTGTCGGCCATTGAAGTATGCTATGCTCCAAGTTTACACGCTTCATCGTTTTAGTTTACCTTGCAGCCACAGTCGAGAAACTACACTGACTATTGTAAACTTTGGAGACCGTTTTGTTGAAACGTTTTTTATTTCGTCAAAATCTATTTCCAATGTATTGCCTTCGTGGAATCCAAGAAATTGTACTTTGACTCGAATTTTTATTTCTGATTGTAACCCTTCGTTCAACTAAAAGCTGTCCTAGAACCCCGGCATTTACTTATTGATTTTCCAAGACAGAAAACTGGCTTAATACATACGTATATGAGGCTAGTGTCACTCTCATTACAACCCTACTTGGTGTACTGCAGCGCCGTCTGATAAGGTACGGTAGAAGTGACGCGGTAGTATACCCAAAAGTCTTGCATTGAGACAGGAAAATAGTGTATAATGGAATGTAGTGATGATGAGAAGTGATGGTTACAACGACTGGCCCCGCAAGAGAATTGATAGGAATAGTAAAATTGGTTTGGAGTGATTGTTGGAAAGTAAATAGTTTTCAGAGGGGGTCTTCCAGCGTGTCTGAAACTGAAATACAATCGATGTGTGTTACCAATTTTGACTTACAACACTCATGCATTGAGTTTAAATGGAAAGCCATTCGAAAACTGACGGTAGTTCAACGATAAATGGAGCTATGCTGATCTGTAATGAACAGTAGAGACAGGAGAATAAACAATCGTGGTAGATGCAATTATGACTGAAACGAGAAGGAATGGGGGTGGATTAGACATACAACCAGTCGAATGAATGATATGTGGACAATGAAACTTCCCTGCTAGATTCAAAAGCATTAGAAAATGTCGCAGTGGAAGGTTAGGAGATGACAATGACATCAGTAAGCTTTCCGGAGCACCATGGATACTTGTTGCTAAAGGATGCAGTCCTTGTAAAAGTGTAGAGGGTGCAATCAGTACCTAAAGGTCGGTGATGATGTAATGTGTATTGAAGTCTAACAAAATTATGATAATAGCAGGTTGTATTTTAAAATAATTTAAAATCAGTACTGAACCATAAAGGAATCTGTTCCGTTTTCAACATTCAGGAGATGCCACTTTACCACCAGGTTGGAACTACTGTTCCAATTGTCGTGCCTCTGCCTTCCTCAGAACTGAGAGCCAACTCATCCCTCAACCTAGAAGAAGGAGGAGGAGGAGGAGGAGGAGATAAGTGGTTTATGTGCTGTCGACAAAGAGGTCATTAAGACGCAGTATAGGCTCGTATTAGGCACGGGTGGAGAAGGAAAATGGCTGTGCCCTTTCGAAGGAACCATCTCGGCATTTGCCTTAAGCGCGTTAGGGAAATCACGGAAAACCTAAATCAGGATGGCCGGACGCGGTTTTGAACCGTCGCCCTCCCGAAAGAGAGTCCAGTGGGCAAATCACTGTGCTACCCCGCTCACTACCTGCGAGGAGAAACAGAACATCTGCTCACAATGGCGTTTTACTCTGGCACAACGCTTGTCAGAAGTTGCCCCTTAACTCATGCAATTGGCGGACGTTCGAACCATGTGACCTTGAACTCGTAGTATGACACCAGTGAGATCATTCATAATTTAAGTGATTTTGGTATTACACAACATTGAGCATGTCAGGTGCGAAAACGAGTTAGTTCGCGTAATTAATACGAAACCCAGTATACTTTGAAAAGGACTTGTCCATTGCAGTTAAGTTCAAATGAATTACACTAGTTTGTCTAACAGACCACCTTCCAGCCAATATGAGGCAGGGGAATGGCCAGATACAACGAAATTAAAACTTGGCAGTGTCCGCCGAAGCCGGCCTGTAGTGGGCACCACCTGCAAGTTTAATTGGGCATTAAGTGAGATCTATTCGGCGCGCAAATCTGGCGGCGTGAGCAGCAGCAGCAGAGCAAGGAGGCGGCGCTACTTATTCAATAGCGCTAAGGCCGGCCAGTGCTGGCCATCCGGTGGCCGCGCGCCGCTGCTGCCGGAGGGAATGCCCTAAGCCACACCTTGCTAATTAAAGCCCTCGTGTTAATCCTGCGCCGGTGCCTGCGCCTGGCCCGGCATTAGGCCGAGGGTTTCACTAAATTCCCAGCACGTTATACCTTATTGGATAACAGCGCGGCGGCACAAAGCAAAGTGGCTTTAGGCGACGTCCTGCGCCTGGCGACCGGCTACCCGCACTACACACCCAGCCGCCGCCTCCACCACCTCGCTGCCACTTAGTCCGGACCCGGCTGCGAGGATTTAGCGCCTCTGCCAATATTACTGGCCACCTAACACATAACTTATCTGCCTCCTCGCTCTTATAGGCTTCGTGGTAAAGCAGCTTCGTTATCAAAAGACGGTGTCCTTTTACGCTTTTGCTGCATTAATTTTATTAGTTCACAGCTAATTTCAACCTTCTAGCCCACTCTCAACTGACTTTGTGACTGTGCAATGGAAAACTATGCCTTACACACTGAAACGTCAGCTTTTTAAAATTTGTGTTTTCTCTTGGTCAGTTTTCTGTTGCAGAACTAGAAAATCACTTCAGAAAGGCATAGAAGGCTGAAACTAGTTGTGAACAAATAAAACAGATACAGAAAAAGTGGAAAATGACAACGTCGTTTAATAAACTCATTGCTGTGGTACCTGCTAGAGAAAGAGACAGGCAGAGAGAGAGAGAGAGAGAGAGAGAGAGAGAGAGAGAGAGAGAGAGAGAGAGAGAGGTTCCTTATCGTCTGTGTTTCAGGCACGGCGGAAACGTGATGACAACAAATGTACTGCTCGGTCGAGTAATAAAAGTTTCGTTGCAAAATTATTAGGATATGCTAAAATAGTTCCATTTGCAACCCTTTTTTTCGATTTAATTTATCTCAAAACTCCAATTACTCAGTTCAGTTTCCTTCTTTCCAAAGTTACTCAAAACTACATTTTCTAATGAAGTTCCAAAAATGTTAATACGATGCAGATAACATACTGCTGAAGTATTGGACTTGTATATAAGCTACTTTCGGAGTCAGTCCAAACGAATTTCAACGCGATTAGCTTCTGTCTTCAACTATCAATTCCCTTTAAGGACTGCTCTGTTCACATGACGGTAATTACCATTAACAGAAATAAAGCAGCAGCAATATAGGTCGGAAAAGCCACCACAAACAGGTTACTAAAAAGCGCGCTGAACAGTAAGTATAGTATACAGCTTAGTTTTAGACATAAACAATGCCGCGCCGTAGTGATTTAAATTTTTCAATAGTTTCCTAAAACGTGTCAGTAGAATGATAGCAAGGAGCCCTCAAACAGAATGTAGCTGTTTCCTTCTTGCTAGGCTGAGCTAACTGATTGTTTCTGATGATATTACAGAACGACATGGCGAAATTGTTAATACCATGGACACTGTACTTGAATTAGAAGAGAGAAGCATTACCCATATAGTTTCTTACAGAATTTCTTGCAAAATCTCCCCTGAACTGTGTACTGCTCCAACTCTAATCAAATGGTTCAAATGGCTCTGAGCACTGTGCGACTTAACTTCTGAGGTCAACAGTCGCCTAGAACCTAGAACTAATTAAACCTAACTAACCTAAGAACATCACACACATCCATGCCTGAGGCAGGATTCGAACCTGCGACCGTAGCGGTCGCTCGGCTCCAAACTGTAGCGCCTAGAATCGCACGGCCACTCCGGCCGGCCAACTCTAATCACTTGACATCAACGATACATTTGATTCTAATCTTCCCTCCTTCCAAAATATCTCCTGTGGTGTAGACCATAGTAGGAAAAAAGTCGCATTAATTATTTCCTTACAAATATTCGCGATGCTCGAAATAGTGCGCAACCCCGAAACTCAAACTAAGAGCCTTGCTTTTTTAGAGGCCAGTGATCTACCAGTTGTCCCATCTGATCACTCCTCAGGGCATGAACTTCTCTCTCTTCTTCATGCCTTCCAGATTCTACAGAGACGCTTCACAGATGCTGACCGTGTAGCAAACATGGGAGAGGAAGGAAGACTATGGTTGAACGTTTTATCAACGTTCCCGTCGTTGGGAATGGAGCCCATCTAGAATAAAGCTACTGTCGACGATTCCCCGAAGCCTCAAACGCAAGTGGACAGGTGTAGAGGGGAACTAATGGCGGGCTGAACTACCGATCTCTGCGGCAGGCAGAGCGAGGCTCGCGGCAGCGGGCGGAGGCAAGCGCCAAACCCGGGTCCGACACTAGGGCGGCAGCCAGTCGTCACAAATGTTGATCGCGGCCTGCACTCCACCTACAAACAAACCTATGACATTTTCTTGAATTCTAATGTCCAGACTGCAGCGCACTTCGACCCAAAAGAAATACAGCTAGGGTAAAAATGTGCTCCAGGTACGGCGTTCCGTGTTTAGAACAAGTTGAGGAATAACGTCTCTTCTTCAAAATGAAATTATAAGCATCCTTCACCATCTTGACCAGTATAAGTTTTAACGTAATCGTTGAACAAAACCTTCTAGAAACATCGTGAGTATATAGTTTTTTCTGTGAGAGGTATTTAACATGTCTTTCGCACTATCTGGCGAATTTAGTGATAAAAGCGAAATAATTTTTCCTTTATAACTAAGCATTTTGTCACTTCGATGTTCATTAACACCTGTTCCTACTTTTTTCGCAGTGAAGGAGAAATCTAGAAGACAATATAATATGTAAACATAACATGGACTTTATGCCGTCTTCTGAAGATAAGCTTTACGCTAAATCAGCTCAGACATACTGTTACAACATAAACATAAGCGTTGCGGAATCTTATGAGAGGATTCCGCTGAAGTCATTTTATCGCTAAATTGTAAGTTTACGCACAATAAATTTGTTTATTACCAGCATTTTTCGCCATTTCTCCATCCACGTGTTTCGCTGGTAGAATAAATATCAAGGTATGTGCAAATCTGAAGGCTATTACAGCAAAGCGAAAAAGAACTTGATTTGACAGTTGCTGGCATTATTCTTTTCATGAATAAAACGAAAGTATCAGCTGAAATGAACCACAAAGGATGTACCAAAAAGTTTGTACGACTAGCCTGAGTATTTGTTGACAGCTGTGTCCAAGACTTCGTATGCATGAAATACACTCCTGGAAATTGAAATAAGAACACCGTGAATTCATTGTCCCAGGAAAGGGAAACTTTATTGACACATTCCTGGGGTCAGATACATCACATGATCACACTGACAGAACCACAGGCACATAGACACAGGCAACAGAGCACGCACAATGTCGGCACTAGTACAGTGTATATCCACCTTTCGCAGCAATGCAGGCTGCTATTCTCCCATGGAGACGATCGTAGAGATGCTGGATGTAGTCCTGTGGAACGGCTTGCCATGCCATTTCCACCTGGCGTCTCAGTTGGACCAGCGTTCGTGCTGGACGTGCAGACCGCGTGAGACGACGCTTCATCCAGTCCCAAACATGCTCAATGGGGGACAGATCCGGAGATCTTGCTGGCCAGGGTAGTTGACTTACACCTTCTAGAGCACGTTGGGTGGCACGGGACACATGCGGACGTGCATTGTCCTGTTGGAACAGCAAGTTCCCTTGCCGGTCTAGGAATGGTAGAACGATGGGTTCGATGACGGTTTGGATGTACCGTGCACTATTCAGTGTCCCCTCGACGATCACCAGTGGTGTACGGCCAGTGTAGGAGATCGCTCCCCACACCATGATGCCGGGTGTTGGCCCTGTGTGCCTCGGTGGTAAGCAGTCCTGATTGTGGCGCTCACCTGCACGGCGCCAAACACGCATACGACCATCATTGGCACCAAGGCAGAAGCGACTCTCATCGCTGAAGACGACACGTCTCCATTCGTCCCTCCATTCACGCCTGTCGCGACACCACTGGAGGCGGGCTGCACGATGTTGGGGCGTGAGCGGAAGACGGCCTAACGGTGTGCGGGGCCGTAGCTCAGCTTCATGGAGACGGTTGCGAATGGTCCTCGCCGATACCCCAGGAGCAACAGTGTCCCTAATTTGCTGGGAAGTGGCGGTGCGGTCCCCTATGGCACTGCGTAGGATCCTACGGTCTTGGCGTGCATCCGTGCGTCGCTGCGGTCCGGTCCCAGGTCGAAGGGCACGTGCACCTTCCGCCGACCACTGGCGACAACATCGATGTACTGTGGAGACCTCACGCCCCACGTGTTGAGCAATTCGGGGGTACGTCCACCCGGCCTCCCGCATGCCCACTATACGCCCTCGCTCAAAGTCCGTCAACTGCACATACGGTTCACGTCCACGCTGTCGCGGCATGCTACCAGTGTTAAAGACTGCGATGGAGCTCCGTATGCCACGGCAAACTGGCTGACACTGACGGCGGCGGTGCACAAATGCTGCGCAGCTAGCGCCATTCGACGGCCAACACCGCGGTTCCTGGTGTGTCCGCTGTGCCGTGCGTGTGATCATTGCTTGTACAGCCCTCTCGCAGTGTCCGGAGCAAGTATGGTGGGTCTGACACACCGGTGTCAATGTGTTCTTTTTTCCATTTCCAGGAGTGTATGTTTTTGACTCACATGGCTCTTTTGTATACAACATTTGAGGCAGTATGATTGGGGCTGAACGGAGAGCTTGTTTGCTTCAGTAACACGGGAGAGGCCGCGAAGTAGCTGTGCAAACACGCTGAGAAGTTCTGTGGTTTTCACTGTGAGTGAAGGGTTCTGAGGTGCGAGGTAACGCATGACGCCCTCGAGTAGACTTATGTCATATCTCGCTTTCAGAATGAGTTTCCAAAGAGTGAGTTAAGGCCTGATGTTCTATAGCTGCAGCAAGTCTCACCTCAGATCATCATTGGGTTCTTAAGATCGCCATAGTCCTCAGACTTTTAGCCGTTGTGTATGCAGATAGACTCTACTGCTTTCTAGGCATTTTTATTGGTAAACGAAATAACATGAAAATGTAATGAGTAGGCATCAAAATCACAAAGTAAACTTAATAAATTGGTTTTTACTAGCAACGAATAGGCTCTAAATAAAAACTCTCTATAGAAGCTAAGCAATGTCACTAAATTTTTAAAGTGTAAATGAAATCTGTAAATCCGCATGTTCTAGCTAAATAAATTCAATGTTAGTTCGTATTCGTAGGGATAAATTTGTAGTGATTAATTATGTCACTTCCGAAAATACATATGTCACCGAGTTAAAATAACAGCGCCATTTATTTGTTCTTTGGTGTGCTACGACATGATGATCGCAGCACCGAAGTAAACATTCGAATTACCAAGGTGAGCAGGCAATTTTAGATAAAACCTTAAATTGCTGAATCTATTTTGATAAAATAAAGCCTACATGTGCTCCAAGCTATGGTCAAGTTATCTGTAGAAAACCCCATGAAAATTCGTTTAGCAGTTTTGGAGTTTAGTGTGATCAAACAGACAAACGGACAGTTACGACAGTTTTACAGTCTTACTATTAGTACAGATGAAATTTGAAGACAGTTTATACACGAAGATGCCATTGAAACTCATTCTGCCCATGAAGCTTTGTAGATCTTCTACAGGCCCTGCTGGTGGTATGGAGACGAATCTATGTACCGGGCGTGATGGAGATCCAGCACGTTTTTGTAACGTTGTCTCACGCAAAAGTCGATGTCTACCATGACAGGTGAATAATCAGTTCCTTGGTCTCCACGCACTACTGGCTTTAACAATATGGATTTTTATGTCTGGGAACTCTTAAAAATTTTGTCTCTGCGTCGGACGTCCTTCATACGAAGACTCACTGTCACTCGATGATATGACATTTTGAAGAGCTGGGATGAGTTGATGACAGTGTAAACAATTCGACAGGTGTGAACGACGGATGACACGTCACGGTACAGTCGCAAATAACTAAATGTAATTCCACATATACGTTTACATAACACTTTTTCCCTTGCATTAGCACGAGGAACCCGCCACAAATATTGTGTAAGTGTTTTTATGTAGCTTATTACGCAGATGCAGTATGCCGGGCCGGCAGGCGACTGTGGTGGAGCAGGGGAGGGGTATGGCCAGTGGAGAGCACAGCACAGCACAGCAAGAGGCAGCGGAGGGAGCGACCGCAGCGGCCTGCGGCCGTGGAGCGGGTTGCGTGATTATCGCCAGGGGGCGGCGGGGGAGGGGCGGGGGAGACCAAGTTTGGCACCGGCTGAAGACAGTTTGCCTTGGCGGGCAATCTCCGCGGTCTGCGGCACTCCGCTCCTCGCCGTCCGCAGAGACCGCCTCTGGAGTGGCCGCCACTGGGCTGGACGCCACGGGGACCTTCAGTATCGACAATAAACTACAGCTGCGTGTCCGAGTCTGCACTGCCGAGGCGTGGAAGGTAACTAACTACTATTCCATACTTTCCCTAACAACAGGTTACTGCACTACGTATCAGGTATTCACGTATACGTCATCCACAGTTTACAACTAAGAGGGTACTAATGATCACATACAAATGTGATAGAAAATATTGTAAACCCTTCGAAAATTACGTAATCATTGAGACTTCCGGTCCACTTAATCATAGTCGCTATGGTGTGTTATTTGGCCGATGGCACTTTTATTGATAGTCTGACGTGTCGCTAGCACGAATGGCTGCCACTCTCAAGGAACTATCCTTCATTGCTCGTCAACCGAGAACAACCAAGGACGACTCTCTGACAACGCTAACTCTTTCTGCCGGGAAAGCGAGAATTTATCAATTATGCAGACACCTTTCGATTCGTGCGATGCCATTGCTAATCTCGCTGTGTTAATCTTCTTTCTGGATCTCTATGGTACCCAATACCCTCGATAATCTGCTCTCCATATTTTCCTAGTACTATAACTACTCAGCTCTACTGTATCTCCCAGTGCCAAGCGAACTATTACCAGAAGAAATGCATGCCCGATGTGTCCGTGCTTTTCCTAAGGTTTCTCCATAGACACCTACTCTTTTAATTCGTTGATTCGTCTTCAGTTCCTAATTAATACGACTATTTCGTTTTTAAATGTACTTCCAAAGCAATCCCTTTGAAATCGTTCTGTTTAATCATCGTTGATTTTAAGAAAGTCCATGTTTCCCTTCCATGCGCTGCATTGCACCATTGGTCCCGTTTGGGAAACATGTTTTTTAGCCACCCCCAGTACTGATAATAAGAAAACACTTTTACAGAAGAAGACGTACTTAGCTTAGCCCAGTTTATTTCTGATATCTGCATTGCTTCACTCGTCTTCAGTATGTATTTCCTGGATAGTCGAATTTTTCTGTCTTGACTGCCACAACTTTGCTGATAAGTCACTATCCTCTGCTCGACTACATTCCATAACGTCTTTGCTGAGTAACTTATTGATCCCAACCAACAGCTCTCCTAAGTCATCTAAGTCATCTAAGTCACCTAAGAGGTGTCTCGTATACAGACCTTTACACTTGAAATGGTGACATCGGCATTTGGATGTAGCGATTCCAATACTATTAGTAATATACATAAAAAATCTGTCTAGAGTGCAAAGTATTTTTATTAAGATATGAAAGGTCTGTAGGCACTACGCGCCGTCGTTAGATATAAAGAGAGTGCTAACCTACTAATAGCCCGTTAATGTGAACTGCAGTGTCACGAGCTGGAAACAGTGGAGCACCAATTTTTAATGTTTGACCATCCTGCATAAAGTATCTAAAATAGTAAAATACTTCGCAGTCAAGACAGAAAAAGAACTCTGTATTACCTTGCACTTTTATTCCCGACAAGGAATATCTGCTCACTTCATTGAATGGTTATTCGATTGATTATTTCTTGGCACTGCTGTACTTGGATTTAAAACTACGCTCTAAGACAAAGAAAAATATTACACCACGAAGGAATTATCGGAATGGGACGGAAATCGGTAGACAAAAAGATACTGCAATTTCAGAAAAAAAGGGATGATTTATTCAAGAGAAATATTCACAAACTGAGCAACTGAATAAACTATTGGCTCAACTCTGGCCCTCATGTAAGCAGTTATTCGCCTTAATATTGGCTGACGAAATTGTTGGATATCCTCTTGCGGGATATCCTGCCAAATTTTGTTCAACTGGCGCGTTAGATCGTCAAAATCCGGAGATGATTGGAGGGCCCTGCCAATAATTATGCAAACCTTCTCAACTGGGGAGAGATCCGGCGACCTTGCTGGCTAAGGTAGGGTTTGACTAGTGGGGAGACGAGAAGTAGAAACTCTCGCCATGTGCGGCGGAAATTTTATTGCTGAAATGTAAGCCCAGCATAGCTTGCCATGACGCAAGCCACGCCGGGTTTACATTTCAGTGACATAATGCCCTCCCGCAGAAGTTGAAAGTTTCTACTGCTTGTGTCAGTGGTTGCCAAACCCTATCTTGGCCAGCAAGGTCGCCAGAGCTCTCCCCATTTCAGATGGGTTTGGAACAATGTGGGTAGGTGACTCCAGCCAGCTCGGGATTCTGACGATCAAATGCGCCAGTTGAACAAAATTTGGCACGATATCGCTGAGGAGGACATCCAACAACTATTTCTCAAAGAAAGCGTTCTTAGCTTCATGCGTTGTTCGTTGGCAAGGTAAGCTGTGATCCTCCTGTTCTCTACGTCAAGAACAACAGGTGAATACACATCGTTTGCATCGACTCACTGGCTTTCTGACAGTTTTTTCTAGACATGACAAAACGGTCTAAACCCTTGGTGTGGGGATAGCTTTTTAGTAATTAAGTCATCTCCCTGTGATCAGTGGACTAATCTTGTTCAGCGTCTAAGATAGTGATCTCGTGCAGAGAGACAATTTCGACGAAGCTTTTGCTGACGAGCCAAAGGTTTGAAAGCATTTGCGTGCGATATCAGAAAGCGACCACACAAATGATTAATCTGCGAGAGGCTAAGCGTTTTTAACTTCATATGACCTACCATATCTTTTCAAGTTATTTTAACTTCTTTACACAGTGTTTTAAATATACATAGACATAAACATACCTGCAGAGGTACGTGAAAACCACGGACACTCTGTGTAACCTCTAAGGCCGTCCTTACACGGGACGAGAAAGCGTTCGTGAATGAGGAGTTGGTCGAGTTTTACGGCGTCACAACGTGGAATTTCACGTTCCATAGCAGTGCGTAGCCTGAAAGGGTGAATAAGACAAGTCAGATTTTTGCTTACGTGGCCAATTCGATGAAAAATCGCTTTCTGTGTCAGAAGCAGAACTTGCTAGACACCAGACTAAATATCGATGATTTTAGTTCAAACTCGTATTTGGTTGATTTTATATTAAAATTCACGTGCTATGAACACAGGCTGTTTCAAAGCACCAGCACATGAAGCATCTCTTGAAAACGTGTCGGTCTTGGTGCAATTTGCTGCAATACAATGAAGAAAAACGTCAACTTGGTGGTTAAAGTATTTCCGGATTTGGTTGCCTCTGTATGAAGACTTTTTAAAAACAGCCCACTTTTGGTATGATTTATTAACGCCAATTAAACCGTTGAGGTGATCTTTAGACGTAAGACAGGTCACAAATCAGTTATGTAAACCATAGTGTAATGGTAAGATACGTAACATTACAATGTCTCAAGGAATTCTGCTATAGTTGAGTACTTTTTATAATTCACTTTCACACTTCTAAAACATACTATACTTTCTTATCAGTTCAAAACGCGTATATACCTAGACATTCGACGTTGTCTATACTAATTCATAACCACAAACCATTATTTAAAGTTGCTATCATAACCACAAATAGTTCTTGGCCGGCTTAACGACATTCACATTTTTTGAACGTAAAATTACAGGTATTGTGTTAAACCGAACTGCGAGAAAGAAAATGCTGTACTATACTGTGCTGTGAAATGTCCAGTATCGTTTTCTTTCTCCAGTCAGTATTAATTACGATAGCAAGGTATTACGCCATTAGACGAATTGTTTGTACCGTAGTTCACAATCTTCTCCTTATTGTTATCTTCCTCGCACTCGGTTCAACCGTAAATGGGAAGGTGATATTTATGGCTTATCGGCTTATGATTGCAATACTACTATGGAACTTGAATCGTGCGCAAGTTTGTAATCCTGCCCGTTAGCAGATGAAAACTATGCGAAATACTGTCATTGCAGCTATTTTTCTCACACATCCAGCAGCAGGAGACGCCTCTCGTTCCCCGTATACCAATGACCCCGAATTGCACGATCATTTTAAGCGACTTCACTTCTCAATCTATAACAATAAAGAAGTCTCGAGGTCAGAGAGAGCGATAAAGAGGAGATGGAAAGAAGGTGGGGGGGGGGAGGATATGGTCGTAGGGAAGGGGAAGGAGACAGAAAGACCGAGAGGTGAGTAGGAGATAGAGAGAGGGGGAAGAGGAAATTTACAGAGAGAGAGGGGAGGAGATGATAGAGCGAGCGAGAAGAGGAGGAGATGGATAAAGAGAGGGAGGAGAAGAAGAGTGCGGTGGGGGGGGGGGGGGGGAATAGGCAGAGAGAGGAAGAGCAGGACATTAGGGTGTATACCCAATACCATTACATCCTTAGCATTTGCCTTCGCCTTTGCCTTCGCCTTAACAAGTGTAGGTATAAAAGCAGTCTCTCTCTCAGGAATAAGTGAGTGAGTTTTGATTTTGTAAAAACACACACACGCATAAAGTATAGAAAATGTCCCAGTAGAACGAGTAAGCAAATATTTTCTTTAGCTTTATCTACAAGAGAGGCTGCAACCCTTGCAGCGGGATGTTTTGCACCTCCTTGTTTAAACGTTTGTATGTCAAATGTTTTAAAAATTCTACTGCTGAACTGAAGCAGTGATCCAGTGAGAATGATCTTACAGTTTTACTGAAAAGTGAGAAGGATGAAATAATTTTCATGTTATGCTGAGGATTATTCTAAGGGAAGTTTCAAAAGCTTTCCTTTCGTTTCAGGATATTGAATTTTTTATCTGTGCACATCACAAAGACACCAATATCTCTAGGAAACGAACAAAGGAAAAAAAAATGTGTGGTTTAATAGAGCTATCGTAAACAGACTGTGTGGTTTGTGAGCCAGGTAGACACGATAACTGCCGCTGGAGAGTGCTGCGATCGCGAATTACGACGAGTAGCATGCTCCCTGAGATGCACCAGCTTGTTTCTAAGCGTGCACCGAGTACGATGCAAACCACGTCTGGCTTGCGTCAAGGCGAGAAAATCGTCCCGTTTGAGGACGGCTTAAGCTGTACAATGCTAATCCTTTGGTCACAATGTCCTTGCTGTTCACTACAGAATTGTCAAGACTTCAAATTCTAAGAACTTTTACGTTATGAGCGTTGCCAAAACATTAGGTTTTTTTCCACTGTAAACGAAGAATTCTGGTGGTAGGAGAAAGATTCGTCACTGGTATAGTGTTTCCCCTGCAAGGGAACTAGACGTGATGAGGAGCAATTTATGATCTGCCTTTGATTACTTTCTGGGTTAAATTTTACTTCATCTTACAGATATTAGGCTACTTTGTGTTTAATTAGCCTCAAAGACAGCAAAACGTGAAATAAATGAAAGTCATTTGACTACCAACTACCGCAAGCTGCTCTATTTTAGGCCCTTTAGGTAGACAGCATGTCAGCGTCGTTATTATTACGTAACTTCTTATTTGGTGTAGTGAATTCTAATTTCAGAATCTCCCACAGCGATGAACTTCGTTGCCAGAAATCGTATCTAGTACCCCTGCGTCAAGGGCCAGCAGTACCAACCATCGGAGCAGGTATTCGGTGATGCAAAAATAAAAATAAAAGATACGCAATATGTAACGGAAAAACTGCCAACAACTAAGATACGACTCGATAAACGATCCTAAAAGGCAGTTCCGATGATGCTTGAAAATGTCTTTTCATATAGTAAACAACAAACACTGACCGAGAAAAGTAACGGTAAGAAAAATAATATGACAGATAAAACAATAAATTAGATAGCCTTCGGCTGCAGCTAAGGTGTTACAAATTACATTGCATGATCGATTTCGTGACTTCATGCCTCATCCTCGGATGCAGCTTTGTAAACATCTAATAGACGGTTATGTGTTAATTTCCCAGGCCGCACTGGCTGTCAAACGGAATACCGGTAGCTTACATCCTACGTCCAACGCCATGGAAGCGATACTACAGTGGTCGATCATGCAATAAAATTTGTTGCACCATAATTGCAGTCTGAGGCTATTTTATTTATCGTTATTACTACATGCAGTAGCGTTTCCACCATCCATTATGTAAATGTGACAAATATTTTGTACTGAAAGAAATTATCTCGAAGTGTGCTACATTTTGCCCCGAATCCTTTACTTTTCGTTCAAGTTCAGCTGCAACATTAAAAGGTCTAAAAGGCTAGTGACAAAGCATAACACATTTCTTTCCGTTGTATAATTCCTTTCACGTCGCCTTTTCCAAATCTGTGAATAGCTTCTATTCAAATTTCTTAAATAGCTTATTGGTAGCGTGGCTTCATAAGTAATTATATTTCTGAAATTCCAGAACAGTCTGATAACTTCACTGAAGTAATTATGATTTAATATCCATTTTATACCTAACCATGCACGTATGCCTCCTCTGTAGTTCATTAAAGGTTTATTTCGCTTTGTAAATTACAGCAGAACTAGCGTTAGATCATAAGTGGAAGACGCATGAATGTAGATCGACTATCCCGTTATATCTAACCTAAATCAGCAGAATAAAATAATTTTTTCTACAAAGTGGCCACTCATTATCCTACACATTGTGAAAACGATGTTGTGTGTTAACCCTGTTATCAGCTTGTTAGTGTATGCGGTAGCAGATCTGATGCCAGGAGTTTTATGCAGGCAGTAGCGCTAACTTACCATTGGCGTAGAGCAGCTGCAGCCTGTACTGGATACCGTTGTTTGTCTTCTGGCCTTCCGTCTCCTGAAACAATGCCACAATGAGAATGTTAGTGTCGACAAATTGGGAAATGAAAATACGATTTCAGTAAAAGAAAAGAGTCGTTTCACGTATGAACTGAGAACGAGAATTTGAACAATCAAGTGTAAGTGAGAGATCGATTAAATGTACATAACTCTCCGTTCGGTGCGTCAACCAGGAAACAGATTTGATGGTTGTGAAGCAAACTACAACTCTGATCTCATTCTAAGCCTCTCACTACGCTCCCAGCCAAATCCAAGATTCCCATTCTGCGGAATCAGGCTAGAACATGGCAACCGTACATAGCTCACGTACATAACCCTCTTTCAGTCAGTTAGCCTATCACTCTTAGGCTTTTGAGCAATCGGAACAGATAAAGAAGACTCAAAACAGAACTATGCAAATCATCAAAATTTAGTTTAGTCAGTGTGAGAGCTCCACACAAAGGCTGAACCAACTCCAGTGCGGAGCCCTGCACAAGATTGATTTCAATGTTTCTCAAGAATAAGAGCCTATGTTCCACTCTGAGTTGAGAAGCGGGTTACGTTCCCCAATCTGCATTTCGAATAGTAACCACGAGAGTAAAACAGAATTTCGGCCGTACACAGAAGATGGTTGAAAATCAGTTTCTCTGCGCGTCATCCGCGAATGGAACACGAAGAGAGGAAATTGTTCTGGTACACCAAGCATCTTCTGCCGCACACAATATGATATCTTTCAAAGCTTTTATGTGAACGTTTCGACTTTAATTCCCATCAGTGCTCCAAACAGGACTCACCTGCATCACTATGTACGCAAATGGGAGCTGCAAATCTCGGGGAATGTAGTTTAACAGTCGGTTATTGCGTGACACAATTATTAGCACAAGTGTGAAATATTTATTGCATGATGTACGAAACTGAACCTTTTCATCTTCAATCAAAAACAGACAAGTAGTAGGACAGTAACCCGAAAGCTCTTCTCTTCTTGTAGTGGTGGAGACTATTGTACCTAGAGCATAGCGTAACTAGGAACACGTGAGGTTTTTTTCATCGATACTTCTGTCTAGTATTTGAATTTAGAGTCACATGAAAGAATGCTCACTAAGTAGTTGCCACAATTTTCCACAGTTTTCGTTGTTGCTATGACATGAGGTAATGTTTTGCGCATATTTTGTAAATATTTCGAGTTCTGAACATGAAAGTGTCGAATAATATAGAGTATTAAAGCTGTTTTGAATGTATTGTTAACTAACTGCACCATACGGTGTTACCTGCGATTAAACAGTTTTTTTGTTTTTTAAGTGCTTCGGTATGTATTTATTTCAATCTTCTATTAGTCCATCTCCTCCTTAGCCCTCTTCCTGTCCATTTCCCCCCTCCCCCTCTCTCTGTCCCTTCCCTCATTCCCCCTCTCCCTGTCTAACTCCTCCTTCCCCCCCCCTCTCTTCCTAACTCTGCCCTGTCCCGTCCATACCCCTCTCCTTCTCTCGCGGTTCACCTCCTCCTCCCTCCTCTCTCTGCTCATCTCTTCCTCTTCCTTTTTTCTGACCATTTCGTCCTCTCACCCTCTCTCTATCCGACTCTTCCTCCCCCCTCTCTTGTTTATCTCCTCCTACCCCTCTAACTGTGTCCATCTCCTCCTGCTCTTTCACTGTCTGTCCATCTCCTCGTCTCCCCTTCTCTCTCTTTCCACGTTATTACCCCAGTGCAAGGCTGGCGGTTCTTAACCCATGGTAATGTACATACATCATAAAAAGTTTTTCATCACCCCGATTCCCAGAAATCCTGAAGATAGATGTTGACTGCGCTTATTGTATCACAGACACAGTCCCTATGACTTTTCAAAGATGCCACAAAACCCGCCAAAACATGTAAACAACCATGCATGAGCAGCACCTATTAGACAGAGGGGGTCCTACAGCCGATCAGTTACAGTCATTCCACCACGAAGGAGGTACACGGCTCGTGTTGTCTGTAGTTCAACCATGCCTAGACGGTCAATACCGCGGTTCGACCGCGTCCGCATTGTTACTTTGTGCCAGGTAAGACTGTCAACAAGGGAAGTGTCCGGGCCTCTCAGAGGGAGCTAAAGCGATGTTGTCCGGACATGGAATAGATACAGAGAGACAGGAACTGTTGATGACGTACCTCGTTCAGGCCACCCAAGGGCTACTACTGCAGTGGATGACCGCTGCCTACCGATTATGGCTCGGAGGAACCCTGACAGCAACGCCATCATGTTGAATAATGCTTTTCGTGCAGCCACAAGACTTTGTGTTACGACTCAAATTGTGCGCAGAAGGCTGCATGACGCAAAACTACACGCCCGACGTCGATGGCGAGGTCCATGTTTGCAACCACGACACCTTGCAGCGCGATACAGATACGCCCAACAACATGCCGAATGAACCGTACAGGATTGGCATGACGTTCGCTTCACCGTTGAGCATCTCACATGCCTTTAACCAGACAATTGTTGGAGACGTGTTTTGAGGCAACCCAGTCAGGCTGGACGCCTTAGACACACTGTCCAGTGAGTGCAGCAAGTTGGAGATTCACTGCTGTTTTGGGGGTGGCATTATGTGGGGCCGAAGTACGCCGCTGGTGGTCATGAAAGGCGCCGTAACGGCTGTACAATACGTGAATCCATCCTTCGACCGATAGTGCAACCATTTCGTGAGCATATTGGCGAGGCATTCGTCTTCATGGACGACAATTCGCGCCCCCATCGTGCACATCTTATGAATGACTTCCTTCAGGATAACGACATCACTCGACTAGAGTGGCCAGCATGTTCTCTAGACATGAACCCTATCAAACATGCCTCAGATAGATTGAAAAGGGCTGTTTATGGACGACGTGACCCACCAACCACTCTAAGGGTTCTACGCCGAATCGCAGTTGAGGAGTGGGGCAATCTGGACCAACAGTGTCTTGATGAACTTGTGTATAGTATGCCACGACGAATACAGGCATGCATCAATGCAAGAGGACGTGCTACCACGTATTAGAGGTACCGGTGTGTACATCAATTTGGACCACCACCTCTGAAGGTCTCGCTGTATGGTAGTACAACAAGCAATATGTGGTTTTCATGAGCAATAAAAAGGGTGGAAATGATGTTTATGTTGATCTCTATTCTAGCTTTCTGTACAGGTTCCGGAACTCTCGGGTCCGAGGTGACGCAAAACCTTTTTTGATACGTGCATTTATGTACCAAATTAGCTTGAAATCGTTCCAGAGGTTTAGTGTAATCGTTTTTATCCGTGGCTTCGCCCGTGCACGGACATGTCAAATATATTTCACATGTATTTTTTCACATATTTTACCTGTATCTCTGGCGAATTTCGCCATGCTATTCCGTTTTCTCGCAGCTCAATATTTATGACGACGTATCTCCTGAACTCTGCGTCGTACAACGATACCTTTTTGTGGATATAATCAGCAGCATATGTGGATCCTGTATGCGAAATTTGATACTAATATTCTTAATAGCAAAGAAGTAATGAATTTAAACATAATACCTGATGCAGTAGTTTTTCACACAACTCGGTGTTTATGATGTCATGTCTCCTGGGCTATGTCTCGTACAATGACATAATTTTGTTGCTAATTTAACGATACATCTAAATACTATCTGCAATATGTGTCTCGTGATACAATTATTAGGGAAGAAGTAATAAATTAAAACGTCATTCTTCATGTAACACGCGCGACCGATACGGTCGCAGGTTCGAATCCTGCCTCGGGCATGGATGTGTGTGATGTCCTTAGGTTAGTTAGGTTTAAGTAGTTCTAAGTTCTAGGGGACTGATGACCTCAGCTGTTAAGTCCCATAGTGCTCAGAGCCATTTGAACCATTTCATGTAACAGTTTTACTGCATGAACAGCGAAAATGTAGCAACTGTTAAATTTCTTTCCTTCCTTCATTTGTGGAGGCTCTCGGCGAGAATCCTCAAATACTGGATGATTATCGGTATTCAAGAGTCGTACACACAATCTTTCGCTTTTATAATATACCTATATATGAGATTCTTCAGTTATAGTATTTTATAGCAAGAAAAGTGCTGTTGTCGTCGTGGTCTTCAGTCCTGAGACTGGTTTGATGCAGCTCTCCATGCTACTCTATCCCGTGCAAGTTTCTTCATCTCCCAGTACCTACGGCAACCTACATCCTTCTGAATCTGCTTAGTGTATTCAGTTCTTGGTCTCCCTCTACGATTTTTACCCTCCACGCTGCCCTCCAATACTAAATTGGTGATCCCTTGATACCTCAGAACATGTACTACCAACCGATCCCTTCTTATAGTCAAGTTGTGCCACAAACTTCTCCCCTATCCTATTCAATACCTCCTCATTAGTTATGTGATCTACCCATCTAATCTTCAGAATTCTTCTGTAGCACCACATTTCAAAAGCTCCTATTCTCTTCTTGTCCAAACTATTTATCGTCCATGTTTCAATTCCATATGAGATTCTTCAGTTATAGTATTTTATAGCAAGAAAAGTGCTATATATTTTTAAAACTAATTATGAAACGTGTGGATGGTGAAACCACAGTTCATCGGTCGTGCACCATCCTGTACCTAGAACCAGAAGAAAGCTTTTTACAACGCAACATGGAATATTTGCAAATTAACTGAGTTTCCTTAATGTCTTCACAGTTTCACTTTTCCTGAAAATGGGAATTTGTGTTAGTTTCCAGTAACCTCAATTTCAAAACGTATTTAACTTATAAACAGCTTTTGATAATGCATACATCGTCGAAAGTTTTTATCACCCCGGTACATCGTACAGGTGTGTTGCCATTGTGACTGTTCCTTTATTCATAGGAAGATCATCCCTGACGTCACACACAGGTAGTATGAGCGCTAGAACACCTCTCTCGAATGGGCTGCAGCGTTACAGTTGAAACTAAAGCACCAGTAGGGACGCTTGAGAGACGTCTGTTCAACAACAGAGTGAACATCCATCATGCCACGGAGGAAAATCGCAAGAGGTGATGTGGTTCGCATAGTCACATTACTCTCGGAAGGTATGTTAATCGCGCAAGTTGCTTGACGTGTGCGCCGGAGTCAAAGTCAAGCGGTGTGGACGCGGGATCGGTTCCAGTTTGACTTGTAGTGTAAAGGACTTACTCTGCTCGGGCCGCCCACATTCAACAGGTCTATAGGGTAATCCATATCTTAGACTCTGCGTCAAACAAACTGCTAGAGAACTGAGTACGGCATCCAAAGAGGCTAAGCACGACACGTATCGCCTCAAACCGCTAGGAGGCGACTTCACGATGCGAATCTCCGCCCCCAATGACCACGGCGAGCACCATGTCGTACACCATAACATCTGTTACAGATGGGAAAGAAGTCATGCAGAAAGAACGTCCCTGGACTGGTGTCGGGTGTTGCTTATGGACGATATCCGCATAAGGTCACTGATACGGATTCCTGGGACGGCGTTATATGGGGTGACCGTACACCTGTCGTGGTTGTTGAGGATAATCGCACTGCTCTACGGTAGAGGAACGAGACTCTGCAACGAACAGTGGGACCGTAACACCAAAATTTTTCGGACGTCAAAAACGACCACGTACTCTGCGCGCCTTACACAGAATCGCCATTGAAGTGTGGAACAATTTGGACCATTGCTGGCTTCATGATCTCACCGATGATACGCCACGATGGATTCAGGCCTGTATCAGAGCAAAAGGACATTGCACCGCGTATTAACGTTGCTAAGTACTGTTGAGGGAAAAGTAAGGACTAAGGCAAACAGACGATTTTCTTACTATAGAATTCTTTTGGTCTGGACACATTGCAAGTGAATATACACTCTAGGAAGAGAAAAAAAAGCGACGCAACACGAAGGAATTATCCGCATGGGACGATAATCTGTAGATGTGATGTATATGCAGGGAAAAACAAATTATTATTGTTTCTGAAAAATTTGATAATTGATTCAAGAGAAGGAGCTTTACAAATTGAGCAACACAATGACGGTTTGGTTCCCTCTGGGCCTTATGTAAGCAATTATTCGGCTTGTCATTGATTGACAAGAGTTGCTGGATGTCCTCCTAAGGGGTGTCGTGCCAAATTCTGTCCACTTGAAGCGATTATATCGTCACTATCCCGAGCTGATTGGACGGCCCTGCCAATAACGCTCCGAACGTTCTCATTTCAGGAGAGATCCGGCGACGTTGCTAACCAACGTTTCACAAGCACGATCACAAGCAGTAGGAACTGCCGCCCTGTGTGGGCGGACATTATCTTGCTGAAAGGTGAGCCCAGGATGGCTTACCACGAAAGGCAACAAACCGTTGTGTAGAACGTTGTCGATGTACAGCTGTGCTGTAAGACTGCCACTGGGACAACCACAGGGGCACTGCTACGAGAAGAAATGGTCTTCCAGATCTTATTCCTAGTTGTCGGGCTGTATGGCGAACGACAGTCAGGTTAATATCCTACCGCTGTCCGGGACGTCTCCACATACATCTGCTGCCTGGAATCTCATTGACTGGAGTAGAATTGCCTTCAGTGATGAGCCCCGCTTCGAACTGAGCCTCCGTTACCAGCGAAGACATGCCTAGAGATCACCCAGAAATTTGGAAATCTGCGATAAGATGATATGGGATCAAACTGCTGAGGTCATCGGTCTCTAAGCTTACACACTGCTTTATTGAACTGCGTACCTGTCTATCGCAGTTTCAAGGCCATTGATATTGACTTGGCTGGACAGTTCAATAAACAGCAATTGATTGGAGGCCCAAATGTTTTTCGTGGACTCCATCTGAACTTCACTTGTGATGTTCAGGCTGTGATTGGAGGTAGCACGTGGCTGACACTTGCTGTTGTATGGGGAAATCAAGCAGATTATGGTGGCCTTGAAGCCTTCCCTGATGCAAATATCTTGGCTTGGAAGACATGGAGTATAGCAGAGACTACAGGCCTCTTGGCTAAACAACCATATGGAACACTGGTTCCAAGTATGCCATTTGTTTTAACAACGAGAAGGAAGAAAAAATTGAATGGAGATGAGTACCTGTTTATATGGGCCAAAGTAGGCAATGGCAATTGTAATATAAAGATCAATGGACAACACACACCCATGCCCCAGCCCGAGGGAGGACTTGAACCTCTGACGGGGGGGGGGGGGGGGGGGGAGGGGGGGCGTGGTAGCCATGCGAACCGTGACAAGACGCCTCATACCGCACGGCTACACTGCGGAGCGAGATTGGGATACCAACCTGACGATCGTCCGCCATATGGCCCGACATCCAGGACTGATGGTTTGGGAGCCATTTCTTTTCGTAGCAAAACCCTCTTGGTTGTCATTCATGGCACCCTTACAGCAGAGCGTTACGTCGACGATATTCTACGCTCCGTTTTGTCGCCCTTCACAGCAGGCCATCCGGGACTTACATTTCAGCAAAATAATGTCCGCATGGACACAGCGATAGTTTCTACAGCTTGTCTTCTGGCTTGTCAAACCCTATCTTGGTCAGCAAGGTCTCTGGACCTCTCTCGATTTCAGATGGATTGGATCATTATGAGCAAGGCCCTCCGATCAGCTGGTGACTTTGACGATCTATTGCCCCAACTGGACATAATTTGGCACCATATCCCTCAGGAGGTCATCCAACAACTCTGTCAGTGCGAATCCGAATAACTGCCTGCATAAGTGCCAGAGGTGGACCAACGCATTATCGACTTCCTCAACTTGTGAAGCCTTCTCTCTTGAATAAATCATCCAATTTTTCTGAAATTGTAGTCATTTGTTTGTCTGTACATGCACGTAGCATCTATCGATTTTCGGCCCATTCCGATAATTTCTTAGTGGTATTTCGTTTTTTCTTTTGGTCTGCATACGCATGCAACAGAGGTATTTTTTCTGTACCAATAATTTAAAAGTAAAGGGATGATGCTAAAAGTATGCTGATGTGTGTACTGCTGCTTAATTTGATTTAACTTACTGATTATTGATGAATAGAGGAGCAGTAATGTGACACACAGACGACCAAACACAGTACTGTACTGTAGTGATACTTGAAGCTTTCTTCGGTTGTGGTGACTTTATCGAATGTGAAATGTTAGGCACGCACTTCCTAGTAGTTGGACGCTGAAGAAACGTAGGCTCTAGCGGGAGAACAGTGAAATCTCTCACGGGTTTGCAGGCGGCAAGGGGCGAGAGATTGCCGGGTGCCGGTGAACGCCGAGCTATCGACTGCTCGCAGGGGTGGGTGGGGGCCAGGCCTGCCGGATGATAAATGCGCTGCTCGACTCGCGGCCTAATCTTGCGCGCCGCCACCAACACAATTACACGCCCCGCCCTGACCCGGCTGCTCGTGCGAAAATATTTGCATACAGCGCCGCCGCAGTAATCTGCGTACCGGCTCCGCTATCGGCGTCGCCAAGGAGACGTGTGCTGTTGTGGAAAGCGTAACCCAACGCTGGCATCTTTGTTTCTGTCATTACTGATCCTGATCTCATGGCAACGACTCAACGCAATAGTTACCTCCATAATCAGATAAAAACGTATGATTCGTTCACATCGCTTGTGAACACGAACAGACACTGTAAATGAGTTGCTATGTCAATACGTACAGTGAAATGGTACACAAGAATCGCTCGTCTTGTACAAGGGTCATTCCGAAACATATGCTTTCTCTTTTGTTGTGACTTTTGAGTATCCGAGCTGGATTATGTTGCTATAGTCTAATTTTTTAATCTTCTCGCTAATATCTTGTTGGTTTCGGTGTTCTGCAACAGACACTAGCACGATGGGAGAATTTCACAATAGCGACTGACGTCGAATAGCGTAAAGCAGAGATAAGTCGTTGAATTCCACACTTCAAGACAAATTGTGTCAATTGCAATTCATCACCACCTTCTATAGGTGTGTGGAGACCACACAGGAGACGTGAGTAATGTGAGGTGGGGGTACTACCTTTCAGTAGTGATGAAAAAGATGCGCACGGCTAGGACGCCCGGTCGACCCTGCGCAGCTGCCAGCCCTCATAATCAACAGTATCAAGGCTGTATTACCAACACAGACGTACAGTTGAGCAGCGAGGGGTTTGATTGTGATCCGTCGATCACCTCGGATGAGAGTGTCCGTACGTTCCAACACTGCAGGAGCCACAGCTGTGAGCCGCCGGCCGGCGTGCGGGAGATCGGACAGGTTTGTGAAACCTTGTCGTGATGACAGACGCATTGTCCAACGGCTCATCGTGATTTTGTTCACTGCCAGGTATCCGTAGACATTCTGCGAGCGCCTATGAATATCTGCGATGCTCTGGTTTTCCGCCACAAGAAACTCAGTGAGAGCTCTCTGCTTCGAACACACCTCCGCTGCAGACGCCATTTTGAAGGGTACGTATAGCGCCCCTCCACCCATCGGAACTTCATAAAACTATAGGGGCTGAAGCGGGAATATTCTACCATGTCCCACAACAAATTCAGATTTTTCTACTATAATCATATCTTCTTAAAATGTGAATTTTTTTTGTGGTTCTTTCCTTTCAATTCTAATGTATTTTTAATTTATTATTATTTCCATTGTAACTGCTGAAAACAATAATTGCTGTGTGTAATAGGGAATCTCTTTTGTAATCTACATGAAAAGCTGTAAAATGAATGACCTGTTATAAAATGTAAGGCAACAGGTCTCTAAATGAGCAAAAAATCTAATCAACTGGTTATCGAACGCCCCTCGTAAGTTCTCTTCCGCGCAACGTCGCAGTCGCAGTCTACAGCTTCAGGGTGTCACGCTGAGGCCATATCATGAACTATAGATGACTCTAGCTTTCTTGAATTCACTGGAGTTTTTGTTCCGGTTCTTCAGACGCTCTACATGACTTTGTAATTTGTCGTTAATTTCCAACACTGTGGTATTGTTTTAACCACTTGTTGTTACCATTACACGTAAATTAAAGTCATAGAGCCGGACTGGATAATAATTAAAAGCATAGAACCAGAATAGATACTAATTTCTCTTGTTTTTTCCAGCTGTTTTCATTAGTGTTAAATGTTTCATGACTTCCTTTTGTGTTTACGATAAAATATTTTATGTGACCTCAGTATTGATCCTTTTCGTATCTAACAGCTCAGATTTCGTCTCGCTCACGTGGAAAATTACCAAAATCAGTGACACTTATCACTGAAGAATTTCCTGTGGAGTGAATACTGAACGGCGGACAACTCAGACTCATGACGACAGCTGAACAGAAACGTGAGACGTCACTGTTGAGAAGTCGAGATTAACGAACTTGTGTCTGATTTGCTGACAACACATCTTCTCATAACTATAGTCTACTGACGCCTCCGGCCCGAGGAGGAGACAGTGGCGAACCGGTAGGTTGCTGTCCTATAGGTCGGTAGCGGCACAGAGTTTCAAGAAAGAGACGAAGCCCAGCTCGAATTGTACAAGTTCGGGAGAGGAAAACGGCAGCGGCATTTCCAGTTTCCACCTTACGCTATTTGGCAAACCATGGGAAAGCCAAATATAGATTGCCATACGCATATTTGAATCCTGCCCCATCCGTATATGTGTACTGCTTCTTGTAACTTCATTTCTTGCCAGAGCTGTGGCGCATCTTGTACTTCCCTACTGTGAACGACAGGCACCGCTTTCTGGCATCTTGTGGAAAGGATTTTGTCCAACTTGAAGATGGTGGGTCGGATTTCACGTAATCTATCCAAGTGGGCAGTGGTGCAGGACTACTATGCTAGCTTAAAGCCCGCCCAGCTATCCACGGGGTCTAATGAGTTACTTCCCGAGCGGGAAGGCGTGCCGGTCTCCAGCACAAATGCGCCCGATGAATTAGTGTCGAGGTCCGGTGTGCCGGCCAACCTGTGGATGGTTTTTAGGCGGTTTTCCATCTGCTTTGGCGAATGCGGGCTGGTTCCCCTTATTCCGCCTTAGTTACACTATGTCGGGGATTGCTGCGCAAACACTGTCTCCACGTACGCGTACACCATAATTACTCTACCACGCAAACATCTGGGGTACACTCGTCTGGTATGAGACTTTCCCGGGGGGGTGTCCACTGGGGGCCACACTGCACAATAATCCTAGGTTCGGTGTGGGGCGGCGGTGGGGTGGGTGGGTGGACTGCTGCAGCCTGTTGTGGGGTTGTGAACCACTGAGGGCTACAGCAGGACGAAGCCTCTCCGTCGTTTCTAGGTCCCCGGTACGATACCCAGTACACAATGCTAGCTTAAAGGAGAGTGATTTTCCCACGATGACAAATATTCTCCCGGAGCTGTCGGAATAAACTTTGAACAGATCTGATGGGAAGCTGCACTTTTCAAATGAATTCTATTAGCTGGAGCAGGAATCGAGCCATGCAATAGCAGCATTCTACTCTAGATGCTGATTTACTGACAGGGTCAGATGTTAAAACAGTTTCGTGGAGTTGCTTGCTACATGTAAAAATGTGCTCAGAGCGTCAGATTTCACCCAGAAGGACATTTATTATTGGCTTGGTCCTTAAATTCGTAGCGTTTTTCCGTAAGTTTGGTCCACCCCGATAGCTAAATGGTCAGCTTGACGGACTGCCGCCTACGGGGTCCAGGTTCGATTCCCGGCTGGGCCGGGGATTTTCTCCGCTCAGGGACTAGGTGTTGTGTTGTCTTCATCCGGCACGCAGGTCGCCCAATGTGGCGTCGAATGTAGTAAGACTTGCACCAAGGCGCCAAACGCTCATTTCCATTTCCGTAAGCTTGGTAAACACAACAGATATACATAACGGAGACTTAAGTTATCAATATTTATGACAGTTTGCCGATGCTTTGGTAACTTTCGATCCCACGACTATAGAAATCACGTGGTTTGGAGGCGAAGAACTCGTCAAATCATGTTCGGAGCACATTTTCATTCGGAAACGAAGTTCCTTCAGGGTTATTCGATAGAGAGCAGAAAATCCAAGGGTGCAAGATAAGGTGAGCAAGGTGAGTGCGGAATGACTTGCCAATGCAACTCCTGTGTAGGTATTTTTGTCAGTCTCTATTGTAGATTAGCATCATTTCACTCAGGCTTCCTGGTCGTTGTTCTTGGTTTGCGTCTGCAAGAAGTCCCATTTGTACACCACACCAACGCTATTCCACCACATACATAACATTATCTTTTGTGGAAGCGCGCAGGTGTTTCTAAGGTGAACTGCTTTGTTTGGGCTCAATCATTCCTTTCTTTTCCTTATGTTAGCTTAAAGACACCATTTCTCGACAACAGTAAAGATACAGGATAGGAATGGTCGGTATTGTTCAGGAGCGAACTGATGACGTGTCAGCAGTATGCACATATGACCACCCGCAGATTTTTGTGATTTTGGGTTAGAGCGTACCGTATCGCTACACCCCATTTTTGAACCTTTCCCAATGCATGCAAATGTCGTACGATGGTGGAATGATCACAGTTCATCTCATTTGCCAGTTATCGAGTACACTGATGTTAATCGTTGTGGATTAAGGCCCCTGAACGCGGAGAGTCACTAATGTCAAAATGATCCTCCTTAAACCATTCTCTTGCCGTCCTGCGTCCAGTGGAATTATCCCCATACACGGCGCAACTGTTTCTGTCTGCCTCTGCTGCTGTCACCCCTTTGCTGAACTCAAACAGAGGACATGCTCCGATTTCTCCACTTGACACTTCATTTTCTAGCATCCACAGCTCCGCTCTGTATCTCCAAATGACAAAATGAGAATATGAAAACTCAAATAACAGCAATGAACTACAAATAAAAAGTGACAATCGATAAATGATCCAAGGCAACCGGAGTACCAACATGCGAAACAGAAAGGCTGCGACCCTAAGCACCAAACAAATACAAAGAGACGGCGCCTGGATGTCTCACCTGGTCCTTCTCGATGAACCCGATGAAGGCGGTGCGCTCGATCTCGACGGGCTGGCCCGCGCGATCGTACAGCGCGATCACGAAGTGGAAGAAGTTGGACTTGCGCAGGTTGCTGGGCGGCTGCTTCTCGAAGTGCGCGCGGCCGATGCCCACACTGCAACACACAATGCCACACCGAGACCTCAGTACTCGCCTCGCTGCAACTGGGCACGAATTTCAGAAACAAAGCGCTAGCGAGTAAAACAAGTCTGCTGCGCTGTCGCTCCTAAAGACGCGGCAAGCGGGGCTGTTACGCATCAGAGATGGTATTATGGATTATTGACAGTATGTAGCACCGGTAATATCAGGTAATAACAAATTACTACACGTCCCATACGGTAAACAAACAAATGAGTGTTCCATAAAAAATTAATTAAGCCCATCACGTGCTCACACGCTGTCGAAACAGTGTGGTGGCGACCTGCTATATAGATGAAACACGAATTTAAATGACTTTATCATTGTACACGATCGTACATATTAGTATCAGCATGCGTAGAGTTGTTAATACCTATTCGGTTACAAAAGCTGGTGTGCGTAAATGAGGTGGAAACATAAAAAAAAAAAATCTCTTTCACATGACGGTACCGTAAAGAAGCGCTGCACAGAATTAGACATCGAACTGAAGAAGATAAAAGCAAACGATGGAGACCTATAGCAACATATTCTTGCGTACTGCAGCTTGCGTTCATGGCCATAAGCAAGAAGAGAACGTCCTGCCATAAACTAATACTGCAAATATCCACAGAAATGCAGAAAAAGCTTTTCAAATGCCATTTGTGAAATAGAAATTCTGACACCTCACGAAAACTAAGCGAACGTCACTGGATGTATAGAAAGAAGAGAGAATCGATACATTGTCATGTAAAAGTATACGTAGATATACAGAGGATTGTACTCCAAGACGTTTTAAAGCTAGATACCGAAACGTCCACACAAGCAAATCCGTCGAGAGATCAAGGTGTACTCTCGGGAGATAACACTGCTGGAAAGACTTTCACAATCTACTTTTGACTGATAATGAACATGATAAACAGGAGATGATAAAGAAATCTCTTCTTTTCGTCTTCATTAAATATGGAATCTTTCCGAAGTACCTAACGGAGTGCCGAAAAAAAGCACAACACGTCAACAACTGGTGCCCTTCCTGCGTGTTTCAGCTGAGTGGTGGCGCTGGTTTGCCCACATTCCTCTCAGCTTTTAGTTATTAACAACGCAGCACTGAAGGGCATTTCTCGTAGATTCATTAAGAAGAGATATAAGAGAAAAATGGTTCCAATCCGGTTCGTGAACTCTGCTTCAATGTTTCGTAGCGGTTCAGTTTTATTAAGGTTTCAAAAATTGAATTAAAAAAGGGAAAATGTTAGGCTCAGTCAACATATTTATGCTACACTGGTTTTCCTGTTGCGGGATCTAACAATTAGTTCCAAGTAGAAGGCAGCATACATAGGTTTAATTTCTTAAACTTGACTTAATCTCTCTTCGTATGTCATATTTCCGAAATGTTCATGTAGTTTACTTGAGACTCGACCATCAAGCTGATGCTGTTGAATTCTAGAGTATATTCCATTCTTCGTCTAATGGAGCATTCAGTACACGAGATGTCAGCATATCGACAAGAATACAACACTACAAACGTATCTGTTCTAGGGTAGGGAAAAAGCTTCTCAGTTGTCTAAAACGTCAGTATGCGACAGCCGTTTGACAAGAAGAAATAGCTGGTGAAGATATCAGCAGAAAAACAAATACTTCAAGGGCAGCCACTGTTGGAACATAAGACAATTCCAAACAACTATACAGAACACACTAGCTAAATGTCTCCATCGATCGTAGCGAATGAACAAAATACGCTGCGCAACGTACTAATCGACATAACTAAAAAGTTACGAAAATTTCTTTTTATTCATTATTAAGAGAACGTTTCAGGAAAGTAATTTAGAGTACTGAATGCTTTATCATGACCTAATACCACATTAAAACAGTGATCGAAGTAAGACAAGGAAGGAAGGAAGACGTAAAGAGCTGTATGCAGCGTGCGTAACGAGTGGAAAGAACGGGAATGGTTTGGCTATATGCGTCTGAAGGTAACGATCGACGATGAGAGGTCAACAATATTGATGATTCCTCTGCAGAATGATAATACGCGTTTTAGCATCTTCTTACGTAAATATGTCAAGAGCGCCGCTTCTTTAGCATATTGGGGTCATCTAAATACGCTATTATTTTGTAATAAAATATGACCTTTAGTATTTCTAACGTTCACAAATAACAAACCGAGAGTTGGCATGTGACTTTTTAAAGTGTCAGAAAGCTCAATAGTTAAGTTATTGGCCGCCTTCTTCAAAGAACCATCTCGGTGTTTGCCACTAGTGATTTATGGGAACGATATAAAATCAAGATGGGTGGCCGAGAACTGAACTCTGTTCTTCCTAATACGAGTCCAGTGTGTAACGCTTAGGGACCTCTTGAGTTTAACAGTCCCGCACGAAGGTTATTAAGTAAAGTTTCCTTGCTGACTACCCCGTATTTGGATGTTTCGCTTTAGTTAACACCACAAAAATAATAGAATAGTCTCAGACTAAATGTGATAAGGTCGTATAATTGTGTTTCTAGCTAAAATGTTTGGCGTTTCAGCCGAGCACTATTTCTCTCTTATGTGCTTGTCCGGGTCTATCAGCAAACGGTTGTTTTTGTTTTAATCAAAATGGTTCAAATGGCTCTGTTTTAATCAAATTATTTTTTCTACTTGTATCTGTTGTATGCTAAGCGCTGTCGTTACCTACATTTTTCGGACGTCCATCGGTCTATACTTCAATGAGAAAACCTAAAAATGCCGATACAGTGTGAAGCAACCCAAGCGCTGCATCATGTGTGAGATACAGAGGCGAGCGAGTGCGCCGGAACTTAGCCCAGTTCACTGCTAGTAGCGCCACGTCACCTAAACGCGTCTGCATGTAGCACACATGTATTGCACCATAATGCAGTATGAAATTAAAAATCAAAATTTATGTTTAAAACTTTGTTAAATTGTAGTTTAGTGTAATAATGTTCCAAATACCAAGTCTTGCTGTTCTAAACTTAATAGTTTACGGAAAAATGCCGTTTTAAGAGAAAAATCAGAGGCGCTAAATAATGACGCTAGGATGCAAAAATTGGGTCAGGAGGTGCAGTTAGAAGTTATAAATAAGTGATGCTGGTTTCCAAAACCATAAAACAAAAATTAACGCCAGAATCCACGTTTTACGGAAAAATCAGAGGCGCTAAATAATGGACTTATAAACTTGAAAATTTGTTTTATGCTTCAGTACACCCCAAAAATAATAACAGAGAGTCCACGTTAATCTACCTCTTACAGTTTTTGGGTAATTAAATAAAAACTAATTTTGTAACTAAGATGTACCTAAGTGTTGTAGATTAAATACTTGAAATTTTAATGATAGAGGATTTTGGTTAAACCAGATGATCAAATATATCAAATAATAGAGCTACACCAAGTTTAAGACTTGTAACACAAATAGCAACTGATACAAGTCTTAGCAAAGGTATGGTTCAGAGGTAACAATCTACCGTTAGTTCCACTAAATAAATTCTATTAAGCAAAGTTTTCATTCTAGAGAACTGAAACTTTCTACGTGCTTTCAAACTGCTTATCTGCATACCAGCAAAAATTAAGAAGTTTCTGACGTAATTGGTAACTATATTATTAAAGATTATGTGCCAGAGATAACGGTTGTTTGTAGACTGCCGCCGTATGCAAATAGACAGAGACAACAGATGTTTTCTTGGCAGTCCGCACCGGCACCTTATAAACCTGAAGCAGTAGAAAGGTTCACTTCGCTGTCAGGCACTGTGAGGTCCACGCCAGTTAAACGTCTGGTCGCGCTCTGCCTCGGATGACGTCAGAGCCGAACTGTGACAAGCGCGTATTTGGCAGTGAAAACGGATAGTGAACTCGCGAGGACTGTACACCGTCCTGGATTATTTAGAACTCGGTGAAATAACTGTTAGTGTGCCGTCCGTGTGAAATTCAATTCCGCGTGGCAAGTGGTGAATTTATTTCCACTTTTATGGCGAGCATTAATTTTTGAACATTTATTGCGAACTTTCAATTGAGTGATGTTAGTCAGGGCGAAAAACAATCTGGTAGGAAGTTACCGTAGAGGTCGCCTCTGAACTGCTAAAGGTGCTGTTAGATTAGAGAGACTTGTTTTCAACTGAACATAACGCAATTTTAGGTGTTGTTTGTGAGAAACTTTAATTAAATTAAATCTTGATAGGAACTTTAAACTTCTACTAAAGTCATAGTCCTGACCCCGCAAAGAAATGGGGAATAGACTCTTTTCTTTTAGTGGGCTGGACCGAAATGTGGCCGTGCAGACTGGAAACTAAGGTCAGTATGTTTCCCTTCGCTTTCTGGCTGACCACCAAATTAGTTGCCAGACTCACGTGATTAAAGACAGCATCAAAACTTTGAAAACCAGTGAAGTAACTTACTCGCCGCCCCACAAGTGTACCCTTTAAAAGCTAGATTTTCAGGTAAAGGAAGGGTTTATTTTTTCTGTTACTAAATTACTGGCATAGGCCGTACGTAGGAGACACCTGAAGTGGCCTAATTTACAAATCACATAAAGCATATGCAGCTGTGCCGTCTTTTCTTGTGTGTCCCCAAAATCAGATTAGATGCCACGAGAATAGTAAAACAGAAACGAGGGCAGCTCCTGGGAGAAAACCTGATATATATATTGAAGACAATGTTTCTACTAAGTATGAAAAAAGGGCTACACATAAGTGAATCTACATACACATGCCTACCTTGCTTTGGAGATCAGCCACTGCATTTCGTGTCTGTGGAATAAGACTACAACATTGAGAGTGCTATGGCACAGAAGAATTGCGTTCCGTGAGGCAAGAACCGTTAGGGTCGGGACGGTCGCTTTTACAGATGCAGAAACGGGGTTCCTTGTGGTCAGCAGCGCATGTCAAGCTTTTGTGTGGCGGGGCGTGCCCTCCCTGACAGGCGACCGCTAGGACGGTCCAAGGCCGACACCGGGGGGGTGGGGGGGGGGGGGGGGGGGAGGAGGGGGTAGCGCATGCCATTGCACGGCGCGTGTTCGCAGGCGTCCCGTCCCGTGCCAGCTGGCCATTCAAAACATTCTCTCTTTTCTTTTGACGCGTTAAAGGAGGAACGATGCAATTCAGGACTTTATTTAGCTGTCCAGTTCGTGTGATGATGCTCATCTCTCATCCCAAGAGTCGTTGAATGCGAGCTAAGTCATTTGCTCACACAAGCTATAAAAATGGTATTTACGTAGAATCTATCCTGAAAGTGTCACCCTTCGCTTCAATGATACATGTAGTTTTTCTAACACAGATATCTGCTGACCATCTAAAAAATTACTTCTCTACTAATAAGCAAATCCTTACAGTCCTGTTCACACCGATCACTAGACACACACACACACACACACACACACACACACACACACACACACACACACACTCAGATCTCTTAACGACATTCGTAGAAATATCGGCGATAGGTATAATGTGTTCTATATAAAAGCCTGATTTTAGTAACTTCATTTTACCAACGCGTTTCATTCCATTAGCAACAAAAAATTATTCCATGATAATAAACTCTAGCACTGATAGCAACCATCAGAAAAATACTGATATCCTGCACGAATTACACTGATGGGGAAAAATCTCGGTACCAAGAAATAACTGACGTAGAGTAATTAAATTTCTGTAATAGCCTTTGCCTAGGTGACATATTATAGTGATTAACACTGGAAGATCACAGACTAATCTAAGTACGAGATAAGTCATTGAAGAGGTGTAATGCTGGTACATTAATAGCCGGCGTAACAGCCAGAGTTTTGAACGCAGCCGATCAAACGCGCGTGCATTGTGTTGTACAGGTGCCGGATGTCAGTTTGCGGGATGGAGTTCCATGTCTGTTGCTCTCGGTGTGTCAGTACAAGGACGGTTAATGTTGTTTACAGATTAAACTCGAGCTGTTCGATTATGTCCCATACGTGCTCGATTGGAGACAGATTTGGTGATCTAGCAGGTCAAGGCAACATGTCGATACCCCGTGGAATGCTGTTCATGAATGGCAGCATAACAGGTCGAATCCCTAGACTGACGTTCAGTTTTGCAGTCAGGATGCCTGGGAAAACGAGGAGAGTGCTCCTGCTGTCACACCGCAACCGCATGGACTATCTCTGCATGCCTCACGGCTGGTCCACATTCCCATCGAGCGCAACCTATCAAGTGTCCCTGTCCACGTCGTCTATATTCGCTCTCTGAGATTCCCACAGGAGGTCGGACATATTTGTGGATCCGCACTGAAGAAGATGGATCCCTTTCCAGGCTAGGCCATTCAAATTACATGAATGCGTGGTGTCTGTTTTTTCGAAAGGCCGGCTGGTGTGGCCAAGCGATTCTAGGCGCTTCGGTCTGGAACCGTGCGACCGCTAGGGTCGCAGGTTCGAATCCTGCCTCGTGCATGGATGTGTGTGATGTCCTTAGGTTAGTTAGATTTAAGTACTTCTATGTTCTAGGGGACTGATGACCTCAGATGTTAAGTCCCATAGTGCTCAGAGCCATTTGAACCATTTTTTTTCTCGAAGGAATAGACACCACGCACTCATTTAATAAATCAGAATAGCATTAACGTAAGATGTTTATTATCAACATAGTTCTGTGTAGGTAACTGTCTCTTTGATTTACTACTTATCCAACAAACAACGTATCAGTCTGTGTCCTTGTCTAAAATGTTAGTAAATACCTTTTGGTTCCGTGGCTTTGTTAAAGTCAAGTGATATTAAAATTTGGCTGTTTCTGTGCGTAATTTCTATGACTAACGTTTTCTTTCTTGTACAGAATTGCAGGTAACAATGAACGTTAAATAGACACTGAGTCTAACTGATCTACCACCAGGCGACAAAATCAGGAAATGGAAAGATGGTCGGGCTTCAACGTTCCTTCGATGACGATGTCGCGACAGGCCGTAGCACGCGCTGGGCTGGGAGAGAGTGAAAGGGAAATCGGCCGTGTCCTTTTCAAAAGAATCGTGTTGGTATACTCGTTAAATGAGTCAAGGTAACCATAATTAAACTAAATCCAGATGGCAGGACGGGAATTTGAATATCGGTACTCCCCCTGCGTTAACCGCTGCGCCGCTTCTCTCGGTCGTGACAGATTGTGTGTCTACACCAGCAACGGCTGTGAATAAACCTACGCCTACTGACATATCCACGCCAAGTAGAGAGTTTTTGTTTCTGTTAGTTTTCCCGACACAGGCTGGAGACAAAGACTGCTGCCTTTCCGAAATAGCCTGAAAAATGCCCAAGGGAGCTCTTGTGAGGCGTGCAGTGTCGAGCACGGGCCTAGCAGAGCATTGACGAACAGCCAACCCACAGCAGACCTTTCTGGAGCCCCGCGTGTTTTCAGCTCTAATCTTCAGATGGGTCCAGTAAATCAGCTTAAATCCGGAAATAACACGCTTTCACTAGAGCAAACAGTGACCCACCTTTTGACGAGCTTTCCGTCGTCTGCAATGATATTCAGAATCATTTGCTAGCATGCTCAGTTACACATTTTCTCGTCCGTGGTTTGGAACGTGACCCTATTTGGGTGAAATGTATTTTTTTCCTATTTGTTGTGGAGTTTCTTATACTTATTCCGTAAAATTTAAATAATGTCCCCAGTTCCAAACGTGAGTCGTCAGTACTGCAGTAAAAAAAGCATAGTTCCTTTGTTCGCACTGATTTCGTTGGCAGCCTTTAAGGTCAGTGAGTAAACGTTGCTCTCAGTGTGAATTGTCTTGTGCGAGTTGTAAGTAAATGTAAAATGTTCACAAGAAAATTTATCATCTTTAAACGAAGAAAAAGCAAATGTAGGGAGTAATTATTGTGACGATCCTAAATTATACTAATTGAACAGAAATGTTTATCAAAATATATAGAATGACATTTCAAATAACAGACTAACAAGAGCATATATGCAATGCTAACGAATTTCAGAAATGCGTGTGTGGAAAGAAAGAGTTAAATGGCAAAAGATGACTGAATGTGTTTACAAGAAAACTGACCATTTCTGTGTAAAATTCCGAATGAAACTCTTACTATGGCTATTTTAATCAAGGAAGGATATTAAGACCGTAATTTCTTCCAGGCATTAGTGTACTCCACTCGCCGTGCTATAGCGGAAATTCTAGCGTCAGAGACTGAAGTTCGGTTCAAATGGTTCAAATGGCTCTGAGCACTATGGGACTCAACTGCTGAGGTCATAAGTCCCCTTGAACTTAGAACTACTTAAACCTAACTAACCTAAGGACAACACACACATCCATGCCCGAGGCAGGATTCGAACCTGCGACCGTAGCGGTCTTCGAGATATTGCTGCAGGAGACAGAGGAATAAGTGTCGTGCAGCAGAGACGGATTAACAAACAAGTAAAGCATCTGTGGCCCTTGGTTAATATGACCCATTAAAGCACTGTTTGACGAGACAATCTAGAAACCATAACAGGACCGCTTCATCCTTCCGAAAAAATGTATTGTTGACTGAGCCATTCTACCGAAGAGTCAAGGCAGACATGTACCGACACGCACCTGCGGAAAAGACTACGTTCCATTAGTAGCCGCAATGAGTTCCTGATGACGCAGCAGTATCGTCAAGTTACAAAACTTTACGCTGTCTGAGTAATTCGGTTATATAATTTGACTATCTGACAAATCCGGCATTGTTCGTGTATACGTTTTTCCAGTTTTTTGTTAGAAACGGAAAACTGAAGTGTGTTTGTAGTGTGGTATAGAAAAAATTCCATTTCCTATATATTTGTAAAAGCACCTTTTAAATTATGAAGCAGTAGTACAAAGAAAAAATGGTTTAAATGGCTCTGAGCGTTATGTGCCTTAACACCTGAGGTCATCAGTCCCCTAAAACTTAGAATTGCTTACACCTAATTAACCTAAGGATCACACACATCCATGCCCGAGGCAGGATTCGAACCTGGGACCGTAGCAGTCGCGCGGTTCCAGACTGAAGCGCCTAGAACCGCTCGGCCACAGCGGCCGGCAGTAGTACAAAGAAATATGCATAATGTGCAAATGTGCAAGTACAGTATCCAAATTGAAAACACTATCCTGGACAGTATCTGTACGCTGGGCGTAGCTGCTTCGAGTATCTCCAACACGATTTTCTATAAGTGTCCATGGGAACTCCTCTTTATATATCTTTTGACGGCTAAGGTTTCCGCTTACAGCCGTTTGCGCTTCGCAGTAGAGAGCTCCCAAAAGCACTGCTAGGTGTCAGGGATTTCCTTAAGTTGACTCGGATGTAAGAGTGCCTTAGTAGTAAAGAATAAACGTTTTAAAACTTCATGCATAATGCGGCATTTTTCACGTACCTCAGTGTTTATGATATCGTATCTCTTGATCTATGTGTCATAAAATGATACAGTTTTTTAGATGCATTTAGCGGCATACATGGACACTGCCTACGAAATTTATTGGAAATACAGTTAGTGGCAGAGAAATAAATACGCATGACGCGGTAGGTTTTCACACATCGCAATGTTTCCTGAGTTATGAGGAAGGTGGTTTTTCCCTTAAATCGACTGTTGTCTGAGAGCAAGGTATATGTGTACTAAGTTTGGTTGAAATCGGTTCAGTGGTTTAGGAAATGTGGCGCGCACACACACACACACACACACACACACACACACACACACACACACACACACACACACACTTTTATACTGTGCATGGATTCCTTTGAAAGTGTGTTTCAGTCTGCTAAGACATCAGATCCTTCAACAGTAGTAAAGAGCGCGTAACTGAATTGTGATAAATTTGTTTTTGCTGAGGACATTAGCATCAGCGTCCTTATGAGACGATTCCAGGGTCTTCGAAATTTTTGAAGGTTAGTTCGCAGACCTGAATGTGAGTAATACGATAGGGGACTTGACCAATTAGTCGTTAGTAAAATATGCCAGGCGATTTACAAGACTCTGATATTTCGGAACTTCTAGTCTAATCTCACGATCAAAACAAGTTACGTTACCAAATATAGCGGACAGCAATTTATATAGTGACAGCCCACGACCTATTGCGATACGCCTGTTGCCAGCAAATCGATGAAAGCAGAATGCTATTCTGCATGTGAGGTAACTTGAAGTCATCACATTGAGTTAATATTTATGCAACGTACATTCCAAGGATTAACAAATGCTACACCACTGAATTATACATTTCAGGAATATTCAAATGTAGCTAAAAGGGAAAAAAATCTTCGGTTAAGAAATAATTACTGCTTAATACATCCACCCGTGTGAAATTAAGAATGTTACCTACATCACAAATTTTTCGGTCTCCTATTTGTTAAAATCTATGAGAAAACTATTTTCGATATGGTAAGTGCCATGTTCAACGGCATATTCACTGACGCCAATGAAGGAGAATTCGAACGCATGTATCATCTAATTAAAATTTTAAGGATTTTTTTTAATTTGTTGACATTTACATAGAATATCGTAGAAATCTGCATCAAACCAGCCTTCGGACTCGAGAAAACTACAACGTCAATTGAAAATTAGCGTTTGTGTTCAGTGAGGGTAATTAGAAGCACAGGAGGGAAAGTGTTTTCACTGTCCGCAGCTCATGGTGTAGTAGCTATCGTTGATGCCTCTGGATCACAGGGTTCGATTCCCGGCCGGGGAGGGGATTTTCTGTGCCCGCGGACTGGGTGTTCGTGCTGTCCTCATCATTTCATCATCATTCGTGACAGTGGCTAGATTGGACTGCGAAAAAAATTGGGACTGATGACCGCGCAGTTGAGCGCCCTACAAACCAAACATCGTCTCAAAGTGTTTTTACTGTTGCTCCCGTCTAGGATAAGAATTGACAGAGGCAGACTACGTATACTAACGCCCACCTTTTTGTCCCTCGGGTTTCTTACGCACTCGGTCAGCACTTGTTATTATCCCGTCAAAATATTATCGAAGTATGTGGCTGACAGTAGTGAGCCTGCTCGCCCGCCCCCTGACCTCTTGTGGGGGCCGCCAGTCGCCACCACGCAGGCTGTACGGCTGTGCCTCGCTCTAGCCTCGGTTGACCGCTCGTGCCTCCTGCTGGTGCAAAAACAGCGACGCAGGGCAGGCGACCAAGTTTATGTACTTGCTGCCCGCGCCTTCCTTCCAAGCAAGCACTGAATCTCTGGTAGCTGCTAAGTGCGCCTGTTCATTACGCAACAGGAGCTCGACAACATATTTCCTATCTCATTGGAGCTTACAAGAAGAGCTGAGGCACTAAATGTAAACGTAGAAGAACAGACGCGAGTGGAATGTCTAACGCAGTATAAGGCGGAAGTCGAGTCTAACAGTAGGGTGAAGATCATGAGAGGGAAGTTCGATTATGATAAATTTCGTTCCTCCTACATCTACGTCTACATATATATCCCGTAATCCACCGTGCAGTGCATGGCGGAGGGTTCCTTGTGGCGCTACTAGTCATTTCCTTTCCTGTTCAATTCGCAAATAGAACGAGAGATATAAACTGTCTAAAAGCCTCGGTACGAGCCCTAATTTCTCGCATCTTTACGCGTAATGTATGCTGGCGGTACAAGAATGGTTTTGCAGTCGGCCTCAAATGCTGGTTCTCTACATTTCGGAATAGTGCCCTGCGAAACGAGCGTCTTCTTCTCTCCAGGGATTCCCATTTGAATTCTCGGAGCATCTCCGTAATACTAGCTTCCTGACCGAACCTAGCACCACGCACATGGATTGCTTCGATACCTTCCTGTAACCCGACCGGGTGGGGTTCCCAAAAACTCTAACAGTACTCAAGAATGGGTCACAGTAGCGTTCTATACGCCTCAAAATGGTTCAAATGGCTCTGAGCACTATGGGACTCAACTGCTGAGGTCATTAGTCCCCTAGAACTTAGAACTAGTTAAACCTAACTAACCTAAGGAAATCACAAACATCCATGCCCGAGGCAGGATTCGAACCTGCGACCGTAGCGGTCTTGCGGTTCCAGACTGCAGCGCCTTTAACCGCACGGCCACTTCGGCCGGCCTATACGCCTCCTACACTTGCCGAAAATTCTGCCAATGAAACGAAATCGAGTGTTCGCCTTCCCTACTACCGACCTGACGTGATCATTCCATTCCACAACCACGTACCTGAAATTCAGTTCCTAGTGGTAAAATGTTCTAGCATTTGAGACACAGATTACGAATCTGTATTTTGCCTCGAAAAGTAATCCAAAAATATCTAATTATGGTCATAAAAGAAAGGAGACGTGAGTGTGTTTCAAATGTCTGCTAGTCGTGTAACTGAGGCTGGACGTGGGGACCAGCCCGGTATTCACCCATTAGGATGTGGAAACCCGCCTAAAACCCACATCCAGGCTGGCCGGCACACCGGCCGTCGTCGTTAACCCGCAGGGCGGATTCGATCCGGGCCGCCGCGCCTACCCGAGTCCAGGAAGCAGCGCGTTAGCGCTCTCGGCTATCCTAGCGGATATATATTATATATATATGTGTGTGTGTTTGTCTGTGTGTGTGTGTGTGTGTGTGAGAGAGAGAGAGAGAGAGAGAGAGATTTCATTCCTGGAGCTCCGGATGACACACTTAGCGCTCGGTACGACAAGAAAGTCAGAAGAAGGGCCACAGCAATGATCATCGTTGAACGTTATGAGACGTTAAACGTCGTTCAATTTATTTTTTTACTTTTTATTGTACACGAGAATGAGTAAGCAGCTAATACTGTTGGTAAGTCTTAGCAAATAAACTCAACTGTAGAAAGGCGCTTCATGAAAGATCTTTTTCATTAAGTAGCCGACTGTGAAAACGGACGGTAGCGACATAGCTTTAATTGAAGAGTGATAGTATTAACAAGAAAGGTCGAAAGTTAGTTTACACAATTGTCTCTAGTAGAACTGTCTATGTAATCCGTTCAGAATAAAGCGGTCCAGTGAAATAGTGAACTGTTAAGATACTGAACTCACGTTATGGATGAGTGGCGTTCAAATCTTCGCCGTCCATCCTGTTTTTCTACGGGGTTTCCCTAAATTACACTGAGGTAACGGAAGTCATAGTACAGTGATATGTACGCATACAGACGACAGTACTATCGCATACACGGGGTATAAAAGGGCAGTGCATTGGCGGAGCTGTCATTTGCACTCAGATGATTCGTCTGGAAAGGTTTACGGCGTGGCTATGCCCGTTCGGTGGTTCAACTGGCTCTGAGCAATATGGGACTTAACATCTGTGGTCATCATTCCCCTAGAACTTAGAACTACTTAAACCTAACTAACCTAAGGACATTATACACATCCATGCCCGAGGCAGGATTCGAACCTGCGACCGTAGCGGTCGCGCGTTTCCAGACTGAAGCGCCTAGAACCGCTCGGCCACCAGCGGCCGGCCCCGTACGGTGGAAATTACCAGACACTGAACGCGGAATGGTAGTCGGAGGTGGACGAATGGGACAGTCCATTCTACAAATCGTTAGGGAATTCAATATTACGAAATCGACAGTAGCAAGTGTGTGCCGAGAATACCAAATTTCAGGCATTAGATTAGATTAGATTAGATTTACTTTCATTCCAATTGATCCGTAGTGAGGAGGTCCTCCAGGATGTGGAACATGTCAGAAAAACAACAATACATGACAAATATTTACAACTAAAACAAATAAGCTAATGTACCATTCCACAGGTCCCAAGTGGAATGATCGTCATTTTTTAATGAACACTAAGAGTCATTTTACAAATACTATTGCACTGAATTTAAAATAAAAAAGTTTTTTATTTATTTATAAGGTAAGAAACATGTAATACAACTACTGTAATACTTAGCTCTCACCACGGACAACGCAGTAGCCGACGGCCTCCACTTAACTACCGAGAGCGGAGGCGTTTGCGTAGAGTTGCCAGAGCTAACGGACCAGCATCACTGCGCGAAATAATCGCAGAAATCAATGTGGGACGTACGATGAACCTATCCTTTAGGACAGTGCGCAGTGCGGTGAAGTAAAAATTGTAAATTTGTGGTAAGATGTTATGAGACCAAACTGCTTAGGTCATCGGTCCCTAAGCTTACACACTACTTAATCTAACTTAAGCTAACTTACGCTATGGACAACACATACACCCATGCAGGGACGACTCGAACCTCCGACGGGAGGAGCCGCGCGGACCGTGACAAGACGCCTCATACCGCGCGGCGACAGTGCGGTGAAATTTGCCATTAGTGGGCTTTGACAGCACGCGAGTGCCTTAGCTAACAGCACGACATCGCCTGGAAAGCCTGTCCTGGCCTCGTGACGAAGTCGGTTGGACCCTAGACGACTGGAAAACCGTGGCCTGGTTATTTGAGTCCCGATTTCAATTGGTACGTGCTGATGGTAAGTTCGAGTGTGGCGCAGACGCCACGAAGTCTAGTTGTCAACAAGACACTGTGCAAGCTGATGGTGGTTTCATAATGGTGTGGGCTTTGTTTGCATGGAATGGACTGGGTCGTACGGTCCAACTGAACCGATCATTGTAAATGGTTACGTTCGGCTACCTGGAGACCATTTGCAGCCATTCATGGACTGCATTTTCCCAAACACTGATGTCATGTCACTGAGCCACAACTGTTTGAAGAACATTCTGGACAGTTCCAGCGAATGATTTGGCCACCCAGATCACTCGACATGAATCCCATCGAACATTTATAGGACATAGGTGAGAGGCCAGTTCGCGCACATTATCCTGCACCGGCAACACTTTCGGAAATATGGAGGGCTATAGAAGCAGCGTGGCTCATTACTTCTGCAGAGACTTCCAACTGCTTGTTGAGTCCATGGCACGTTGAGTTGTTGCACTACGCCGTGCAAAAGGAGAGTATTAAGAGTTATCTCATGACTTTTGTCACCACTTCTGGCGAATGCTGGAATGGTTGTTAACAGCCACGCCTTTTCCAGTCGCCATTCTTCTCCAACTGAAGTGCTGCTCCGTCACTAATGACCATTATTGTTTAGAACGTCTAGTTTCTGCCTTCCTTCCTCATCAAGATCTTAGGTGGAATGACGTTAGTGCTTTGCGACAGTGAATCCACGTATCAGCCCCACGTTGATGCGATGTTGAATCGTAGCCGACAGCGGAGAGACTTGAGGTTGGCAGTGGCGCCAGTTGCGCGCGGGCGCCTCATTACGCCAGTGGCCAGCGGCGCACGCGGCTGGCGCCAGTCGCGGCCGCATCACGGCGATAGCACGCGGGCAAAAAGCGCGGCGCGCCCGCCATCTGCGGCCTACGACAAGCCCGCACTCGGGCCAGCCGTCAAATTAATCAGATACCCGAGCCGCTCTTTCCAATTTAGCCGCAGTTTAGATTAACTCCAGTATTACTTTGACATGCGCCAAACAAATTTACGGACCAGACGTTCGGGCTGTTGCAGGGTCTACTAAGAGCAGCTGCTGATATACGTGTGCATGCACCAATACCTCGTCCCTATCACTGTCCTGCGTTCTTGCACACCCTGTATGGGTAAGACTGGGTGACGAGAATGCCACACACACAGAGCAGATGACTGTTACTTCTTTAAATATACATTTTCTCAGGTTCTATAAAATCCTATCAGAATTGCAGCCTTCGGATAGCTACGAAGAAATCAAAGTAAATTGTCATCAGCAGAAGATAGAAACTTACGCACTATTTAGTAGACATGATTCCTTCCTATTGATATTACACATCGGTGTTAAGAGGCCCTAAATTTCATCACCGAATCCGAACTATGGTGAAACGTACCATGCGTATTCATTGCTTATTTCTTCGGAAACTGGTAATGATCCCTAAGCTAATGAGTCGTAACTGGAGCAGGAACCCATAAACGGTTGATGCAGCATTACGTCGGCCCTTATCACAACAGTATACTGTAGCTGTCGTCTGCCATATCGGAAGCCTAGATAATAATAAGCAATTGCATTTTATTTTGTGCTAGGAATCAGTTCTCACTGATCTCTTATCTCTTAAGTCGATTGGTGCCTACACAGGTCATAACGAATTACGAAGCGAAGAAACCAGCCACCGGTACTCTTTTGTGTGAAGAAATAGGGCCATTCCTTGTAATAAATGTCGAACATTGTTGAATTTTGAAAGTGGAAGAGAGGACCGGAAGTTAAGCAGAAAGATTAAATCACCAGACGTCCTTTTTTCTTTTGTTATTCAACGTCAGAGAGAAATATCACGAATGAAATTTTGGAAATTTGTGGTAATTTCCTATGGGACCAAACTGCTGAGGTCATCGGTCCCTAGGCTTACACACTACGTAATCTAATTTAAACTGACTTACGCTACGGACAACACACACACACCCATGCCCGAGGGAGCACTCGAGCCTCCCACTAGGGGGGAGGGGGGAGGCGCGCGAACTGCGACAAGGCGCCCGAGACCGCGCGGCTACCCCACGCGGCATCTCGAATGATAAGGAAAACTATAGTACAGCGTGAGATGCACAACGTGTTATCTGGTGCCGACAGGAATGCTAAACTATTTGGTATCACTCTTGAGGCTTCATCTTATCCTCGTTTATGTGTCGCTTTGGCTCTGAGCACTATGCGACTTAACTTCTGAGGTCATCAGTCGCCTAGAACTTAGAACTAATTAAACCTAACCAACCTAAGGACATCACACACATCCATGCCCGAGGCAGGATTCGAAACTGCGACCGTAGCGGTCGCTCGGTTCCAGACTGTAGCGCCTGTAACCGCACGGCCACTCCGGCCGGCTATATGTCGCTTTATCGCCAGTGAAGATCTTCAGAGAAAAAGTAGGTCTCCACATAGAAGCGTGTGCAATGAAAGAAAAGGTTTTAAGACAGTCAGACCGGGTGCTATCCCTTGCGAAAGACGCAGTTACAGACTAATCATAAAATAGCAGTTTATCCTCAATAGTAAAGGAAAACTGCCCGCTTAAAGTGACCGTATTTATTTACTAGCTAATCCATCGGCCTAGCTGTCTGAGCATGTTTAATGTACATGAGGCTGAGAAGAAAAAGACGGTCCATAATGTGGGGAATTTCTATGTCTAATCCTAGTAAAAAAATGTCACAAAAAGAGGGACGTCAATAACTCGGCGCCGCTGCATGCACCCCGACCGGAAGCTGAGGCCACCAATAGCGGACAGCCGATGGCACGACGAGACTGAGGTAGCCGTCAAAGACAACATGACCTAGACGGCAGCATATTGAGTTTATTTAAAATACTGTAAAAAAATGGTTCAAATGGCTCTGAGCACTATGGGACTTAACATCTTAGGTCATCAGTCCCCTAGAACTTAGAACTACTTAAACCGAACTAATCTAAGGACATCACACAACACCCAGCCATCACGAGGCAGAGAAAATCCCTGACCCCGCCGGGAATTGAACCCGGGGACCCGGGCGTGGGAAGTGAGAACGCTACCGCACGACCACGAGATGCGGGCTACTGTAAAATAAAACTGTTTTCTGCTCTAGTTAGTCCAGTAAAGACGCACTCGACAACCCCCAACAGATTTCTGATGGACATAAGTGTAACCTGTGGGTCAATTGAAGTTAAGGAATAGCAACGGCAAAGTGCTGTACGAATACGAGAAAATATAGTGATGTGTACTTAATACAATTCTGACTGTAATTCGTATTTTGAATTCCAAGAAGTGTTTGGATGAATTAATGGAACGAGTTCCTACTTGTCTCATTCCATAACTGGTCTCGGATATTTTTAATAGGAAGTTGACAGCTGTTTCTTCTGTGGAAGACGGTTATTCGGTGGTTTGAATGGCTTTTGGTAGTAATGGATATAAGCGCTATCGTCTTTCGACCCTGAGTATATACTCAGATTTTTAATTATTTGGGCTTAATTTACTGTTATTAGGCGGCAGTTATTAGGATTATTATCTGGCATTCCACTAGGCCGATAACTTGCACCCGGTAAGCCTAGGTGCCGGTTTTTTAATTGGTCGATCAAAATATCTGCCACCTACGTATAGTAAGTGAACCAAACACAGGCCAGCCACAAGCAATAAGCGAGTTTCAACGAAGGAACCAATCGAGGTGTATACCGTACATTACGAGTGTTAGTCATCAAGTTTTAATTACCTCTCAAATAAAATAAATTGACTTAATTTTTTGTTTTGCTACATACACGTACTTCCAGTCTTGGTGTAAATTTAAATCCCGAAACCCACTGTCGTAGAATGCCGTTAGGAGAGCCAAAATAAAACTTATCAGTCCATTTATGAAGTGTAAATAGTCTACACCATTCTGTTTAAGCTCTTCTAGCGATGGACTACGGTAGTTTGACTCGGCGATTTCAGTGTGTATCAAAGGTGCAAATATCTACCGGCAACAAAACAGAAAATCAATTACAACTTATTGACTACCCCTCGTTGTTTCGAAAAGTACGTTGTTTAGAAAAACTGTCCACCAGAATATGCACATGCGTATTTCGCCTCTGCTCTATAACTAAAAAAAAACATAGCACATGAACATCCTTTCAGGCTGCTCAGAAATACTCTTTCATTTCATCTGTGTAATCTATTGCGAAGAATGTATGCTTCTGCTTCATGATGACATTCGCAAGTTACGTGTCTTCTTAGGCCTTAGTTAATAAGTCGAAGCAGGCAGTTTTCTCATGTCTGCTGCAGAGCAATCCTCAGAACCCCCGATGTTGTTTATTCAAGTATTTTTTCTTTACAAGTTTGAGGCTTTAAACCCGAAGCTTGTAAATTTGAAACCAAAATAATCTAAAACGATAACTTTTACTATCATCTTGGCATTGTTTCGAATTTTCGACGATCTGAGATGCTTCCAGAAACTACAAATGAATAAAGAGATACGATTTCTTTCGTACCGAAATGTGTATCAATGTATAATGGGCACGGTGCTGACAGAGATGAATTGTGAAATGACATACAGCACAGCGCCATAGACATTCTCCTGTGGGTGGAACTGAAGCAAAGGCCCAACACACGAACGACGGATCGCAGCAATCCGTCGCATGGGCTACCGATTGCTTCGTAGAGCTGTATGTGAGCAAATCGCAGCGTTTGGTCTCTCGTCGTCGGTCACCTGGAGGTCCCAGGCAGTTTGATGGATCGAATGTGTTCCTGCATACAACATGGCTTCCTGGCTGATTAGCAGCAATTTGAGGCGACCCGTTTCTGCAGTTATTAAGCGTGATCGTCCAATTTTCTTTCGTTTCGCTTTTCCCACGTCGTGTAAGAACTGTACCTTTGAATTCATAGTTATTCAGGGACCACCAGCTACTATGAGAAGTGAAGTGGAGAGCGGAATTTCCATTTACAGTATTTTAAGAACTAATACGAAATATACGCTACCAATTTGCAATGATTAGCATTTTGAAGCATGTGCTATACAAGGAGAATTGATGGGAAGTTAACAGCTGTAGTCGCAATTCAGTGGACTCCATCAGATGATTTCGAATAATTTATAAAATAGTTACGTGTATGATGGCCGAAGTAGAGAGGCTATAAAATGTTGATCGGCAATGACAAAAAAGCTTTCTGAAGAAGACAAATTTGTTAACATTGAATGCAGAGTTAAGTGTTAGGAAGTTCTCTCTGAAGGTAGACTGTATCCATGTACGAAAGTGAAACAGGGACGATAAATAGTTTACACAAGAGGGGAATAGAAGCTTCTGAAATGTGGTGTTACATAAGAATGTTGAAGATTAGACTGGTAGCTCGCGCAACTAATGACGAGATAGTGAATAGAACTGGGGGGGGGGGGGGGGGGGGGGGGGGGAGCGGAGTGAAGAAATTTGTGGCCCGATTTAAACAAAAGAAGGGATCAGTTGGTAGGACACGTTCTGAGACCTCAAGAGATCTTCGATTTAGTACTGAAGGGAAGTGTGAGACGGTGGGAGTAAAAAATCGTAGAAGGTGCCCAAGAGAGGAATACAGTAAGCATATTCAAGAGGATCTACTTCTACATCTTTATGGATACTCTGCAAATCATATTTAAGTGCCTGGCAGAGTGTTCATCGAACCACCTTCACCTATATTTTTCCGTAAGAGCTCTGATTTCCCTGATTCAATCATGGTGATCGTTTCTCCCTGTGTGGGTCTGTGTCAACAAAATATTTTCGCATTCGGAGCAGAAAGTTGGTGGTTGCAATTTAGTGAGAAGATTCCGACGCAACGATAAACGCCTTTGTTTTAATGACGTCCACCCAAAATCCTGTATCATTTCAGTGGCACTCTACACGGATGTAGGTTGCATTGTTGTTCGGAGACGAAGACCCTTGCACAGGATAGAGTAGAATTTAGAGTTACATCAAACCAGGCTTTGGACTGAAGCTCACAACAACAACAAGATCTAAACAGAATAACATACGTACTATTTTGTGAAGGGGACATTTTAGTTCAAATGTTGAGGGGGGATCTATTACACATCTGTACTCAAGTAGCCCGTTATTTCACATAATTTAACTCTCCGTCGTACAATTTATAACAGACTTATGGCAATCAGTAGTGGGGCTATTGACAACATCTCTATAGAAATATCGAGAGTGCAAACAAATTGTGTAAATACTTGAAGTTAAACATATGACTAATGAATGAAACAGTAATAGGGGACTAATACACATATGATAAACGAATTGTATTGACACACTGGATAGATGTAAGCAACCCACTTGGCGTAAGTGAAAAATGTAGTATATTCTGTAACGTAACCTACAATCCGCAATAAAAGCGTTTCAAAACAAGTTTAATAAATAATAATTCTCGTTTATTATAAATTTATTTTTTTGCGAGTTTTCGTGGAGGTAGGAGGGGACACCACTGTTGCTAAAGAGCAGTTCATTTTCCGTAGCAGAGCTCTTCGACGCAACAGCGTTCGTAATACTAATTGACAATGCTTGGCAAATTGCTCGTGTGTCGAGTCGCGCGACCGATTGCAGGTGATGTCGCATGCGACAGATCGCTGCGATGCGTCGCTGGTGTGTGGGGCCCTTAAAAGAGCTGAAAGGGCCGCCGCAGGTTCAGCACCCGAGTGTGTTTGTGCGTGGTGACAGCTGGGCGGCTGTTCCGGGGCGGTCGTTTTGTCGGCTCTGGCTGTCGGTGCCGGACCGCACACGTCGCGCGGCGACCTGGGCTACGGTGTTTCTCACGACAAAGGAAACAGCAGGTAGCGAGCACCTCCGTGTCGTCTGCAGCTAACTCCTGTTCTGGATGACTCCTGTCCCGTTTTTGGAAGGGAGTCACTGCCCGCCTCTGCCGGTAAAATCTTTATTGCAGTGCGGCATCGGGCGGTTTCGACTGAGTGTGCTGCACTATAGCTCGCACGTATAGCCACTTCCATAAGCCGCCGGGCGAGTCACGCCGGGTTGGGGGTGGGGGGTCCATGCGCCCAGTCTGGCGGGACCTTGACACAGTTTTCAAGCGAGCCCACTATAATAAGTAAACGCACCGTGTACCGCCATTTCATACGTATTTCAGACATCGTACATCCGCACGTGAACGCAAAGCGTCATTAAAGCATTACAGAGAATTTGCATGAAAATGATATTTTAGAAATCTGTTGCAATAAAGTTTTACAGCCAGAAGGGGACTGTGATTCTTTTACACTACTTATTGCGGCTTCGGCAAGAAATGTAAAGAAAATTTCCAATTTGATAGCACGGTACAGTACACGTCTACGCAAGGAAGTGACTCAGTACAAAAACGTTTGCTGTTGTCAACGTGTTGTGTGCAAAGAAAATTGTGTATTGATGTTCAATGCGAGTGCGTTTCTGTATAAGTGGACTATAAGGAAATCTAAAGACAACTGGACAATGCAGCATATCACACATCGAAATCATCACGGATTAATGACATTAATCAAAAACGCGCCTGTAAATAGGGATCATTTCTGGAAACGCGTCTTTCAAAAGATGAATAAAAAGAAAATCATTACTGGTGACAAAAAAATTTACTTTATATAAAAAAACCTTGTAAAATTACGTGAAACTCTCTACATTGTTCACGTTCTTTTGGCAAAGCCTTTTTGTTACGGCAATGCATCAAACTTCGAAGACATGAAGAATAATCCTCTAATGTATCATGGTGAGTAATTCACTAGTGTAGCTAGAATACATTCAGATCGGTTTTAGATTTATTCCAGACAAATTTTGGAATTCTTCTTACGTGATTTAAATTTCGGGATTCGTTCCTTCCGAATTCGAGTCTAGTGTTGTAATTTTATATCCGTGTCGGTCGGCGCACGCAGTTTTATTTTGTACCTGCAAAAGTAACAGGCTCGAACGAAAAAATTATAAGGAATCACCATCTTTACTCAGTACCGTCTTTACTCGAATGAGTGTGTTTCACTGTTAAGGCTGCTTAAGAAGAGAAAATCTGTGACGTGTCCTGAGATGCGTTTCCGAATCTTTCCGCATAATCGCAACATCTTTGCTACTTTACAAAATGTTTTAGACTCCCGAAATTTTGCAACTAAACATCCCGACGTTATGCAATTAAATATGGAGCTTCCTATACCGGCTGAGCTCTGTAGGAATGGTGGTGATGCGGTACCGTTTTCATTACAAAACTAAAATGTAAGTCTGCCGGCAAACTGAAGAGCGAGCAGACGAAGCCCACTCCCGTTCTACAGACAGGGAGACGCTGTCGCACAAGACTGCTAAACCTGACCCTCCGCGGCGTCCATTTTAAATCGGGGTGTAGTACATCACGTAACTGTATTTTTTGAAATGTATTTAAAATACGTACGATTGCGCATTTGGCGCACCAACGAGAGCTTTGTACCGAGCGCCTCCCATCCAAAGAAGCTATATCATTTATCCATGTAGGGATTCCGTGCTGCGTATGGCATCCACTTGTTGATTCATTGCGTTTTGTTAAAAAAAATCGTAATATGGCTCTACGAGCACCTCTCTCTCACTCAGACTCACATTCGTTCGTTATCTGTCTCTCACATTACTAACGCCTGATGATTATTCGGTTTGTTCAGGTACAATGTAGTTCACAGTACAATAAAAAGTGTTATCTTATGTACCTGTTCTCTTTGAGCGTTAAGAATTTAACCTCGAACTATAATTAAGACGTGAACACCTCATCTGATTTACGGCATTCACTAAAATGCCTCAGTTAAATAATTGCAAAATTAATTAATGAACCTTCAGTTCTGTTTGCAATTACATTTATAGTCTGTTTAGCATCGCATTCTTATCTGGTCGGTTAATTCAGTAACTAAATTCAGTTACACGACAGTTTTTCACGAGACGAGTTAGAACCTCCATTTCATTTACGAAGTCCGCCAACCAAGATTATTATCACTATTACGAGAATTAATGTTGTTAGTGTCAGACGGGACGGGCGAGGTACACTACACGGGCCGACATGATTACAAAGGCAGACGCCCGGCGGGAAGTTATTTTTCGCTATATGCGTTTGCAGCGTACGAAATATATTGTATGATTGTCTTCTATCAAATCAGAACATTAGAGATTAAATTATGATAGAATAGGAACAAAAATCAAAATAGTTACGGAGTTTTAAAGCAGTCTACGTACGAAGGGTGTTAAATAAGTAATGCAACACATTTTCGGTTAAAAAGATGCCGAATTTTTATAGGACATCTTGGGATGTTCCCGCTTCGTCTCCTATAGTCTCGTGTAGTTCAGATGTGGTGGCGCTACACGTAGACTTTAGAACGGCGGCTGATACGTTCCAAACAGAGTGCTGTCACTCAGTTTCTTTTTGTGGAAAACCAGAGCATCGCGGATATTCACAGGCGCTTGAAGAATGTCTACGGAGACCTAACAGTGAGAAAAGGCACGCTGAGTCGTTTGGAGAGGCGCCTGTCATCATTGCAACAAGGTTACACTTATATCTGGCTGCACTGTGATAACTCTAGCTCGATTCCAAAAACTGACAAAAAATTGCAATGACAAATGAACTAATTACACTTATATTTCGGGAAAAACTTGAGTGTTATCACTAGCTTACTATTATCTTCTAAAAAATTAACTGCAATTGAAGCTCGTCACTACATACTTTAGTTTCTTTAAACACATTCCCGTCATTCTGTCGCCTAGAGTGCTCAAGACATTAATTTACCTTATTTTAAAATCCTGTAAAAAAAAGACAACAGTGGTCTTTAGCTTGACATCGCCACACTCCTAAAAATGTGTTATTGACGCTTTGCAGGTATTGAAAATGAGAGGCCTGCTACTAGTTGCCGGGCTCGGGTAATGCCGGTAGCAACAGTTTTGTGCAAGTTGGGGGGTTCAGGTGTTTAGCAGGTAGTAACTGCTCAGTCCGCGTGAGCAGCTATCAGGGAATGCCACTTTGCAATTTTCGGTCTTCGGTAACAGACAAACTAACCTAAGGACATCACACACATCCATGCCCGAGGCAGGATTTGAACCTGCGACAGTAGCCGTCGCGCGGTTCCAGACCGTAGCGCCTAGAACCGCTCGGCCACCCCGGCTGGCCTAATAACCAATCTGTTAACTTCTTTGCCGCAAAAGTATTGTCCAGTAAGTGATGTAAGGTAGCTTCTCTTCACTGATACTTTAGTTCAGAGTGAGCGCATCGTATCGGCTGGACATACAACGTAAAAACCTGTTGAACATGAGTAAGCCTTTGTTCCTGCCTGCGGGGCTGACGGCCGAGTAGCGTCGGAATTCCGCGGCTGTCCCCAGCCAGAAGTCAGGGCCACCTGCTGAGCGCACCGCACCGCATGTGGCAGCTCCACCGGACAACCGCAGCTAAGCACTCTCTACGGAAGCCAGCCACACACGATGCGTTTCAGTATTGCTAAGGAATAGGCGCGATAATTGTCGACACTGAACAATTCTAGAAGAGTCGACCAATATATCGCTTCCTCCGACGTATATCTCGAGGTAAGACCATAAAGGTAAAATTAGAGAGATTCGAGCTCATAAGGTGGACCACAAAGAATCGCTATTCCAGCTCACCATTCGTGAATGGGACAAGAAAGGTCATAAATGACAGTGGTACACAGAGTACACCATAAAGTGGCTTGTGGAGTATAGCTCGGCCGTGGCAGAGCACGCGCTGAGTGAGACCGACCGTGTAATAAAATTCACCGACACGGAAGTTCTGGCTGTAGAGAAGCACTATCACACCCGCTTGTTCAGAGAAGCTGTAGAAATACACAAACAAGGGAATAGCTTCAACAAGAATGAAGAAAGCGTTAAGGTGAACGTATCCTGGCTTCCCGTACTGCAGCGAACGACCGTCGCAGACAGCAAGAGGAGAACCGCACAGGAAATGACGTCGGAGAAGCCTCCGGACGTTGGCGCGCCAGGTGCATGTAGCCTGCGGCCGCGAGCTCGGCTCCAGTTCACCACCGGCAATGGAGGTTAAATCTTTGGCAGTGCCAGCCACTCGTGCTGGCGGAACGTCAGTAAAATCATCAGACGAACGTCGGCCGAAGAACCCGAGACAGAAGCAAATAGGCAGTTTCTCAACAAGTGGCCACGGAAGCCCCAACAATTTTGTGACAGCAAGTCTGTCGAAAAACGACAGTGTGAAACGGTGCGGCAAGTTCGGTGCTTTGGCTCTTCGACACAAGACGCCGGTTGATGTGGGGGACCAGCATCAGCCATCACGGAAACACTCGAGCACCCTCCCAACAGTCCTATTCTCTCCCCAAGCGATTATCACGCCTACAGTTCGTTAATAAACCCTTGAAGAGTCTGCGGTTCCAATCGGACGAGGAGAGGCAGCAGGCAGTTACGAACTTCCTCGTGCCGCACGACACGGTGCTTTACCAAACGCGTTTCTTCTACGTGGAGCGTCGGTCGGATGATTGCATCAGTGCTCACCCCGGTTTTGCCTGATCGGCCTATCACTTCTGGACCGTACGATCTTTGAATGAAAACTTTTTATCGCCCCTTACATCATAGCAATGTGATATGCAGGACTCTGACGTACGGAGTCATTCACATGTTCATACGGAAATCATCTGAAATTGTACACTTTTAGCTCGATGTGGTACAATGAAGCTACTCACACTTCAGTCAAGTCTCAAATTAAATTCGTGTGATGCGACTGAGAAGCTACAAGTTCTTCCGCATTTCAGAATTAATGGGGATCTCATTCATTGGAGGCCTTTCTGAGACGAAGTACCCAGGATTTTAAGAAGTTATTGTCACACGAGTACCAAGCAAGCGAAAACTAAGATAATTACTAGAGCATCACAATCAGTATTGTAACTAAGCATTAACACAGACTTTGATGACTTGTTAAGTCAAACAGAAGTCTCTTTAGCAACAGTTGATGAAGAAATGTTTGAAAAATACTTTAACACAGCTAATGTCCAAAATTAATTTACAACCGTAAAGACAAATACACCGAAATAACAAAAGTCACCGGACAGCGACATGTACATATGCAGATGGCGGAAGTATCGCGTACACAAGATATAAAAGGGCAGTGAATTCGCGGAGCTGTCATTTGTACTCAGATGATTCACGTGAAAACTTTTCCAACGTGATTGTGGCCGCACGATGGGAACTATCAGACTTTGAACGCGGAATGGGACTTGGAATTAGACGCATGGGACATTCCGTTTCGGAAATCGTTAGGGAATTCAGTATTCTGAGAGACACAGTGTCAAGGGTGTGCCGAGAGTAGCAAATTTCAAGAGTGTGCCGATAGTACCAAATTTCAAGCATTATCTCTCAATACAGGCAACGACCGAGGGCAGAGGGATTTGCGTAGAGTTGTCAGTGCTAACAGACAAGCAACACTGGGCGAAACAACAGCACAAATCAATGTGGGACGTACGACGAACGTGCTGCGAAATCTGGCGTTACTAGGCTGTGGAAACAGACCACCAACGCGATCGCCTTTGCTAACAACACAACATCGCCTGCAGCGCCTCTTCCGGGCTAGTCTTCATATCGGTTGGACCGTAGACGACTAGGAAACCGTGACCTGGTAAGATGATAGCAGACTTCAGCTGATAAGAGCAGATGGTAGTGTTTGACTGTAGCACAGAGCCTACGAAGCCATGGACCCAAGTTGTCAACAAGCCACTGTGCAAGCTGGTGGTGGCTCCATAATGGTGTGGGTTGTGTTGGCATCGAGTGGACTGGGTCCTCTGCTCCAACTGAACAGATAATTGACTGGATACGTTTATGTTCGGCTACTTGGACACTATTTGCCGCCAGTCATGGACTTCATGTTCCCAAACAACAATGTCACGTCATCGTGTCCCAACTGTTCGTGATTGGATTGAAGAACATTCTGGACAATTCCAGCGAATGATTTGGCCATCCAGATCGCTCGACGTGAATTATATCGATCATTTGTAGAACATAGTCGAGATATCAGATCGTGCACTATATCCTGTACCGGCAAGCTTGTTGAGTTCATTCCACGTCCAGTTTCTCCACTACGCCGGGAAAAAGGAGGTATCCCACGACTTTTGTCACCTCAGTGTGTAATTCAGCACAGCTCGTATTCGTCAAGAACAAATCAATTTGTCATATACAGAAGTAACAATGCACCATAAGACGCAGTTCAATATCGGAAATGGGTCCTTAATATCAAGAGCACCGCTGATTCTTTTGTAGTAAAATGGAGAGTAGGATGATTATGGTTTAACGGTCCGTTGACATAAAGGTCATTAGAGACGGAGCACAGGTTCTGACCGTTTTAAGGATGGGGGAGGAAATCCGCTCCGCTTTTTCAAAGGAATCACTGTGGTATTTGCCTACAGAGATTCAGAGAAATTACGGAGAACTTAAATCTGGATGGTCAGACGCAAATTTGAACCGCCGTTCTCCGACATTCAAGTCTAGTGTGCTAAACACTACGCCACCTCGCTCGATTTCTTTTGTAAAGATGTTGAAGCAACATATCAACGTGAGACAAGAAATACGAAGAAAGTTTCTGAATAATGGCGCTAAATGTTAGATAGAAACTTATAAGAAAAGTGTAGGTAGAGAGAGCAACATTCACTCTTAAATATGAAACTTTCATGTATAAGCACGAACAATAGCTGAAAAGCAGCCACAAAGAGAATGATCACATGTCATGTAGCTATACAGGAAGATTCAGCTGCCTCTAATGATCTGTGTGCGACCCGCAATGTTATATCCGGCCGTCAAAAACCACATGCGAGATTTTTATATTATCTCGCTTGCTAAGCGGAAGCAATTAGCCCTTCAGAAAAAAATGAACAGGATCTTTAATGTAGTTAAATTTTGTACTGGGATATGTTTTCGATGGCGGCCACGGTTTTAGAGTTATTAAAGGAAATGTAAAAAAGTGTCCTTCAAACGCGCCACACTTTCACACCCAGCCATCACCGAGCTAGTATGTTGTTCATGGCACTCCTTCCTAACGATGTACAACCATTTCCGACTGTACGAATTATTTCCCACGTCACCAGCGTAGTCGAGCACGTACGATTTGTAGAAGTTTTACCCTACAATTTTGTGAATTTTAATAGCATAAAATAAACAATTACTTCGTAGCATTTGTCGAACTTTTGGCTACGAAACTATTTTTCCTATAAGGGTCAAGTTTGGATACAATTATCAACGTAATTGACTTTAGTGTAACGTATGCAAAAGTCATTTTTCTATCATTACCGTCAAGGGCACGTTTAAATTAATAATGTTAACGAAATAGCCCAATATGCTGGTGGCGTATTAGCCCAATCAGTACTGACCAACAGAGGTCGAATATCGGGAATAGTTCGTGTAGTTGTAAATTTTTGTAGAGTGGTAGGAGGGAATGCTACGAACAAAATACTAGGTATCCTGACTGGTGAGGGATGAGCGTGGGGAGGTGGAGGTGCGTTTCAGGGTGACTTTTGTACGTTTTTCTCCAGCAACTCCAAAACAATGGCCTCCGGCGAAAACATATTTCAATAGAAAATGTAACTATGTTAAATTTTCTACAAAAAGGGCCATTTTTTGACTAATAGTTTTCACGTAGCGGGAGAGAGAATATGAAATTCTTGCGCGTGGTTTTTGGAAGTCAGATATAGCATTGTGAGACGCCATAAAACGATATGGATTTTAGGCAAGAAGTTCATGAAACCTCTAGAGATCACAGTTGAAAAACACATGAAGAAAAAGAAAAGTAGATACTGCAATGTCAGATCGACAGCAAGGTTATTACAGACACAGCAGTCGAACAGATTAGACAAGCTCAAGTGAATGAAGAATTCGTGGCCTCACTGAAGGTGTCAGCCCGATATTTACTTACAACAAAGGACGGTAAACATAAACCTGGATGGTCCCACGATGATTTCTCTCTGCCTCTTCTTGAATACGAGTCCAATGGTTCGTTCATTGGGTGAACTGGTTCGGTAAACAGTTGGAGACATGAAAGACGACCACCTCGGAACATTAAATGTTCACGTGTGTAATAGGCCGCACGACTCCCCCACGTTGCCGGTGTGAGTGAAGGTCGGGAGCAGAGCACAAGTGCGCCGCTGTGCGCTCCTGTCGCCAGTTTTTGCCCTCCCGGAGACGGACGGTGTAATTGTGCGGCGGCGCTATCGGCGGCGGCAAGTGTGTGCTCCACAAGGAGAGCGCTGTGTGCACCCGTGCGATAGGTCCGGCGGCTGCCCAGCTGCGTGCAGGCGGCCGAAGTCGGTCTGCGCGCCACCGAGGCGGTCGCAGCCAGCATTCGCCGATGTCTCTCAGAGAGCTGTCTCTTGCCGTAGTCCAGACATCCGACAGTTGACATCGGAAAGAAGCTGAGTGTCAGCAAGCGCTTTCTTTCGATAACGGCATCTCTCTGGGTGCAGTATATCCTCATCGTTTCTTCTGTCCACACATGTCGACCTTCGTTCTTTATTTTTCTACTCCGTAAAAAGGTGCATTTTTCCGCTTCTTAGCTTTAAAAACAAGGCCCAGGGCCTTGAAAATTACGATTCTTGTGTTGGTTTAGAGCTGGTCGTACACAAAAAATGGTAACTCCTACGAATCGAAAAGGAATGTAAATAAACATTAGACAGAGTATTTATATTTCTTTCTTGATGATGATGAGGTCCCATAATCCGAGGAGCTTAGGGGACGATGCGGGAGACCCTCACCGCTGTACTAGGCAAGGTCCTAGTGGAGGTGGTATGCCTTTGCCTTCCTCCGACCGTAATGGGGATGAGTGATCATGATGAAGACGACACAACAACACCCAGTCATCTCGAGGCAGGAAAATTCCATGACCCCGCCGGGAATCGAACCCGAGACCCCATGCGCGGGAAGCGAGAACGCTACCGCAAGACCACGAGCTTCGGACGTTTCTTTCTTAAAGTTCACTAACTATTATAGATGCTTAGTATGATTTTTTGATTTGTACAAATTTTGTTCGTCACTATGAAGTAAACCATTTCCTGAAGGTCCTCGTACGTGGACCTCTGATCGTAATACACATTTCTTAATTTCAACTTGGACTTCTAAAATGGGATATTCAAATAACTTGTTTCTGTACACAATAACAATGCTTGAAATATCAACTGATGAACAATTAGAATCTCTTTTTAATGACAGGAGTGAGGAGTTATCTGATTGGGAAGATGACGAATTCTCGTTTTTGACTGAAGATTGTCCAACTGAGCTTGATGAAACTGAGTGTTAAACAATAAGAACGTTAAGACGTCGTGCCAGTAGCTAGGACAAGTAGACATCCTTGTATAGTGAGTTTCACCGATAATGAAGATGTAAATGTCCATGTGAGTAAAAATCCAAGAAGGGCTGTAGTGCAACAAACTTGAGAAGTTAGGTTTTAAAATGTTGGCCATCTATCAAAATTTCTCGAGGCGAGGAATGCCTCAAAATTCCCGAAACCTAGCTGCAATTCCAAGATAAGAGACTTGTGCTTCCGATATGGAATTATTTACGTATTTTGAAACATAATTGTTTTGATGCTTATCGTAAAACTTGACCGTAGATTTATTCACTGGCAGTAGCAAATTACTACTTTCCAGAAATTATTGTATTAATATCATTTTCATGCATTTATGAAGTTGCGTTAGAGCATCAACAGAAACGAATGTTAGCATTTAGAATCCTATTTTCTGTGTGCATTGGGATCTATAGCTTTTTCAAATTTCCTGCGAATGTTTTTTATCTAGGGAGTGAAGAGGATAGATAATCAAATGAGGTTGCATCGTGCAGATGAATATACAAAAAATTTAATAATCTTATTCAACTGAGCTCGGTGGCACAGTGAACAAGTGGGTCCACGAGTGTTGGCGGGTGTTGGCCATCCCACCTTCAGCCGGCTACACTGGTTTACGTCCTCACTGATCTAGAAAATCACTGCACGTGAGTCCAGGGATGGAGTCATTAATGGGGCCTCGGCCGTTTCTTTCATACACCAACAAAAACTACGTTACATTTTGAATGACGACCACATCGAAAAGAAGTTCGTCGTCGCTTTTGCTATGACCAGTAGTTCGTCCTTCATTTAGTAATTTTATTTTCGTGACCGCGTATCTCATTATGTAGTTAACATGCCGATGTGTACAAACTTGGTGGTGGGAGAAGGGGCAGCGTAAGGAGTCGTGTATGCCGTTTGTTGCGAGCATAGCAGTTTGTGTTGATGGTATCGTGTTTTCTTATAGCCTGTCTACTGCTGCTATACCAACTATTTGGGTCTCAAATGAACAATCACCTTCATCTGTGAAAACCAATAAACCACCTAAAACGCATTGAAACTGTGTATTTACACGATTTAAGCCTTCAGTTAGATGTGTGGATGCTATCTGGATCTGCGTATAGTCTGTAAGCTGAAAGCGAGCAGTGAATTTGGTGCTGGTAATGGCTTTCTCCTGAAGAACGCCTGTCCTATCGTACGGGATGACTGAAAATCAGTTTTTCTTGTAGTAATGCGCGTCAGTGTACTCTGAGTTACGTTGATCCTTATTAATAAAGGAAGCTGTTCAGTCATAAAATTGCCGCCAGCTAAAAAGCTAATTTTACGAATACGCTACTATACTCATATAAATTGTTTTATAATTTTGGCTTTGAATTTTGTAATTTAAGGACCGTCTATCATTTTATAAGAATCTGAAGTGAGTGGTCGTTCGACGCGAAAATTAGTCTAATTTGCTTACTTTCATTCGCTTATGTCGTATGGTATTATATTTTGGGGTAACTTCCCATTCTAAAGGTATATAGCTCAGAAACGTGCGATTCTGGCAATAAGTGGTGCAAGTTCGCGAACCTCTTGTCGACCCCTGTTCACGAGTCTGGGTGTTTTGACATTGGCCTGTCAATATATATATTCCTTACTGTCATTTCTTGTAAATAGTAATAGCTTATTCCCAAGAAAAGGCAGCTTTCATTCGGTTAATACTCGGCTGAAATCAAAAATGCGTTTGGATCGGACTTCCTTAACTCTTGTGCAGAAAGGTGTGCAGTATACTGCTGCATCCATTTTCAATAAGCTACCACTCGAATTCAAAAATATTGGCAGTAATCCACGCGCTTTCAAATCGAAACTGAAGAATTTCCTCATGGGTCGCTCCTTCTATTCTGTCGAGGAGTTCCTTGAAAAATTAAGCTGATTCTTGTTGTATTGTTGATTGCGTTTACTTAAACTTATGGAATGACTTTTTTCGGGTTCATAAACATTTATTTTTATCTATTATTACTTTTATGTTGTAATTTCATGTACTGACACGTTCCATGACCTTGGAGGTTTGCTCCTCAATTTGGTCCTACGGAACTTGATGTATAAATAAATAGATAAATACCATTATATCGTCCGCCATTGTTCCCTGGTCTACCATAATTCAGAAGATGTATAGCATGTAAATGGAGTCACCCTGTACGACGCTCGGTCTGGCTGCGTTATTCTGGGTAATAATCACCTACAGCTCTGGGCAGGACACGGCGCGTCTCCATTCTCGAAATCAGCGTTCTTCGCGTCTTGACAAAATATGGATTCTTCACTAACGCCCGGTGATTTCATCCGTTGATAACAATCGACCCGTCGAATCCATCGCTGTTGGCGTGTTGTTGCGAGGCGATGTACCAGACACCGAGAGACAAAAAAACAAAAGAAAGAAAGAAAAAGACGCCGTGACATTATGCGTGTCTACATAGGCGTTCTCATTTTTTTTATTGCAATCGATGATGCAGTAATGTGGTTCTCTCCTTTCATCTTCTAGTGTTCCACTGACACTCGTCTTTCATTACGGTTCTCCTGCTAGCATTACCTCTAAAAAGGCTGAGGAGGTATCGCTACGGAGAACGTGGATGACAACTGGCCAAAGTGATACGCCCATTTTTAGAATAAAAGAAAAAAATAATCTCAGGAAAACTCTTTAAGTTTTCAAACGCTGCTCAGTTACCGCCCTAGCGATTTGCTTGTTCGCTGTCATTCCGTCCTGTAAACTGTAAAACTATCTCATCGAGTTTCCCGATCGCTTAAATTAGTCGTTACGCAAGAAATCTGTGCACGACGGCACTCTGATTGCTTCCCTGCTCCGTCACCGCTGACTTTGCAGTTGAAGGGCCCTTAAGCTCAAAGTGGAAAGAGAGGCCTTGTTGAAGACGTTATCAGAACCAAATTATTTGTGTCACTGCTTTGTAAAAGGTTATGCAGAGCTTAAGAAATTCAAGGCGTTTTCGGCAGACAAAGGCCAATTTAGTCCCTTCAGACCACATGCCCTGCCTCCCCACATATTTGCTAACTTAAGTATTTTTTAATTTATAGTAACATCAGATGTGACGAACAGCTTAAACCGAATAGACTGTACATGTTACACGAACTGTAATAACACTTTAGAGGCGGTGGAAACGTAAACGTGGAGAAGACTGCTGATGACTGAGCGAAAACAAGTAAAAGTCAACGGAAAAAGTTTTAATGTATTAAGAGAAGAAAAAATCCTATTCGAAGTAAATAAATGAAACTTTTGGTCACTGGTTCTTCTTTTTATTTACTTTTCGTTAGCTACCGATACAGTTCAGTGGGTTAGTTTGAAGAATAATATATTATTAGTGTCAGCTCTCTTGACGTAGAAACTAACGAGCTGAAGTGTCTTTCCATACCCCAGTGGCAGCATTTGGAAGAGCATTCAAAAAATGGTTCAAATGGCTCTGGGCACTACGGGACGTAACTTCTGAGGTCATCAGTCCCCTAGAACTTAGAACTACTTAAACCTAACTAACCTAAGGACATCACACACACCCATGCCTGAGGCAGGATTCGAACATGCGACCGTAGCGGTCGCGCGGTTCCAGACTGTAGCGCCTAGAACCGCTCGGCCACTCCGGCCGGCTCAGAGCACTCCCTGCACTTCTTCAAGGACCCATCTTTTGACATATAGTAGAGTATGCCTTTGAAGTTACAGTATTCTTTCTCAGATATAATATTCTGGAGCAAATGTACTCGAAGAGGTGATTTTCTTAGCGATAACAGGAAAAGAATTCGACTCAAGTCATTCATTGACGGGAAACACGTTGCATAATATCAGAACGACCGGGAGAGAGAAGAAGAAAATAATGAAGTGCAGCCTCGGCGGCGGTGATCTCGTAGTTGGCTGCCGCGACGCGCTCCCGCCCTGCCCTGGACTCCAGCAACTGGGGAGGCGGCGCCACGTACACACACTTGCCATCGGGACCGCCGTCGGCAATTGGCCTCCTCTGCTCGCCTCGTTGGCCTTTCCCGCCGCGGGCAATCGGCGAGCTTTTTAATTAGCAACAAATGTTTAATTGCGAGGTCCGGCCCTTGAATCAAATGCACGTTTTTCTGGCCTTTTTTGTTTTTTTTATTTCGCTCGGCCCGCCCGGCCGCTCGGGATTTCAGGCGTATGCCGCCAATATTGCAGTCCACTTTTGTCCTCTGCGGCTGTGCATATTTTATGAGCGGTATCATTTATTTTTACCGCAGCGCTATGCCTTGTATTTACACAAAAAATGAAGCCGGCCGCGACACGTCCCGCGCCCGCCGGCTTTCGCCGTTGTTCGCCCGCGACAGGTCCCCGAGCGATTTCTTCGTTTTGTCAAAAAATTATACCCGCAAATTGTTCGGCTCTCCAAAGGCGTTTATTAAATCAACAATAATATCTGGTGCCAGAGACAAATAATTAAATGATTCCGTTCGGACGCAGACATTGCCAGGAAAAATAAATTTGATTTCTGATTGCCTCTTGTTTAAAAGTGTTTCGAAAATGCATGGCGTAGAGGAGTTGTTGAATAGAAGTATCAGCAATTGACTACCATTTTTATGGCAAACGAATATGCGTATACAATGTTTATCAGCATTTTCTGTCAGACATGGATATCTTTTTCGTCAGCTTTTCAATGCTCTCCGTGGCTTGTGCATACTTCTCTTATCTTTAAATGACAATCATAATTATTTGAAATAGTGGTGCCATGTAATCATCAGAATGAGGCGGCGCAAAACGCCCTCAATTTACCTCAATATGCAACAAACTAGTCACTTGGTGATTGTCACATGTAACTATCGTGCACATTTTCACTCAAAGGCTGAAATAATTGTTATTTATGATCTTCAGTCCGAAGACTGGTGCAAGCAACTCTCCATGCTACTCTATCTTTTGCGAGCCTCTTCGTCCCCGAATAGCTACTGCAACCTACATCTTTCTGAATCTGCTTACCGTACTCATCTCTTGGTCTCGCTCTACGATTTTTACAGCCCACACTTCCCTCCAATACTAAATTGGTGATCCTATGATGTCCTAGAATGTGCCCTACCAACCGATTCCTTTTTTGGGTGCAGTTACGCCACTAATTTCTTTGCCGCGCGGGATTAGCCGAGCGGTCTCAGGCGCTGCAGTCATGGACTGTGCGACTGGTCCCGGCGGAGGTTCGAGTCCTCCCTCGGGCATGGGTGTGTGTGTTTGTCCTTAAAATAATTTAGGTGAAGTTGTGTGTAAACTTAGGGACTGATGAGTTTAGCAGTTAAGTCCCGTAAGATTTCACACACATTTGAACATTTTTGAACTAATTTCTTGTCTCCCAATTCCGTTCACTACCTCGTCATTAGTTATGCGGTCTGCCCACCTAATCTTCAGAATTCTTCTGTAACACCACATTTAAGAGGCTTCTATTCTCTTCTTATATAAACTGTTTATCATCCATGTTTCACTTCCGTAAATGGCTACACTTCAGACAAATACTTACAGAAACGATTCCTAACAGTTAAATCTGTATTCTGTGTTAACAAATTTCTGTTCTTCAGGAACGATGTTCTTGACATTGCAAGGCTACATTTTATATCCTTCAGCGACTATCAGTTAATTTGCTGCTCAAATAGCTAAACTCATCTACGGTTTGAAGTGTCTCGTTTCCTTATCTAATTCCCTCAGCATCAACTGATTTAATTCGACTACACTCCACTGTTATTGTTTTGCTTGCGTTAATGTTAATCTTACGCCCTCCTTTCAAGTCTCTCCTTTCCGTTCAAAGTGCTCTTCAGAGTCCTTTCCCGTCTCTGGCAGAATTGCGATGTCATTGGCGAACCTCAAAGTCTTCATTTCTTTTCTCTGAGCATTAATTCCTACTCCAAATTTTTCACTGGTTTCCCTTACTGCTTGCTCAATGTAGAGATTGAATAACATCGAAGATAAGTAACAAACCTGTCTCACTCCCTTCTCAACCGGTGCTTCAGTTTTACGGCCCTCGGCTCTTGTACCTACGAGCATGCAATTACAATTTAATGTTGTTATTGCTGAGATCTTCAGTCCGAAGACTGGTCTGATACGTCTTCCGATACCAGGCTATCCTGTGCAAGCCACTTCACGTCAGCAAAACTACTGCACCCTGCACCCAGTGTAATCTGCTTGCCACAGTCCAGACATGCTCTCTCGCAACAATATTTGCCGTTCACACTTCATTCCATTATGAAATCGACCATTCCTTTAGCCGGTCGGTGTGGCCGTGCGGTTCTAGGCGCTTCAGTCTGGAACCGCGTGACCGCTACGGTCGCAGGTTCGAATCCTGCATCGGGCATGGATGTGTGTGATGTCCTTAGGTTAGTTAGGTTTAAGTAGTTCTAGGGGACTGATGACCAGAGATGTTAAGTCCCATAGTGCTCAGAGCCATTTGAACCATTTTGAACCATTCCTTTATTCCTAAGGATGAGTCCAAAGCGATTCCTTCTTTCTGTCAAGTTGTACCATAAATTTCTTTCGTCCCCTATACAGTTCAGTGTCTCCTCGTCAGTTCTCCGATTATCCACTTACTATCCAGAATTCCTCTGTAGCATCACATTTTAAAAGCTTTTTTTTGTTATCTGAACTGCTTACCGTCCACGTTTTACTTCCACACAAGGCTACACTCCAGACCTATTCCTTTAAAAAAGGCTTTCAAACACTTAAATCGACATTAGATGTTAACAAATCCTCTTTTCCAGTCTGCAGTTTATATCTTCTATGCTTCGGTCATACATTATATTGCTGCTCAAATAGCAAAAGTTGTCCATCACTTTTACTGTCTCGTTTTTGTCTCTAATGCCCTCTGCATCACCTAATCTAAGACACAAAGAAATTAAAGCCACTACCTGGCAATGGGGAAAGTTGAAAATTTGTGCCGGACTGGGATTCGAACCTGCGTCTCCTGCTAACTAGGTAAACGCACTGACCACTACGCCATCCGGACACAGTGGTCACCACAACCGTACGGACTACCTTGAGTCGCTTCATTCTCGCGACATCTCGCCGATTCGCGGAAGAGTTCAAGTTTCGTATGCATCTACACTGAAAGCATCATTGGTCGTCAGCGCTTTCATTATGTACACCTGATTTAATTCGACTACATCCTATTACCCTTGTTGTACTTTATTAATTTCATCGTCTTGTAATCTGTTTGCAAGATACTACTCTTCCAAGTCCTTTGCCGGCTCTGAATGAATTACAGTCTGACTGGAAAATGTGTGCCTTTTTATTTGTGATGCCTGAACATTAATTCCATGTCCAAATTTCTTCTTGGTTTCTACACAGCTTGCTCGGCATACAGACTGGATGATACTGCAGTTAGGATACAACCTTGTCTCACTCCCTTCTCAACTACTGGCTCCCTTTTACATCTTAATGTGATCTAGAAAATCAGACCCCGTTCCTGAGTTTTGTTTCCAATATTAAAACGCTATAATTAACATTTTACGGCAGAGTTCATCAGATGGTATGAGAAGCATACCTGTTAAAGTGACGTTGACTTGTCATCATTACGCTGCCAGAGCGGCAGAGGTCAGCTGCCGTAAAATGTGGGGCTGCAGCAGTGTCAACAACACCAGCGGGCGCAAGGCGCGCCCGGCCGCTTTTTCATTTCTTAATTGCACTGCGGGCGCCGTCGAACAGCCGTGCCGGAGCCGGAGCTGCTGCAATTGGTGTGCAGCCAGCATGCCACGGCGTCACGCGAGCCGGCCGCCGTTCGCGCCGCACGCTGATTAAATAAGCATTACAGTCCTCCGCTCTGGTCGTTACCTACTTTTCTGATCTTTTATGAAAATTAGCGTCGTTTTGCGTGACAGGAGCGTCGTTCTCTCCGCCTGCGTGACAGCCAGTCGAAACGCTCAGTTTCCATAACTAATGCAATATTCTGAAAGATACGAGCAGCCGGAAGGCTACTGTGATCAGCTCCGTATCCTCATTGTTTCACCAATCCGTGGTGGCCAAACTGTTCAACACCTCGCGAATCGAGCACGTATTAAGTATCTGAAATAAAATAAACGAATACATGTATCATAAAAAAAACTTCATGAACTAGTGTCTGATGAAGATATTTTCGAGGTCCGACAAGAACAGATCGCGAATTCTGATGTTATTATGACTTTATTTGTTTCTGGTGTATTGATGGCCTACTGTTTTTGACCTTGAACTTTGCTTTACGCTATGACTCACGAGGGGCGTTCAGTAAGTAATGCGGCACTTTTTTTCAGAAAGCAGATTGAGTTTAGTCAGGATTTCGATAAAACATATTACTCCTCACTCTCTTTGTTACAAATCCGCATTTGTCAACATAATCTCCGCTCAGTGCGACGGCCTTTCGCCACGTTACTGGAAGGGTCTGTATGCCCGCGTGAGACCACTCTACTCGTCTGCATTGGAGCCAACGTCTTGCTGCGTCAATAACCTCCCCATCATCTACGTACTGCTCCCCGCCGAGTGCATCCTTCATTGAGCGAAGCAGACAGAAGTCGGAAGGCGAGGAATCCAGCAGGTGCACGCCTCTGAGTACTCGAATTGGTAGACGAATGTGTCAGCACTACCTACAGAGATGTCGAGTTGAGCAACGAGGTCTTCGATCACCTTGACTAAGAGTGTCCGCACGTTCCAACACTGCAGGAGTCACAGCTGTGTGCGACCAGCCGGCACCCGGGAGATCGGACAGGTTTGTGCAACATTCTTGTGATGCTGACACACGCCTTGCCCAACTACTCCACGTGCTCTTGTTCACTGTAATGTCTAAGTAGACATTCGTAAGCACCTATGAATATCTGCGATGGTCTGGTCTTCCGGCAAAAGGAACTCAATGACAGCTCTCTGCTTGGAACGCACCTTCGTTGTAGACGCCATTTTGGAGGCATCGTAAGCGCCGCCACCTATCATAGCTTCATGAAACTATACAGGATGAAGTGGGAATATTACACGATGTCTCACAACAATTCCACATTTTTTCAACCGAAATACGCGTATGAAAAAATATATTGCATTACTTATTGAAGGCCCCTCCTATTTCACCAAACATCTTCGAAGTCAGGGCTTCTGGACGAGTTGTTTACTACATATGTATCCTACTGATCCACCGAGTGGCAAAAAATGGCGGAACCCCTGCACAGTTTGACGGGAAACAACATTAAAAAATGTTATGAGTTGTGCAAGAACTGAATTCAGACACGCGTGGATCCAGATTGGTCGCATTTTGAAGAGGTCGTCCACTGTATGAACATAACTGGTAAGCACAAAAATTTGTTGACTTTGTCTCATTTGCTTTTTGACGAATGTCTTATACCTTCGTTTGGCAAAAATAAGAATTGCGTCCGAAGCTGCTAACGCATGTTAGTGTGCAGTCGCTCGAACAGAGGGAGCCATTTCGAGTCCTGGCGGCAGGTCACATTTTCGTCCCCAATATTTGACACAGAAAAGCACTGAAGAAGGTAGATGAGGTGGAGCGGAGAGTGCGGTTCTGGTGTACAGTTGTGATCACTAGAATGTGCTGCCGAACAGGTGACCGGGTTACATCTTAAAGCGTTGCGCAGTGTGTCAAGGAGCAAGGTTAAATGTCATTGTTGATACTCAAAGGCTAAACGCGCGAGAACATGTGAAACTCTGCGCTCCTGTGTAAGCTGTTGCAATAAGCTACAAGGGGAGTTCAATATGTAAGATAGCACATTTGTTTCTCGGCCAGTTCAGGTTGAAAAAATTTGGAATCTGTTGTGGGTCATCGTGGAATATTCCCTCTTCAGACCTTATAGTGTCACTAAGTTCCGATAGGTGGCAGTGCTATACATATCCATCAAAATGACAATTTTATTTTTAAATTTTTGGTAAGGTCTTATGGGACCAAAGTGCTGAGGTCAACCCTAAGCTTACACACTACTTAATCTAACTTAAACTAACTTACGCTAAGGATAACACACAAACCCATTCCCGAGGGAGGACTCGAACCTCCGTCGGGGGCAGCCGGGCGGACCGTGACAAGGGGCCCAGACCGCTCGGCTACCCCGCGCGCCATCAAAATGGCGTCTAGAACTGGGGTAACGGAGGTGCGTTCTAGGCAGAGAGCGGTCATTGAATTCCTCTTGGCGGGAAACCAGAGCATATCAGATACCCATAGGCGCTTGCAGAATCTGTACGGCGACCTCGCATGAAAGCGTGTTGAGTCGTTGGGCAAGGCGTTATGTCACCATCGTGGCAAGATCGCGCAAACCTGTCCCATCTCCTGCGTGCTGCCCGATCGCACACAGTTATGACTACTTCGGCGTGTTCGTCGCCTTAAAAATGCAAACCATCTTCTTTCCGATGACAGCGCCAGGCTTCTCACAAGTCTGCGCATAATGCTGAATAAAACCAATCTGCTCTCAGAAAAAAAATGTGTGACATTACTTACTGAACGCCCCTCAGACATGTCGATACCGACATGCAGTCTCGTCCTCCCTTTCATTCGTGTCTTAAACAAAAACATAAAGTATCACAGCACAGCACGAGCACCGGCTTGATGCTGCAGTCTGGAACCGCAAGAGCGCTACGGTCGCAGGTTCGAATCCTGCCTCGGGCAAGGATGTGTGTGATGTCCTTAGGTTAGTTAGGTTTAACTAGTTCTAAGTTCTAGGGGACTAATGACCTCAGCAGTTGAGTCCCATCGTGCTCAGAGCCATTTGAACCACCGGCTTGATACAGTTGACGCTTCAGTCACCGGTCGTAGGGAGGCAATGGTAAATTACCTGCTGTAGGACGTTGTGAAGGCAACACTGCCTAAGGACCTGCTTTGGCACGGTGCGTAGTATTGAATAAAATCACTCGTACAATGACTCATCGAAATCGTAGTCGCATATTTTCGACAACACAATATCGTTGTGAATTCATTACATTGTTCGCTCGTGCGTTGAAACCGTGATTTGTTACTGTAGTGAAGTAAATATTCATGAGTTCATTATACCATGTGTAGAAGGAGAAAATGAGAGACCTCTCTGACTTCCATTGAGTGCACGATCTCAGAAATAAATTTGTTCCAATTGCCGGCCGTAGTGGCCGTGCGGTTCTAGGCGCTACAGTCTGGAGCCGAGCGACCGCTGCGATCGCAGGTTCGAATCCTGCCTCGGGTATGGATGTGTGTGATGTCCTTAGGTTTATTAGGTTAGGTTAGTTCTGAGTTCTAGGCGACTGATGACCTCAGAAGTTTAGTCGCATAGTGCTCAGAGCCATTTGAACCATTTTTTTTGTTCCAATTATAGGAGGAAGGAAACATGTTGATCCTTACACTGCTGCTTAAGGTATTTTCTGAGGAAAGGCATACTTAGGTCATCAACTATACATTCAGAGATTCGTTCTTTGTTTGTCGACGTTTGACGTTTTTCTCATGTGGCAAAGAGTATGTAAACAAAAAATGTAAACCAGACCGGAACGGTAACAGGGGAAACCTTTGGACAATTCCCATCCGCTCCAAGTAACCTCCAAGAAGGCAGGAGGAGAGGACACTAGTGTCGGAACAAACTCAGTTGAACAGGAAGGGGAAGGAAATCGTCGTGGGTCTGCCCGAAAGAACTGTGCCAGTACCCGCCTCTAGTGACTTGGGAAAACCATGATGACGGGAGGAGGTTCTAATTCTAAAAAAACCCGCTGCAGGAAACTAGATTGTATCCTACTACGCTAAAGGATGGGATGCTGTGGTTATGTTCGCTAATTTTATGAAAATATTTGAGTAAAAAGTAGTAAAGTACACAGCACTGTAGTAATCATGTAGAACAGTTTAGTACGTAGCACGGCCCCTTTCTGTTTCTAGACGAGAAGTTTAAATGCAGAAGTGAATAAAAAATAGTGCAGTGATAGATAGCTAAGATCTCTAAATGCAACTGGTTTAAAGTTATCTCAACGCGAAACAAAGTCCCTAAATTTTAAGGGAAGTCTAGAAATAATTTTGTCAAGCTTTGCTGTATGCATAAGTCTACATATGAAAATAAACTGTTGAATCCTGTGTCTGTACTGAAAGAAGTTACTGAGAGGAGTTTGTTTCCAATCACTGCTCGCTAATGTTGCAAATATGCTTGAAGAATGACTGTGCTCCTCTCCAACCCTGAAGTTATAAATCGAGACTATATTTAGGTTTTTCTGTGACTGCAGACTGAGAGTTAAGGGGATGCCAGAGTGTTTCCTCTGTGACGACCGCCAGCCCTCACAATTAACGCTTTAGCCTGACCTGAGGAAAATGTGTTTATCGCATTCTTCTACTAGCCAACAGTTGTTTAAGACAATTACACAAAAAAGTGATATAGTCGAGGATCCACCTCCAATTTCAAAAGAGACTACACATGTTTTCTTGTGTAACTTGAGACAAGCATAGCATTAATTTGAAGTGGCGCTTCAAATCATGTCTACCACTATGGTAATAAAAGTAACAACGCGGGAATAAAATAGTAAAACATTAACGTCTTCTTTCTGTATTGCAATTTTTTTTTGTGAAACGATGCGGATTGAGTAGCTCAACAGAAACCCCAACTGGAAACGGTGTCTCAGCACAAGCAGAGTTTGGATTTCCCCTTCACGGAGTATACTGCTGAAGGCACTCGCAGAAGCCGGAAACCAGACCGGAACGGTAACAGGGGAAACCTTTGGACAATGCCCATCCGCTCCAAGTAACCTCCAAGAAGGCAGGAGGAGAGGACATTAGTGTCGGAACAAACTCAGTTGAACAGGGAGGGGAAGGAAATCGTCGTGGGTCTGCCCGAAAGAACTGTGCCAGTACCTGCCTCTAGTGACTTGGGAAAACCATGATGACGGGAGGAGTTTCGTTGGCGCATATTGAAAATTGTGTCAAGTTCACCCTCACAAAATGTTGGGAGGCCAGTTTCAGCTTAAGCTTAGCTGCAGTAACGAAATAACTTTTTCTAAAAGTACTGCCAATTCACCACCTTAGGAAATTATGTCAGTTAATATGGAACTTTCTCTTGGACAGTAACGGAAAAATAAGATTAGAAAAACCTGCATGACTCTGAAAATATCCGCTACGTAGCTTAATAAACACGTTTTAAAACGCTAAAAACATTCAACGTTAGTCAAAATAACAATAATAAAAATAATACAGAAACCCAATATATAAGAGGTAGCGCCCGCATCTCGTGGTCGTGCGGTAGCGTTCTCGCTTCCCACGCCCGGGTTCCCGGGTTCGATTCCCGGCGGGGTCAGGGATTTTCTCTGCCTCGTGATGGCTGGGTGTTGTGTGCTGTCCTTAGGTTAGTTAGGTTTAAGTAGTTCTAAGTTCTAGGGGACTTATGACCACAGCAGTTGAGTCCCATAGTGCTCAGAGCCATTTGAGCCATATAAGAGGTAGCGAGAGTCACAGAGCGGCCGGAAGTGTTTCCTTGTCTTCACCCGAAAACTTCTAACTACAAGTGAGAGGATCACGTCAAAGTAATAATGATAGTAAAAGTAAAGGAAGGAAAGACGATTAGAATTTAACGTCAGAGGACAGAGTGAGGTGGTGCAGTGTTTAAAACACTGGACTCGCATTCAGGAAGATCAGGATGCAATTCCGCGTCCGGCGATAAATATTTAGGTTTTGTGTGGTTTCCATAAACATAAATATCTGAACGATTTGCTTTCCCATCCTTCGACAATCTGCGCTTGCGCTCCGTCTCTAACGATCTTGGGACGTTAAGCGCCAATCTTCCTTCGACGTGAGCCTACATGCATCGGGTGCACGTAAGACTGTCTCCATTACTATGAATATATACTGTTTTTTGAGAGTTTTTTTAATTACACGCCCGTAATAGACAGCAGTGAACTCTTAGCGACACAGTGACATTATTTCGCGATAGGTGGCAAATTATATAACATTTTAACTTTTAAAAGAAATAAATGTATTGGTTTTCTCTTCAGTAGAGACAGACGATCGCAACAATACGACGCTAAGCATCAAGGGGTCAATAACGGTGTGACATTCACAAGTTAAATGATTCGAAAGAACAGCACTTATGTTGTTACATCAGAAAAGTTACAAAACACAATGACAGCAATAAATAAGACGGTACACTCCTCCAACCGTATTACCGCTCCGCATTTTCTTCCACGTAACAATGATGCCACCAAAACTGCTAGCCAAGTATTCGAGAAGAGACGGGATGTAAGAGCCGAAGTATTTTCGCAATATTAATGTTAATACATTTTTTACCTGTGCAACCGAAGAGCTGTATTTTCAAGTAATATTATAAACTTAACTAACCTAAGGACATCACACACATCCATGCCCGAGGCAGGATTCGAACCTGCGACCGTAGCGGTCGCGCGGTTCCAGACTGAAGCGCCTAGAACCGCGCCGGCTCCAAAATTAATACTTGATCATCTGCTAATGGTACGGAATCTGCTCTGCGTTACCGTGTTCTTCTTACATTTAGCTCATGCTGCATGGCAAACGAAACGTAGAAAAGCCACATTACGATACAGAAAATACTCAAAATTTTGGGTGCTTTTCTAAAACTTTTCTTTTCGATACCACATAGTGCTTAATGAAACGTTAGTGCCGACCAAGTTACGGAGGACGAGTGTTTTGGACTTCATGGTTTGGTGCTAGGGTTGTTAGAGCGAGAGCGAACGTTTCTCTCAGCGTGAACGTCTCTGTCCTTCCTGGCGTAAATCCAACCGTGCGCGCGTCGCTGATTTGTGATAGAGCGCATTTACTTTGTCTTAACTTCGTGGCCGAATGCCTTCCAGTCGCTATAACCGTCAGCCTAGCAGAGGGATACCTCGTGGGAGATCCGTATGTCAATCGTACTGTGTGTTTTATTGTTTTAATTGTTTGCGTATCGAATTATCTGAGGCAGAGAGTAGGGGTCGGCCCGGCTTTGGCCTAAGCGAGCGAGAGAAACCGCCAAACAAGCATTCAGGCTGGCCAGTGTGCTGGAGCAACAGTCGTTAGTCCGCCATGCAGATTACATCCAAGACTGGCTCACCTCTCTGTGTAGCAACCTAGGGCGCTGTGTGTTAAGCTGTACAACCAGGTCACCTCAAAAGGTGTAACGTACGAAGTGTGCTCAAAAAGTAACGTGAGTTTTTTATTTTTGCGGACTTTTTACATCCGATTTATAATTTTTTATCTTTTTGGTACACATGTTCCTGATGTATATTTGCATGTTCAGCTATTTTGAATATTGAGTTTATTGTTGACTGTCGAAAAGATGATACGTGTTTTGGAGCACTCGGCGAATTTTTACTTACGAAAAAGTTTCAGCAAAGAATTTACATTAAATTTTGCTTGAAAATGGAATTATGTGCTACACCTCACTCGAAATGTTGATTGTGGCATTTGGCGAATTTACTATGAGTCAGACAAGAGTTTATGAGTGGTATAACCGTTTCAAAGAGGGTCTAAAAGAAGTTGCAGATGACTACCGCCCTGGACTCCCTAGCACATTAATTACTGACGACAATGTGGAATAAGTAAAGAAAAAGGCCCTGGAAAATTACCGAATCACCATCAGAGAGGTTGCTGATGATGTCGGCATATCCTCTGACCCATGCCAAGCATTTTTTTCGGATGTTTTGGGCATGAAACCTGTAGCAGCATAGTTTGTTCCAAAACTGTTGAATTTCGACCGAGAAAGACGTCACGCAAACATCGCTCAGTAATTTCTGAATGAAGTCGACAACGATCCAGAACTTCAAAGGACGGTGACGAAACATGGATATACGGGTATGATGTCGAAACCAAGGCCCAATCGTCCCAACGGAAACTGCCTGGTGAGAGAAAAAAATTTATGGTAAGGTCTTATGGGATCGAACTGCAGATGTCATTGGTCCCTAAGCCTACACACTACTTAATCTTGCTTAAACTAACTTACGCTAAGGACAACACACACACCCATGCCCGAGGTAGGACTCCAACCTCCGACGGGAGGAGCCGCACGGACTGTGACAAGGCGCCTGAGACCGCGCGGCCATCCCGCGCGGCTCTGGCGAGAGAGAGATAGAGAGAGAGAAGGGAACAAAACGACAAGTTCCATCAGTTGTGAAGGTTGTTATCAATATTTTCTTCGATTATAATGGGATAGTGATCGTGAGTTTCTGTCTCACGGTCTTACGGCCAGTAAGGAATACTCTCCGGAAGTTATGCGCCGTCTACGTGAAGCAGTCCGAAGAAACCGACCAGAATTGTGGCAAAAGCACTCGTGGAAATTTAATTATGATAACGCTTCCGCTCACAACTCAAAGTTGGTTCGTGATTTTTTTGGAAGAAAACAAAACCGTTTTGTTGCCTCAGCCACCGTATTCGCCAGACAAGACGCAATGCGTCTTCTTTCTATTCCCGAGGCTGAAGAGAACCGTGAAAGCACGTCGTTTTGCGACCATCGAGGATGTGAAAACAGAATCGTTGCATGAGCTAAACACCATAACGATAAGTAAGTTCCAGAAGTGCTTCCAAGATTGGAAGGAAAGTTACAGAAGTGTATTATGTCTGAGGGGGATTGCTTTGAAGGAACAAAGTTGATGCTGATGATGAACAAATAAAGATACTTTAAGAAACACAAAAATTCCTGTTACTTTGGAACCTTGTACATTTCGAAAAGCACAGTCCTCAAGTTTTTTCCAGTGAACAAAATGTTCACTAAGGAGATATACGTTTTTTTCCCTATCGAGGGCCGGCCGGAGTGGCCGTGCGGTTCTAGGCGCTACAGTCCGGAGCCGCGTGACCGCTACGGTCGCAGGTTCGAATCCTGCCTCGGGCATGGATGTGTGTGATGCCCTTAGGTTAGTTAGGTTTAAGTAGTTCTAAGTTCTAGGGGACTGATGACCACAGCAAATGGCTCTGAGCACTATGGGACTCAACTGCTGTGGTCATCAGTCCCCTAGAACTTAGAACTACTTAAACCTAACTAACCTAAGGACATCACACACATCCATGTCCGAGGCAGGATTCGAACCTGCGACCGTAGCAGTCACACGGTTCCGGAGTGCGCGCCTAGAACCGCGAGACCACCGCTGCCGGCGATGACCACAGCAGTTAAGTCCCATAGTGCTCAGAGCCTTATCGAGGAAATGTCTTGTGTACATCCATATAACAGGAGAAGAACTTGAGCAACTGCGCTATATTACTATGAATGCGATAAACGTGTGCTCGGAGTCCGCAGTTCGCCGTAAATTGGGTGTGTGTATTTGGCTTGGACTTAGGTGGCAGAAACTGCAGCTGCGGTCACTGTAGAGTCGGAGGCGACGGCGAGCGCGGCCGTAGCAGAAGAACGAGCGCAGGTCTGTCGCAGGTCTGCAACTGGCAGCCGGCGCCGGCGCTTTACGACCGCAACAGGTAGCAGGCAAGCCGCGTGGCCCCGCCGTAAACACGTGTAGCCGGCCGGCCGGAATATCCAGCTGACGTTGCGCCACTCGCTAAGCACAGAAAGACGCCAGCCTCGCCAACGTTGGCCCCTAAACCCTGCTCGGGAAAACCCGTTCTGTGAGATGCTTCTCGAGTTGACAGTCCTGACCTTATTACCCAGTACTTGCCTGCGGCAAGACAGAAGTGCGGGTCAGTTTAATATTTCGTCGACTGAGATGGATCGTCCTGTTTGTGGACATATCTCGATGCTTGCGTGGAGCGGACATAACAATGGAGCAGACAGATATCAACTAGCAGTACGAGGCCGAAGCCCCGGCTAGTACACTACTCATTAGTGTGTTGCTTACGAAACCGTACTCGGCACGGAGCGAATAGATTCAGCACGATACATTTATCGTAGGTTTCATTACTAACATCACTTTTTTTTGGAAACTCGTGCAGTCGCATTTAGAAAGACAAAGCTTCGAACATAACCATTTTTCAATGTAGGACACGAAAGCAAGAAGACCTTTACTGTGCTCTCATTGTTCGTATTACGGCAGCAAAGCACACGAGGGCTATTCGGAAATTAAGGTCGCGAAATGGAAACCACAGACAAAATCCGATGAAGCCTTGCACAGATGTGTTTGGGCAGTGTTTCTAGTACGCCCGTCGATCGCGGCACAATCGCTCCTTTCATTTCTGAGCGTACAGAGAGAACGCAAAGATGCCTAGATACATTGTGTCTCCCGCAAAGTATGTGGGCTTGGTTGAGACACTTGGTCTGATGTCATGCAGCCCACATAACGTAAATGCCATGCGTTTCTTTCCTGTGACAATTCTCGGCCGCTGTCTGCAAGGGCAATGAAGATTCTCCTGCAGCGTTTTCTATGGGAAGTGTTTGATCGCCCACAATACAGCCTGTAATTGGCTCCCCTTGAGTTTCATCTAGGCTTACATGAACCGATGGCAATGATGAGAACATTGTGACGCAGAGAAAGAACTGTAGACCAGGGTAGAGAATCTGCGGAAAGCACAGGCGGCTGCCTCCTGTGACGAGGGTATTGGCTCTGAGCACTATGGGACTCAACTTCTGAGGTCATTACTCCCCTAGAACTTAGAACTAGTTAGACCTAACTAACCTAATGACATCACACACATCCATGCCCGAGGCAGGATACGAACCTGCGACCGTAACGGTCTCGCGGTTCCAGACTACAGTGCCTAGAATCACACGGCCACTCCGGCCGGCGACGATGGTATTCGAACTACACTACGACAAATGTCTAAGTCGGAGCGGCGACTATGTAGAGAAGTAGCTGGAAATTGTAGGTAACTTTTGCAAATAAAGCCGTTTTGATTTTCATAGTGGTTTTCATGTCGCGACCGATCGGACTTCACTTTCCGAACAGCCCTCGTATAAACCGTTAACGTACCTTATAGTAAAATATACAGCACACTGCAGACTATCCTTGCATATCACTGAGCGACGGGAAAAAAATGCTGAACTGTTGCTTACTTATGTAAGTAAGCTGTAGCTGTGACATGTAAATCAGGTGACGGCAACGTTTTTCAAAGTACCAACTTTCTTTCTAATTTGCTGGGTTTCATTTAACTGGTAGAAACGTTTATAGCAATGGGCAATGCAGTGATAGTTTATTATTGAGATTGTTGGTACAGTGTACTGAATGTTATTCATGTTGATGGGATCTACGTAGCCCGATGCTTTACCCGCTGTGTCCGTAGATCGTGGTCTTGCGGTGGCGTTTTCGCTTCCTGCACTCGGGGTCCCGGGTTCGATTCCCAGCGGCGTCAGGGATTTTCATCTGCCTCGAGATGACTGGGCGTTTGTATTGTTCTCATCATTTCATCATCATTCCTGAAAGTGGCGAGATTGGGCTGATTTCTAGGGGCGCTGATAATCGCGCAGTTGAGCGCCCCACAAACCAAACATCATCATCATATACCCATTGTTTGGCTGTACAGTTTTAATATACTTTTCACATCACGCAGTCAGTACGTAACAAGAGAAAGAAGTTGAGCAGAGCTGAAATATTTGTAGCCTACCACTTCTGACGAATGGCAATTTCGTGCGTGTTGTTATATAGTGTCTTCAAGAACGTCGTATACGTTTGTGCTGTTCGTGCCGCTCAATTCAGAAATAATCCTAGGCTATGTGTAAATGAACCTGAATGGCAGATTCCACTTTTGTGGAAAGTTATTTGTTATTCCACTACGAAACGATCTCAAAGAAACGAAAATAAACATTTATGTTTATTGCGAATTTTATTTATGTACATTTGCCAGAAATGTATTTTGCGTTGGATATGCAGCTTTGTTTTTACAGTGTTATGAAACCAAAGTACGAAAACCCTGCAACTGACTACGTAGGGCTTGAATGGTTGACATAAAATTACTACGTATTGCTTAATTAGTTGTATTCAAGACTAGTATTTAAGACAGAACGTAGTCTAGCATCAGAGTGAGAAAATTGAACTACAAAATACTTCAGTAAAAGGGACTACTAAAACTCTAATTCACTCCACGGGTCTCATGTATGGTCGAAACAGTGACTACTGGAACCAACTTGTCCATGTGATTTTCGGTAAAATCATCTGCACCCTCCAAATCTGTCTGATTTAACCACTCTAAATCGTTGTCGCACGCAGAAGCTCGACGTATAACAATCCGTGAGGGTGGCACTTTGTGGACCGCACGCCGGTGTTGTAGAGCGCTTGTGATGGATGAAGAGTGGACACCGCATATACTACAGCACCTCTTTTGTAGTAAATACAACATTCAGAACCATCTTCAGATCTGATATTTAAGTTACAGGAGTAACCCGTCCAATTCAGCAACTTTCACATGCTACGTCACATCGATCGATGTGACGTAGCATGTGAAAGTTGCTGAATTGGACGGGTTACTCCTGTAACTTAAATATCAGATCTGAAGATGGTTCTGAATGAACCGAAACCGGTCATATGAGTAATAAAAAAAAATTTGCAATCAAGACGGATATTAAGTAACATTATAAAATCACTGATTGCGGTTGTCCCATAAGACATTATGTCTGTTTTTGCAAAGTAAATACAACACGTCGCTGCCACCGCAACGTTCGTCCAGTCGCTCGTTTGGCTGGCCGAGGGGCTACTGTATTACTTTGTGGCGTTCGCATAACCACGATAAATACTATTGTGTAGAATTTAGCCATATTTTAGTGGAGAAACATGTTTATTCACTTTAACCCAGTTTTCTCTCAATTTTACACTGTTTCTTGCAGAAAAAAATTACATGGTGTTTCCCCCACGTGAGACCGGGTGAGATTCGGGTCGACCCCCTGCCTCCCCCCACCCCGCCCCCTAAGCAGCTCACGCAGTTAATGTAGGACTCCTAATTTGCTTTGACGAGACAATAAATACAATTACATTCATTATTTATCGCAATAGATTCCTTTTTCCGAGGGGTAGAGGACCACAGTGTGTCTCAGTCCTTAAAACTTCGCAGAATCTGTTGAGGGCTTAGCTAGTGACCTGTATTGTAAACCAGAGCCCACCACTTGTTTGCAACTGCTTCATTAACCTAAGGTTCTTTAGCATCAGATTCAGTAACAAATGCTATACTCTGATTTCTTTTAATAGTAGGACTTCAGTGTCGGCCCAGCAGACGTCAAGTGCTTTATTTCGAAGCTATTTGCAGTATTAGTGCACCTGTAGGGCAAAGTAATCACCAGAGACAAGATCTGGATCCCAATTTTTTACAGTAGGAGCCCGATTCCGTAAGTAAACTGAAGAACCAAAAGACACATACTTCGCCCGTAATACAAGCTTCGTACCAACTGAGAACGCGAAAGTCTGCTATGTGATAAGGCTCCCCAGGATTTAGACGACTTCCTGAGGCAAGCAGGTTACGAGAAACGAGTAGCTGAAAAAAATTATAGTTATGCAGCGTAGTATGTAAAAGGTGCGGTAACGGCACATCCCAACATTTACGGGCGTGTACATCTGAAAAGAACGTTCTGTCGGCTCAGTTTCCACAGTCGAGAGCTGTTTGCCTTGTTCTTACATTGCCTACAGAAAACAAAAATTCTTTGCGTTTAAACTAACGGATTCCCTTACCAGGAATTGAAATTTGCTTGTCTTGTTTGTATGGAATCCTTCTTAATGTGTGTGTGTGTGTTATTACAGAAATTCGCTGCGGTTATCGCATGTTTATCGTCCACACACAAGAGCATTTGGAATTATAATGTTAAGAAATACAGTGGTCAGAAGCTAGAACAGCAGCGACAGCGAACAGATTTACATCGTGCTGCGAGAGCGCCGGTCTTAGCGACAGACTTCACCATCATTTTTTTATTTTTTGTTTTGAGAATCAATAGAGAGACTTGGCCGCTAATTAGATTGGCGCTACGCCGCAGCCGCTCGCGCCCGTCGGAGGGAAAAACTGGCGGCCAGGCGCACAAATAGAATCATATTTTCCACAGCGCGGTGAGCTCAATCGCATTAGCGGTGCACTTGGCTGATAACCGGGTTAGCCACTTAGAGATGCGCCGCGGCCCGCACCACTTCTTCACCAGGCTGCAAATGCGCGCCTGCTGGACACTAGAGCCTGCCTACGTCGAGAGTCGCCTTCCTTTCATTTTCGATCTGTATTCTGCTCCAATTTTTCTATCTTGTACACTAAGCATTTCCCATGTCGCACTGTATGAAATTAAAACTGCATCTCCAAGCTGTGAGTAAAGCAAACATCCGACCCCCAAGTGCACTAAAGCTATTCTCAAGCAGGATGTTGGTTTGAACATTTCAGCGCAGATTTAGGAGACAACCTGAGAAGCCGTCTTAGGTTGCTGGAAATGATGCTGTCGTTTATCGTCTAGTAAAGTCATCAGAAGATCAAAACAAATTTCAAAACGATTTATAAAATATTTCTGTGTGGTGCAAAAATTGGTAATTGACCATAAATAATGAAAAATATGAGGTCAATCACATGAGTACCAAAAGGGATGGTCAAATCTAAAGGTCGGAAATTCAACCAAATACTTAGGAATTACAATTACGAACAATTCAAATTGGAAAGCACACACAAGAAATGTGGGGAAGACGAACTAAAGACTGAGTTTTATTGGTAGAACACTTAGAAAGTGCTACTGATCTGCTAAAGAGACTGCCTACACTATACTTGTCCGCTGTCTTTTGGATTACTGCTGCGCGGTGTGGGATCATTACCAGATAGTATCAGCAGAGTACATAGAGAAAGTTCAAAGAAGAGCAGCACGTTTTGTACTATAGAGAAATGAGGAACAGAGTGTCATTGACATGGTATAGGATTTGGGGTCGACATAGCTAAAACAAAGGCGTTATACATTGCAGTGGAATATTGTCAAAACTTCAATCACCAACTTTCGCCTCCAAATGTGAAAATATTTTTTTGATGCCGAGCTACATAGGGACACACGATCATCATACTAAAGTAAGGAAAATCGGAGCTCGCACGGAAAGATGTAAGTATTTGTTTTCTCCTAACGCTGTTCGAGATTTGAATAATAGAGGATTATTGTGAAGCTCGTTCGATGAACCCTCTGCCAGATGTGTGATTTTCAGAGTGTCGACGTACTTGTACATGTAGATGTAGCTTTACTAGGCATGGACCTATTGAAGGTTGCATGACTCTGAACGGAGCGGCCAGGTACAGAAGGATCACGAAGCAATTTCATTTCATCACATTAATAATTACCAGAGGTGAGGGAAGCGAAAAAGTGACAGAACATTCTGGAAGTGACTAGAGCTCAACTACCATCCTTCGGATTTTAGACTTCTTCCGCTATGCACCAGCCTCTTTTTTTCGATCGTCGATGTTTCGCTACAGTATTATCAGGGGCTAAAGTTGTAACGACGCTTAACTTCTATCGTAGAGTGTACCTTGCCGGGCTCTGTGGCCGAGCGGTTCTAGGCGCTTCACTCCGGCACCGCGCTGCTGCAACGGTCGCAGGTTCAAATCCTGACTCAGCCATGGATGTGTGTGATGTCCTTATGATAGTTAGGTTTAAGTAGTTCTAAGTTCTAGGGGACTGATGACCTCAGATGTTAAGTCCCATAGTGCTCAGAGCCATTTTTGAGAGTGTACTTTGCAGTAGCGCTGATTTAAAGCACAAACTGAATTCTAAGTGTATGCAGAGATGAGAAAGAATTTCAGTACACCGGGGACTCACAAAATAAAATTCTAGGCAATGCACACCGTTAATCAACATGAGTCGTAATGAGGTCCGTATCGTCATACGCGGATCCTGAAATCCCTCTCTGACAATCCTGCTTCAGGTTAAGCGCGGTTTCTGTTCTTCAGGTGAGGTAAATGATTGGGTGGTTACCTCGAAACGGCTATGTCCGGTTCCTTTTCACACCTAGCTTAGCTCCACTACTGGGCTGCCACTAATAATTTAGATATCAACGATGCGTTAAGCTCTAAGCTTCCTCGGTACCTTCCATCAACCAGGTACCGACTACTATGAACATAGATGTAGGTACGAACGGAGACATCTACAAGAAAAAGCAATATGGGAGTGGTGAAACTGTCGGCTGGTATGCAGATCACCCACAGCAACAAAAAATGATAAGACAGAAAGGCAGCTGATCGCTTCAGCCACCTATCGTTAACAGTCCTTGTGGAAATTACTATTGGGACAAGAACATCTCATATTTACATATATTTATTTCGCATATAGCAAATTCTAACGAATGTTGAAGACACAGAGAGAACTGCAGCTTGCGTGAAGTTGTCATATCTACATGGGACATCATGCATTTTATGTTTATTATCAACCGATGGACACCATATCATTTCATCTTTTCAGATTTACTTCGAGATTTCTTATATCCGAATACTTGACAGGTAGCACTCTCGGGGAACTACAGTGTTCTCAGCTTTTTTTTTCTTTTTTTTTTTTTAAAGATATTGATACATAGTTTTTGGACATTGGAACGTGCCCAAGTGTAGATACTGACATAGATAACAAACTTTTGAAATGTAAGAAAGAAGCATTAACAAGAAACGCGAAGCTGTCACATAAATGGGAAATATTGTGCAGATGAAATTGATTGAAATTTTAAGATTCGCCATACGAGTAGTTCTTGTGTGTTGCAGTATAATAATGATTCACTAACTAAAACGTAATCTGTTTGCGTTAGCAGCAAAATTAAACGAATAAGAAACGATAAAAACTGCCAGAGAACTGAAAAACTGAGAAAATCGTATAACCGCTACGTATATAGGGTAGCTAGAAACAATCTGAAAAGCTTGTAAGAACGTTGCAGGGTAGGTTGTGCTGAGAAATAATTGTTAAGAAAGAATTCGATACGTTGCGCCGTTTCCGAATTAATTAGCATTAAAATTAGCATTATAAAAAGCAAATAAGGCCGTTGCGCATGCAAATTCAAGCGCCCTACCAGAGATGGCGTCGTCAAACATGTACTTCGTTTGGTTTCGTAAGATCGAACAAGAGAGCGATATAAAAATTGGACAGGCTGATCAGTCTCTTACCCAATCATCTACGTTTTGAGAACAACGGACTCTAATTATACCCAGTAGGCTGCTTGAATCTGCAATCGCAGCTACCTGATTGGGTAACTTCAATGCTATTTAACTCGAAAACGGCTTAACGCATCGCGTGTTTTTTTTTTATTTTTCCCCTTGACGATTATTTCTCACCACAACCTACCGTCCTACACTCTTAAAAGCTTTTCATTCAGACTGTTACTAATCATCCTGTATAAGAGCTGACGAAACGTTTACCGCTCGAAGGCCACATCAACACCCTGCATACATGTCGGGTGCGCTGGGTTGCAGATACGCTGTAGCAACTCTCTCAAACGGAAACCTTTTGATCGTCCCTTATATAACGAAAGAAATATTCAAACTTTATCAGAGAATAAGTAAAATACAGTGATGTAGAAACTTTCTATAGAAAGTAATGGTAAGGGATACTTAGAAGGAGAAACAGCCGAATTCAACAGCGAAAAGCACATTGAATCAGAAAAAATAGAGGAACAGAAATGGAAACGGCAGTGAACGAAGATGAAGTAACACGTAAGAGCAAATCCGTTTATTAGTGAAACGATTGGTTCAAATGGCTCTAAGCACTATGGGACTTAACATCTGAGGTCATCAGTCCCCTAGACTTAGAACTACTTAAACCTAAGTAACCTAAGGACATCACACACATCCATGCCCGAGGCAGGATTCGAAGCTGCGACCGTAGCAGAAGCGCGGTCCCGGACTGAAGTGCCCAGAACCGCTCGGCCACAGTGGCCGGCCTAGGGAAATGAGAACAAAAAAACGGGGTAAACAGAGCAACTGTATGACTATGTGTGCGAGGGCGAGAACTGGCTCTTAATGTCATTGGGAGTGGAAGACGCGAGGGATTCTATCGCGCAGATACAGTGTGAAAGATGGAATGTAGTAGTAATCACTGACATGAATTAGGAATCAACCTACTGTAATCTTTCAGATGGCTGAGGAGCTCGAGAGCTATATGAGGCGGTATCCAAAACGATTATATACTGTAGGCCTAATCAGCAGTTTAAGGAGTTAACAGAAAAAGTAAATTTATATGAGAAGCACTGTACGGTAAGTTTGGCCGTTTGGAAACGTTATTGTGCTGGAGAATGTAGAGAAAAACAGGAAAGAATGTAACACGTGCTCAGACAGTTCTCAAGCTGACTTCCAAATAGTGGATGTGTTAGTACGAAAATTACGATGCATCTGAGAACAGAAGTTGTAAGTAGGCTGTTTAGCTTTTTATGTTGGTAACGCGGAGTAGCGCTCTGTATTAAAATAGCTCACTGTGCTGTGTGCAGTCTGTGGATTGGTGGACTCGTTATTGGAAGTTATTCGCTAGTGTAGTGTTGGGCAGTTGGATGCGAACAGCTCGTAGAGTTGGGTAGTTGGAGGTGAGCCGCCAGCAGTGGTGGATGTGGGGAGAGAGATGCTAGAGTTCTGAGATGTTAATATGAGCGTACGATTTGGACGTGTGTCCGTCAGAAAAAGGAAATTTGTTAAACTGTATGTCAAGAACTTACGACTTTTGAACACTATTAAGGTAAATACATTGTTTTTTTCTCTACCAAAATCTTTTATTTGCTAACTATATGCTTATCAGTAGTTAGTGCCTTCAGTAGTTAGACTCTTTTATTTAGCTTGCAGTATTGGCGCTCGCTGTATTGCAGTAGTTCGAGTAATGAAGATTTTTGTGAGGTAAGTGATTCCTGAAGGGTATAGGTTATTGTTAGTCACGGCTATTCTTTTGTAGGGATTATTGGAAGTTAGATTGCGTTGCGCTAAAATATTGTGTGTCAGTTTAGAAATGATCAGAATAAGTAAAGAGAAAAGAGTCTCATTAGGTTCAGTTTCACTCTGGAGTTTGAAAATGAAGTAAAGTAGAAGTTTTATCACCATAGTCATTCTTTTCATTCAAGGGGGAAGTTTCAAAGTGTACCAAAGGATAAGTAAAAGAAAGCGAAGAAGTTTCGACCAATGCGTCGACGACGTTATTGTCTTTAGAAACGGAGCACTAGCTAAGTTGGGGGACGACAGAGGAGTGAGTTGTGGTCCTCTTGAAGAAACTGGCTTGGCATTCCACTGACATTATTTACATGGCCTGTGGAAAGTATTTGGGCGTGCTGGCGCACGCGTGACAATGGACAGCAGAGCGAGCTGGAACCCATAGAGCACGCGCGGGACGGTGAGATGTCAGCGCACAGGCAGATGACGTGTTTGCAGGGTCGCAACTCGTTGCTAAGAAGGAGCACACGGGAAGTAAGCCGGAAGTCACAGCTTAGCAGGTATTCGGAACGCTTACTGCGAGTGGATTTCCCAGGCGACCGTTGCCCCTTGGCCAGCCGTCTGACGGAGGGCCCGGAAGGTGGGAAGAACTGCAGTACTCGTGAATGTTTTCGCTGTTACCATAGTGGAACAACCTGAACGAACAGAAATGCAGAGGAGCGAGTAGTTCATTTTAAAGACCAGAGAAAGGCAGTCACTACCTTGAGGGTGCCACAGTCTCGTAAGTATGGCGTCAGAAGGTGTGGTCTAATTACGATAATTAAAAACAGTATGATTTCTAGACGGCTTATGCTATTACTACAAGGAAACTGCCATCAGACAGCAAGAGAGCGGTCTTGAAAAGCGAGCCAGAGCCGAAAACGTGTTCCGCTCACTAACTGAGTAATTAAAATCCGCTTGAATAGGAAACAGTATTATTAGGCTTAATACAAAATTATGAATCTGTAGAACATACAACTTTGGATCGTTTGTAAAATAACTTTTTTCTGCAGGTAGTCACGATTGTGAGTAGCAGCAGGAAATGTATTTTATAAACGAACCAGTTGTGTCTACATCTGCAGGCTTTAACCAACAATTAATTCTAAGGGAATAAAATAAAAGGACAGCTTGCTTTAAGTATAAGTAGATTGACCAAAATTGTTCGTTAACGTGCCCGGAAATTACTGAACTAAAAAGAACCTGCGAAAAAAATTACTCCATGTGAAAGCTGGCACAGAATTGCTTCGAATATGCGACAGTAATCGCATAGAGCAGCGTAGGGACCAAGTATAACTTTTAGCCTTGGAAAAGTCCACACGTGTGTCTTACCAAATTCACGGTAAATGTTCTGTCAATTGAATCGACAGTTGCGCGTCTACTAGTGCAATTAAAATTAAGATAAGAACAGTACCCAGAAAGATACCTTGTATGTTGTACTGGGAAAACAACGGACTTCAGTATGACGACATACGACGGCTCGTCACGAGTTATCGTTAGCGGCGACCATTTGACTAGGAATCAGACTAGTGTGTGGTAGGTCGTAAGCGGTTGTAAGAGATATTTGATGATAGAGCGACCCAGCTGTCTCACTGTAAGAAAGAGAGTGGGTATCTGGTCTTTGCCACGACTGCGGGATTGACTTCTTATAGTCTGTGAATTACTTAGAAATACTTTAAATCTGAGCTGTAATATAGAATACCACGCTCGATTGATATCCCGAATTTATTTCAACTTTCAAGGAAATTTAACTTGTGTGCCGAATTCTTGATATCCAGATCAGTCGTATGTCGTCATGTTATAGACAGTTTAACCTTGCGTTAGTAAACAAACGTATTAGTGAAAATTAATCCGGTCTGTGTAAGAGACTGATAATTTCAGTTACATTTATGCTACCTACATATTTTATTAACTGGAGCTATTCGACGGAAGTGTTGCTACTGGACTCTGGATTCGCATTCGGGGGGAGGGCCGTCCAAATCCCCGTCTGGCCATCTAGTTTTTGGTTTTCCGTCATTTCACTAAATCACTCCACCCAGAGAATGAGCGCGGCTCAATTCTCTCCCCATTTTTTCCTAACCGAGCTTGTGCACCATCTCCAGCGACCTCGTTGTCGACGGGAGGCTATCCTCTGATCTAATCTAATGTAACCTGATCCAAATGATATCAAAACCATTTATTTAAAAAGTTGCGAGTGCTGTTTTCTCTCAGACACAGGTAAAGTCACAAACGCACATAAAATCTAAATCATGTCAGCTACAAGGAGTTTTGAATGGTAGTCTCGAAAGTGAATTGAGTTATTCCGCCACTGTGTCAGTTCGTTCATTATGGAGGAGAGTAGTCAGGAAAACACGTCACGCATATGAGGAAAGATCTGCGATGTAATGTCGACAGTGTGCTCAGAATGTTGGGAGAGATATCATTCTCAATTTAGTCGAGTCTGAATTTGGTGGGGAGAATTTCGCTTACCCAGAATTGGAATCCCATGAAGTTTTAAGCTATAGCTCTACCTTCAGTTTATATGTTTCAGTGCTCAAACGGAAGTTACTAGCGAATGGGGAGACAGCGAAGATGGAGTATTATGGACTTTGATTGAACGGTTCCGCCGTCTGAGGCTCAGTCTTGCTGTCATACTGAGGAGCAGAACTACAATCATTTACGATTTTGTCTTTTTTTATGGAATGGAAGATCTAAAACGCGGTTCACTCATACTCGTGAGACCACTTGAGGCACTACCTGGGTAAATAAGCAGCGAAACTGAGAAACGCCTGTTTTCAGAGTAGAGTTCAATAGAGTGACTTTCGCTAGTTTCATAATGGTGGTTAGTGTAGAGACTTCAAGACAGGACCAAAATGTTTAAATGTGTGTGAATTCCTAAGGGACCAAACTGCTGAGGTCATCGGTCCCTAGACTTACACACTACTTAAACTAACTAATGCTAAGAACAACACACACACACACACCCATTCCCGAGTGAGGACTCGAACCTCCGGCGGGAGGGGCCGCGCAGTCCGTGATATGGCGCTTCAAACCGCACAGCCACTCCGTGAGGCGACACAGAACCCTCGCCCTGAAGCTGCTCCAAAGTTAGTGAGAAATTACCTCATAATAATCTAAACCAGCATGGCTGCGTCACTTGGTTGCTGCTTTCACGGATAGGCCAATAACTTACAGCCAAATGGAGAAGTAGATGAATGTTCTCGACTTCCTACATTAGCGCAGATGTTTTCAACTTAGGTTTTTTTTATGATGTACCTCAGTAAGCTAAGAATAGATCTGTTCACACCAAGAAACAATTTTGAACTAATCATCGAAAACAATTTTCCTTCGTAAGCAGATAATAACCCCTTAGCTATTCGGTGAGAGTAGACTCATAAAGTTTTTGTCCCGGGAACACAGAAAGCAGAACCAAATCGGTGGTTTCCAAGTTCTCGGAAAGCCTCGTCCAAGCTAAAGAGCAGGGGCATGGCTGTTACAACACGAGAGCTAAGCTTGCATCTATTCTTTTGCATATTGGCATAACATCTTTTGCCTAGTCTATACTGAGATGCACGTGACGTTACATTATTCCAAGACGCGAGAAAGTCTTTGAAACAGAGGTGTCTTGGCAACGAGGGGGACGTCAAAATCATTAAATGGAAGTGGGCTCTGCTCCCAGAGTTCGACGCATGACTGAAAGGGAACAGAAGAGCATCGTCGCAATGTACATTAGAAGAAAAAAAACTAAAAGTATGTGAAATGTGCTACCATACTGCAAAATGTTTTTACTTGTGTTTATACAATGGTGGTGTTATTATAAACCAACACGTAATTTTAAACCCGAGTAAACGAGTGATTTTGGCCGCGCGGTTTGAGGCGTCCTGTCACAAACTGCGCGGCCACTCCCGGCGGAGGTTCGAGTCCTCCCTCGGGCATGGGTTTGTGTGTTGTTCTTAGCATAAGTTAGTTTAAGTTGTGTGTAAGTCTAGGGACCGATGAATTCAGTTTGGTCCCTTAGGAATTGACAGTTGAAACGAGTGATTTTACACTCATCAGATGTCTGAGTTGTGATCTTACTCATTTCGATCGCAAATGAAAGACTTGTAATTTATGTTCTGTTAGATTTTGTTTTTTTCCGTTATTATTGGCATGTACTTGTACCTATAACGGATGCAGCATGCATCATCATTCCTCCAGTTTCATTATAAAAGATTCGTCACAGTATATTAACAAGGCGGTCATTTACACATGGGAGGTGCTACTCCCGAGACCAGCTCGTTAATGAGCATAAAGCAGCACGATGACAGGTGGCAAAGAGCTCCTACCTCAAAACTAAGACTGCTCTACATCCGTCCGTATTCAGCGCATTGCGTTCCCTGTCTCTGATTTGCCGTCTGATCCACTCACATTACACTCTCATGTACATGTCAATTAGGCACAGCAGAATGCAGTTAGTAAGTCCTTTCCAGAAGAATATACGCTGTAAAATGGAATGTACGAAAGCAGATCTGCTTGTGAAAAATCGCTCCAGATGAAAACAGCGCAACGCAGTGCTATAACCATCAGTGGGTTCAGTAAAAGGGGACTACCCGTTAGCACGCTATCGTAATTTCTTTGTGACGAGCTGCTGCTTAATTGCTTTTCGTCGAATTCGACGATACAATCAGTGCGGATGGCATAAACGATTTTAAAGCAATACGGCTGATCCTTCAATAACAATTAATCTTACATTTAAAACTCATTTGATTGTTTGGGTTCGGCTGTGACAGCAGTCAGAACGACTATCAATTACAGCACACACATCTGAACATTGTGTGGGCAGACTGCAATATCCACACAAAAGGTAGGTTTTGGCTAAGGTTTTTTATCATCACATCTAGTCTTATGTAAGGTGTGCTCGCGCTGTTAAAGAGCGTTTCTGGTAAGTTGCTTGGTCCTCGCATCTTCACAGCCCAGTGACATCTTGGACAACTGTTCAGAGTATTACATCCATTTGGCTGAGAAAGCCTGTACCGACCGTAGAGAGTTCACAACATTATTCATGCACTTATCCCTGTTGCCAAGAGACTGAGCTGCAATTTTGTAAGGGGATTCTGTGATGCTCTAGCTGCTTTTGCATATGACTGTAGCTGTTACGATGCTACAAACGAGAATGACTTGAAGATAAAGGCACTAGCCGGATTATATATACCAGGGAGCCTTTGACAGAATGATACATAACCACTGAATTGTCACTCAGGATGTAATTCTGTCTTTATGGCAAAACGAAAGCCAGGTGATTATTCAGTTCAGAGTGGATGTATGTAACAAGCCACGTCTGCACACCACAGTGGTATAAATTAGAGGTATTTATATCCTGGAAGATTCCGTCTTTTTAAGCCACACCGTGTATCCTACATTGTCTACAAGTTCGTTGACGGCAAATTTTCCTTTCATAGTAACAACAGAGCCGACCGAATACCATGAAGCTCCGGCCCACGGTATCGCAGGTCGCTTCCAGGTTTAACTACACGAAGTTGGCAGTCCGATACGTAATCTACCGTGGGCGTCCGTCTTACACAGACCTGTCCTGGTTAAGGAATCTGGCCCAGCAATCTCCTTCTCAGACATAGTTGGACAATTTTTCACAGTACTGGGGCTATCTGAGTTTTATAAATGCGTTATTAGCACGAATAGCACCATGCCTACGAGAATGTTTAGACTACAAAAACGACGCCACACAGTGATCGTAGTAACAGGTTGTTCAAGCTGCTGGACTGAGATGTATCAACAGTAAGGCTTCATTTGCACAAGTACTCTTCAACAGTCTTCTTTCACAACCTGGAGGATCGGTTCCCGCCCACCACCATGGCTCACTGGTGCTTCTTGCCACATGTAGCGTCGTTTTATATATCATCTTAGCGTACCCACCGCAGGGTACCCCATTACAACTTGACGGTTGGAGACTGACAAGGCTGGACTGAATGGAGCTAGGCAGTTCATTCAGTAACCACCGCAACAGAAACAAAAATAGATACAATGCAGACTTACTCACGCATCCATTACTTGTCTAATTGCAAATCAGTTTTTGCACACGACCGTAACGGCAACTCTACTACAAATACAAGGTTACTATAAATGATTGAAACGATTTCATAAATTGACTGTAGCTACATTGACATATTATCACAAAACTCAACACTCATACAGAAAAACAATCATTGCAGACGCACTTCAGATTTCTGCCACAAGAGCGCAGGAGTGAGCAGTTAGGCAAGATGGTGACAGGTGCCGAGGAAACGTATGGAATGCTTAAAATGCATTTACATCTGTCTGCCGTAACAGTCCAACGACACTTCAGAACGCGTTCAACAGAGACCAACCAGCTGTCAACTCCGTTCAGCAATGTCATGCGCGGTGTAAAGCTTCAGGCTGTCTCTGCAAGGGGAAATCAACGGGTCGGCCTGCAGTGAGTGAAGAAACTGTTGACCGCGTGCGGGAGATTTCCCACGTAGCCCACAGAAGTCGACGAACGGAACAGGCAGAGAGCTGAGCATACTACAACCGACAGTTTGAAAGATCTTAAGGAAACGACTGAAGCTGAAGCCTTACCCCCTGCAATTGCCACAAGCCCCGACTCGCGATGAGAAAGTCAGACGCTTTGAATTTTTGGCACAGTTGCAACAGCTTATGGAAGAGGATGGGCTTTGTGAGAACTCATCTTCAGTGATGAATGGCACAGTGTGCGAATTTGGAGCAGACAAACTCCACGCTGTCGTGCACCACATTCGAGACTCATATACGGTTAATGTGCTCTGTGCAGTCTCAGGTTTTTAAGTTTACAGTGCCTTTTTATTCGCCGAGAAGACAGTTACAGGACACGTGTATCTGGACATCCTGGAAAACTGGCTCACGTCACAACTAGAGACTGACAGTGTGGACTTAACAGGATGGTGCTCAACCCCATATCCATCATAATGTTCGTGAATTTTTAAACAAGAAATTGAGAAACCGTTGGATCTGTCGTAGTGGGGTTGATGATCAGCAGTTCATGCTCTGGCCACCATATTCTCTCGATCTAACGCGAGTGATTTTTTTCTGTGAGGGTTATCTGCAAGATTTGGTGTTTACACTTTCTTCGTCAGCAAACGTATCATAACTGCGAGTTTGCATCAACAGCTCTTTTGAACAGATTATTGGGAAATGCTGCACCGAGTGTGGGAAGAACTTCATTATCGACTTGATATCTGCAAAATCAGTAGTGGGGCACATATGTAGCACTTGTAATCTGTGTAAAAAAAGAAAGCTTTTTAGTTTCTGTATACTTGTACAAAGCTTTGTGATAATATGTCAAACAATAAAGATACAGAAAATCTGTGAAATCGTTTCAGTCATTTATAATATCCTTGTGCTGCGTTACACATTCCGCAGTCTGTTGTAGGAAGCGTCTCCATAAAAACATACAAGCAGCGAAACATCACACAAGGTGCAAATGAGTCGAGGTGGCGATACGAGAGCCTAGCAACTGTTTTGCCCCGCGCACAATCGTCACGAAAACAAAAAGGTTGACAACAAGAAACTTATTAACGAGTCCAATGCCTGTCATGTGGATGTGAGATTATGTCATAATTCCGATTATTAAGGTGGCAGTATATGTTTCTTCATGAGTGGCTGTAGACAGACCGTACGCGTAGCGTTTAATATTTGACGGACGGGCAGTCGCTCTGCCTTTCATGTGATTTTTTAGTTAATTAAGTTCTGAATAGCATCTATTTTCTTGTATTTTTATCTTTTCAGGGGGGAACATCGCGCTGGGAACCAAAATGACTGTTTTTTTTATTTTCAGTTTCAATATGATACTCAACCCACAGTGTATATTAAAGGCCGGCCGTGTGGCCGTGCGGTTCTAGGCGCTTCAGTCTGGAACCGCGTGACAGATACAGTCGCAGGTTCGAATCCTGCCTCGGGCATGGCTGTGTGTGATGTCCTTAGGTTAGTTAGGTTTAAGTAGTTCTAGGGGACTGATGACCACAGATGTTAAGTCCCATAGTGCTCAGAGCCATTTGAACCATTTTTTTTTGTACTTTAAACCACGTTTCCTGAACACGGATGACTGCTAGTTTGTATGAATGTGGGTGTAATTGCAAAAACAAGCACATTGATAAATTCAGGTGTACTTTCTTGGTTCAGCTTTGCAGCTGATGTTAAGCCAACGTTTTTCCCAAACTGTCCCCTAACTGATGGAAACCAGAACTAAAGAGACAAATCAGATCGAAATAATTAATCATACCGATACATGAAATATATATCAGTACCAGCGATTGCCAGAACTTAACTAACACAGATCATGTTGTCATGATTTCAAGGTGTCCTTAGCTGCAAGTAAACGGACGTTGTAGGTCATAAAAGACAACGAGGGAAACAGCCCCCGGCCGAGTATGCAGAAAGCCCGCAAGCTCACTGGTGAGGGTCTCTCCCGGGTGGTCAGACGCTGTGCTTTGAGGAGCCGCCCTGGGTGCTGGATGCGAAGGCCACAGTATAGATGGAACCTCAAAGTTATACCGCGACAACAGAGTCTCTTTTTAACTATCTTTATGTGGACCGGAGGATGCTTGCTGTTTTTGGCATTATGCTGGAAGAGCGCCCCTGTGGACGAAATGGTAGGAAGTGAGGTTTTGTGGCAATAGACAGACCGGTAAAGCTAACATCTGAGAGTGGAATGAGGTGCAGCGAAGTTTGGGATGTCTTTGAAGATAGTGGGAGAATGCGATCGAGCTCAGCCACTGCAATGTCAAAACTGCGACGACTGGATAGCACAAATGATTTACAAGTGATAGAGAAAGACACAGCTGTGTTTACAGAGTTCCATTCTTATTGGCCGTAGGCATAGAAAGAAAGAGGGTAGGACACAGTTTTTCACCGCATAGTGTTACAAAGCTTGTTACTGGTTAACCGCATGAAATGAGAGTAAAGGAAGTAGGCCAGCGTCTTTCAAGACAGCTTTTCACTGGTCAGCACTCAAAATGTTTATCGTTCGATCGAAGTTACGTGACACAAGAAAAACGCAGAGACCCGAGTCTTCCTTGTAGGAAGGAGATGGTACAAAATTACGCTGCAGCCAGTAGACATCACGGGACGGTCTCTTCGGACGAGCGACTCCCCAGGCAGGCGTCTCTTCGAACAGGCTTCATGAGCAGATGTCTCAGGCATTTTACGGCTGACCTAAACTTAGACGGGGATGCAAGTTGTTTGTACGAAATCAATGACCAGTTCTGCAGCTACTTCAGTCTCCACCTGCTGAATAATAGAGTGAGATCAAGCCGCAACAGCGAGACGAACTGTAGGAAAAGTCGAGTTATTTTTACTGAGATTCAGTAATTTCAGGCTTTATCCTGAAGAACTATTTGCAGTTTAAGATTCAATATGCTTTCATTTCTGGCCGTAGATGAAAACACATACCCTTTCTTAGCGCTTGCTGTCTTTAGACGCTAACCCGACGGCAATAGTGGTACGACGTATTCGAATGTATTTGCTTATCCAGATTCGTGTTCACTGAATCACATTCCAGAGCCCTTATGCAGACCTTCCAAGGAATTTGCTTACCCTTGTCGACATTTTTCGCCGGCCGTTGTGGCCGAATGGTTCTACGTGCTTTAGTTTGGAATCGCGCGACCGCTACGGTCGCAGATTCGAATCCTGCCTCGGGCATGGGTTTGTGATGTCCTTAGGTTAGTTAGGTTTAATTAGTTCTAAGTTCTAGGGGACTGATGACCTCAGATGTTGAGTCCCATAGTGCTCAGAGCCATTTGAATCATTTTTTCAACATTTCTCAGACCATTTATCATGCATTTTAATGCAATAAACTGAGTTAATTATGATTATTATTTAATTTCGTAGAAAATGAATACCTTGGCCATTGTTTTGGTGCACAACGATTTAATTATGTCAAATGTAGAGGCCCATTTTTATGTATGTAATTAACACTGGAAGCATCCTCCACCCCCGACTACTTACAGAGAGCTTACGAATGGCCATTGAGTTTAATGTTTCGATGCTGGGTTGGGCACCGGACTGACCGGGTTTTATCTGCCCGGGCTCCCTTAACGCAGGGCCTTGCGACTGGTTCCCTCAGACCCACGCGCAAGGCAAGCTCTTGTTCAAGTTTTAAACGTTGAAGCGAAGAAAAATTTTGAGGAAAAGAAACGGGTGCTGTTTCTTCTACTTTCCCACTGAATGAGACACCTGAAACCACTGAAAAATCTGTCTTGTCGTTTGGTCAGTTTGCCACCACGAACATTTTTCTGTCTCTGTGCGCGGAGGCGAGGCAGGTTCTTCGGCGTGGTAACCTCGCTGCCCCTGAGTTTGTTCTTTATGTGGTCACAATTGTTCTCATGCATCGTGAGACTGATTAAGTGCCGAGCTTCTTTACTATGCGAGTCACAAGCCGCTTTTGGCAACTCAATCTTTACTAGAAAATGGTGAATTTTGCCCTCGGTTATTCTGTGAATGTTTGAATCTTTGTCTGTGAGCACCCGAGGGTCCACGTTGTGTTCCTCAGTCAAACTAATCCTTGCTGAATAATGACAATTAATATAATGACAAACAGTATCCTCTTACTGAATCATACTTCAGTGATGTTATATGTGCTAAATGTTTTCTGAAGTTGAGGAGTACACTACTCTGCAAACAAATTTTAATTTGGAATCAACAAGTTCGTTAAACCTTTCCCCAGTGTGCTCGTCAACACGCCATCCCACCTCCCGCAGTCGTCAGCCTCATTTACCCTGTAATAAAAAGGTACTAGGAAGTATTTAGGTAAGTTTATTGCCTAATTGGTCAGTCTGAAGTCCAACGATTAAATTTCCGTTGCGCGGTTTCTTTGTGACAGAACATAACGCCAAATTCAATTGAAGATTATGTAATTTCAGATGGCTTGGCATTCAATGGAAGTTTGAGAGTGAGAGGCACTGTTTTGTTTAGTAGGAAGTTTGCAGCTACGAAAAAGTCCATGTTATATGGCAAAAGTTCATCCCACCGAAGCACCAGTTATCAATATTTAGACATTTTCAACATTTTATGAACAGTGGACGACTTTTATATTCAAAGCTAAGAAAGTTAGGATTCAGCAAACAAATGATATATTTCGGCTTCACAGCAAGGGCGCCAACAGCCTTGGCGCAACGGTAACACGGGTTCAGATAATTGAAATTAAGCGCTGACGAGCTTCATTAATACTTGGATGGGTGACCGTTGAGGTCTGCCGAGCGTTTCGGCAAGCGAGGTGTACTCGGCCCTTGTGAGGCCAACTGAGGAGCTACTTGAGTGAGAAGTAGCTGCCCCGGTCACGAAAATTGATAACAGAGGGAGAGTGGCGCGCTGACTACATGCCCCTGCATATCCGCATCCACTGTTGCCTATGGTCTATGGATGACACGGCGGTCGGTCGGTACCGTTGGGCCTTTCGAGGCCTGTCGGACGAAGACCTACAGCAACGGCACTTCGTTAATAACTACGGGAGTATTAGAGAAGCAAAACAATCATCTGATTAGAGAGGGATCTTTCTCATGTAACTTAAGGAGATGGGTTAGAGCTCTGTAGAGTACCGGCTCGGAGATCTAGCTCTCTACCGCTCCGGTCTACCAATGATGTTTAAGAGCTCGCCCTTCAAACTCATTCAACATCTGGGTTTCCTCCCCTACGTGAGATTACATGATCATAGCCCTCAATCACTCTCTCCCATATCGTCGCGAGTCTTTACTTCTCTTCAGATTGTCCAGGCATACCTCATAATTTATAGTGCCACTAATCCAGATAGACTACTGTTCTTCTGTGTAGATTGGTCTGAAGATACCCACAGCTCGTTACGCTTCATAAGTCTGTATCTCCTGAAGATCAGCGAAGTTATTTTTATGTCTTTATCCCTGCTATACAACCTTGGGCATGCACCCGAACGTGCCGGTGTGTCTCTTACCTTGCTCTCATACAATTTTACGCTGTGTTCTTTGCTCTTTAAAATGTTTCCCATCTTGTCATTGTTCCTATGTGTATTTCTCTTCCCTGTGCACGTATTTCATCCCTTAGTGTAGTGTATAATGCTTTCCTCGCGACCTGTCTGTCTCTCATGTCAATTTATTTCTGGTATGCACAGTTTCCTGACATGTTACTCCTCTGTTGTTCAGGGTCTGGGTTTCTTACGACCTAGCACATTCTCATTTGAGCTTATTGATGTATTCGTCCTCCACGAATTTTTAGGACAGACAAACGCGGGTGGTATTATTCTGTAGCAGAAAAAACCAGTTCGCCATTCGCGAATAAGGGCTCCAGTACTTTTCCTGCTAATCTTCAGTGCGTAGTATGAGGATGGCGTCCGATCGTTTGCATATGAGTACAAAGGCTACCGCCTACGCTCGACGAGACACCCACGGACAGGAGCGTACCAGCAACTGGGCCCACACACACACACACACACACACACACACACACGCACGCACACACACATTTCCCAGCCGAATGGACGGTCAGTATTGGTTTCTGAACTCGTTCTGTGAACAGGACGAAAAATTTCTTCGTAAAAGATAACTCTTTTTCTCATCAAAAACCGTTTACATCAGACGTGAAGGAAAGCAAATAGATGTGTGAGGCGAAACGCAAAGTTCGGCGGAACGCTTATGAAGAAATAATCCGTCTCTCATTCTTGAGTAAACAAAAAGTCTGCACAAGGCAATTTAATACTAGGCCTGAAACGTGTAACCAAATAAATGTAGTTGTTTGCAAGTATAATATAAAACCGGCAAAAACTGTCAAAGGTGCAGAGCGCGCCGAGCCGGCTATTGACAGAGCAGGTAATTAAAAGGATATCCAGCGGCGAGGCGCGGTCTTAAGCGGCGCCGGCAGCTCCATCAAACAATCGTTGCGTCTGTTAATTAAACATGGCCCCCGCTCCCTCCCCTACCCTGCTCTCCCCGACACGTCCGTAGCAATGGCTGCCTACTCCGTAACGTGTTTTATTGTGGACGCCGAATGCGCTCTCGAGTCGTGCTCGCCGCAAAGGGGAAGATTATTTCACCACATATGCAAAATCCCAGCCGATGTTGGTCGAGAATGACAGAAGTGCCATCCTGTACGGTTCATACCGCTAAAGGATTCAACAAGTATGCATTGATTTTCCAGAACACCAATATCAGATTTCTATATCTAACATTTAAGATTGTATCAATAATCAGCAAATAATCGTCTGCAACCACTACTAGCTGGAACCACTACTGTGAAGTACCAGAAAAATGGTAATGTCTTGTGGTTACACAGTAATGCCGAACCTAAGGACAGCATTTTGTTAAATTCAAAATTTACCTTTTTTAAAAAAATCTTATGGGACTTAACTGCTATGGTCATCAGTCCCTAAGCTTGCACACTACTTAACCGAAATTATCCTAAGGAGAAACACACACACCCATGCCCGAGGGAGGACTCGAACCTCCGCCCGGACCAGCCGCACAGTCCGTGACTGCATCGCCTCAGACCGCTCGGCTAATCCCCCGTGGCAAAATTTACCTGTGAGTGTTCACATTCAAGGACCGCCTCAGTCAGAGCGATCACATTCATTGACAACGGAAGCTGATTACTCGGATTTCCTACATTTTTCGTAACTACATTCGTCTATGTATGTAGTACGAAATGCAAATATAAGCTTGTCCTGTCGGTCAAGGAACATGGGGCATCGGGCACGACATTAAACAGGATTGCAACAATGAAAAAACTCAGGTGGCATAGAAGTGAGAAGTCTGTGGCAATATTTTGTTCCTACAGTCAAGGTATGCTACTGAAATAGCTTTAAACTATTCGTATTTATTTCAACGGTCTGCGAGGTATTATGAGAGGTAAAAAAGTGGATGTCTCTATGAAAATGGTATACTTGTGAACTGCTTATACTTATCAGTAACTAAGCACTTCGTAGAATATAACGAAGCCAATGGATGGCTCATCGGGCGTCACTTTCAGAAGTAACCGTGCCACCACGCACATATCACAGCGTTATGCACGTTAAAGATATTAATCAGCATTCTAGAACACATTTTAAATTCAAACAATACGACGAATCTGGAACAAAATATAGTTCTCCACGAAAATAAATATTGACCAAGAAAACATCGATCATAGGAAACTCAGCTAATGATCTTCGCGTATGGTATCCTCAGCGTTATGGACACACGGTATCAAGTTGGTTCGGTGTTTCTAGACTCTCTCAAGGCTTTTGACGTAGTACCACATCGACACCTTCGGAAGAAATTATGTTCCTGTCGAACACATTACTAGGTTTGCGATTCTGTCGGAAACTTCCTGGCGGGCAGCACGTTGCGCTGAAAGGAGAGTCATGTATGGATACCGAAGTTTTGTCTGATGCACTGTAGCGGAGCGTAATACACTCGTTGCAGTTCGTGTACTACATTAATCACTTAGCCATAGCAGGGGCTGTAAGCTATATGTTTTCTCAGATTGTCCAGTTTATCAATGAGGGAGTTTTAACCTGGTCATCGTACTCGAATTTCTAATTAGTAAAACTTTCAGAAATATCCACTTAGAACTTGGTAAAATATCAGTCTCATACAAAGATTGGCAACTTGCTCTTAAAGTGGAGAAATGTGAATTTGCACATTGCAGAGATTTGCAAGCGTGGTCTACGTTGACTTCTAGAGCAGTGTGTTACAGCTGGGGCCACTACTTCATTCAGTATTTGGGAGTGACAGTATGAATTACGTAGTGGGACGATCAGATTAGTTCAGTTGTAGGTAACGTGAATGGCAGGTTACGATTCATCGTTAGCATATTGGGAAGCTGCAGTTCTCAGCAAACAAGATTACGTGTATAACATGTAAGGCCCTTACAACTTGAAAATCGCTGAAATTTAGGGGACACCTATCAGGTCGTGGAGCGTTTACATTGGAAGGTGGTTCGAATGGTCACCCACACCCACCCACCCACTCACCCACCCACCCACACACACACCCACACACCCACCCACCCACCCACACACACACACACAGACGGAGAGATAGATAGATAGAGACAGAGAGAGAGAGAGAGAGAGAAATAAATGTTGAAAAATCTTATCGGGAAGACACTAGAAGAATGACGCCGCTCATGTTGACAGCCTGCTTAGAAAAAATCCATCTTTCACGGTAGAAACTAGAAATTTTCATTGGGCCCCTGCGTATAGACCTACAATCGAATCGGCCACCACATAGAAATACCTAAGCGTAACAGCTCGTAAGGATATGAAGTGGAATGGTCACATGGGCTCAGTCGTATATGAACTAGACAGCAAACTTCGGTTCATTGGAAGAATACTGGGTTAACGTAGTCAGTCTACGAAGGAAATCGGTTAAAAAACAATCGTACGACCCATCGTAGAATATTACTCAAGTGTGTGGGACCTACAACAAATAGTACTAACAGGGCTATATACGTATACAAAAAGGGGCAGCACGAATGATTTGACTCATGGGAGAGTGTCACGGAGATGGTGAAAAAAGTAAACTTGCAAACGCTTGAAGGTGGAGCAAATTATCCCGTAAAAGCAGAACTGGAAAGTTTCCGGATCTAAGTTAAGTGGTGAATCTAGGAGTGTATTTCAACCCCCTGCGTATCACTCCCATATTAACAGCTAATACAAGCATAGACTAATTACATCACGCACAGAAACGTGTAAGCAGTCATTCTTATCGCGCTCCATTAGTGAGTGGAACGGGAAGAAGCCCCGATAAGTGGTACAATGGGAATTACCCTTTGGTAGGCAGTTAAACTGATTTTCAGAATATGTATGGAGATACATTCCGTAGAGATCGCTCAGGTAAAATAAGGCAAACAACAGTTGGTACAGAGGCGTTCTCTCCACGTACCATACGTGAATGGGATGGGGAAAATGTCTAATACATGGTACAGTATGAAGTTCCCTTACTCACACTTCAGAGTGACTCACCAGGTATAAATGTTAGAGAGAGAGAGAGAGAGAGCGAGAGAGAGAGAGAGATTGTGTTTGTGCTTATTGAGCATATCTGTATGCGAAGGTACGCCATACCAAATCTACATACAGCTGCGGCGTGGTTTGAATCGATTTGTATGTCTTGGATATTGTGTAAAGTTGTTCGCCAAAAATCGAACAGAATACTGTAAAGCAACACTTAAAACCCAAGGTCACTTAAGAGACTGGAAGCCGAAAGCTCTTCTAGCAACATTGTTTTTACGATGAAGACCTCCATGATAACTAACAACATCTGTTGATCATAATAAAGAAGACACTGAATTCTCGAAAGTCTGTTCCTTTAGGAAACGTGGCGTGTTCTGGTCATAGAAATACAGAAGGCTGCGTAGGAGGATTTTACGCTGGCCATTCTGTACCTGGGCAGGGCAGTTTAAACACACAAGCAAAGCGTTGGTTCCTGGTTCTTGGTTCTTCGATGTCTCTCTTTCACTTCCAAGCAGGGTTCAATAAATGATTTTCAAATCCAGTATACTCTACTTACTACTTTAAACTACAGTTAGTGAACGCATATAGTTTCTGTACAATTAAAATTTACACCTACAACCGCATTTGTGAGTAAAATCTGTGACTGCCCTCTGCGAGGCCGCCACAATGCTCTTATCCAGTTATATCACAAGTTTTAACATAATAGAATCCGGTGGAGGGTTTCGGTAAAGCTGACGATATACTGAACAGTGTGGAAGCAGTGATTTGCTAAATCAATGATCAGTTGAATTAGGCCTCGTGATGCGTAAACGTGTCGAATGTGTAGCTAAATAGAATTGGTGAGAACTTAAGGAGCTAAGCGAAATATCAAACGATTCTTATTCTAATAGTTGGGTAATAATAACATTATTTATGTGAAGTAAATATTTTCTGTGAGCAAAATTAAATAGAGTGGTATGAACGGAATGTAATCTTCGTAACATTAGAAGGAACTTGACAATTAATAGAAGAAACATTTGCAGAAAGGGTAAGGGGCGTGTAAATTCTGTCAATGGTAACGGAAGCGAAAGGTAGGCGTTTCATATTGTCAACTAACGAAAGCCGTTAACGATGAGGTCGAGATCGCAGTATTTTGGCGTGGCGAGTGTGGCCGGAAATGCGCGGCGGTGACAACACGGCAGGGCCGAGCAGCGCGGCCGGAAATTAAAAACGCGGCAGAAAGCCGGCAGCGGTCACGACCTCTGGCGGAGGTGTTTGCGTCTGGCGACAGCGCGCGACCCGCTTACGAGGCGGCCGTGTCGTGATGGGCCGGACTGCTATCGAGGAGCGCGCAGCCGCAGATAAGATGGTAATCGGCGGCGCTGCAAGATGGATGAGCTGCGAGAGAATAGGATTCGCATTATGGATATTAGGCAACGGCAACAACAAGGGCGGCGATCGCATCGCGTGGGGGCCGCACGGCACGCAGCACGCACGCAGGCGCGTCGCGGTGCGACGCAGCCGTGCGTATCTGGCCGCGCTGGCCATTGCCGCCGACTGACGCTGCCAGCGTAGAGTCAGCCGCTGCAGGCCCCACCTGTGCCATCGGCGATACGGCTGCAGTCGCGGTGGTGCACACGCTGGCGCGTCTAGCGCCTTCTGTGGCGCAAGTCACTCGTCGACACTAAAGTCTAAGCCCACACGTTTTATAGTGGTCACGAATTTTTCATCTCGCTCAAGAAATGACAAGACACATAGCACCCAATGCCGCACAAGTCCTTACTCCGTAACGCTGTGTGTCGATAATAACATTTTCAAGAAGTAATTTCAGTCTTTATCGTTCTAGGCACTTCAGTCCGGAACCTCGCTGCTGTCACGGTCGCAGGTTCGAATCCTGCCTCGGGCAAGGATGTGTTTGATGTCCTTAGGCTAGTTAGGTTTAAGTAGTTCTAACTCTAGGGGACTGATGACCTGAGATGTTAAGTCTCATAGTGGTTAGAGCCATTTGAACCATTTCGACACGAAAGTATAAGGCCACACGTTTTATAATGGTCACGAATTAATCATCTCGCACAAGAAATGATAAGACACATAGCACCAAATGCCGCACAAGTCCTTACTCCGTAACGCTGTTTGTAGATAATAACATTTTCAAGAAGTAATTTCAGACTTTAATGTATGTTGTCAGCGAGATAAATTATTCAGAAACGGAACGCTAATTTAAATGTAGAAGGAAGGACATTGATCCTGAGTTATTCAAAGCATTCATCCAAGTGATCTGCGAAAACTACGAGAAATTTAAATTAGAATAGACTGATTACAACTGCAACTCCTCTCCGAATGTCAACGTGGTGACTTCACCACTACACGAGTGTTTCACCACTAGTTGAGTGTCTCGTATCCTGTATCTCTTCGGTGTAGATGCAAAGCTAGCTCGAACTCTTACAGGAATCGGCTAAATGCCACGAGTAGTTAGGATAATGGGCAAGGGAACTACACTAGCAGTGTGTGAAAAAGTTCAGAAGTTGGGGCTGATCGACGGCGTGTTAGGTTAGTCTGGTTGACTCTGTGATCAGAAAAAAAAATGGTGCAAATATCTCTGAGCACTATGGGACTTAACTTCTGAGGTCATCAGTCCCCTGGAACTTAGAACTACTTAAACCTAATTAACCTAAGGACATCACACACATCCATGCCCGAGGCAGCTTTCGAACCTTCGACCGTAGCGGTCGCGCGGTTCCAGACTGTAGCGCCTTGAATCACTCGTCCACGCCGGCCGTCTCAGTGATCAAAGCACCTGCCTAGTAAGCAGGAAACACAGTTTCGAACCCCTCTCCTGCAAAAATGTTCAACTTTCCTCATTGATTTCAAACGATGCTCGCTCGCAGACAGTGTTTGTAATTCACCCTGTGTTCACTTTGAGGTTCCGTTCGTACGCAGTGGCAATGAGGATATGTGGCAGCAATCGCTACAAAAGCCCCCGTTTAGCCGTGTGCGCTAAGGTGTGTCGACGGTACACGAAGGGTATCTTCATCGAGTTGCGTTAACGGCACGAGTAACACGTTAATCAATCTGATTTCCATTTGTTAACTTCTTGCGCTAATCATATTTTTCTCTGATCGCACATTATTTGCATATATATTGCAGGAATCGCAGTCTGCATAACAACTCCGCACAGATATACCCTAATCAATGTCGACACTTACTGCATAACAGCCGGATTAACCAAAGAATTCTCGGGAGCGCCAGTAGGAAATAGCAATTAGCTGAATGCTGCTGATCTTGTCACGCACTCAACTGTGATCAGGGGACCGCAGTGTGTAGTCGAAGACACAGAAACATGCCGGAACAGAAAGGCGGTCAAGGTAAAGGTTTCACTGACTATTCGGCACTGGACATTACACATATCCACAATGAAAAATGCATACCAGAATAGTATACGGAGGAAACAAAGAGTGAATGCCCATGGCTAACAAGTTTATAATGACAGAAATCGCTTCTATCGCATAACAAGCATAATGAATTGATTTCAGTCATTAACTACAACAGCAACAATTTCTGACTGCCTCTATTTCTAACGCTTTACCTTTGTATGCGAGCATTAAAATGTGTATTTTACAGTAACGATTTTAATAACTTTTCACGATACATGTATAAATTTACTAGCCCACGATTTCAGTGTTTCAGGAGCATTTGTACAGCACTGAGTACACTGCACAAAAGATTTCAAAGATAACTGTTTTGTTCAATATGGCTCTGAGCACTATGGGACTTAACATCTGAGGTCAACAGTGCCCTAGAACTTAGAACTACTTAAACCTAAGTAACTTAAGGACATCACACACATCCAACCTGGGACTGTAGCGGCCGTGCGGTTCCAGACTGAAGCGCCTAGAACTTCTCGGCCACTCTGGCCGGCTAACTGTTTTGAAACCCCATCATTTTCTCTCACTGCTATGCGGAAGTTTGAAATTTCGCTCAAAGGCGCCTACTGTCCTCTCTGTAATGGCGCAAAAGCGTGGCGCCCCGCACGTCCCCCTTGACAACGCTTCAAACAGCGAGTTGACCGCACAAGCGAGAAATAGACCGGAGCTCAGAAGTTCGTGTCAGCCGTGAGGTCGGTAAATGATGCCACATGACACCACGTTTTACCACAATTCTGCCCAGCACTGCGGCGGACAAGCCACGCAATGGGAAGGCTATCACCGGCCCCCTACGCCCACATGCCACCACTTCTCTTGGTGCCCCTGTATGGAAGTCAGAACCGTGACGCTAAGCTTTGAAATCATGCGGTTTTCTTGTGGGTGGAAGAGGAAAATTTTTCAGACACACCGCCTCTCAGAATGGACACTAGAGGTGGCATAAAGGGCGTCAATGAAACCACACCTTCCCTTCGAACGTTCATTTACACACATTGCGCGATCAGAAACTACAAAATGCACTGCGGTGCCCAACAGAACGACTTTCTGATATCCTACAGACGATTAAACTCGTCACTAAGAAGATCCCGGTGCTGCAACACCCCTGAACGTCGTCTCACCCCTTTGCAGTGTAGCACGGTGACCACAGTTTTGTTCTGATGTACTGTGTTGAACCAGTAGGGCCCGTTCAAAACCATTCGACGTAATCGAAAGCAAAAACGGGTGTTTGTACTTTTTTAGCCCTCCTGTGGCCTGATCACTGGGGCTTCGACGTTCACATGTGCGTGAAAAAAGTCGTAAAGAGTCCCTCTAACACCTCCCAGTTCGACAAAACCACCAGTGGCACCTACACATCTTTGTTAAGGACTTTAAAATGTACATGTGCAAGGACAACTCTTGATTGAATCCTAGGTGCCTATAGGCAGGCACCTCCTCGACACCCTTCAGCAGAGTGGCGCTTCACTGCTGCTGTAGCGTCTGCTTGTGAGCATGCGGAATCTGAGGGGTGTTGAAGAGGTTCAAATGGTTCAAATGGCTCTGAGCACTATGGGACTTAACATCTGAGGTCATCAGTCCCCTAGAACTTAGAACTACTTAAACCGAACTAACCTAAGAACATCACACACACCCATGCCCGAGGCAGGATTCGAACCTGCGACCGTAGCGGTCGCGCGGTTCCAGACTGTAGCGCCTAGAACCGGTCGGCCACTTCGGCCGGCTGTTGAAGAGGTTGCCTGTCCGCATCATCGGTGAGAGCAGCGTGCTTCAGTCGGGAATGCGGGGATCCAAAAGCAGCGGGAGCATGTCGACACCACATGTGCATTGGGAGGCGCTGCTTGCGGCTGTCACCGGTACATTACTCACTGACCTGTACGTCACACACAGCAAGGGGGCAGTCATTGCGTTGTATTTATCCGCTCTCAGAACATAAATTTTTTGTCGTACATAGTTTTTATCCGCGTGATTAAATTACGAGAATGCAAAAGTGACTAAGTCGTTTTCTATGTTGCATCTACTTATCCCGGTGTCTGAGAACACTATGGTATGAGCAATGTTAAAAATATACTGCCTTTCTCTGTAAATACTGCAAACAGAAATCTTCGTACTCTAATTACGATGTTCATTAGGTGGCAAATACCTTTGTAGCACATTCCTGTCACCTGCCAATCAGGTAGGCGTCAGGAATGGTTGTTGCAACGTTAAATGTGTTGGTAGCTGAAAGCGAGGAAATAACTATAAAAAAAAAAAAAAAAACGTGGCCTTTAGACTCCATGTTATAGAGAACTGATCGTGTAGCAAGCAGAAAACCAGGCAACTTTACTGTGGGTACGTTTACAATCAGCTCGCAGTTTCCATACCCATGTAATACCAAGAAAATGGCTTTAATCTTCGGTAATCACAGTTATTCGTGACAGAAAAATGTCAAAAAACAAAACAACTACTGGTCGAATAACTGGGAAAGAAAGTCAACAAGCTGTAGTAAGTCCGTAGCTCGTGTTCTAGTAGCTAGCCTTTCTGCCTCCGGATCACGGGGTCTCGGATTCGATTACCGGCCGCGTTGGGGATTTTCTCTGCCCAGAGACTGGGTGATTGTGTTGTCCTCATCATTTCATCATCATCGTCGTCGTCGTCATCATTTGTGACAGTGGCAAGATTGTACTGTGTAAAAATTGGGACTTTGTACGGGCGTTGATGACCGCGCAGTTGAGCGCCCCACAAACCAAGCATCATCATCATTAACAAGCTGTAGTGTATCACAGGCAGGGCAGGCAAGCTTGCTAGTACAGTTCGCTGTCGTCGCCGCCTCACGTCAGGAGGCAGCACCTCACAGAAGCGCAATGAGCCGGACCAGCAAATGCCTGCAGTCTGCTTCTGATCTAAACTGGCTGCAAAGCTTAAACTTTAAGCAGTCTTATGGAGCGGTTTGGAGCTCGCGAAGTGTGAGGACGGTCCTTGTGGAGCGTTCCCTTTCGGGAGCAGGTGGTGTTTTCGTAGCGTCCAGAGAAGGTCATCCTTCGTGATCGACCTAGTTGTTTCTTGCAGTACGGAAAATTGATAGATATCCAAACTGCGTTTCGTATGCGGGCTTGGACTTCCGCTCGAATCATACCGGTTTTCTGGGTGAGTAATGCCGTTTATCGAGTGTGTAACGCTCAGTAGGTAGAGAGGTCAGATTAAGTTGTCAAGCCAAATAGCTAGCTGGATGGTGGTGTTCAACGAACGAGGCGCATTTCGGGAGGTCTTCAGTGAACACAATAAATTATATTTGTTTCCGTGAAAATTCGAATGTGGTGTTTCTGTGTCATTCTCTTTTGACTTCGGACTCTATCCCTGATTTGTTTTAGATTATCGGAGGAAGCTTCTAGGGGTCACCTGGAGAACGTATTCTGGTACTCTGGTCGGATTTCGAAATCTTTTTTGTCCCTAAGCCTACACACTACTTAATCTAACTTATGCTATGGACAACACACACAACCATGCCCGAGCGAGCACTGGAACCTCCGACGGGGGGAGCCGCACGGACCGTGACAAGGCGCCTTAGACCGTGCGCCTACCCGCCGCGGCCGAAAATTTTATGAAAGCGGTTAGGTTGCTATACATTTTTTAATTATTGACTGTGGAGTGGTCGGAAGTTTAACGCTGTCTCGCCGGTGAAAACGAGGCTGACAACCCTTATTTAACCTGATTTTATGTGTGAAGAGGTGTAGAGATTCAATCCGAGTCCGTCAACAGACGTTTCCGATTACGTCTGTGGAGCAGCACGTCGACTAATTAGTCTCGCGTTACGGACATCACCAATAGTGCGAGGATTATGGCAGCGCCACTAAAGCTATTTGACATACACGGGGAATCGCGCGTATGACTTTTATTACAGCTCACAATGATCGCTTAACCCTACGCTCACATGATGTGTTACATTCTCCAGTATACCGCGATTTGTGATCTTGGAAAACCAGGTTTTCTGTCAGCAATCGATCGAAATATCGTCCAAGTACTACGCGGATTACCGTCAGGAAACCCGATTTTCCAAGATAACAACGCCTCGCCGGAGAATCTTGAAGACCTACAGATTCGACTTGTTACATGTCATTTTACCAAGCGACGCCACTCTACTTCAGCTCGAAAGCTGCGAGGCACACCGTAGTTCAGTCCCTTGCAGGGAATGAACTACGGCGTCGACTTTCGCGTCAAGTTTCGCTCAGAATCAGCTGCAGCGCGGTGTCGCTGTTCTGTTGGTGGAGACGCGTGGTTTCGGCGCGCCCGGTGACCGCGCAGCGGGCGGTGTGCGATGCAGCGGGCGTCTTAATTGTGTGACGCGGCGGGGGCGGCAGCGGGCGCCGTGTTTTACTGCATTGCAGCAGCGGCGGCGGCAGCCGGGGACGCGCGCCAAGGCGGCAGACACCGCCGGCAGCGGCGGCGGCAGCGGCTCGATAAACGCCCGCCGCGAGCCGCTGCACGCTCGCTCCTAACTGCACGGACCAGCGACTGTCCGCACCTCCGCAAAACGACGCCAGCACAGAGGCAGCGGCACACACACGCCCACGCACAAACTGCGACAAGGTGCAAGGCGGGGATCACACTTCATCATCGTCTGTATCTCCCACCACGCACTCATCCTCCCCCCCCCCCCCCCAAACCCTTCCAAATATAACATTCCATCACCCCCGTTTTTAACATGCCACAGATGAGTATCATTTTAAGATTAACAATAAAACGTGTAAATCCTTTACTACAATAATAACACGTTGATTAATTACCATAAAATATATAAATATTCTAATGTCATAACAACTTCTTTAATGAATAGTGCAGTGAAACTTCCTGGCAGATTAAAACTGTGTGCCCGACCGAGACTCGAACTCGGGACCTTCGCCTTTCGCGAGCAAGTGCTCTACCATATGAGCTACCGAAGCACCACTCACGCCCGGTCCTCACAGCTTTACTTCTGCCAGTATCTCGTCTCCTACCTTCCAAAATTTACAGAAGCTCTCCTGCGAACCTGCAGAACTAGCACTCCTGAAAGAAAAGATTCTGCGGAGACATGGCTTAGCCACAGCCTGGGGGATGTTTCCAGAATGAGATTTTCACTCTTCTGTAAAGTTTGGAAGGTAGGAGACGAGATACTGGCAGAAGTACAGCTGTGAGGACCGGGCGTGAGTCGTGGTTCGGTAGCTCAGATAGTACAGCACTTGCCCGCGAAAGGCAAAGGTCCCGAGTTCGAGTATCGGTCGCGCACACAGTTTTAATCTGTCAGGAAGTTTCATATCAGCGCACACTCCGCTGCACAGTGAAAATCTCAGTCTGAATAGTGCAGTGCTTCAGCATTACGACAAAGAAACTACACTTCACAAAACTATAGTCTTTTGAAATGCATGCATATGCAAGTTACACGCGCAACACAATTAATTTAAGAACTACAATATCAAGAAACTCTCACAACTTTGATAATGTCATACACAATACAAAATAGAAGTGCGCACTCAAAATTATCAGCATTTTCGTTAGCACTACGATTGTGAACAATCGTATGCGAGCTATGGCTATACCAGTGTGTAAATGAGGGGACTGTGTTCCATGCTTTCCTTTCCACACACGTCGGGATGTTATCTCACCTGGTGCTGTGGTTTACTTGTCAGATTTGGTGCTGTCAACAGGCACTGTCAGTTTTTGAATGCGGGCTTTGTTTGACCTGTCTGGAATGTTCTGTGCAGGCGGCCAGACCTCGAAACTATGCACTTGGACAGGTTCACACGCAACCAACTTGAAAACATAGACTGCAGTTTGACAATGAAAATCTAATCGAAATTTCGTAGCTGCAACGGAAGCGGACAATAACTTTGAGATTTGAGAGCTACTTTTTCTGCACTTAGTGTAGATTAAGGATAAAAATGAATATCAAAGCAATAAAGACCAATACAAACGAAAATAACAAGTTCACAAAAATCAAATTTGGGCGGCATACTGTTCAACGATTTCCTTCGAGGGAAGCCTATCACGAAATTCAAATGGTTCAAATGGCTCTGAGCACTATGGGACTTAACATCTGAGGTCGTCAGTCCCCTGGAACTTAAACCTAACTAACCTAAGGACACCACACACATCCAATCCCGAGCCAGGATTCGAACCTACTACCGTCGCGGTAGCGCGGTTCCAGACTGAAGCGCCTAGAACCGCTCGGTCACGACGGCCGGCTCACGAAATTCATCGAGATGCACAAAGACGTAGGTTTTAACAGAAAGAAATTATCAGTAGAAATTTCTTGGTCACGCAAGTGAAGAAGAAGTTTCTGAAACTGTGAAACTACATGTTTGCTTATCGTAGCTGTACGCAAGTGGAACGTGAATAAGGAGGTATCCGAAAGGGAAATTAGTGACAGTCACAGAGATATGTTAAACTAGTACACAAATAAGGAGGCGAAACATGACCTCAGATCAACACCAAGGCGTAATGTTATGAAAACGTGAATACCTCAGAAACGTATGGTAGATTCTAGTAACAATCGCAACTCCATAAATGTTCCTCACGCTTTTCTTCATACCAGCACAGCAGTCTGAAAATTACAGCATTATTGTTTTTCGTTCACTCTCTCTCTCTTTGTGTGTGTGTGTGTGTGTGTGTGTGTGTGTGTGTGTGTGTGTGTGTGTGTGTGCGCGTGTGTGTGTCCGTAATGCGTGCGTTTGAGTGTGTGTGTATTTATCCGAGAGGGGAGTTAAAAAAGCAATCTACAGATAATCCGATGCCCTTTCCTCGTACATGACAGCGATGCTCGCCTGTAATATGTGACTAACACTCTCACTATGTCTCTCGTGTAATGATGAGGTCTTCTTCAAGAAAACTGAACATTCGTTGGGGTAAACTGCTGCGTGACATCGTTTGCAAAGGAGTGTCATCTAGCGTAAGGACACTGTGCAACCAGTTTTTATAAGGAATTTACTCCACTAGGTAAAAAACATCGTTCTCAATGGCATTTTGAAAAAGCTATCAATAACACAGAAAAAAATTACACAATTTGTGACAGTAATTCGTCCGTCATTTTTGTACCTAATTAATAAAGGCAGAACTGTTACAAATTCTAGAAAATGCAGCTCTGTTCGTCACTTCACTGCTGGTACCTCGCATAATATTCCTGATAGGCCATCAAGGATTTGGGAGATCAGTACTGTTCGCTCTTTGAACTGGAGGAGAGATGAATAAAATGATTCCATCTGTTTTTTAACTTGTCATATGTAGTCGCGCAGGAGGTCTGCGGCCCTTATCCAGCATGTCCTTATCACTGAATTTCGAGCACTAATAACAAGAGCTTATTTGCTCTTAAACCCTTTTTACTTGCGCGTTTCGGATATGGCTCATCGTACGAATACTAGAGAAAAAACTTAATACAGCATATCGCATCAAGTGGTATCTACCGTAATATTGGTGCTCAACAACGCCTTTTTAAGCAACTATGTTGCGATAGATACCAACTGACACGATACGTTGTATTAAGTTCTTTTCTCTGATATTCCGATGTAGCGCCATGCCTAAAACGCAAAAATAAAAAGAAACGTTTTACTAAGTGAGCTCTTCTTATTATTGACCAAAAAGTGGTGATAAGGACGTGCTCAATGATGTTCGGTTGCAAATAATGACGATATGCCAGATAGGAATGTAATTGCGTGACGCATGATGGAAAGTGGTGGGATTCACTGGCCAGTCTAGGTGAGAATTTTAAGAGGTTTCTCATATCGATCTAGAAAATACCGTACTCTTTTTCCTTCTCCGCCTCAAAAACTCAACGTATGAGCAGTTGTAATGCACGGGACATCCTTAACACCACTGGCAGAAAGTGTACACATTTTGGAGTGATTATTTAGGGTTACGAAAGACTTCTGGTCGCTAAAATGTGTTAATGTCAATACCTAATTTTTGAATGCCAATGACGAGTGAGTCGCAATAAAGCGCGAATAGTGAGAATGAAAGGCAGAGATAGAGAGAGAAACAGACAGAGAGATCTAAACATTGTCTTCATTTTTGTCTAATTCATTTAGTCAAACGGGATTCGTAGGATTCCAGACGTATTTATTAATAACTTATATTTGACAGGTTCCGATCAGCTTGTTTATATTACTGCTGTTCAGATGTACAATATTTTATCGAATTCAAAGCTATGTAACATCAGCTTAAGACATGATTTTCACGATTTGACAGTGAAATGGATACGCGAGGATGTAACTGTATCATTTTAAAATCGATAACATATTGTATACGCAGCTGATTGGAAAATGCCAAACGCCGAAAAAACCTGACAGCGTTCCCAATGATAGCAATATGGAATTATCTTCATTTTTTTGTTTATTTATTGTTCTTTTTCGGAGCATCTTTGTAATCATATAACAACGAGTCTCGGTATGTGAACTTCGTACCTCTGTAACGTAGCTCAGACATACTTTAGTCAGAACAAATGGAAAAGCAATCGCGCCACGGGTAAAATTCGATGAGGCGTGAGAGAAGGAGCAGCGCTGGTGGGCCGCTTGCCACGCCGTGGAACCTCGCGAACTCTACGCAAGCGCCCGCCGCGTTGCACGCAATACGTCAGAGGCGAGTTTGGAGCGCGCAGCGAGATTGAGCGATGCGCGCGCCGGCAAATTTGTCAGATATTAGGCGGGGGAAGGAGGCGCGCCCCGTGTGATTGCATTACCAGCGGGCCCCGCATAACGGTTTAACAACATTTTCCAACATAATTTGTCTCCGCTTATTATTTTCCGTAATGGATTGAGAGCTGCAATTAGGTTGGCAGCAGTGCGGCGGCGGCGAGGCATCATCTTAACGCAATTCATTAGGGGCGGTCGGCCAGCTGGCGCGTGCGTGTGCGTGCGCGCGTGCGTGTGGTGCGTGGCGCAGTGCCTCGCCTCGCATCGCATCGTCTCGTCTCGTCTCGCGTGGCTTGTTAACAAAACGCCCTGGGCGGTCGGCGGCGGCGGCGGCGGCGGCGACGGGTGCGCAGCTAATTCACCACAGCAGTCCGGTGCGCCTGCGGTGGGCCCGCCTGCCTGCCCGCAGCCATCCTCCGCGTCATTTCTCCGCTACGGCGGCTGAGGCGGCGGTGGCGATGGTGTTATGAACAGGCCGGTCAACAGTGACGACACCAGCGCCCTTGGGAAACTAATTCGAAACGAATATGGTTAAATTTTTTGAAAACATTGCACCAAATGCTAAAATACAAAAGGTAATTCTAAGTCACCCTGCAACACTTACTTTCACTCTTACTCACACTTTCAAACAGAAGAACAACCTACATAAGCCTCAAATCGGCGGATTGTTAAAATACGAGCTACAGCCAAAAAGTAATGGAATTTTTTTTTAATTTCGCGAGATTTTATGCATCCGATTTTCCATTTGGTACACTTGTCCTTGCTCGTATGTTTCAATTTTCAGCCGTTTTGAACATTTTGTTGAGAGTCGAAAAGGTTATACCTCTTTTCGAGTGCTTGGCGAATTTTTACTTTTCGAAAAAGATGGTTCAAAGAATTTGCGATAAATTTAGCTCGAGAGATGGAATTAAGTGCAGCAACGGAATGGAAATACTGGCTGTCGCATTTGGCGAATCTTCTATAAGTAAGACAAGCGTTTACGAGTAAAGCGTTACACAGAGGGTCGAGAAGACGACGACCAGCACTTTTTCCAACCTTGAACACTTCTGGAATTCACTCTTCGTTACGGTTTTCACCTCCTTCAGCAATTTTGTTTCTATCACAGTAATGGTGGGATAAAAACGTCCTTACATGGTTCTCTTCGGGCTCGGAAATAGGAAGAATTCTCAGGGGGCAATGTCCTGCTAATTCAGTGGCTGAGATGCCTTTTTGCCAAAAAAATTAGGTACAAGCATTGAGGGGTGAGCGGGAGCATTATCGTGATGCGACTGCAAAGAGTGCTTTTACCACAATTCTGGTCGTTTTCTTCGGACTGCTCCACGCAGTCGGTGCATAACTCCCAGGAAGTATTTCTTACTGGTCGTAAGACCATGACGCAGGAACTTATGATGCACTCTCCACTGTAGCCGAAGAAAATAGTGACAAAAGCCTTCACAAGTGATAGAACTTGTTTCTCTCTCTCTCTCTCTTGAGGCAGTTGCCGTTCGGACGATTGGGCCATAGTTTCGGCGTCATTCCCGTATACCCATGTTTCGTCGCCTGTTATAACCACCCTTAGAAGTTTTGAATCGTTGTCGATTCTCGACTTCATTCACCAATTCCTGATCGATGTCTGCGCGACGTCGTTTCTGCTCGAAGTTCAACAGTTTTGAAACGAATTTTACTGTGAAGCGTCTCATACACAATGAGGGGGATTTACTTTGAAGAGGACAAAGTTGTAACACGTGAAAAATCTTGTAGCTAAAGAACTACGGCTCACAAGGGGACTGCAGCTCAACTTTTCACTCACTACGCTCTTCTTTCTCTCCACTGTAAACTCGTACTCGGCAGTAGGAACTGCTGCTTTAGCACGATACGCTTTTCAAGCTTTTCCGATAAATCGGGGTTCAGGGTGTTACGAGCCTGTTGAGCAGACACGAGAGCCGCCGATAAGCGGCTTCTAAGCAACCTGCTAGGGTGCCCGAATACTTACTTCTTACTGTACTCGAATCTTCGGAAAGAGCCAGCACACCCAAAAAACTTCCTTTCAGTTTCACTTCTCTGCCATTTGTATAAAATACTGGGAAGACTGACTGTCTGTCTGTGAATCGAATATCAGAGTAAGTTACTAAAAACGTCATAAAAGAGCAGTCAAGCTTTTGCCCACGAAGGTCTTGCTGAGGACAGATAATTTTGTCCAGTACACTGTGGATAGGTATGATGGAGGTCAAGTTATGGTGTGGTGTTCGTTCACACCACAGCAGCTTATGATACCATCAGCTATAAAAGGTGGCTCGAAAATCTGTATTCAGTCGCAAAGGGTTATCGCCTAATGCAGCTCATCAAATTTTGGCAGCAAAATACGCTATACTTGGTCGTCACACAAAGCAAGACATGCGTATGGAGGGTTCAGAAAAATGGGCTTCATTTGCATAGGATACGGCGAGTGCTGTTCAAGATGAAACGTTTGAGATGGAGATAAATCTGTCAAGACATCTTGAACACCTGGCCAAGTACCGTTACGTTAACCATTTGAAGCCAAATCCTGGAAAGATACAAGTCTGCGCATTTCATCAAAGAAATAGGGAAGCTAATAAAACACCAAACAGCACTTGGAGAGAAGAACAATTCAACTGCCACACTCCCAAATATGTTGGAGTCAAAACGGGCCGTTCCCCTACATTCAAAGCTCACTGAGAAGAAACGCAGCTCAAAATATCTGCACAGAACAACATCATCCGCAAAATTACAGGAACCAGCCGAGGCGATCAGCCAAAAGTGCTTCTAACACCAGCCCTATTACTTTGTTTCTCCGCAGCAGAATATTCTGCACCAGCCTGGCAAAATTCTCTACATGTCAAACAGGTTGATAAACCTTTGGACGAGACTGGACACATTGTGAGCGGTTACCTTACGACCAACTCCTGTCAGTATACTGTACCATATTTTGTGCATAGATATACCAAGTATTCTCAGGAAAGCAGCTTTAGAAGTGCAGAAGAAGAAACAACACACCGATCCCATGCATTCCCTGTTTTGACATGAGCCTCAGCGACCAAGATTCAGCTCAAGAAAGAGCTCCATACAGACAACTGCAGCTATTCCTTCACCCCCCCCCCCCCCCCCCCAAGTGACTCGTCGAATTGGACTTCGGCGAAATTCTTTATAGAGGAACCAGTTGCAGGATCACAGCTGCCTTATGTTACATGGAACGCACTGAACAGTCGGAGAACTGGGGTGTCACCATGCAAAGTCAACCTCAGGAAATGGGTCCCCACCAGTGATGATGAAATTTATGAAATTTGCCACTCTGATGACCTACAGGAACAACAACATCTGTTACTCTGCAGGAACCTGTCGGACACATGCCTTACCAGTCATGTTGATGCAGCTAACAAAACAGCAGTCAGGTCTGGGCTCTCCACAGAATCTTGCTGTCTGTTTTCTTATCTTCCTTACTGTATTGTATAAATCTCTATTGTACACATTAACTCCTGTGCTGTAGCATTATTACTTTGTTAGATAACCTCTGTAATTGATGCTTTGTATGTAATTAGTCTCTGTGTATAAGTTATTAATTCCCCTTGTCCTGGACACGTAAAACAAACAATTGAATTCTAACCGTCCACCAAACATATGTATCACTGCAACAATAATAATAACGATAATCTTAGTGATGAATTGGAGGCGCCTGACGGCAAAGATAAGTTTAATGTGCACTTGAAAAAAAAAAAAAGAGTCGTTAACGGAAACACAAAGGTGACTGAAATATCATCATACGCGCGTTTGGCAGAAAAAAAAATACATTCATCTGTCTACACAGATGTGATAACCCAAGCGATGTCGTACCAGGCTGTACCTGTGTCGAATAATGTCAATGTATTTGTACTGCTTTTGGAGCAGTTGCGACCCGTTTTCGTGGAATGGGCCGGGGCTGCCTTCCTCCTGTCTGCAGTATCACAGAGCGCTTCATTTCAACACTAGGAGTGATCGAGTAGTTAGTTACCACTCAGGGCATCCATCCTACACTACTAACAGACGCAGATCGAAGTTGGAGGGGTTCACGGAGTTACGATTTCCCAAAAAAAGCAAAATCGCTGTACTAACCACTCATGTTAATTTTTATGATTATATTAAAACATACTTTGTATTTTAATCCCGTTATTAATAAATTTGTAGGAATATGTGGCATGTTAAATGTCGTGCTGACAGGAAATTATGTTTGTGGAGGATGATGAGTGACTAATTTCCCAAATCCTAATCTGCGGCCGGCCGGTGTGACTGAGCGGTTCTAGGCGCTTCAGTCGGGAACCGCGCTGCTGCTACAGTCGCAGGTTCGAATCCTGCCTCGGGTATGGATGTGTGTGATGTCCTTAGGTTAGTTAGGTTTAAGTAATTTATAAATCTAGGGGACTGATAACCTCATGGGGGCGGGGGGGGGGGGGGGGGGGTGTTGTCCCACAGCGCTTAGAGCCATTTTTGAACCTAATCTGAGCCTGACAGTAGAGATGCGTTTACTGTGTTTTTAAATAAGATTCGGTACCCGTTACTGAAACCACGAAGATGACTGAAAAATCATCACACGAGCGTTTGGTAGAATATAAGAAAAAAATAGATCAATGACGAGATTAGAAAGCATTACGTGCAGATTTTCAATCCTTGGTCCTAGCAGATTTCCCGAAACCGCTTGAGAAGCTCATTCGATGCATCATAGAATGTACAACAACCGTGCGAATGCTGAGGACAAAGGTGTGCGCTTCCCTTGTCACAGCTGAGCTTTTATCCACCTACAGCTAACAGAGATTCCTCTGCCGTCACGACAAAGACGGGGCTGTAAAGGCTACTCAACGACAGCTTACCTTTCCCATCTAAGATATCTCTAGAATGAGATTGTCACTATGCAGCTGAGTGTGCGCTGATATGAAACTTCCTGGCAGATTAAAACCGTGTGCCGGACCGGGATTTGAAATCGGGACTTTTGCCTTTCGCGGGCAAGTGCTCTACCAAGTTTGGAAAGTAGGAGACGGAGGTACTGGCAGAATTGAAACTGTGAGGCCGGGTCGTGAATCGTGCTCGGGTAGCTCAGATGGTAGAGCACTTGCCCGTGAAAGGCAAAGGTCCCGAGTTCGAGTCTCGGTCCGGCACACAGTTTTAATCTCCCAGGAAGTTTTAAGATGTCTCTGTTTTCTTCCCAATTCCAGGAATTTAAGAAGAGTAAAAATAGGTTCTAACATTCGAATAAGTAGCTTTAGCTCAGATTCCGCACGAAAAACTGACAAGAAGTCCAGCTAGAATAAAATAGTGCAGTAGGCAGATTGCACTTATTGACGTGTATTTTGTACATAGCTTCAGTGTTACCGTTTGCTTAAAAATATGTTCCGAATATAACTACTTGCAATTGAACTGCCTGTTATATACTTTTTTCGTTAAAGAATTTTTGGTGGTCCTTTCGTCAGAATATATAAGATAATTTAAATTTAAAAAAATGCAATGAAAGTGCGATAACACACTCTAACCTAACAGTGCTACACTCGTAGTATATGTCTTACTGGTATGTTGTACGCAGCGAGCAAAAGATAATCATGATCTACTACTAGCTGTGCAGTTCATGTCCTGGCAGCAAGGGCAGTTTTGGGCAAGCTGCGGAGTTCGGGCGTTGTGCGGGTAAAAGTTACAGAGTTCATGTCAGACCGAGGATGTACCTCTGTTCGAAAAGTTTTCGGTATTCTTGCCGCATCGGTTTCGAGTAAACAACTGAGTTGTCTAGACGACCATCGTCACGACCGGCTGACTATAGTGAGAGGTACTGTGAGCTCTGAGACACAGCGTTCAGAAACTGTCTCACGTACACAGGAGATCCCTTACAAAAAAGGTGGAATACTCATTTCCACGCACTGCTACTGTATAGTCCTAGTGCTAGATAAGGTACACTGTTGAAACCACTACGCGTACCTGTAAAGTTTAACAGCAGTTGTTATATCTTTAGTGATGCGTCAAAACGGGCTCAAGATGCTGAGACTATACAGAGTTCTTTACTTAATCGATCGCAAACTGGCTTTTGGCTTTCCAGGGCGTCTTCAGGTTGACACCTGAAAATGGCCTGAGATGTCGAAAGCCGACACGTGACCAAAAATTATGATTTTGAGGAAAATTTACGAAGTTTTCCTATTTAATGTTATTATCACGTTCTACCAATCACCGACGAAAAATTCAGTTATTTTAAAAATTATCACTTAATCTTAATAACAGTTACATTTATCTAGTCAAATGAATTTTTTATTTAGGCCTATGCAGTTGTATGTTACGAAAGTCATGTTCAATGAAGAGTTTACACATTGGGTCTGTGATTGTAAACAAAGGCATACATGCCATACGGATGCAAAAAACGTTACACGGTATCATTGGACAGACACACGGTATTTTATGCTGTGTTTCTATTCTTCCTTCGTTTTTACAGTTTTTCGATATGTCTTTAGACAATAACTCATCTGTTCTCATTTCATTTCTATTATTATGCTAAAGATACTATTGTTTACTGACAGTGAGACATCTATTCTTACGTATCCAGCGTATATATCTGTCTATTACACAATATAGTTTTTATTGGCGTGGTGGAACTATCACTGATCAAATACTTCTGAAGTAGTTTGTTTGCTCATGTTTTTATGTAAAGCATTAACTAGTCTACATATTGTTCAAAATATCTTCCCTCTGCTTCTTCTATTCCAGGCAAAAAACTATTACAATGAAACGAATCCAAGTTTTCTCACTTCTGGGTAGGACATATTTAACAGCAAGTTACAATTAACCAAGTTCAATGATTCTCACTCAGTAGCCGGACGCAGTTAGAGAACAAAGAATTGTACTTTTCAGTAGTTATTTTATGACCTTTTATCACAATATTCCCACTTACAACTTGTTTCCTTAAAAAGACGATTGTGCGAAACGTTTTATTTATTGCATTTGCAAAATACTGCTACAATTGGATATTAACCATACGTTTCTATCTGTACTGATGGAAGATGACGCTACATTCTATTGCATTTTACAGCTGCCATTACTAGCACGATATTTGAAATTTCACGATAATCATCAGCGATGATTAAGTTCCGCATCTACAGTTACCTGCTTCTGTGCCACATGATTGGCTATGAGGGACTCAATGTTGAATGTACGAAATATTTCTAATGCTTCACAAAATATGTAATGGACGGATAAGAAGAGCGAGTAGCCGAAAATTTCGAGGGTGTTCCTCCGTCATTTGCAACTTGCTCTTCGTACAGGTAAAAAGAAAACGGTAATTACATTGTGATCACAAAAACCATTAATCCCAATGTCCATCGTAATATAAGGTGCACCTGTAGTTAGAGTGTCATGTGCCGTGTGAGACAGTAAAACGTTTTATTACAGTTATTTACCTTCCCAAAACGGGCTTTAAGCCTCAGCCAACCGGTCCACGGCGAGGCGAAATTCTAGGAACACTGGAGTAAGGAGGTCTTGCTATTGCCATTTGGCAAGTTGTCGTGTGGAAATCTGAAGAGGCGAAGAAGAGTGAAGCAACCGTGTGTTGCGTCTGCGAACATCACAACAAGACATTCATTATGTAAGCAACTCTTCTTTTCGACACACAGTTTAAGAAAGATGATATAGAACTGAATATCGAATGAAATAAAAAGATACTTGCTTTTACAGTATATAACTGCTGTTGACTGAACTAAGCACCTGATAATGGGCGCGGGAGTGATCAACTTGCAGGCTGACCCACGCAAAAACTGTGCCACGCTCTCGCCTCGACGCACAATGGTCCCTGTGTTCTTTTTCTTCAACTGTTGACATGCTATTACGTTTGGTGCTTATTTCAGGTCTAGATATCAGTTGCCAGTAACACCTACTTCAGTAGCTATGACCTTTTCTTTACGTTATCGACCTCTCGTAAATGGCAGGTTGTCCTTCATCCAGAATGTATCTACTGTGCTGGCACTGACAGCTCCGGCCTGGAACCAGACACATTTCGAAACTCTCAAAAACACTCCAGTCCATGCTTTGCGGCTTTTCTTCTTACGCCACAATTTTAGGCTTCAAAACAAGATTATTTATCTTTGTTACACACATGTGCTGATGCAACGGTTTAGTTTTAGGGCAGAACACTGAGAAAGGTTTCAGACTTTCTTGTATGCCTATTTTACGCAAGTTTATTCTACCGTATCATGTTGCTTCTCAAATCTTGTGAACCAGATAGCTGGGAATGCTACCAAGACTAAATGCTAATTGTTCTTCCATGCACTTCTGCAATTTTTCCTAGTGAGTAGAGGCTTGTTACGTATTCCAGACGAACTATTGTTATTCTTAGTAATGAAAGGGGGAGAGGCGAACGAAGAAATGGCAACTGTCTGGACGTCCGGTAGTAGCTCTGGGCGTACGTTTGTCGCTCAGAGCACACGCATCTACGTAGTACACGTATCTGCCTACGCTGATATTAGTATTAGAAATAGGAAGTACAAAAAATGGTTTAAAATTAAGTGTATATTTTGTGTAATTTGAATTAAAAAGTAAGAAAGCATTATGTACCTCTTTAGGTAATACGAAAATATATTATGCTCGAGCCGCGCGGGATTAGCCGAGCGGTCTTAGGCGCTGCAGTCATGGACTGTGCGGCTGGTCCCGGCGGAGGTTCGAGTCCTCCGTCGGGCATGGGTGTGTGTGTTTGTCCTTAGGATAATCTAGGTTAAGTAGTGTGTAAGCTTAGGAACTGATGACCTTAGCAGTTAAGTCCGATAAGATTTCACACACATCTGAACATTTTTGTTATGCTCTAACAGCATAATTGTAGCAAATTACAGAGTAGTCTCATATATTCAGATGCCTGTTTTGTTTTCTATTATTTAGGACGGATCATCTTGATGTACTGACAAAGAAATAAATATGTATAAATGTTACTCTCTGTTATTTGGAACCGCCGATAAAATTAAATAGACATTCCTTGTAGCAGAGAGAAAATTACTGCTACAGGATTACTTGCAATACAAGGCTGTTTCGTTTACTAGATTAACTTGGTTACCGCTACGTGTTTCGGTCGCTTTTTCCTTGGCTGTGCATCAGTATCCTCACAGTCTTGCATCATTATTTACTGAGCTGGCTGCGTGACTTACTGAATATGAGGGTAACTATACTCTGGGGTACATACTGCCACAGTGCAGCCGAAAGGACTAGAATAGACGTAACACCATCTTGCGATTATGGAGTGTGGGACTGCAGGTGGTTGATGAAATGTAAAAATAATATTTCAACAGCCGTTATTTGTATAGCTTTCTATTTGGCAATAAATTTTGACTCGTCAATCGAGTCATCTTCAGGCCCTGTAGCACGGACGACAAAAAAAGCACCCAGTGATACATGTATATGATAGGGAACCAAATTTGTGCCCCGTTACCAAAGAAGACTTGACAAGGAATGTGTGCTCTCCACACATGTAACAACATGTAAAGGGCACACATTACTCGTGAGGTCTTCTACGGTAACCGGGCACAAATATTGGCCCCCTGTGACATACATGTGCAGTGTAGATGCGTTTTGTCGTTCAAGGCTCTGAGCACTATGTGACTTAACTACTGTGGTCATCAGTCCCCTAGAACTTAGAACTATTTAAACCTAACTAACCTAAGGACATCACACACATCCATGCCCGGGGCAGGATTCGAACCTGCGACCGTAGCGGTCGCGCGGTTCCAGACTGTAGCGCCTAGAACCGCACGGCCACACCGGCCGCCTGTCATTCAAGGTACAGAGCCTGAAGATGACTGTTGATGACTACATCTAGTAGCTTAAATAAAAGTGACTAAAATGTCTGGCTCTTCAAACCTTAAGAGAAATGGCGCAACAAAGAGACAACTGATAATGTCGCTGGTGACATGTCGAAACGTATCGCTCCAATGTTACGGAAAAAGTGAAAGCTTGGTTGTAATTTGACGCTAGTTAAAAAAACTGTGTTGGATTTGAAATAATTTCCATTGTGTTCCGTAGAGAGAGAGAGAAAAAAAACTTTTTGTGCAAAAGGAAGGCCGACTTACATTCCTTACGCGGACTCGGCTAAAGCGGGAAGCCGTTACAATGGACAAAATTTTTGAGTATTACTTGTACTACGACTTTTCAGAAGCCTGTTCCGGAAACCTACATTCCCGACCTTACCTTCTGTAAAAGCAGAGCGATGAACTTTACAGAATTTGAGAGTAAGTACAGCTCCATAAATAACACGCTATAGTTGTAAGTCAAAATCCTATCCACGTATGTACTTCGTCCAGACGCTTCTTTTGGATAATTAGAGAAAGGTTATAACCTCGTCTCTTTATAAATGGAAGAATTGACTGGAGCATCGGAAAGGTGTTTGTAGCGCTGTAAGTGGCTGTGTATTAGGCTGATGCTGGAGTCCAGTGTCGTGCAAGCATCGTACGCATCGTGCCAGGGGAAGGCCGGGATAGGGAACAGCAGGCCGCGACCGCAGCGCACAAATTCTGTTAAGTGCAAACTAATTTGTGTCGTTGGCCGCCAGGTATCTGACGGAGCATACTTGACACACTTGAGGGATTATTAATTATGTTTTCAGCGGGCGCAGGTGCATGTAATTTGGTCGTCCCGGGCGCGCCGTGCATTATGCAGCAGATCAAACACGCCGGCTCCTTTCCGTGCAGCCAACCGGGACAGTAAACACGGCGCAGCTCAAACAGCGCCGCCGCCTGTCTTTCCTGTTTACAGACGGCCGCACTTCTCACGCCGGCGCGGGCCGGGGCGCGCGACCACCTCCACAGGGTTCCCTCCGCGGTTTTCAGCCGCAATTTTAGGTGTGCGGAACGTCGACAATTCGCCGTACCCTGGCGGAGTAGTTGGCACTGGTTTCATTAAATTACTGTTTACTTCATTAAACTATCGTTAAACGCTTTTTTGTTGTTGTCCAGCTGCGATTTCACACTGACGAGGAGACTGGTGCGCCAGTTGCGCTGTAGGGGACCGTTTGCTTCTTTTGCTACACATTTACCACATTCGCCTGCGAAGTTAGCAAATTGCCCAGCTCATCCCTCATTGCCGTCCTGAACTCTTTGATCAAGGAATATACCTTCAGGCTATTGGACAGTTATACTGTCTTTCACAACTATTTGAATGAGTGAAACGTCAAGTCATAGAGAGAGAGAATGGCATGAAAAAATAGCCTATGATGGCAGAACATAATGATGCGCCACCATCAACTACCTTGTTATATCTTGTGCTACCCAGGAGAAAAAAAAAATTCAAATGTGTGTGAATTCTTATGGGACTTAACTGCTAAGGTCATCAGTCCCTAAGCTTACACACTACTTGACCTAAATTATCCTAAGGACAAACACACACACACCCATGCCCGAGGGAGGACCAGAACCTCCGCCGGGACCTACCCAGGAAAAACTTTACGTTCACTCGATGTGACTTTAGAATTTCTTCAAGAACAATCTCTATATTTATAAAGGAAAAACAGTATGAAGAAAGATTCTCCGAGAATACTATGTTGCCCGTTGTCCCAATCAGATTCGGAATATTATTTAATGAATAATAACCGATATTAATACACTATCGCACTATAAAGCAGTTATGTACTATTTATATGTTTCTGGTTTTATTCTAGTTGTCAGTTAATTTATTACAATAACGTCAAACTACGTAAATCCTGAGATAAGGAGAATTGTTAGTATAAAAGAAAAGATCGTGAAAAAAACGTTGCAGTATGCGTATTGACGCTCTGCACAACCTCAAAGAATTAGGGAACGTACCTCAACTATGTTTTTTTTTGTTTTTTTTTTTTTTAAAAAAAGCTACAGATAGCGAGCATATTCCACTTAGACTGCTACATCACCTGCTTGATTTACGGGTATCGTTCGGCTGTATACCTATATAACACATATGTTTTTCACGTAGCGCAAGACAACTCAATTAGGCGTTTCTTGATGCTTCACTTAATGCGTTGGTATTCTCTGACGGCTGTCGCGCCACGTAAATGATGTACTGAAACGTAGGCTCATGTAACAAAATGTAAGACACTCCTACAATACGGTTTATTCCAGCTCAAAAGTATATAAAACAACTTGCCAGTTTTTTTTGTCAACTAGGCCTATGTACAACAAACGTGCCATTTTACGTGGTCGCATTAAAAACACGCTATGTTTCTCCTATCAGTAACATGTTACCAACTGTTTTACTTCAACCCCTGCTACTCTTTTCAGTTCAAAACAGTGTGTTGCCAATTCTTAAAATTACACCCGTACTGATGGTTGTCTACGAACTATTGAGACAGAAGTACAGGTCGGCCGGTGTGGCCGCGCGGTTCTGGGCGCTTCAGTCTGGAACTGCGTGACCGCTACGGTCGCTGGTTCGAATCCTGCCTCGGGCATGGATGTGTGTGATGTCCTTAGGTTAGTTAGGTTTAAGTAGTTCTAGGTTCTAGGGGACTGATGACCACAGATGTTAAGTCCCTTAGTGCTCCGAGCAAAAACAAAAACAAACAGAAGTACAAGGAAAATTATTGACTATCAGTTTTCTTGCTGTTCAGAGAAGAAAGTCTATGCACAGAAGATTTTCGTCACACCAAATGCCGGACACGCGAGGAGCTGTCGCTGGACCACTTTTTATGCAACAGAAGATCAGAATAGTATTGTTGCCGTCTCAAAAACTTGCTCCAAACAAGCTGACGGCTTTGAAGTTCTTAACAGAAAGAAAAACCACAATGTAAACAGTGACTACGACTTCTCTCGTGTTCCGTTAAGAAGGCTCGAGGTATCCTAACACGTCAAAATCTAAATATTTACGCACACATTTTTGGTAGCTAGCAGTCTGCTCTCTATTAGTGTCGCCAATACATTCATCTTTTTAGGGGCAATTGTATACGAGTTTTGCTATTTTGGGAGCAAAATAACTGATCATGGTCGAAGTCGAGAGATTATAAAATGTAGACTGGCTGTGGAAATGAAAGCGTTTCTGAAGAAGAGAAATTTGTTAACAACGAGTATAGACTCAGGTGTCAGGAAGTCTTTCCTGAAAGTACTTGTGTGGACTGTAGCCATGTTTGGAAGTGCACCTTGGGCGATAAACAGTTTAGACAAGAAGGGAATAGAAGCTTTCGAAATGTGATGTCACAGAAGAATGCTGAAGATTAAATGGGTAGATCACGTAACTAATGAGGAGGTAATGAATAGAACTGGGGAGAAGATGAATTTGTGACACAACTTGACCAGAAGAAGGGATCGGTTGGTAGGACACGTTCTAAAGCATCAAGGGATCACCAATTTAGTACTGGAGGGAAGCATGGAGGGCAAAAATCGTAGAGGGAGACCAAGAGATGAATCCACTAAGCAGATTCAGAAGGATGTAGGTTGCAGTAGGTACTGTGAGATGAAGAAGCTTGCACAGGAGAGAGTAGCATGGAGAGCTGCATCAAACTAGTCTCTGGACTGAAGATCACAACAACAACAACTGTCTTTTTGGTAGCTAACAATCTGCTCTCTATTAGTGTCGTGAATAAATTCATCGTTTTATAGGCAATTATTTGAGATTTGTATGAGAAAAAAGTTGTAATTAACATCAGTGATAATGACTGTGAGAAATACTAGTAATATGCGAAATAAATACGCACAGTAATTCGAAAAATAGCTTGCGATGTACAATCTTATCAAAGGAACACGTCTGTTATGAGCAGACACAGCTGTTGGCACTTTTCTGAGACAGGAAAATACTGGGAAGACTGTCCAATGCAAGCTGCATGTGCAGCGTCAGAAAAGAGGCAGTAACAGCGTGGATGAGCGTAACTGAAGACCGGAATGCAATGCGAAGTATAGAACGGTCCACATCAAGCGTTTATCAGTTGGCTCATGTGACCTGTTAGCACGTAGTGAGATAACGAAAGTAACACCGAAATGACAACTGGAGGAGGATTCCCAGCCAGCAGTGATGCAAGAACATTGCATAGCATCGATAAGAAGCTACCGTCCCGATTCAAAACACGGTACTGCTGTTAGTCATGTTAGTCAAACGCGAAGTTGTAATCGATAAAAGGAAATAACACTAAACGTTACGTACAAAATTACTCTAGATATAGAGTCAAATGTTTTAAATGGAAAATCTTTTGTTATTCATTGAGTCTGAGCGACTTGTGTATTAGGCGGTAAAATCCCGTTTTGTAACGACTGCAGACAATAATTCCATAGACAAGATGTTACTTTGCGAACAAACTGTTTGGACAGTGACGTAATTGTGTAGCTTTATGAGGAGAACATTGTAAATTTTACAGAACATCCCAACAATACTCCACTTACAACAGCAGTAGCCCTGTTTCATGAGGACGTCTGCAATGTGTGCACAAAGCACTTATTTGCAGTGCAAGGTATTAGCAAAGACATCGTATTAACGTGACATAATAAGCGACGTAATTATTGATTAATATTTGCGACATAACTGATTTGAATGAAAAAACAAAGCCCAATTATACTATTGAAGATGGTGAGTAATACGTGGATTGGCTGCTGAAAGGCGCCGAAACAAGAGTTTTCACAGAACACTTATAGACGTACTAGTGGATGTTTTTGGCGTATCTGTGTATGTACGGCTAGGTGAAATCTTACAATAAAGGCGTTAGTGCAGTCGGATTTGTCAAGTTTCTGCAGACAAAGGTATTGGATTCGTCGTCTCTAATTCCATTTGGTAATAGATGGCGTGTTAGAATTCAGACAACAGTCCGATATACAGTAATTATTGTTGTAAATTAAGGTAAAGTGGACGTCGGAGAACATGGTAGCAAGTGCAAACTGTTGTGATGTATATGGATAACAAGAGAAGCTCTGAGGCAATGACCGTTGACACGGAATGGAAATGAGTTAAGTGTCAGTTGCTGTCGATTAGGAAAGCAGAAGGTACAGCGAGAATCGTAAGGCAGAGACAAGTGGGCACGAGGGAGTGGGAGCAGGTAGGCTCGGCCACGTGCGGCGGCACGTGCGCGTGTTTACCGGCGCGGCGCGGCCACGTGCGCACCTGGCACGCCCCCGCACCGCGGTCTCCCCCACCCTGCCCCCCAACCCATTCATTTACGGCAGCGACAATGTGCGAGCTGTCGACTGCCCACCTCTCGCCTCCGCTGACGGGTCGCAGGCTGAGATCGCACTGCCGGAAACGACGATAACAGACGGCCGATCATCCCTCTGCTTACGTCGCCAAGCAAATAACGCATGGAAGACGCACCTTACTGGATTGGCGGTCCACTCAGGAACATAAACAGTGCATGCCTAACAATGAAGACGGCGTTTTATTAAAAACAATTATGAGTATAACACGTATCTGGAACCTTTGGGAGACGGGTGGCTGTCTTTGCTACGTCTACAGTTCCTAGTAGCATCTTCTTTCGCATAATTGATCCGAAACAACACAGACCCAGAAAGTGAATGACATAAGCATCGCGCGTTGTAATTCGCACGAAGAAAATCCTTATAACGAGATATTTAGTTTCTTTTGTAACACATCGACGACAAAGGTGTAGCGTGTTAACATCAAACGTTATCATTCCCCATGTCAGTGGAGTCGGTACATCGATTTTCATCCGTATACCAAACAAAAACAATCACCAATTGGTGGTAACAAGGCAGTAGCACCGTTGTTAGAGGTCCACATTAGAAGATGCGCAACACTGAAGACACTTTTAACGACATTCAAAACTAAGCAATCAGAAAAGAAAGAAGTGTGTGGAACTGCGAACGAGTGGCTCACCTGTTCCACAAATAGGTCTCAGCAACGTCGTATTAAGACAAATAGGCGTTTTCACGATTTGTAAACATATTTTCGACGAAGACGAGCAGGAGAAATCTTTATACTCGGAGCGATGCTGCGAAATACCTGCTCTGGTCCACGGGCGGCTGCAGCGCCCAGGAGCGCGCGGCGGGCAGCGGCTCCTCCTTGAGCGTGGCCTGCCCGCGGTGGTGGTGGTGGTGATGGTGGTGCAGGCCGGCGGCCACGTCCTGGTGGTGGTGGTGCAGCCCGAAGACGAGCCCCGGCGCGGGCGGGCCCGGCCCCGCCGCCGGCCCGCGGCCGCCCACGCCGCCTCCCGCGCCAGCGCCGGGCGGGCCGTACAGCTTGCGCCCCCAGACGGGGTCGAGCTCGACGGGCGCGGGCGCGGCTAGCCCCAGCCCGGGCCACGGAGACGCCGCCGTCGTGACGCCGACGCTAACGCTGGCTGCCACCGTGATCTGGTCTCGCGCACACGTCCGCCGGCCGTCGCGCGCGCGGAGGAACAAGCCGGCGCCGCGCCGCGCCGCTCCGCGCCCGCCCGCACCGCGGCCCGCCCCCACCGGCCGCTCCCCGGGGCGGACCGACACGCCCCCGCCGGCCGCGCGCGCCAATCGCCTGCCACGCGCCGGCCAATGGGGGCCGCGCCCGGTCCCGCCCCGGGCTGCCATACATTAGCATCTGCTTGCTCCCCGCCGGCTGCCGCTGGCGGGCTCTGGCGGCAAACGCGCGCCCCACGCGGGGAGCAGCCGCAGCTTCGCCACTCGGCGCCCCGAGGCGCGCGCTCCCGCACTGCACGGCTGCGTGCGTTCCTGCTGCGCGTTACACCTGTCCGCGTCGCACAGTTGCTTCTCGCCGAATTTCATACGATGACCAGTTTCGCAATCACACAACACTTTGGCACTCGTATAATTTACTACGAAAACTATTTCATTGCGTCTCCCGTTCTATGACCCACATATCGTCCACGCTCATTGCCTCGAAATTAGTAAATAACGATAATCCGCGTAGTCAAGTTTATAATGTGCGTCTATATATGAACTGTCGAATAGAAACAAATGGAGAGGCACTGACAGACACACAAATTTTTCAAACGTACTCAATCTAAATTTCGAGTTTTCTAAAATTTCTCCACCGGAATTTAAACACAAGTGCTGTAACGATGCTAAAGACACCCCAAGTACATGCTCAATGCCATATTATTTAATTTATTTATTGCTTTATTAAGGATGACCAGGCAGTATTTTACATCAGGAGAGTACCTGCACATACCACACTCAAGGTTTGTGCGTGTTTGTGGTTCAGTTACAGACAACTGAGATATTACATTGAGAGGAAAGTTATAATTACCATCAAAAATTAGTAGTAAATAATAATAATAATAGCAGACTTTAAGCGAGGCAGTAACATTAATTACTTTAGTGCTTTCGAGCCCAAGGTTAATATTATATGAAAGGGAAGGCACAAAATTGTGAGGGTTATACAAAATTGATTTCGCTACTCGGTTTTCGATTTACAAGGTCCTAATCAAATATTAACTTTTATCATCGTCAAAAAGGTACCTAACTGTTGAACAACATTGCAAAAGATATTACACATGCAGGGATGTAAACACAGAATAAATATCTTCTTTGTCATTGGCATTGTAATGTCATTCAAAATGTTAAACTTAAGCAGGGTGTGTGTGAATATGAGGTGAAAGAGAACATCATTATCAAATAATTCAACAGAAAAGTATCAAAGATATATCTGCTCTTCTATTGAGTATAATTATTTGATAATGATGTTCCGCTCTTGCAGTTATCTTTATACTCACGCATTCACATACAGAGTTAATTTCTGGTTTATTCACTTTGTTGTTTAATTACAACATCTTAATTTACGTTAACATTACACTGTCAAAGATGATATTTATCCTGTATTCTCATCACTTTTTACATAGAATATCTTTTGCAGCGTTGTTCACCAATTTGACGACGATACTCAGTTAAAATTTCATGAGACACCGAAGATGGAAAGAAGACTGATATTTTGAGGAACATGGTTCCAAAGTCGGGTTCCTGACACAAAAAGTGATTTCGAGATGTCTGTGTCATGTAGTCGCACATAGAGCGGTTTGCTACGTTCAGAACGAGTACTTTTGGTGTACACTTTCTAATCATTTACTGTATCATGCTAATTTCTGATTCAGATTTTGAAAGGATTTTATCTTCAGTTGTAGTGAGTGTACTACTTCCTTCACAGTTATGAAGGAATTTAGAAATTTCTGCAATATGTTTATTGAGCTGTATTTCTCTTTTGTGTCTCACGTTTGTTCATTTCAGCCGTCCGGTAAGTAGATCCCCTCAGTCACAAATATTAGAGACATCCAATGTCCACTGCAGCCAGTCCGAGTCCCGAGGTAAGATTTACGCTCATGGCGCCCTTCGCGCGATGGTGGAAGATCACTGGGACCCAGTGCGATGTACAAATATCAAAGTACGTGGTTGCCGAGATTCTCCAGGCAGTCGTTCGTTCTGTATGGCACTAATGCGTAATAGCCGTTGTATCTGAAAAACAGTCCGCCCCGGTAGCTGAGTGGTCAGCGTGACAGACTGTCAATCCTAAGGGCCCGGGTTCGATTCCCGGCTGGGTCGGAGATTTTCTCCGCTCAGGGACTGGGTGTTGTGTTGTCATCATCATCATTTCATTCCCATCGACGCGCAGGTCGCCGAAGTGGCGTCAAATCGAAAGACCTGCACCAGGCGAACGGTCTACCCGACGGGAGGCCCTAGCCACACGACATTTCCATTTCCATCTGAAAAACCATCTTCGTGCCATGGAAATGGGTGCGCTTTGTTGGACAATGGGAATTTCAGTACCAGCAACACTATCCACCAAGGATTTGGTATGTCTCCCATGGTGCCAAGACCGCTTCGTGGTATGTCCGAAGAGAAGTACCTCCTACAATAGTCATAACCGCTTCAAATCTGAAACCGCTGACAGGTGACCACGTAGACCACACAAGCAGACATGGAAGGGAATCATTAAAGAATTTACGTGAATTCAAATGCATGTCAATAAGACCAGTCGGTGACTATGAGTTCCTGGGATAATACTCGGACAACCCGTTTTCAGTCGTTGTAACCAGTAAAGTAGAGGTTCTGGAAAGCTTTCATTCAGCTCAGTGGTGAAACAAACAACAAAGCTGAGGTAAATCCAAGTTGCTCTTTTCTATGTTTCATGTCAGACTACTTACTGAAAAAAGTTAAAGGATTCTTTCGTGTATGAGATGGAGGACTAAACCATTCGTTTCTAGAAGTTGTATGCTTTTAGTGAACCTTTATCTGAAGTTTGTCTTTTGAATTATTCATACGTTATGTGTCTAAATTCGCAAAATGAGATGAAGGTGCTTGGGTTGTTATGAAACAAAAGCAGGTGAAGTTACGATTAACGCCTCGTCATCATCTAGGCTGCTAGAGTCTTCCCCTTTACTGTTTTCATGAATCACAACACGACTGTCTGGTTTACTTTAGTACTACGGACTACATACAGGGCTTGTCTCAATGTTCAATGGCCTCTCGAGCTGGCCAGTCAGATGGGAAACTACCATCAGTTTAGAACAATCGATGAAGTTTTATCCAAGTAAACCCTAAAGCATGTCCAGCATCATTTTCGAAATATTCAGACGGGCTTTATCGTAGATAAATATTGTACCTTTCAGTGCATCCCACACCATTTACATTTCAATATTCTCCCTACATCAGTGCGAAAGAGGAGTTGTTTAAAAGCGTGATATCAGTTTGGAAACATGAAAAGATTAAGAATGCGTTTGTATCAACAGCTTCAAACTCCAACGAGAGTGTCTTACCTTTCATGAAGATAAACGACTTCCAGCTACGGAGACCTCGCGCTAGAAGCAAAACTTTCACCAAAGTGTACTCAACTGAACCACTTTCATTTGATCGTCGCTGTCAATTCCCGTGAGAGACTTCTTATGATTATCAATTTGCTTCACAACATATAACTGATGGTTCAAATGGCTCTGAGCACTATGGGACTTAACATTTGAGGTCATCAGTCCCCTAGAACGTAGAACTACTTACACCTAACTAACCTAAGGACGTCACACATCCATGCCCGATGCAGGATTCGAACCTGCGACCGTAGCGGTCGCGCGGTTCCGGACTGAAGCGCCTAGAATCGCTCGGCCACCACGGTCGGCCATACAACTGAGACACGCTTGAGGTTTTTTTGTTACGTAATATCCGAAACATATCCTAATATCATCATTAGTATGCGTTGTGAAGTTCTGGTAATCCCAAAAAGCAACAGTAAATATTTGGAAAAAAAAATAATCCTACACACTATCAAACGGCTTTTCTCAGTGTACATAATGCGTAGGTGGTTCATGGTAATAGTCTAGAACGCGTCCGCAATAGTTAACACCAATAATTTGTTTGACGTCTTACGGTGGACATTGACGAATATGGAGAGATAGCGAAGAGTTATTGGTTTTAGGGTGACCGCCTGTGCGGTCTTAGAATGCGGTGTTTAAGCGGCAACATTGAATGCGGTATTTAAGCGGCAACATTGCTGAAGCCGATACATTGGATCTGTGCACCGGAGCGCCAAACGATCACAGATGTTTGCACGCAGACAACTTTTAAACACGCAACTCAGCAGGCTGAAAGCTTCAGTCTGTGAACACTTTCGTCCCACTTCTACGAAATCAAATACATTGATTTTTGAGCAGTGTTAACTTCTGGATAGTGTTAATCGTGGGTTATATTTAACTTTAGTTGCTAGTAGCCGTCACTGGAATTATTGTGTAAGAGCATCTTGAATAATAAAAACGGAAAGTTTGTTCGTTAAATATGAAACAGGAAAGTCTTTGACTTTTACGACGCAACAGAACAGTAAGAATGTATGATGCACATATTTTAGATATGATTATGATGACATTTTATAGTTTCTAATGGACGTGAACATACATCGCGTGACCGGTGCTTGAAATCAGTACTTAAAAATTCATTTCTTTATCAGCAGTATTTAGATATTGTCTCCTCTGTAGTGGTAAAATTCTACAGTTATTGCGTGAATAAATGAATATGTAATAGATACTGGTTAATGTGGTAAGGCAACGTTTTAAAATAATATTTTTCAGTGGATTTCAAATGTTTGCAGTTAACAATCTGTTCCGAGCAGCGGTATTTTCTTTCCGCTATTCCCGCTTGCCGCCGCCAAGTTACTTCCTTGCACCATTCTCCCACACTGGTTAGCTGTATTTGGTGTCATGTTACTGATCTCAACAAAAGAGCTATGGACGAGTAAATGCACCATCGTCCGCCTTGCACTTTTGCGGCATAGTGTGAAAAAATTTTCTGCCAGATTCGCTCATGCGAAAAGCAATCTGAGCTGTAGTTGGGGTAGTCTCCACGTAACCCGAGTTTATGTCTCGTGATTTTGCCGTTTTCTCTTCGTTTAAAGCTCTCGCGTCAGATGGAAACAAAGCGACTTTCTTTAGGTGGGAGCTATCAAATGAATTAAATACATTCACATAATCACGGAAGACTAAAATATGTTACTAGTTTCAGTTTCCCGATTTTATTTTATTTTATTTTCGTCAGTATTCAAACGTTAATCGACTTGCACTGAAGTTATTGCTGTTTGCTAAGAAATTTGGCTTTTATTAATCTTTTCCTCAGAGGCAGTCACTTTATTTGAAACAGAGTGCTTCATTCCACACTATTCTCTAGTTTCAACTGTTCGCACAATTTCAAGTGTAGATTTTCATTTTCTGACATGTTTGGCATTACTCCGTAATACAGAACAAAACATGAGATAATGCAGTAGTGGTACCCCAAGAAAACTGACATCCCGAAAACCACACTGAAAAGCTTAATACCAGGTAGATCAGTATGAATCTGGACATACAAACGTGGAATTTAAGCCGAATTATGCATTTAGTACAGTTTACGAAATTGCTATGCTCTTGGAATATTTTCTGATGTGTTCTTTCTTTTATGACGTAATGTAAGATCTCTTAATGGTATATACGTATGAACATACGCAAATGTTCACTTGCAGATGACCAAGCAGGCAAGTTTGGTCAATAGTATTGAACGAAATATTTTTATTTTCAAATATGATGACAGCTTCGCCAGGATTTTAAAGTCTGTCTTCGGTGAAACGCAATGTTTTTCGATGACAAGACATTTTTCAACACTTGGCTGTTACCTCATCTAGGCTTGACGTTATTTCATAATTAGTGTTGTTTACGTCTTAAATTTACAGAATTCCATTTTTTGGTAAATTATAAACTGGCAGCACACTGTCTTTTATCGTTGCAAGTCCCCATATGGTTTTATATTTATTCCTAATGTAGAATAAAATTACCAGTTGTGCTGTTTCTTAGGTTCACGGATAACCTTGTTAATTTTTATGCAGTTTGAAATAGTAATTAAATAACATACTGTTCTTTGTTCTGGTCTGTACAAGCAACTGTTTTTTTTTCCAAGAAATTTACATTCCTTCTTACTAGATATTTGCAGTGCTGGAAAATGGATTGGTAATGCTGCATAACAGTATCCAACAGTATGAATACAAAAAACTCTATGTTACATTCACTAAACAGCAAAATATTAAGGTGTTTTGAGCCTATGAAGTCTAGTTTTGAAATCAGTATTAAGCCAAGAACTGCTTCCTTATTTTGGTTTATTTATCTGTGATAAAGCAATTGGCGTAAGTGCAGTAACTCCGTGTGTCCCCTCTGAACAACATGCCACTGTGCTTTCCATGGTCACCTGATGCCCCAGCACGCACGCAATTGCATTAAAAAATGTGACGAAATGCGAATGAGAAGAGCAAACACGGAGCACGGGCTTCTCACGTCATCATAGGTGTGCAGGCGCATTAACACCTGTTGTCTGGCGCTTTCTGGTACCTGCTCGAACGAGTTTATAATTTCGTGGAGCGGTGTGGAGCTGGCGAACTCGAGAAGCTACCTGCAGATCTCGTAGGGGTAAGGCGGCAAGTTATGGACCCTCTGGCGCGGAGTGGTATTTTAAAGATCCTGCGTGACCAACTAGGGTACCTTTCCGGCAAGAAAAGCCTACAGAGCATTCGAAAGTGAGTTCCCTTGCGCCGTTATGAAATTCACCTTAGGCATTTTACTGCTTTTCTCGGTGAGTGTGGTGGATTATTGAGCGTATAGCGTGCTTCTTCGGTACAAAGAGGCTTCACAGGAGAGCGTGGAGCCATTAGCTAGTTGGAGGTGGTTTTGGATAAAACTGACGACCTTGGCTAGGGTTAATTTGTGCAAATACGTCTCATTTGCTTCCTTGCAAATTTGAGAGTGATGTTCGTGTGTAACGCCTACCCTACTGAGTTTGCACTACACTGCCGGGGAAATATTAAAAAAAAAAATAGTACACTTGGAAAGACGACGTCGGTTCTGATTCAATGACGCCATATTATTCCTGGAGGGTAGTAGATGTACTGATAAAGCGCCAGCTGTGTCTACCCTGTAATAGAGAATGCTCAGTGTGGTGAAAAGGCGTGATGCATGCAGGCAACCATGCCACAGAGACGCACTCGTGCTTCCTACAGCCAACTCAGCAAGTTTGTCAGGGGTCAAATTGTGGCCTTCCGAGTGGCTTGGTGGTCTTATCGGAGAACTGCCACATAAGTTGGACGCGCTGCGTCAGTTGTGCAACAATATTGGTATCAGTGGTCACGTGAACATTCTCACACCTGTAGATGAGATTCTGGACGTCCACGTAGCATCGACGCCCGCCAAGATCGTCTTATTGTAAGGGTAGGAGTGGCAGATTGTACAGTTGTCACAGTACATGTAAGAGGGCTTGTGAGCCCAGACGTGTCAGTACGAACTATTGCCAACCGGTTATTAGCAATGAGACTACGGGGACACACGGCTCTAGCCCAAATTCCACTCAAGCCACAGCATCCACGTGCACGACTCGACTGGTGGCGTTACTGTATCACTTGGAAGATGACGTGCAGTGGTCTTCAGCGATAAAAGCAGATTTTGCCCGTACGCAAGTGATTGTTTGGGCGTACGACGTAGACCTGGTGACCGCTGTTTAGTAGAGTGCATTCGTTGCAGATATACTGGCCCCACCCCAGGCCTTAATGGTCCGGGGTGTGATAAGCTACATCTCTCGTTCACCTTTGGTGTTTGTGGAGGGGGCGCTAACCAGCGCTCGGTACGTGCAGGATGTCTGTTGCTAGACCCGTCCTTTTGCCGTTCTTGCTACAGGAAGGTGATGTATTGTTCCAACGGGATAATGTTCGTCCACACACTGCCTGTGAAACTCAACATGTTATGCAAGACGTGAAGTAACTTCCCTAGCCAGCACGATCGATTTCCGGACTTGTCTCCAATCGAGATCGTGTGGGATGTTCAAAATGGTTCAAATGGCTCTGAGCACTATGGGACTTAACATCCATGGTCATCAGTCCCCTAGAACTTAGAACTACTTAAACCTAACTGACCTAAGGACAGCACACAACACCCAGTCATCACGAGGCAGAGAAAATCCCTGACCCCGCCGGGAATCGAACTCGGGAACCCGGGCGTGGGAAGCGAGAACGCTACCGCACGACCACGAGATGCGGGCATGTGGGATGTGATGGGACGCGAACTGACTCGTGTGACTCGTCAGACAAAAATTCTTACAGAACTACGTGAACAGTTCGAGCAGGCGTGGCGTAACATATTTCAGTACAGTATTCGCCATCTGTGCAATCGACTGGATGCTGGAGCCAGTGCTTGCATTGCCGTCCGCGGGCCTACATCACGTAATAATACGGGTGTTTCAGCATAGTCGCTACCTGTTACCACAGAACCGCTTGTGCTGCTGATCTGTAAATGTAATCGTTTCATGTACTCCGTGTGCACTGTTGCAACAATAAATCTTGAGGGAAATGGAAAGCTCTAAAATGGTGTACTAATTTTTTTCCGGCGGTGTATATTCCTGTTTTGCTGTTGTTATGACTGTGTGCGATAGTTGCTAGAGGCCAAGTAGAGGTGGTGGACGAACCGACAGCGGGGTACGTATCCAGTCCAGTGGTCAGACCTTGGAATCAAGTGATTAGACTGCTACAGGCCTTTTAATTATTAACTTTGGTATAGTGAGAAACTTTGACTCTGTCATCCGGGTGAAAGAGTGTCTGGCAACAGTTATTTAAACAGATTTTAATGTGTGTAGCAGAGCAGAGGATTAACTCGGGTCCGCCAGTAAACGCTTCCAATTAACTCCACATATTAGAACGTCGCTTAATTTGTGTCGTGCGCCACACATCGCCACAGAGCGTGGATTCTGGCTGCGGCCGCTGATGCGACATCGCTCGACTCCAAGGAAGCTTCGAGGCCCGGACCGAAGGTACGTTTTGAATCGGCCATATCGAACAGCAAGTGAAATTTTTGAAAAGTTCCTTAAACTATTCGACAGCTCCTATCCCGATGATCAGAACATTTATGCGTAAGGGAACGATATGAATGTTGATAGATTTATTTTCTACGTGCTTCCGTATTACAAGCCAAGCGACTGTGTCTGCCAGTCATCACCGACGTCGTTCAAATTTATGTTGCATCTAGGCCTTGGCCAGAAATGATAGTGACACAAATGGGAATTCTAGACGGCCAAGAATTTTGAAAAAAAAAAAAAAACTTTTTTCGCAGATCTATCGTGGCATGAACTATTTATGTTAGTGTAGATTCCAGGCATTTGTTGTCGCAGCGAGAAGAGTACAGACGGTAATCCGAAGGTCTATTAGGGTCGGCTCCCTACGTAGTAACTTTATTTTAGTTTTCAATTTTTACATCACTTACACTGCAAATAAACACAAGTAATGCTCAGTATATTGTGTTTATTAATATATTCATAAAAGGCATGAAAAAGAAAGGCAAAGGAAAATCGCCGACTGACAATAAATTTCCGGGAAGGGATTGTAAGGCGTACACGAGAACTCTGTGTATAAAATTAGATACTTTTATCATTTTACAGGTTACGCCTTAGACGTTCTGGGGTGATTATCTGCAAAGTCCACGTGGATGTTGTAAGTACGATCCTTTCTTGGTAATTTATTTACAATCCAGAATTTTCCTTTGTCTTTCCTGTTCATGTCTTATAAATATATTAATAAATACATATATTGAGCGTTATTTTGGTTTATTTGCCTTGTAAATAAACCACATAGCCAGTCGACCCCAAGACTCTCCGATTACAGTTATGTACTCTTTCCGCTGCCCCAACCGCTGCTTGGAATCTATATATATATATATATATATATATATATATATGCCACGACATCTTGGTAGATGATTGTTGCAGTGTCTGTGTGTTTATGGGTTGCATTTTTTCATATGACTTGTCAAGCCAATGGCAGCACGGCCTCTCTTGCCGCCATTGTCACAAGTGTATCTGGTTGCTGAGGCAGGAGCAGTGGTAGCATTACGAAGCTTTTTCTGCTTTAATCCGTCTAACAAGCCTTCATCATGCTTCGACATTCCAGATGATATATCATCACGCCACTCTGGTCTCATGCTAGCCCGTGCCTCCCATCTGTTTGTGTCGATTCCAAAGCTCTCCATATCTTGGAATTTACGCTAACATAAATGACTCATGCCAAGACCGACACGCCCCAAAAATACGGTACGTAACGAAGACAGCACACTTGTCCCAGTGTTGGACGGAGAAATGCAAGCAACACGATGGAATCCATGTTAATATATCTCCAATTACTTACTCGTTATCAAAGTCAAATTGATTCTTCACTGGAAAAACCCTTGCACAACATGAAGTGCAATAAGAAGTATGTGAAGTATAGGAACATAAACAAAATCACGTTACGTGTTAAACGAAGCAGCTGTGCCCAGTCCACTTTAACTGTCATGGTCCTTCTTTCGGCAATTATAGTTCAGCAGATTGTTTTCCACATGGGAAAAAGTCGTTTCCATACAACAGACAAGGAACGTACCTATCGTCCATTCGGCCAGAGAAGAAATGATACGTGACACGCCTTAGAGTTACCACCGGTCTGCTATGGTTTCAGTGAATGTTGTGACGCGCATGAGTATTCTGCGGATTCTGTAGGCACGTTTACCGTGTAGATTGTTTATTGTAGCGAAGGGACGGCGAGAGATCGTACACGTGAATTTACGTACAGATTACGTGTTAACTTTCAAAGTAAAAGGAACAGTGGCGGTCTTTTGAGCTACTCAACAAAATAATCGACAGAGTATGAAAGAACTGTTTATTTCTACAATGATAGTGAAGATATGCATATATATGAATACCCAGCACTTTATAGTAGTAAAGGTTGATTTGTTTCTCTCTTACCTTCGATGTTACCATCAGATTTTAGGCTGATCTATATATTAACGTGTAGGGTGCAGTCTTACAAATTGTACGGCATTTTAAATTGTACCACTGACATATCTAGCAAAATATCAGCATCGTGTTGTCGCCTTTTTATTAGGTAGTATCTAGCTGTAGTACGTGACCACTTCGACAGACCGCTGAGAATACTGGCGTGGAGCGGTTAAAGTTTCTTTTGTATTATGAGAGCATTTGTACTCTCACACATATGTAAAGCCAGCTACACTTATTCAATGATAATACAGCGTGGAAACATTTACAAACATCCTAGCTTTGCGCAGTGAAAAGTAAGTTTACAGAGTGTGATGTCGTCTTATAAACTCTGCCGCCACTTTTCTTATATATTGTACCCGTACATCTTAAAATAACGACACTACACTTGTTTTAACAGTTGGTTTGATCTAATAATTGTGTTGCTATATGCGCTCCCAGTTGTGAAAAATTAAACGCAGGAGTGCTATTTTCAAGCTATGTTTCGAAGACTGAATTTCGAAAATTTTATTATTTCATTTTATTCAACCACAGAAAGGAACAGATTATGTTAAATTCATGATTACAATTTTCAAATATTACATTACTACACTTTATGTTGTACATAATTCTATTGAAACACGTAATCATAAGATACGTTTGCTGGCAGTCATGTAATCAAAAATAAGAGTGGACAACGACATTTTTCTTCTTTTCAGCAGGAGAAAAGAAAGTACTTTTCTTAATATAGCCACAATGACCTAGTAAGAGTGAATCAGTTATTATAAATATTATTACTGTTATTATTCATAGTAATATAATCAGACTGTAATTTTTATCATAAAACCTAAGAAATATTGTTTATAGTACCCAGAAGAGATGGAGAGGGCTATTGATGCTTTCAGAAACAGCGATACTAGCTTAAATGAAATGTGCGAGATGTACGGCATTCCAAAACCCATTTTGAAGTTGTTGTTGTTGTTGTTGTGGTCTTCAGTCCTGAGACTGGTTTGATGCAGCTCTCCATGCTACTCTATCCTGTGCAATCTTCTTCATCTCCCAGTACCTACTGCAGTCTACATCCTTCTGAATCTGCTTAGTGTATTCATTTCTTGGTCGCCCTCTACGATTTTTACCCTCCACGCTGCCCTCCAATGCTAAATTTGTGATCCCTTGATGCCTCAAAACATGTCCTACCAACCGACCCCTTCTTCTAGTCAAGTTGTGCCACAAATTTCTCTTCTCCCCAATCCTATTCAATACCTCCTCATTAGTTACGTGATCTACCCACCTTATCTTCACCATTCTTCTGTAGCACCCCATTTCGAAAGCTTCTATTCTCTTCTTGTCCAAATTAGTTCATGTTTCACTTCCACACATGGCTACACTCCATACAAATACTTTCAGAAACGAGTTCCTGACACTTAAATCTATACTCGATGTTAACAAATTTCTCTTCTTCAGAAACGATTTCCTTGCCATTGCCAGTCTACATTTTATATCCTCTCTACTTCGACCATCATCAGTTATTTTACTCCCTAAATAGCAAAACTCCTTTACTACTTCAAATGTGTCATTTCCTAATCTAATTACCTCAGCATCACCCGATTTAATTTGACTACATTCCATTATCCTCATTTTGCTTTTGTTGATGTTCATCTTATATCCTCCTTTCAAGACACTGTCCATTCCGTTCAACTGCTCTTCCACGTCCTTTGCTGTCTCTGACAGAATTACAATGTCATCGGCAAACCTCAAAGTTTTTACTTCTTCTCCATGAATTTTAATACCTACTCCGAATTTTTCTTTTGTTTCCTTTACTGCTTCTCAATATACAGATTGAATAACATCGGGGAGAGGCTACAACCCTGTCTCACTCCTTTCCCAACCACTGCTTCCCTTTCATGTCCCTCGACTCTTATAACTGCCATCTGGTTTCTGTACAAATTGTAAATAGCCTTTCGCTCCCTGTATTTTACCCCTGCCACCTTCAGAATTTGAAAGAGAGTATTCCAGTTAACATTGTCAAAAGCTTTCTCTAAGTCTACAAATGCTAGAAACGTAGGTTTGCCTTTTCTTAATCTTTCATCTAAGATAAGTCGTAAGGTTAGTATTGCCTCACGTGTTCCAACATTTCTACGGAATCCAAACTGATCTTCCCCGAGGTCCGCTTCTACCAGTTTTTCCATTCGTCTGTGAAGAATTCGCGTTAGTATTTTGCAGCTGTGACTTATTAAACTGATAGTTCGGTAATTTTCACATCTGTCAACACCTGCTTTCTTTGGGATTGGAATTATTATATTCTTCTTGAAGTCTGAGGGTATTTCGCCTGTCTCATACATCTTGCTCACCAGATGGTAGAGTTTTGTCAGGACTGGCTCTCCCAAGGCCGTCAGTAGTTCCATCGGAATGTTGTCTACTCCCGGGGCCTTGTTTCGACTCAGGTCTTTCAGTGCTCTGTCAAACTCTTCACGCAGTATCTTATCTCCCATTTCGTCTTCGTCTACATCCTCTTCCATTTCCATAATATTGTCCTCAAGTACATCGCCCTTGTATAAACCCTCTATATACTCCTTCCACCTTTCTGCCTTCCCTTCTTTGCTTAGAACTGGATTGCCATCTGAGCTCTTGATATTCATACAAGTGGTTCTCTTATCTCCAAAGGTCTCTTTAATTTTCCTGTAGGCGGTATCTATCTTACCCCTAGTGAGACAAGCCTCTATATCCATACATTTGTCCTCTAGCCATCCCTGCTTAGCCATTTTGCACTTCCTGTCGATCTCATTTTTGAGACGTTTGTATTCCTTTTTGCCTGCTTCATTCACTGCATTTTTATATATTTTCCTTTCATCAGTTAAATTCAATATTTCTTCTGTTACCCAAGGATTTCTATTAGCCCTCGTCTTTTTACCTACTTGATCGTCTGCTGCCTTCACTACTTCATCCCTCAGAGCTACCCATTCTTCTTCTACTGTATTTCTTTCCCCCATTCCTGTCAATTGTTCCCTTATGCTCTCCCTGAAACTCTCTACAACCTCTGGTTCTTTCAGTTTATCCAGGTCCCATCTCCTTAAATTCCCACCTTTTTGGAGTTTCTTCAGTTTCAATCTGCAGTTCATAACCAATAGATTGAGGTCAGAATCCACATCTGCCCCTGGAAATGTCTTACAATGTAAAACCTGGTTCCTAAATCTCTGTCTTACCATTATATAATGTATCTGATACCTTTTAGTATCTCCAGAATTCTTCCAGGTATACAACCTTATTTTATGATTCTTGAACCAAGTGTTAGCTATGATTAAGTTATGCTCTGTACAAAATTCTACAAGGAGGCTTCCTCTTTCATTTCTTCCCCCCAATCCATATTCACCTACTATGTTTCCTTCTCTCCCTTTTCCTACTGACGAATTCCAGTCACCCATGACTATTAAATTTTCGTCTCCCTTCACTATATGAATAATTTCTTTTATCTCGTCATACATTTCTTCAATTTCTTCATCATCTGCAGAGCTAGTTGGCATATAAACTTGTACTACTGTAGTAGGCATGGGCTTTGTATCTATCTTTGCCACAATAATGCGTTCACTATGCTGTTTGTAGTAGCTAACCCGCACTCCTATTTTTTTATTCATTATTAAACCTACTCCTGCATTACCCCTATTTGATTTTGTATTTATAGCCCTGTAATCACCCGACCAAAAGTCTTCTTCCTCCTGCCACCGAACTTCACTAATTCCCACTATATCTAACTTTAACCTATCCATTTCCCTTTTTAAATTTTCTAACCTACCTGCCCGATTAAGGGATCTGACATTCCACGCTCCGATCCGTAGAACGCCAGTTTTCTTTCTCCTGATAATGACGTCCCCTTGAGTAGTCCCCGCCCGGAGATCCGAATGGGGGACTATTTTACCTCCGGAATATTTTACCCAAGAGGACACCATCATCATTTAATCATACAGTAAAGCTGCATGTCCTCGGGAAAAATTACGGCTGTAGTTTCCCCCTGCTTTCAGCCGTTCGCAGTACCAGCACAGCAAGGCCGTTTTGGTTAATGTTACAAGGTCAGATCAGTCAATCATCCATACTGTTGCCCCTGCAACTACTGAAAAGGCTGCTGCCCCTCTTCAGGAACCACATGTTTGACTGGCCGCTCAACAGATACCCCTCCGTTGTGGTTGCACCTACGGTACGGCCATCTGTATCGCTGAGGCACGCAAGCCTCCCCACCGACGCCAAGGTCCATGGTTCATGTTGAAGTATAGACTGGAAAATAAAAGTGCGAAATCATTATGGCTTAAAGAAATTTGGATTTAGTGCAGACCTACCTTTGCAGCATAGGGAATAACTGGTGGGTGACATTCTAACATTTGAATCCCACATGTTTGGATGTCCTCGAGTAGACTTGTAAAGGCTAGCGTTTGATTTGGCAAAAGCAAATAGGGTTACACACACATTTAAGAATCTGAAGGGAAGTAAACAATGGTACTACAGCCTCATAACTCGGCATCCTGAATTTCTTCTGCGTCAATCAGAAGCTACTTCGATACATAGAGCCTTTGGCTTCAGTAACGATGCTCCCATGAAATTGTAAATTGTTTCAAACTGTTTCTCGTTTATTGGTCAAACACGGTTTTCAGGCTATGCACATGTGTTTGTTGTTACAGTGATTCTGAAATGTACGTGCCTACAGTGATAGTATTCGATAGGAAACGATCTTTTATTGATTTAAAACCTGAAGCCCCACCTGACATCATATATGCGATTTCATACAGTTGGCTGGAGTTGAGTAACTAGTGTATTGTTCGTTCCGTGAGTAGACCACTCCATTGAAAGTGTAAAATCTGATTCTAACAGAAGGGTATTACTAATATTAGACGTACATGGATCACATACAAAAAGTCTACAAGCTCTAACTTTGACTAGCAGTAATGGTGTAAGCATGCTTTGCTTGCCTCCACACACCATCACTGTCTACAGCCATAAGACGTTGCATTTATAAGCCACTGGCCGCTTATTACAACCAAGCAGCTGACAAATAGTTCCACACAAACCATGACAGAAGTATTAGTCAGACAAGGACTGTTCAGAAGTGGGAAGACTCATATGGCAGGGCCGTGACTGTACAGTGGCTTCTCCAAAGCTGGAATCCGGCCATTGTAATCACATTTTTTTTCCGTTTTCGGACTTCGTTGCTATTAAATCCAGTCCAGAATCAATAGCTAGAAGCGAGAAAGAAAAAGGGATGGTCTCACAAGTCAAGAACCAAAAGGAAAATCACGAAAAACTAACGGAGAAATACGCATTCCTCAATCCTTCAACTTCCACATAACAGACCTGCAGCAGGAGAGTGTCAGTAGGTTCACAAGTTATGTAAGTAGGCTGTTTAGGTTTTTATATTGGTAACGCCACGTAGCGCTCTGTATGAAAATTACTGGCTGTGCTGTGTGCAGTCTGTGACTAGTTTGCATTGTTGTCTGCCATTGTAGTGTTGGGCAGTTGAAGGTGAGCCTCCAGCAGTGGTGGATGTGGGGAGAGAAATGGCGGAGTTTTGAAATTTGTAATACTGGATGCCATGAACTGATATGTATATATATATATATATATATATATATATATATATATATATATATATATATATATATATATATATAATGACTTTTGAACACTATTGAGGTAAATACATTGTTTGTCCTCTATCAAAATCTTTCATTTGCTAACTATACCTATCAGTAGTTAGTGCCTTCAGTAGTTTGAATCTTTTATTTAGCTGGCAGTAGTGGCGCTCGCTGTATTGCAGTAGTTCGAGTAACGAAGATTTTTGTGAGGTAAGTGATTTGTGAAACGTATGGGTTAATTTAGTCAGGGCCATTCTTTTGAAGGGATTTTTGAAAGTCGGATTGCGTTGCGCTAAAAATATTGTGTGTCAGTTTAAGCACAGTCATGTATAATTGTTCAAAGGGGACGTTTCATATGTCGACCCTTAGCCAAGGATACCTCACTGGAATCTTCTGATTTTTTCTTGTAGTTTGTGTAATTAGTGTAGATTTTGTTTATTGCTAGCGCGTAATTGTAGAGAGAATCTCCTTTGTAGTTGCAGTCTTTCATTGTTGTACATTAAAAAAAGGTGTGGCATGCATGTAAATTTGCACTAAGTATTTCGCAGCTGCCTTTGCAATTAACTAGGTATTATTTTCAGTGCTATGTTAATGTGTTCTCTTAGTTTTGCTCTTCAAATTGTATTTTTATGTGTTATCGTATGAAATATTGTGACAATAATGGCGCGTGAAAAACGTAATACTAGGCTCCAAAGTAACCTGAGAAATGACAGTGAAGACGAAAGCAGTGTGTTAGCGCCGCCAAGTAGTGAATTAACTAATGGTCAAAGTAGTAATTTGGTAATTGTGCATAGGGAAATGGAGCGAGCTGTAAATAATGGTGTAGGCAGTGAAACAGGTAGTGAACAGGGAAGCATTATTGATCGATCGGTCGGCAACAGCTCGCCTCACGAATCGGAAATGACGGAACACAATATTGCAAATACTGTAGATTCAGGTTTTGCGTCCTCACCGTTTTCTCGAATAAATCAAGACACATTTTCTGCTTTTCAAAATGCGAATATTGCCGGTTCAAATGCACTGCCGAATAGCACTGAGGAACATGTTTCAGACACCAGTGCACTGTTATTACAGTTAATGCAACAAATGGGACAAAGGCTACAAAAGTTAGACACAACGCTTGAACAAAATCAGAAACAAATGGAACAAAATCTTCGGAAGTTAGACACCACGCTTGAACAAACACGTGAAGATTTAACTACTGAGTTACATAACATTGAATCGAAATGTCAAAAAGTCTGTAATGACGTAAAAACACAAATTTGTGAGCATTTCCAATCTATTTTTTCGCGTCATGAAAATGCATTACAGAATCACGAAGCAGTCATAAAAGAACTGCAAACTATTCTTCATGAAAATCACGACACCTTGCAAGCTAAAATTGACTCAGCTGCATCTACCGATTCGGATACGCAACTTGCAAAAACTCAGGAAAACTTAAAGGACACAGTAGATACGATTTCAACACAAATGTACACTCTGAAACTTGGTTCAGAAAAACACACAGAGGAAATAATTTCACTAACGGATAAAGTAGCCGAACTTTCAGATCAGTTCACTAACTTATCTACAAAGGTAGATGATGATCTGAATGACACAAGACCTGTAGCCTTCACGGACACTGAAGAGTATGAACAAATTAGAAAATTCAATCAAAATCAAAATCAAATCAATACACAGTACAAAAGAGGAATCCGGGAAGTACAAGATCAGTTGGCACTAGTAATACAAGAATTACATATATCAGAGGACACTCGCGCTCCAGTACGGGAAGAGGGACATAGAAATACGGAACAAACACAAAATAATAACACAGGGCACTTCGGAAATTATGAAAGAAATTGGCAAGGCGCATTGGATTTTGAGATGGAACCGCCGAAACGAAGTAACAATGAGCGATGTGCGACTTGCCGACACGATGATTTTAAGCTGTTCATTACTACACGTAAATTCAAAACATTTAAGAATTCTGACAACGACATTCATCCACAAGCATGGCTTCATCAATTCTCTCATTGTTTTCCTGCCAACTGGTCATTAGAGCACAGATTAGAATTTATGTGTGGCTGTTTAGAGAATGAACCAGCTGTAAGAATGCGATCGGTCATTCACGATTGCCACCGTGAAGGAGAATTTTATCATGCCTTCCTCTCAGCATATTGGTCTGTCTCAAGCTACACAAGACCGAGTAAAACATAGCATCATAATGATGAAACATTTCGAACAATCTGAATTTTCCAGTCTTGTGAAATATTTTGAAGACATGTTGCATAAGAATCAGTATCTTTCAAACCCATACAGCCCCTCAGAACTCATCCGCATTTGCTTAATCAAATTGCCTGAACATTTACGACATATTATTTTAGCAGGACGTTGCAAAGACGACATTGAAGCTTTTCAGGGACTGTTACAAGAACTGGAAACTGACACTGACAATCGCGGGACGCGAAAACAGGAGCACAACAATTACAGGTCACATCTGTCACAATTCCGCGATGACAGAAATAATACACGACAAGGCTATTGTTACAACGTAAATCGTGACCAAAACAGACACCACCCGTATGACAACCGTTGGCACAGTAGTAATAATTACAGGGAAAGATCACCTCTCCGCAGTAATGACTATCACAAAGACAATCAGAGAAACAGACAATATGAGAACCAAAATAATTATTATCAAGGGAGACAGAATAACTTTAGATGCAATGGTCCAGCCCGTAGTTACGATTCAGGGAGAAATTCTCCATCACGTGACCGACAAGAAAGAAACTATGGAATCTACCGACATGACGACAGACGAAATGATCGTAACGACAGGCCTGAATTGCAACAGAACTGGTGGGATTCAAACAGAGCAGAGCCTTCTCGACAAGGTGAATTTGTAGAAGTTAGGTCTCCAAATCCCAATAACGACGCGCGCCAACAAAGACACAATAGGCAATGACCGATACCGCTGGCAGCCACAAAACGTACTTATGAAACTGACGACGCAGCTGCCGTAGCTAGTAATTACGTAAAAATAGAAGACCTTAGGGACATCTTACTCCATGAACACGACGTAAAACATAACAACATTGCATATCCTGTGATTCACATTACAGTAAATGACGTAAAATTTACGGCAGTACTTGACTCTGGAAGTCCCATTTCAGTAATTAGTGAAACAGCCTTTAGGAAATGCGACAAATCGAACGATTGCCCCACACTTCCGTTACGTAAGATTAAATTACAAGGTGCAATCTTTGGAAAAAGTGTAGATGTACGCCAACAAACCAACTTAGAATTCTTTTGTCAAAGCCACAGCTTCTCTATGAACTTTCTTATTGTTCCATTATTGTCGACGGAAATTATACTGGGCGTAGACTTTTTGAATGAATACAAAGCAATCTTCAACTTTCACGATGCTGAAATAAGTTTAGAGAATGTAGGTGAGTCAATAGCTTTGAAATTTGAAGATTGGCTCTCAAACCATGACGAGGAAATAAATCGGCTTTACCTTCTGTTAGACAACAGTTCAGAATTTTCTACGGAACTAGACACTAACAATCACTCTGCAAGTACTGACAGGGATGATATCGGCGACATATTTGAAACTAATGAGTTAATTCAGAATAAAATTCAAACAATTGACAATTGTAATGACAGTGATAGGCAGGACCTTTTTGGGATTTTACAAACACATTCCACAGTTTTTACTCACAAAACAGGAACAATCAAGGGATTTCAATACCAATTTCGTGTTCGTGAGCATACTAAATTTTGTGTTAGACCATACGTAATTCCAGCACATTGTAGGGGCTGTGTTAGAACAGAAATACAATCTATGCTTGACGAGAGCATTATTGAGCCTGCAGTAAGCTCATACAACAATCCATTACATGTTGTTGAGAAGAAAAATGGATCGATCAGGCTTGTCTTAGATTCGAGACAAATCAATACTATCATTATTCCCGAAACAGACAGGCCGCAAACGTTGGAAGAACTTCTTCGAAATTTTACTGGTGTAAAAGTGTTGTCTTCCATTGATCTCAGATCCAGCTTTTATCAGATCGAACTTCATCCAGAATGTAGAAAATACACAGCTTTCCTTTGTTTCGGCGTTTGTTATCAGTTTCGGAAACTTCCTTTTGGTTTGAACATTTCCTCGGCAGCGTTCATTCGCGGGCTAAATTCCATATTACCTGAGTTCTTAAAACGTCACATCACCTTATATGTGGACGATATTCTAATAGCAGAAGCTTCATGGGAACAACATAATCGCATCCTCAACAGTTTGTTACGTATTTTTGCAGAATCTGGAATTGCAGTTAACTTGGAAAAGTCTGAATTCGGTAGGTCAAAGGTGAGGTTTTTGGGACGTATTATTTCTTCTGAAGGCATTCAGCCGGATCCTGAAAAGTTAGAAGCAATCAGAGCCATTCCAGTTCCATCCACAAAAAAAACAAGTCCGCAGTTTTCTAGGTCTCGTAAATTTTTACCGTCGTTTTCTGAATATGCAAATTCTTGTTAAACCAAAACTATGTTCTCTCACTGGAAAAAATACTATTTGGAACTGGGACGAACAAGCACAGTTGGAATTCAATTCTTTGAAAGAATCGCTACTTAACGCGCCAATACTAGCTCATCCAGATCTGTCACAAGATTTTTGCCTTAGCACGTATTCTTCTAAAGTTGGTCTTGGTGCCCATTTATTTCAAGAAGCCATAGAAAACGACACTACCGTTCAGAAAACCATTGCTTTTGCTAGCCGAGTGCTAACAAAATCTGAAAAAAATTATTCCGTTACTGAATTAGAAGCTTTAGCTATCGTTTGGGCATTTAACAAATTCCGTTTCTTTCTTTCTGGTAAGCACGTAAAAGTCTACAGTGATCATCGTGCATTACAATTTCTTATGCCTTCAAAATTAAATCATGACAGGTTAAAACGTTGGGCATTGTTTCTGCAAGAATTCCACTTCACAATAGTCTACATTCTCGGCAAGTAGAACATTGTTGCGGACGCACTGTCACGCGCACCGGCTGGGCTTGAGAAAAGTAACACAGAAGGCAACCTCGAAAAAAATTTCACTATTCTTTACATTCAGAAAGTCGCCTTTGAAAACTTCATCACCACATCTTTAAAGGACATTGCTCATGAACAAGATAAAGATCCGATTTGGAAAGACATCAAAAGCAAATGGCATGAAAAGACACACACACAGATTCGGCATTATTATCTGGTTAGAAACAACATACTGTTCAAACGCTGCACTGTTGATGACAAGCTATGGGTACTTTGCATTCCTGACGATTTTGTTAATAAGCTCATTTGGTACATTCATTTCAGCTATGCACATTTTGACCCACGAAAATGTTATCATATTCTTCGAACGACTTGTTATTTTAACAATATGGAAAAGAGAATTCGAAGAGTCTTGTCTATTTGTAAACTTTGTCAAAAGGCGAAACCATCTACTATCTCCCATCGTGCTCTGCTGTTTCCTATCATTCCTTCTAAATTAAAAGAATTTGCTGCTGTTGATCTCTTGGGACCCTTGTCAGAACATCTAATGGATTTTCGTACGTTCCAGTCGCTGTTGAACTTATTTCAAAATTTGTTTCTTTCACACCGTTACGTAAAGCCACTGGACGGTCTGTATCCAACGCCTTTGTTAAAAATTGTTTACGTGAAGTTGGACACGTTAATAAAGTCATTTTAGATAACGGACCGCAATTCAGATCTGCTGTTTGGTCACGCATGCTTCGGAATCATAAAATCAAACCTGTTTTTATGTCATCGTACTCACCACATTGTAACCCCTCCGAACGGATTATGAAAGAAATCAATAAGCTTTGCAGACTTTATTGTCACAGAAAGCATCAGCATTGGGACAGATATTTACACTTATTTCAAAACGTGCTGAATGAAATGCCTCATGACTCCACAGCTTTACCACCTACTCTTGTACTGAAGAATGAAGAACCACCGAACAGAATCAGAGAGCTTGTACCTTTCCCGAATACACGTAAACTTTGACACAAAGACATAATTGATTTTGATATTTTAAATATAAAATCTGCAGCAGACAAAAGGAGAAAACTACACGGTAAAGCAAATGCAAAGAAATTATATATTGGTCAGAAAGTTCTCATTAAAGCTCATTCATTGTCACATAAGAAGAAACACTTGAGTCACAAATTCTTTCTAGTTTACAATGGACCTTACAGAAGCCGACGTATACCACATGATAATTGCGTTGAAGTTGAAACTCTGCATACTGGGAAGAGTAAAGGTTTACACCACATTTCACATGTAAAACCGTTTATTGAAAGATAATCTACTTTTTAACTTTGTCTTTGCCATATAACTTTTCAATTTACGTTACTAGTATGCTTTGTCAGACTTAGAATCTGTTAATATGCAACAATGTTTGAAGTTAAATATCCAGTCAAGAACCAAGAGAACTTATTTAAACAGAAATTACGAATGTGTTGTTATTGTGAACAGACGACACAGTGTTATTGTGTGCGTACATTCTTGCTTGTTAGTTGCACGATTACGTAACCACTATAAGGCTCACATACTTAGAACATTTACCAGTACTGATAATGAGATTTTAATGCAACATTTTGGTTTACTTGAAAATACATTCCGGATTTAAAGTACTTTCTGTGAGATACCAGATGACACAGTGGTTAGTTTAACTGACAGCTACACGATTTTATCACGACACTACTAATGAGTGACAATTTTCAATGTTGCTTTTGCGGTGTTTCTGTTTTATATCTGCACAGTTTTTCTGAATTCTTCTGGAAAGTAAAACATGTTTTAGTAGTAACTTTTGTGGTATAGCTGCAATGAGACAGCCTTTTCCGTGGCACAACAATACGTTACATTATAGTACTTTCTTGATCACAGTAAGGTACGTAATAACTACAATATCTATACGCAAAGCATTTTACTTTCGTTTATGATGAGGTAAGTACATTGACTTCAGCAGAACTTTGCTTACAGAGGACGATAACTACGACTCTTCCACAGAGATTATCTTACAACAAGACGCACAGTTTAGCGCTACAGTACATGTATTTGAGTGATTAATTTTGTACTTAAAACATTTATTTTTAAAGATTTTTGAATTACAAAGAAAGTTTTCCGTGATACATTTCATTCCATTGCTGTAATCTGTAACACCTAAGGGTATAATTACATTAATCCTCAGGGGGGTACACGCTTACTTTGTGTACCATGTGTCTGGCAAGCACAAGGAGCCCTAACTAATATGGTATTTGCTTATACAACTTTACACATCGGTACCATATTTCTCTAACACATAAATTACACAGCTATCAGATCATTTAACAGAGAGAGAAACATTTTTTTTTTACTACGTCAGTGACAGATGTCTACGTAATTACACAGTTGGATAACTTCACACTCACGAAATTGTATTTTGTTTGTACTTTGTGAACTCTTCATATTTTTTCAGAACCATTGTGGTACTATGAGAGCTTTGAATGATGTATTTGCTGTGAGATCATGATTTTTAAGGTATGTTTGAGGTAGATGACACTATTGAAATGAGCAGAGAATATTTTTTAGGGTTTGAAATTATTGCAGAAAGCTACAACGTTTTTGAGATTTGGCTGAGGTGCTATGATATTATTATGATGACAATATGTATTATGCTGTTGAGGTATGTTTATGATCAATAAGATGATGATACCGTATATGAGGAATTTGATTATGCTACGTATTTCTTATGATGAAATATTGAAGAAGTGTCGACGAATATGTATATGTATAATAAGGTAAGGAATAATGAGTAGTGGTTAGGGACTCTGACTTGTGAAAAAGGATGTTGGAAACCAAGAATCGTTATGAAATGTGTGTATATGCGTAATGTATCACAATGCCGTCCAAAAGTTTTTGGACACTGTTATATTTATAGGATTTTGTTTCTACACATTCGTAACGCAAATTCTCGACCTCTGAAATTATTTTTTTATATGAGACTGTCACTGTAGCGCAAACTGCTGTCGTAAATATTTCGGTAAGGAAGCTAAGTGACACAGGTGGCGCTCAGGTGTGCCAGTCGCCTGGAGAAAAAGCCATTAGTGTGTGCCTTTCAGAGGCACAGGTGGAGAAAAAAAGGAGCCCATTATCCTCGCTATTGACATTCCTTTGTGGAAAGCATCGCAAATACGACACGCTCATTACTTGGAAAGATACTTACATCTGTACACCTGATTATGACAAGCGTCTTTCCACGAGAATTGAGAGAATTTCTACTAACTTATGAAATGTCACATGACTATTGAATGATATTTTTATGTTTTGTACATAGTTGCTTATTTCATTTGATATCTGTTTTCCAGCTGTGTTGCAGCATTGGTTTTAAAAAATAAAATTAAATACATTTGATAATGTGAAAACTTTCTGTCAACACGTTCTTCGAAAAAGGAGCACTTGGAAAGGAAAGAACAATAAGAAGGGATTAATAGGAGTAACTGTATACATAATTTTGTTTTCAAGTACCTGATAATTTCTTTTGTAGAATAAATTGTGATTCATCACTCTAGAATTAAGATGTGACATAGGTATTAAACATGGCCAGTTTAGTGTATTATTTTTTCTGCTTGAGCTTTGTCATGTTTAGATATAAGTTATTGCATTTGCTGCTGCTGTTTGCCAGGCATAGTGCTACTAAATTTCACTTTGTATTACTCTGTTAAACTAGTTTTACTACTGATTTATTTTTCTTGTTGCTGCACATTGGCTCATATTAGTTGTAATGTTGCATTTGCTTGGTAATTTAGATTTACTGTAGCTTGCTTTGCCAATTTCCATTTTTTTGTCATTGCTGTTTATGTTAATTGTTTTGTGCTGCTACATTGCCTCCTCCCTTACTTTACAATCTGAGCTCAGTAGATTTAAGTTAGCTTAAGATGGGGTGGGCTATATGTGAGAACGAGTTGTGATGAATTGGAAGAAATGCATTGAGAAGCTATGAGAACATGGTTTGGCCAAAAAGTATTTTTGAAAGAGGATGTGAACAGAATACAGAAACCATGCTTGGATAGGATTTTTTTTGCTGGAAACAAATGCAGAAATAAGACGAAAGATCTATGGAATGAAGTTTTGGGTTGGACTGCAGTACCAAATGTCACACTGAAAACAAACCCTGTCTTTCCTTTTGTATTATTCCGCTATGCGTTTATGTACCCTTGTGTATTTGTCTTTTTCCTGTCTTTGAGTGTTTAGCTAATAAGATTTATGTTGTAGAATTTCTCAAATACCATGTTATTTTCTTCGTAAAGACGTTTATACATTATTAATTCTGTTCTGTTTCAATGCTCAAGTGTGAAAATAATGTTTCGAAAACTATTCTCATTATTTTATATATTTACTTATGTCATAATTCCTGTAACACTGATGTATATGTTATTTCGATTCTTTTGTAAAGCTTGTACTACAAATGTTATCTGTATTGTTATGTTCTTTAATGATGTATTTTGCACCTTTGTCATTGTATTCTTATGTTATAAATTTGTAAGTGACACCATTTCCTCAAATTATAAACTTGTAAGTTCCATTTCACTGCACACGTTTCTGTTGGTCATAGTATATGGACAATATGTGAGAAGTAGGGACTGATAGTATTTGCACGTGTGTTAATATTTCAGCAAGGGACTGGATAACAGCATTGCTGGTTCTAAGGACATTTCAAACAAATTTTTTGTGAGTGGACTTGCTATATTCTTCGCAAGATTCTTCGATGATGATTGTGCACCTGCACAGTTGCAACAGATGGCTGCTGGCCGTCTCTACAAGGACTACAGTGGGTCTGCATGTTTGATGGCCCACCAGTACCATTATTTCTACAAGGACTACAGTGGGCCTGCACGTTTGATGACCCACCAATACCATTATTTCTACAAGGACTACAGTGGGTCTACAACTTTGCTGACTCACCAGTAACATTATTTCCACAAGGACTGCAGTGGGTCTGCACCTCTGGTGGCCCACCAATACCACAATCTCTACCAGGACTATAGTGGGTCTACTCTGTGATGACCTACCTACCAATATTCTTCAAAACTTCGAATGACTGTGCTGTGGGTTTGCTCTGTTGTGACCCATTACTTGTCTGCATGTCGAGAGCTAGCACTGTGTTTCCGTTGGAAAGACAACGCTACTTCTTCAAGACTGCATGGAAATCCACTACTTCCGTGTGCATTTTCTTCTACTGCTTAGACTTTCAGAAAAACACTGCTATTTTACTGTGATGAATGATCAGGACTGTCTTTATGGACTGTGAGAAAATTTTAGCTTTTGACCAACATTGTATCAACAAGTGTGTGCATTTGATTTCTTTGTTATTGTAATTATGAAAAAATTTTTCAAATCTGTATTGGCCACTGCCCAAAACAATTTGTAAAATTTTTTGTGGGGAGCATGGGGGCTATGTAAGTAGGCTGTTTAGGTTTTTATATTGGTAACGCCACGTAGCGCTCTGTATGCAAATCACTGGCTGTGCTGTGTGCAGTCTGTAGCTAGTTTGCATTGTTGTCTGCCATTTTAGTGTATGGCAGTTGGAGGTGAGCCGCCAGCAGTGGTGGATATGGGGAGAGAAATGGCGGAGTTTTGAAATTTGTAAGACTGGATGCCGTGAACTGATATATATATTATGACTTTTGAACAATAGTGAGGTAAATACATTGTTGTCCTCTATCAAAATCTTTCATTTACTAACTATACCTATCAGTAGTTAGTGCCTTCAGAAGTTTGAATCTTTTATTTAGCTGGCAGTAGTGGCGCTCGCTGTATTGCAGTAGTTCGAGTAACGAAGATTTTTTTGAGGTAAGTGATTTGTGAAACGTATAGGTTAATTTAGTCAGGGCCATTCTTTTCAAGGGAATTTTGAAAGTCAGATTGCGTTGCGCTAAAAATATTGTGTGTCAGTTTAAGCACAGTCATGTATAATTGTTCAAAGGGGACGTTTCAGTTATCCCTCCAACGCCAACTCTGTAGCAAAGAAAAACAAGCACAGCATCATCATCTTCAGCTGAGATTACAGGTTGTTCTTAGGAGAGGGTCCTCCTTGACAAAGACTCCGACAAAAACATAAGTAGGCCAAACAAAATTAAAATTGCAGAATCAAACGTTACAATATCTCTTCAAGTTAGTTCTGCAAGATCTGCCAAGTTAACCTGCCGCAAGAAATGACTAAGTTCCTCAAATATTTCGTTCCATACCTGACGTGCGTGAGTGAGAGGAAGATAGTGTTTTGTTGTGATAGCTGTAAACCTGAATGAGTAGATAATACTGAAACTGATCGTTGTAAGTCCAAAAGTAGGCTTATGTTTAGATAATGATATTAAGAGTTCAAATTTGTTTGTTAACATCTTAAAAATTAGAAAAAATATTGGTAATATATAAATTCCGAATTTTTTGCTGTACTTGGGAAAATCTTTATTGGTACCATTTATAATACCAGTGACGCAATTTAGATGAGCCGCTCATAAATTGCATTACTGCGGACCTCTCCACCTACAGCGTTATGTCTATTAAATTCTATAAAATTTATCTTCGAAACTTTCGATATATATATCTGAGAGAGTGGGCTACGCACTGTGTTGTTGTAGTCTTCAGTCCGAAATTGATTTGATGCAACTCTCCATATTACTCTATCCTGTGCATCCCTCTTCATCTCTGAATAACAAATGCAACCTACATGCGTATGAATCTTCTTGCTGTATTCGTCTCTTGGTCTCCCGCTACGATTTTTTCTCCCACACTTCCCTCCAGTACTAAGTTGGTGATCCCTTGATGTCTCAGAATGTTCCCTGTCAACACACCCTCAATTAATCACGTTGCGCCACAAATTTCTTTTCTCCCTAATTCCACTCAGCACCTAATCATTAGTTACGTGGCTTACCCATATAATCGTCTGCATTATTCTGTAGCACGAAATTTCAAAAGCTTCTATTGTCTTTGTGGCTAAACTGTTTATCGTCCGTGTTTCACTTATGTACATGGCTACACTCCAAATACCTTCAGAAAAAGACTTCCTGACACATAAAGCTATATACCGTGTTGACAAACTTCTCTTCTTTAGTCTTAGTGCTTGCCAAACCTTACCTTGGATAGCGAGGCCACCGTGTCTCTCATCTACTGAGAGCGTTTGCAGAGTTATGGCTAGGACCCTATAACTAGCTAAGGCGCCAACTCAACAAAATTTGGCACGATATCCCCAGGAAGACATCCAAGTATTCTATCAATCAATGCCAAGCTGAACGTAGGTGCCGGAGGTGGACCAGCACATTATTGACTTACTCAATTCGTGAAGCTTTTTCTCTTGAATAAATCACACAATTTTTCTGAAATTGTAATCATTTGTTTGTCTGTAAATGTACACAACATTTAACGATTTCCGTTTCATTCAAATGATTCCCTCTCGGTGTGCCCTTTGTTTGTTTTATAGTGTACTAAGGTGCCTTCCAGGGAGACTAACTCATAATTTTCTACTATCCGAACTGAAATTACTGTTCTGAAACGGTGAACAACGCAAGAAGAAAAAGAAAAAAACAGCAAAGGCACTGTTTAAAATGGAATAGAGGGTTCTAGTTCATCTACATCTGCATGACTAGTGTCAGATTCACAGTTAAGTGCCTGGCAGTCTGTTGATCAACCTCCAGACTATTCTTCCACTACAACACTTGCTACAGGACTGTTTTTCCAGAAACACTCTCGTAACGTATCCAAATTCATAAAGTGAGTCCTGTTTCATTGGACACTGAAGAAGAGGGAAGCTGCAGTACTAGTCGTTGTGCGTATGTAACTGCAGCTTTGCTGTTATTTTGACGTTAATTAGTATTTGCATGCCCTGTAGATGTGGGAAGACGATGAAAGGAACAGGACTGTGAAAAGGCCTATGAATCTCCAGTGGCAGTGAAGTCAGCTGCCCCTCAGTGTCAGCTCTTGGAAGGCCACTGGGGTAGGGTCGAGGTCAATGTCCCACCGGCTAGTAGCTGTTGCCTTGGAGCACAGCTGCAAGACGTCAGGCTTTGAACAGAAACACAGATAGTATCTCCCATCAAGAGAACTCCTGGCAAAACCGTTTATGACCTGGAAATGGAGTGAGAAGTATCTTCCGTTTCAGTAGAAGGAGCCATTGTACTCGAAATATAGAAAGCTGACCATTTCCTCAGTAAGCACTGAAAGCCAGAGATTAGCATTTCGAAGATGGATAGGCGAACCACAGTCCTGAGCCTATGAAAATATGAGATATCAACGAATGCTTTGACTGTGCAAAGAAAAATATGTTTATACAATGTAAAAGCGGCCAGCACTGGCTCAAGTAAAAAAAATGTCAGTCAGAAAGAGACACCAGTTGGAGATGACACACAGCACCTCACTGGTCGAAGAAAGAGACAGAGATTGCCGCACTTTATTTTTATTTTTTAATTTTTTGTGTAGAGGACGGTAGGACACAAGTGATTGGTTAACAAGCTACAGGAAAGGGACCAGTGTTTTGTAAGGAGCAGTCTGATCAGTTTGTGCTCAGAAGATCCAGAGGCAAGCCAATCAAAATTCAGTGAGAGATGAAACACATGGCAATGCAAGGTTTTCGTTTTATTAAACACTCGATCGAAAATCAGACTAAAGCATCATCTCCAACCTTCAGCTGCATCCTTGGGAGCCTCTACTGCCAGTTTTCTATGCTGAGAGACACTGCTGGCCACTGAGCGGCCCGAGCTGATGCATTGGAGATTTAAAAAATTTTCTGGCTAACATCAAATGAGCTGCTGACGAGCGTCGTTAGTTCTTCCAGTAGTCGGTTCTACAGGCACTTCAGCCACCCCCTGCAGTGTTACCGTGGGATCGAGCCGTTACCGTGAGACGATCTGTAGAGCCATTAAAATCATTTTAAAGTAATACAATTACTTCAAGCTTCACTCTAAAGACTTGTACTAACGCCCTAAACATTTACTTTCAATTCTGGCCGCAGGTGTGACTTATTCCCGTCTGTAGCACTACCTGTTTTCATTTAACATTATGACAATCACTGGACCCTTAACGATTGTAATTAATTTACTTACAGGACTATTAGCATCATTCCTCCTGAACCCTCATGCCAGATGCGCTAAACTTTTAATAAACTACTATTACCACAATTTGACATTTGTTTATCTATTATTTTGTATTAAGAGAAATAATGCTGTCACTGGTTGCCATTTGTTTAATGGCTGATTGTATTGGGATAAATCAAAGTAGCTATAATTCGTGTCTCATTTAATTGCAATCGAAGCCCACCAGGACCTAATTCACTTGCCGGCCGAAGTGGCCGTGCGGTTAAAGGCGCTACAGTCTGGAACCGCAAGACCGCTACGGTCGCAGGTTCGAATCCTGCCTCGGGCATGGATATTTGTGATGTCCTTAGATTAGTTAGGTTTAACTAGTTCTAAGTTCTAGGGGACTAATGACCTCAGCAGTTGAGTCCCATAGTGCTCAGAGCCATTTGAACCATTTTGAACCTAATTCACTTACCTGGAGTGTCAACACGCAATACACAATAAAACAAAAACGTCCACCAGCACGCGCATGGGAAAAACGAACTCTTAAAGCTTTCCATGTGACCTCTGATTTCTCCTATTTATTATGATTGCTCCGTACGTAGGCGAAGTCTCTGACAGGAAATCATGGGTTCAGTAGCACCACCGAGACGATTCTCCATAGTAACGTAGTGTGATTAAAGCCACTTGTGAGCGATGGTGTCAAAAGCTTTCTGGAAACTGAGAAATATGGAATCAATTTAGATCGCTTTTCGATAGTGCTCATTACTTCCCGTGAACAAAAAACTCGTTGTTTTTCGGAAGGACAACATTTTCTGAATTTGTGCTGACTATGCGTTAATAGATCGTTTCCTTCTAGGTAGTTCATAATGTTCGAGCACAGTATATGTTCCAAAATTCTGCTGCAAATCGACGACAGTAATATGGGTCTGTAATTCAGCGGATTACTCCAGTTTCCTTTGGACAACCGTATTTGGTGACTCCGCTACGGCGGCACTGTCATCGGTAACATTACCATTGCTATTGTACAGTGAAGATTATGACCGTGTCCTGCCGCTGATGTGCATTAGATATCATCAGAATCGGATTTTCTGCCAGATTTCTAGACCTTTTAAGTTCTACGGACGGAGTCTTTGGTGCCCTCTGTCTCCCAAATAAATAATTCTCAAGACGAAGATATAAACTCTGACTTCTACTGAAACACATTGCGAAAGATGTATAAGATACGTCCAGCTGAGAGGTAGACCTTCGCTGTAGCGGAGTTGTATGCAGTCCCAGTGGGTGAATGTGTTTAGCGAAAGATTGTGTTGTGGCACTAACAATTGCGCTTGCAGAGTTAACGGCTTCACAGCAATTTCCTCGATTCTGGAACATTTTTTCCGCAGTTCGTTGCATGATGAACCCTCCTGAACAGCAGAAAGAATGGTTATTCAATTTCTTTATGCACAAGGAGTGCATGCTTCACAAATTTATTGCATGATGAAATGTATGTACGAAGAGCGGTACAGTATTTCGATGGTGTCAACGTTTAGAGAAAAGTTGATGGGAGGTCCTGAAATACCCTCCTTACAGCCCCGATATCTTGCCTTGGGACTCGCAAATTTTCGACTCTTTAAAACAACTCTGAGAGGTCAGAGGTTAACCTATGACAAGGAATTGCTGGGCACTGTGGAAAAGTGGATCCTTCATCAACGCAAAAGTTTCTTCTACAGTAAAGCCATCTATTCCCTTCTTACGCGCTGCGATCGGTATGTCAATATCATTTTCAGTTACGTATATTTTTACTGTTCCACCTTAACTCTAATTGTAAAATTATTATCAAAATATCTATACATATAATTGTTGTCACCTTTTTATTTGGGCACACCTTATAACATTTTCTTCAAACTGATATTATTTTCCTGTTTGTGCGCTGTTATTTCGTAAGGGGATGCACATACGGATCTAACTTGCATGTGATATCTGTTTCCTTAATTTCCTACCTAAGTAAACGGTAGTAAACTCTCACATTTTCAGACATAATACATATGTTCATCTCAGATCGAAAAGTATGACTGTCAGAAGATTTTAAGAAAAGGAACTAATTTCCCGTTAAACAAAGTACGAGGCGCTAAGAAGCAAATTATGTAGAGGAAAAATTTTTGACTATAGCAAGAGAAACAACAGTTTCAAGGAAAGTGCTATTACGTCTTATATGCTACAGTTTTGGAACGCTCTCTGGTGTAGTACCAGTCAGATTTTCGAGAAATTATTGATTCAAGCAAATCGTTATTATATGCTGTAAGTTCAGAATACATTAGGATAAAGTATCGGTCATGTTTCCCATTGTTCCCGTGCTTTAGGACCCATCCACGATTGCCAATAACAGTGTCATAATGCTCCCATTACTAGCATCTTTGAGACCCACGAAAAATCATTGTGGCATAGAAACACCTAACTATGGCAAGACAGCTTGCGCCGCCATTCTCGAGGCTGTTGGGTTGGTGTTTGGAGGAACAATTATTCAACTAGGATTTTATTTGGAGCAGAAATTTTATTCCTTGAGAGTCTGCCGCCACATATTGCTACACCATGGGGGCATCCTCTTACCTTTTACGGATGCAGGCGCTTAGTGTCCGGCAGAAACAGTTTTTGTCCAGCCTGGAGCAGACGGGTTGGTTTTTCCCTAATCCGCACAAGGTGAGTTGTAGGAAAGTCACGGAGTACGCACTGGCTGCTGTGCTCGGGGGCCGGTAGGCTATCTTAGGAGCGAGACACTTTCCCACGATGTCAGTTTTTTCCGTCACCTTCTAAGCTGGAATTAAATTTCGAGGAGTCATGGCAGGTAGCAGTAATTTCCACAAGAGTGTTTGAGAGTGACGAATGAAAATGGCTGCATTCTGCTTGTTAGGCTGACTGGCATGGAAGACCTGAACGTATTAACAATTTGGTGCGCTCCATGGTATTCTGAAAAGCGCTGTAAAAATAAAAAAAACGTTCTCCGTCGTTTCGAGTATTTCAAAGTACAGACTAGCTTTACAGTCACTGTACTCATTATAACATGTATGTGGAAAACGCAACTTTCCCTCCGCTCGCAGCACCAGGGCCCACTACCAACGTTGGAAATACTGTGCTCAACTAGAGGTTTTTGATCATAGTTCGGGCGAGAAGGTCCCTTTCCATGCCCACCAGGTACGTCTGACCTTACCAACTCTGGAATTCTTGTAGCATTAAAGGAGTGCACTTACTTTATATCAGTTTCAGCTTTGAGCAGCCGCACAATCATCTCATCCTTTAAACGGCGTTAAAATGGTCAGTTTTTTTTAAGACCACAAAACGTAAACTCTCACGCCCGGAAATATCACAATTAATGAAAACTTCCGCGCTATTATGCCGTTGTCAAATGGATTTCACTTTAAAACCCAATGTTTCGTCCCCATCTGCGGAGAACATTTACATGTGGGATAGTAGCTTCTTTGAATGTCGGATTCACACCCTGGCTCGCTACTGACTGCAGCAATATTCCGCTTCCGCGTGCTTCCGCGCAGTGGCGTGACGTCACATGTTTTTTCCAGCGGATGGCAAACAGCCTTGGCCGATTTTAAGTGATTATGTATTTCCGGATGTGTTTGTAGATTTCTGCTATGTGCCACTTTTTCAAGGCTATTCCTTTGCGGTCAGTAATGTCCTTAATAAAAGGCAGAAAACATTCAATTTCAACGGCGTTTGACAATAGCTATGATTTCTACGTGGCGGTCTTAAACCTCTTTTTATCTCAGCGACCGAATTAACATTCTTGAGCAATGCACTGGGACATGTTTTAATTCTGCGTCAAGCAGCTCTGGTTCACAGATTTTCTTTCCTTGCTCTATCTTCCAACGTTTTTGTGAATCCTCGCTTTTGTTGTGGGTGGTGGTTCGAATCCCAGTGTACGAAACGGACTGTGTGCCAGGGTTTTTGGTAAACCGTGTGACCGAAGATACCATTTTCTTTCTTGAAAATTAGCTCATCAAGAAAATTTAATATTCCGCTTGCCTCTTCCTCCATGGTAAGCTGAATCTTCAGATTGATCCTGTTGAGATGTTTGAGGAAACGATCTAGTTCCTCTCTGCCGTGGCGCCTCAACAAACGTATCATCAACGTTCAAACACCGCTACCTAAGACAAGAATGCCCGTTATTAGCGGACTTGTGCGCCCCAAGTGTCGAGGCACTACATACAGCGCTACATACACGATTGCTGGATTTACAGATTTTTGGTACCAAAATCGACTGCCATGCGTACATGGACAATTACAAGTTTCATCTTTAACAACGCAGGTGAAATACAGTTATCCAGAAAGATATTTAACAAATACCTCGGAGCTACAGCAGTTAAAATAAAATATCAGAAAACCCAGCTGATGGAACGGAGCTTTCCAACAAAACTGGATCGCGACAACGGAGGGTAGGAGACAGCAGAAGTTAAATAACACGGCTAATCCCCGAGAAATGTGCCACGTCAACTCGACATACAATATTAAATTTTTGCGGGAAATACTTCAAGAACAAACTCAAAGGATATCATATAGATTCCAAAGGTCAACATTTTTAAATATATACATCCTCAGCAAAATAAACTACTCGGCGGCGATCATGCCACACCCCGTGATAACAAACAACAAACTTCAAAGTGACGTTCAGGACATTCAGCCCAGTTGTCAATCGTAGGATTATTGCCACAACAGGGCTCGGGACAACGTTATCCCATTTTCACGTGCTAAAAACAAGGAAACCAGATAAAACAATCCTTATACCGACAGACATATAGGGATTACAGATGTGCTGAGCTATAACCTACCCGAAAATCTTTTTGTGCCATTAGGCCTCGTCACAACTTAAAAACAAGCTGCACACGTGCATTCTCATGTCAAACCGTGAAACATAAAACATCACATGCCGACGCATCCACAGTTGAAAAATGGCTCTAAGCACAATGGGACTTAACATCTGACGTCATCAGTCCCCTAGACTTAGAACTACTTAAACCTAACTAACCTAAGGACATCCCACACATCCATGCCCGAAGCAAGATTCGAGCCTGCGACCGTAGCAGCAGCGCGGTTCCCGACTGAAGCGCCTAGAACCGCTCGGCCACAACGGCCAGCGTTCACCGTTCCCGAGGTAGAGTTGCAAACTGGAAACTGTTGCCACCACCTACCAACGATGATATTTACTTAAAGCCTAATGCTCAGCATCAACGATACTACCGCCTGCCATAAAATCTACACACTGCGCTCTGTACGGAAATAGTTCACATAAATCCTATGTCACTAGGAAAAATACGTTCGTGGCTGCTTCTTAAGGAGAACATCGCCAAAGTGTGCCCAGAAATGCCCTTTAGACACTTCCGCCATCGCACCCCTCTCACAACAAATCGCTACCTCCTCTCAATTCGATATCAACCACCCTTTTCTTTGAACGTGCAACACCCGCACGCTATCCGCTATATCCCCCAACGAACGCTGCTAGTTCTTAGGATGCTTTGCGGCAGCTGATGAGCCGTTCTCTCTATTATTATGCTCTTTAAATCTAGCTTTAAAATTCCGTCCTGTCTGTTCCACGTGTCCCCAATATTGCTTGAATAAACTTCAAAGTATTGCTTGTTGGTTCGTTTGTTTTAAAAACAACTTTAAAATAATATCAACAGAAACAATCGAATGGCGGCTAGGCATTAAATATATGGCAGCACAAACGACGGTTTTATTCGTGAACCGGCCGGGGTGGCCGAGCGGTTCTAGGCGCTACAGTTTGGAACCGCGCGACCGGTACGGTAGCTGGTTCGAACTCTGCCTCGGGCATGGGTGTGTGTGATGTACTTAGGTTAGTTAGGTTTAAGTAGTTCTAAGTTCTAGGGGACTGATGACCTCAGAAGTTAAGTCCCATAGTGCTCAGAGCCATTTTTTTTATTCGTGATATAAACCTGCAAAATTTTACAAAACAATGACAACGTCGTTACAAAACGCCTCTTCATGGAACTAAAACGTACAAGCTATGTGCTTCCAGTCGATGCTGGACCCACGCAACGAAATTTGTTTTGTGTAAGACAGCTTTATTTGGAATTTACGAGGTAGGAACTTAAATAGTGGCAACGATTTATTCACTACCGATACAAAAGAGTTACATCTTTGCACCTGTTAGTGTCCTTCAACGTAGTCACCAGTGTTGTGTAGAACCCGTTGCCAGCGATGTGGGAGGCGTAGTATACCATTAGCAGAGCCTGTTCTGTTGGTGGCGCGAATGGAGCGGTCTACTGCCTGTCGAATCTCTGGAACAGTTCTGAAGCGAATGCCACGAAGTGGTTCCTTCATCTTCGGAATCAAATCAAAGTCACAAGGACTTAAGTCCGCGGAGTATGGTCGATGGTATAGTACTTCCCAGTCCCATCGACCGAACCTCAGCTTGCGCTGTATGCGCCCGCGCATTGTCATGCAAAATGATGGGTGAGTTGCGCAGAAAGTGTCGCCGCTTCTTTCGCAAAGCTGGTCGCAGGTGATCTCCAAAAAAGGACAGTAATACTGTGAACTGACGGTCTGCCGTGGAGGAATGTAGTGCGTTAGGATAACACTATCAGAGTCGTATACGAGAATCACCATAACATTAGACCACTCCATTCGCACCATCAACAGAACAGGCTCTGCTAACGGTATACTACGCCTTCCACATTGCTGGCATCGGGTGCACTGTGCCCAATTCGTCGAGTCGTTCCAGATCAACATGAGACGAAAAGGACTTAAAAAGGACTTAACATCAGCATTTCAATGATTCGCCTTCTGAGAAAGATTCATCTCGTGCTGTGGGAAAACGGAGGTATTTTATTTATTTACTTGAGAAGTGTGCCTTCGTTTTATCTTCTTGAAGGCAAGGTTTGGATTTTCTAGTGTTATTCGGTAATTTTTTCGTTTTTCTTATTTTTACAAGAAGACTATCTCCAAAATCATCTAATTACGAAAACAACTATGAGCTTAAGTTTAAAAGAAGAATGACAAAAGAACAAGAAATGAGGTACTATATGTGTAACGCTGCAGACGAATAACGTACGCTTCGGATGAAGTTTTTTGCCCTGGGCATTCCTATCAGACTGCTTAATCACAAGTGTAATAATTGCGAGTTACAGTGAACTGCTGTTAGAAAGCAGAAATGATAGTATGGCGTCAGTGGCCGAGAGTTCCTAGGCGGTTCTAGGCGCTTCAGTCAGGAACCGCGCGACTGCTACGGTCGCAGTTTCGAATCCTGCCTCGGGCATGGATGTGTGTGATGTCCTTAGGTTAGTTAGGTTTAAGTAGTTCTAAGTTCTAGGGGACTGATGACCTCAGATGTTATGTGCCATAGTGCTCAGAGCCATTAGTTCCCAGGTGGGAAGTTCGGCCGCCAAGTGCAAGTCTTATTGGGCGCGACGCCACATTGGGCGACTTGCGCGTCAACAATGGGGATGAAATTATGATAAAAACAGAACAACACCCAGTCCCTGAAGGGAGAAAATCTCCTACCCCAGCCGGGAATCGAATCCGTGCCCCCATGCGTGGCATTCCACCGCGCTGACCATTTAGCTACTGGGGCGGACTAACGTTGTAAGAATTTCGCCGACAAAGATGCGGGAGAGAATTAATTCATATGGTTGTTTTCGTTAAAGAAAATGGCTCAAATGGCTCTGAGCACTACGGGACTCAACTGCTGAGGTCATTAGTCCCCTAGAACTTAGAACTAGGCAAACCTAACTAACCTAAGGACATCACAAACATCCATGCCCGAGGCAGGATTCGAACCTGCGACCGTAGCGGTCTTGCGGTTCCAGACTGCAGCGCCTTTAACCGCACGGCCACTTCGGCCGGCCGTTAAAGAAAAACATTGAATATAATTTTGCTCGATGCAGCCGTTGTGATACGCAGTCAGAGATTGCCAACTTTTTTTTTTAATCTTTTTTCCTTACAGGAACCTGATCATAGCTTTTCCGATACAGTGGTTAACACCCACCCCAGCAGTGAAACCGCGGACTTTCCGCAAGTTTGGTCGCGGTTAGTGGATGGTCGGTACGGCGAGATCTACTGCTCATTTCCACCGCATATTCACGTGTGTATTTAAGCCACGGCTGAGTTGATATCGACAGACTGAAATTTAATTCGTGGAGGAGACCGCAATTTATATTTTGTATCATTGCAAACGTTTCTAGTTTTTCGTGTCCTGAATAGACAATAATTTACGCCCGCAATGAAATTGTGGCCAGTTAACATTACCGTTCAGGTAATGTAGCGACACTATTGACCAAAAGCGCCAAAGTGCCTTCTGATGGAGCCTATATTTGATGATGTGTACCGTTTCGTAGTAATCTATAGCTCGCGCAATTTCAGAAGGTACACATTTACCAAAGATCTCAAACAAAATACACTTTGTTCCAATGTAGAAACTTTGTATCAAACGTACTTTAAAATGTGTCCATCAAAGATACTCCATGCTGGAGGCAACTGTACAGCATGCAGTGTGGCTTAGCCGTTGGTGGTGCTGGATACCAAACTGCGTTTCGCTTTTCCAAACCCGACAGCTGGTTGTTATTTAGTGTTTGTAATTTCAAAAAGGTTCTCGAAATATCATATGTTTATAATTTTTGTATATTCTGGACTAATCGCAATTTGTACAAATATCAGTACTTTTTGACCAGGAGACGACAGTTTTTTTTCTGGCTGTACGTTGGAGTTTGTAATAAACGTGTTTTCAGTGCTAAATGTTGCATTTCTTTGACGACCCTAATTTAGTATTTTTACTTGATTCTGGTTAGGACGTGACATTGCTTGATGGAGATGGGGCGTACATCAAAACATCCACATTACCGTGGCTGGGAAGTCAACTGCACATCAAGTATACGACAATGTCTTCCGGAGATGCTGGTCAGGACCGGACGAAATGGCTGAAAGAATTCGATCGAGTCGCCAAATACAACTGGTGGGATGACGTGATGTGTTTAGGAACTGATATGTTTTACTCGGACGGCAGAGTCCAGGAGTGGTTCGGGAACAACGAAGAGATGTTCAGTATCTGGGATAATTCCAGGCCGAATTGAAGAAAACGTTTGGTGACGGTCAGCAGCAAGAAACAATTGAAGAGCAGGGCCCATAGACATGGGAAAAATGACACATTCTCCGTACAGAATGTTTTGGGCACTATGCTGTATTGAGAATCCAACTACAACCGAAGCTCATCACACTTGACGAAAGAAGTAGCAGAAGACTTGTAATCAAGCTATTCTGGTAAAGGATGTTACAACAACCGAGGAATTCATCAATTGGTGCCAGTGACAAAAGAGGTAAGATCGACTCCCAAATGTGGTCCCTGCTTGAGGGGGAGGGACAGCATGAGAGACGGAGGGAGAGAGAGAGAGAGAGAGAGAGAGAGAGAGAAGAGAAATGGCATTTTATGGCAGCAAGAACTGTCGGACAGATAGCAGCCACGACTGCTCACCCCATACGTCAGTAGGTAAAAAAGAGTGTTGAAGAAGATGTGTACCGACCGACCTTTAGCATCAATCTCCGCCACCAGTCGATCGCGCCAGAAAGAATGAACTCGGTCAATTCGGACTTATCCTGCAGCCATCAAACGACAATCCTGCACCCGAGAAACACAGGTACAACCAACACCTCCGCCAAGTTTAACACCCAGCGGAAGAACAGACATTTGGAGGACAGAGGATAACGCGCCGGTATGTTGACACTGTGCGCGTCCTGGACACATTGCACGCTACTCTGGAGAAAATAGGAAGGGTGGAAGAGAGGTCAATGTTTAGCGTCTCGTCGACTACGAGGCCCAATAGTGACAGAACACAAGCTCGGATTAAGGAAGGCAATGCTCTTTCAAAGAAATCGTTCCAGCATTTATCTTAACCGACATAGCTATATCAAAGGAAACCCAATCGGGATGGCTGAAGAGGACTTTGAACTATTCTCCCCGAATACGTGTCTATAAGCTAAGACATCGAAAAAGAAGACGAGTGTTCGACGACTACTACACTGACAGACGTCAACCATCACAACAGTTCTGTTCACGTCACTCAATTACAGACTGCTTTAGTCGACCTGTGGAACTAAATCCCTCGCCATACTATCCCCAAGTCAACGTAGCCATTCCCCGTCACCATACAGAAGTACGAGGAGCATATGTCGCCGAGTGTTAGCGGTTCTGCGCCAATTTTCAGATGCTTTCAAATTAGGAATTTAATTGTGCCCGTTTTAGGCTCTCATGTCTTCACCACCTGCATTATCTTTTTTAAGATCTATAACATTTATTACCCCCCCCCCCCCACCCAAGCACCTTGCTGTTGGTGGGGAGGTTCAAAATAGCTCTGAGCACTATGGGACTCAACTGCTGTGGTCATAAGTCCCCTAGAACTTACAACTACTTAAACCTAACTAACCTAAGGACAGCACACAACACCCAGCCATCACGAGGCAGAGTGGTGGGGAGGCTTGCGTGCCTCAGCGATACAGATAGCCGTACCGTAGGTGCAACCACAACGGAGGGGTATCTGTTGAGAGGCCAGACAAATGTGTGGTTCCTGAAGAGGGGCAGCAGCCTTTTCAGTAGTTGCAGGGGCAACAGTCTGGATGATTGACTGATCCGCCTTGTAACACTAACTAAAACGGCCTTGCTGTGCTGTTACTGCGAACGGCTGAAAGTAAGGGGAAACTACAGTCGTAATTTTCCCGAGGGCATGCAGCTATACTGTCTGGTTAGATGATGATGGCGTCTTCTTGGGTAAAATATTCCGGAGGTAAAATAGTCCCCCATTCTGATCTCTGGCCGGGGACTACTGAGGAGGACGTTGTTATCAGGAGAAAGAAAACCAGCTTTCTACGGGTCAGAGCGTGGAATGTCCTTTAAACGGGTAGGTAGGTTAGAAAATTTGAAAGGGAAATGGGTAGGTTAATGTAAGATATAGTCGAAATTACTGAAGTTCGGTGGCAGGTGGAACAAGACTTCTGGTCAGGTGAATACAGGGTGATAAATACAAAATCAAATAGGGGTAATGCAGGAGTAGGTTTAATAATGAACAAAAAAATAGGAATGCGGGTAAGCTACTACAAGCAACATAATGAACGCATTACTGTGGCCCAGATATCTATCGAAGCCCACGCCTACCACAGTAGTACAAGTTTATATGTCAACTAGCTCCGCAGATGACGAAGAGATTGATGAAATGGTGATGAGATAGAAGAAATTAGTCAGATAGTGAAGGGAGACAAAAATTTAATAGTCATGGGTAACTGGAATTCGATAGTAGGAAAAGGAAGAGAAAGAAACGTAGTAGCTGAATATGGAATGGGGGTAAGGAATGAAAGAGGAAGCCGCCTGGTAGGATGTTGCATAGAGCATAACTTAATCATTGCTAACACTTGGTTCAAGAATCATGAAAGAAGGTTGTATACATGGAAGGAGCCTGGTGATATTGGAAGGTATCAGATAGATTATATATCGGTAAGACAGAGATTTAGGAACCAGGTTTTACATTGTAAGACATTTCCAGGGGCGGATGTGGACTCTGACCACAATCTATTGGTTATGAACTGTAGATTAAAACTGAAGAAACTGCAAAAAGGTGGGAACTTAAGGACCTGAATAAACTGACAGAACCAGAGGTTGTAGAGAGTTTCAAGGAGAGCATTAGGGAACGATTGACAAGAATGGCGGAAAGAAATATAGAAGAAGAAGAGTGGGTAGCTTTGAGAGATGAAATAGTGAAGGCAGTAGATGATCAAGCAGGTAAAAAGACGATGGCTAATAGAAATCCTTGGGTAACAGAAGAAATATTGAATTTAATTGATGAAAGGAGAAAATACAAAAATGCAGTGAATGAAGCAGGCAAAAAGGAATACAAACGTCTCAAAAATGGGATCGACAGGAAGTGCAAAATGGCTAAGCAGGGATGGCTGGAGGACTAATGTAAGGATGTAGAGGCTTATCTCACTGGGGATAAGACAGATACTGCCTACAGGAATATTAAAGAGAGCTTTGGAGAAAAGAGAATCACTTGCATGAATATCAAGAGCTCAGATGGAAACCCAGTTCTAAGCAAAGAAGGGAAAGCAGAAAGGTCTGATGGAGTAAATAGAGGGTCTATAAAAGGGCAATGTTCTTGAGGACAATATTATGGAAATGGAAGAGGATGTAGATGAAGATGAAATGGGAGATGTGATACTGCGTAAAGTGTTCGACAGAGCACCGAAAGACCTAAGTCGAAACAAGGCCCCGGGAGTAGACAACATTCCATTAGAACTACTGATAGCCTTGGGAGAGCCAGCCCTGTCAGAACCGTACCATCTGGAGAGCAAGATGTATGAGTCAGGTGAAATACCCTCAGAAATCAAGAAGAATATAATAATTCCAATCGCAAAGAAAGCAGGTGTTGGCAGATGTGAAAATTACCGAATTATAAGTTTAATAAGCCATGGCTGCAAAATACTAACACGAATTCTTTATAGAGGAATGGAAAAACTGGTAGAAGCCGATCTCGGGGAAGATCAGATGCCGTAGAAATGTTGGAACACGTGAGGCAATACTGACCCTACGACTTATCTTAGGAAACAGATTAAGGAAAGGCAAACCTACATTTCTAGCATTTGTAGACTTAAAGAAAGCTTTTGACAGTGTTGACTGAAATACTCCATTTCAAATTCTGAAGGTGGCAAAGGTAAAATACAGGGAGCGAAAGGCTTTTTATAATTTATACAGAAACCAGATGGCAGTTATAAGAGTCGAGGGGCATGAAAGGGAAGCAGTGGCTGGGAAGGGAGTGAGACAGGGTTGTAGCCTATCCCCGATGTTATTCAATCTGTATATTGAGCAAGCATTAAAGGAAACAAAAGAGAAATTCACAGTAGGTATTAAAATCCATGGAGAAGAAATAAAAACTTTGAGGTTTGCCGATGACATTGTAATTCTGTCAGAGACAGCAAAGGACTTGGAAGAGCAGTTGAATGGAATGGACAGTGTCTTGAAAGGAGGATATAAGATGAACAACAAAAGCAAAACGAGGATAATGGAATGTAGTCAAATTAAGTCGGGTGATGCTGAGGGAATTAGATTAGGAAATGAGACACTTAAAGTAGTAAAGGAGTTTTGCTATTTGGGGAGCAAAATAACTGATGATGGTCGAAGTAGAGAGGATATAAAATGTAGGCTGGCAATGGCAAGGAAAGTGTTTCTGAAGAAGAGAAATTTGTTAACATCGAGTATAGATTTAAGTGTCAGGAAATCATTTCTGAAAGTATTTGTATGGAGTGAAGCCATGTATGGAAGTGAAACATGGACGATAAATAGTTTGGACAAGAAGAGAATAGAAGCATTCGAAATGTGGTGCTACAGAAGAATGCTGAAGATTAGATGGGTAGATCACATAACTAATGAGGAAGTATTGAACAGGATTGGGGAGAAGAGAAGTTTGTGGCACAACTTGACTAGAAGAAGGGATCGGTTGGTAGGACATGTTCTGAGGCATCAAGGGATCACCAATTTAGTATTGGAGGGCAGCGTGGAGGGTAAAAATCGTAGAGGGAGGCCAAGAGATGAATACACTAAGCAGATTCAGAAGGATGTAGATTGCAGTAGGTACTGGGAGATGAAGTAGCTTGCACAGGATAGAGTAGCATGGAGAGCTGCATCAAACCAGTCTCAGGACTGAAGACCACAACAACAACAACATAATTCCTTCGAGGTGTGCTTTCTTTTCTTTTCTTTATTTTTCTTCTTCTTCTTCTTCTTACAGCGTATGTCTTTGTTCATCCGAGAAGGTGAGGGATATTATTTTTCAGAAAAAAGTACTTTTGAATGTTTTTTATCAGTTCGGGAATTTTTTAAAGGTGGACTGAAACCGCGAATAGTCGAAACACCTAATGTTTCATCTCAAACTAAAATCATAAATATTATCAATATTATCTTAGAGTGATACTAGCTAACCCAGAAATGCTTTGCAATCGGCAAATATGTTTGGAGATTGGATATCCGTCTTAATCTGAGTATTCCTGGGAACTGTCCCAGGACACAGATTTCGGTTCCTCGTTGTGACATTACCTACTTTTAAGGTATTGAATTCTAAATTATAATAAACCAAATAGAACATGAGTGAAGAAGACTGCTCTGTTTTCTTTTGTGTGTTTTTAAGATTTTCTTTTTTTTTGTATACAATACAGTTACGAAATTTCGACATATTAAAGATTTTTCGTGTTTTTGGATGCTGTGGGTAAGAGTATGAACTCATTTTCTGAATTACTGGTTCGTTAAAGAACAACGACGAACTGAGAATACGAAAAATGTTGTGATTGTAAATCAATTCCATCGTATTTGAATGTCTAACCTTGAGCCTTGTTTATCGTTATTGCAAACGAAGTCGGCCGGAGTGGCCGAGCGGTTTTAGGCGCTACAGTCTGGAACCGCGCGTCCGCTACGATCGCACGTTCGAATCCTTCCTCGGGCATGGATGTGTGTGACGTCCTTAGGTTAGTTAGGTTTAAGTAGTTCTAAGTTCTAGGGGACTGATGACCTCAGAAGTTAAGTGCCATAGTGCTCAGAGCCATTTGCAAACGAAGCTTTGATTCGCTTAAACTGAAAGGGTAAATCTGTCGGGATCAATGACGTATGCGGTACGAGAGATATCTTTCCGGCTGATGGATCTGTGAGGGTAGTAGCTTCAAATAGGGAGTTACTATGAATAAAACACGCACTGTAACATCCAAAACCTCAGGAGTTAACCATATGCGTAAAGTGAAACTAAACAAAGTGTCGGACTACAATGATGATTAGCTCGCATCCTGAATGATGTGTAATCGATTGCTTGCACTGAGCATTTTCTGAACGAACTGACCATGCAAAGAATTCTTCAAATGCTATTAATTTTGACGCTGCTGAGCTCTCTTATTATAACAATTGCTGTTTCACAAATTGCAGCTAGTATCTGGTTTGTCAATTGCAGTGGCTGTAAACAGATGAGGCGTTAGGAAAATTTAAGAGTAATATCATTATTTATTCCATGTCAACGATGATAGAGATAGATAGATAGATAGATAGATAGAGAGAGAGAGAGAGAGAGAGAGGCCGTCTGTTACATTCACTTTAAACTGAAGCATGGATAGGGGAAACTGACTACCGCAGCCTTTAAGAGAGCGTTAAAATTCTGCCGCTGCCGACATGTGTCGATGCGTGTTGACAGTCCCCGTAACGGATAAGGGAACAGGTGGTGTTGGCTACTTATCGGATAGAAAGTTATGGATGACGCGGGCGTCCCATTATTCTTAAAGGCAGCTTGTGCTTGCTCGTTACAGTCAGAGTATATCCTAGTATATAAGTAATGTGACACTGGAAAGGAATGATCAGGAGAACCTAAATTTTGTACGACACACGTACCCAAAATTTTAGCTGCCACAAATTTTCCGAAGCCAATGCAGATCATATCGAAAGCCGCTGAATTTCGTGAGTCCTAATTCATCTCGTACAGAAAGGGTTTTTCGGATATTATACTTTTATCCGATCATTCATATTGTCGGTATTTAATATAAGAAAACAACGAAGGATCACGTGCAAGGCAATAACATGTCATACAATTGCTATTTAGCAACAGGGATGCCTAACTAGCAGGATGCGAAAAATGCCTTACTAATTGCAGTGCAGTGCAAGCATTAACATTAGAGAAAGCACAAGATCTCGTATTGGTCTGTTACATTGTACTGCAGGGAGTCACTTGTTAAAAAGTATAAGGCTGCTTGCGACTAATCAACTGTTTAATTGAAAATTTAAAGAGATATGAAATCATGGTTGTGAATTTGCGAACATAAATAAAAGCTAAATGAGAAAAAATTTTACGTCCCGACTAAAGTGAGGACGACACATAAGGAATGTCAAAAGTCATTGATCTATTACTTCATGCAGTATTTGGTTTAAGATTAAATATGATGAATACGAAATGGATGAGTAGTGGTAGAAATCGGATGAAAAACCTGCTAAACCTAAAAACTGCGAAATAAAGTATTTAAAATTATCCAATAATAGGAGGCAAGATTATGGAAGTATATTAAGTACAGGAGACATGAGAAGAAGCAAGACAGATGAAGAAAGAAGGAGGAAAGCTACCCATCTGCCAAGCACCATACGGTTCAGACAAAAAGAAATTCAGAAGAAGATACCATTATTTGCATAGAAACTTAGGTAAACTAAAAAAAATTTACCTTGCAACTGATGGCTGCATTTCTTATTGTCTGAACAATTCACGGTTGCTGAAACGCTGGGTTATGTTAAAGATCTGCACCATACGGTTGCTTCCGAAATGTGTATGAAGCTTTGGCTGTAGATTAGGATTTACATCTGCATCAGCATGCATTCTTCGTAAGACATCACAGCAAGCCATTTCCGTTTCTGTTCCTCTCGCAAATAGAGCGAGGGAAATGCAAATGTCTTCTCCGTATGAAGCTTCCGTGTCGTGCTGTCCAGGCGGGTGCCATGGTTGCTGGTCTTACGCTCCCATGTGTTTGGTTGACGTGGGTGGGACGTGGGTGTGACAGCCCATGACTGACTGGTTCGGCCACTACACATTTAAGTTTCCATAATTATTTAGTGGCACATGGACTGATAAATTGCTGGCAAGTGGATTTCTATTCTATAAACAACCAGAAACAAATTAACTAGACAAAGAAGCAGTAAAAGCGAAGCTTCTTAGGGGCAGACATAGATCTGGACACATAAAACTGTACACAGTGGCGAGAAGGAAATAAATAAAGAAGCAGAATAATCTCTGTTCTTAAAGGAACTGTTGCGAGAGAAGCAGTAAACAGATAATATTGAGCTCTAAATTAGGGGGTAGCCGGCTCGAATTTGGCAGTGGAACGTACTTTCATTGGCATTATGTAGCCAACACAAGGTAGAGAGTTGGTGATGTCTCGTGCCAGTGTGCTGCACGGAATGACAGCGTCTCGTGGTGTGATGGCATCTAACCGTTTACGGCGAGACGTCCTTCAAATTGATATCCCGATCTCTGCGGCGCCCTTGGTGTTGCCAGACAAAAGTAGACCATGTGTTGACACAATAATTTTTTCTTCCCCTGCTCACTCATCGTCATTAGCAACACAAGCAGGAAACTTTACTCATACTTATTTTTGACCTTCAGTGAATATGAAACCGTCATTCGTTTCGATATCTATGGTATTGCGGCTTTCCGCGAAGACTCAAATGCGTCTGCGACCAGAAACCATATGAGATGTACGAGGTCAATAGTCTGCTTCGAGCTGCTTCCTCGTCGCTTCCACAGAAACCTTCACAAAGACCAAACTTCCAACAAGTCACAGTAATGTATGTCGACAATCAGCACGAAGATCCAATGACTTCTTCCCTCTATGGAAACAAGCACAATAAGTTTGTTTAATCACTTTCAGCAAGTATGTTGCAACGTGATTATGTACGACTTCGCAACGCTAGACTGCTAAATCGAAAAAAAAGAAAAGAAACAAAAACAAATGCGACTTGAATGAGGTAGTGGGACACGAGGAATAATAATAATAATAATTTAAACAACAGCAAGATGGAACTACTAAAAGCTGTTATAACGAATATTCATCACAATAGCTTTTAGGACTTCCATTTACACTTTGTAATACCCCAATTATAGAACCCATAATGAACACCCTTTTGTTGCAAAAAGAAATAGAAAAATCAGTCTTCCTGACAGTGATGACAGCTACTGACAACAAAATTTACTCTCTTGACAGTTTGATTAACAAGAATGTTATGTAAATACTAATTCTTATCATAAAGAAAGGACTGAATGAAAGAATATTACAATACGAAACAGAAACTTTAAAAAAAGAATTCACAAAATTATTATTTACGAAGGTTAAAGCCCAGACCATAAATTGGCCAAAGATAACATTTATCCTAGAAGAGAGCTGCAGCCGCATCGAGCTGTAAATTCACTGTGTCTACAATGTAGCTCGGCAATGGAGATGTTAACTTCACTTCTCTCTTGTACTCTTGCAACAGTAGTACGCATGTTAAGCGCTATATGATTGTTTTAAAACCGATCTGAAGTTTAAAAGTTTTACGGTGGGAAGTATTAGCGAGAAGTCGGACTGAAGTAAAATCATCTTTACCGTTTAGACAGATAAAGGGGTAGTTGACATATGTGACAGAAAAATAACTCGTATGATTGCTGATTTGTGATTGGACTTAGCCTTCTTGATACATAATAGTCACGAACATCAAAGGACACAGAAAGAGACTGACCGCCGACATAAACTCAGTTATTAGACTTGAGTAGGCAACAGATAAACGGAATCACGAAGAACTTACAATTGTGCCGTGTTGTCAGAAGCTATCGTCAAAGTCATAATTGCTGATGCTAACGGACGCAATTCCCTGAATGAAAAATCGGTGTGTGTGTGTGCTCACTGTAGGGACAAATGATTACGAAGAACAATAAACTTTAATTCTTCGTGTCGCATACATCGTTTAATGGATATTTAAAGTATATTTGTGGAATTAACTGATTCTTTAGACAACATAAAAGTGAAAAGTGATTTAGTGACAATTTAACTGCAAACAGTAATACGTTTACACCGAAATACGACGCATTCTGAACATTGCTCAAGAGTATGTTATCTCTGGAATTACGTCGTGTAGTTGTTGAATACGCGACGTAGCGACGCCTTGACGACGGAATAATAATTAACAGCTCAATATCCTCTCAAAAATCATGATGTGACATCGGCTTTGGTGATGGATTGATGATTCAAGACATTATATTTTCAACCTTTGAATACCCGTTCTCAAATCGGGCATAAGAACTACAGTCAGCAAGTTTGCGTAAACTGAAAAGTCTGTCGCGAACACCCAAAGGACTTTTGGTTATCATTTCAGATCGATGGAGTCATCGCGTTATCAAGTGGTGCAGTCGCTATATTTATAAGTGGAGAAGATCGCTAGACATCGAACACCATTGCTTTAATTACAAGCAAGGACGGCGCACACACTCCGGCGTGCTGCTCCATCGAGACGCTGGTATCAGTTTCGAGAGATAATATCAGAAAAATAACCAAACGGCACGAGTTTGTTTTTATAATAGTTACAGATTTGCGTTATCGTTATCGACGTACGCCGTTCCACGTCCTCTCGACTGGGACAACCATCACCATCGAGCAGAGACGTCACAACTTGATCCCGACTGAGTTGAGAAGAACGCAGAGCCAGGTCGCTTTAGGGGGGAAGTCCAATTTGGGGCACCTTCCTCTAATAATAATAATAATAATAATAACAGTAACCACTGCATAGTAATAAATCAGTCCGTTATAACCGACTCGACGTTATAGTGATGAACAACGCTGAACTAATAACAATAATAATAGTAAAGTAATTGCTGCATAATAATGAAACAGTTCCTTGTAATCCACGAGATAAAAGTGATGAATAAAGCTGGCCGGCCGGCGTGGCCGAGCGGTTCTAGGTGCTACAGTCTGGAACCGCGCGATCGCTACGGTTGCAGGTTCGAATTCTGCCTCGGGCATGGATGTGTGTGATGTCCTTAGATTAGTTAGGTTTAAGTAGTTCTAAGTTCTAGCCTTGGACCCATGGGGTCTCCCCTATAAATTAGTGAGAGAGAAAATCCGCTCTCCCATGGAGTTATCGACAGTTAGGCAGGGGGACAGGATGACGGAGTCTTGGCAGGAGACTGCAGAGGTTCTCCTCCGGTCCCTGCTGCCTGACGACAGTGCGGATGAAGAAACTAAAGGACAACAGCAACTGCGAAATACGGACTCAGACGAATAAAACAACGATATGGCAGTCTACCCCTTTTCGGAAGAGGAGGTGGCTGCACATATAAGATCCTTAAAAAGAGGGAAAGCTGCGGGACCAGACGGCATTGTGGCTGAGGTGGTGCAATTCCTGGCCCCCCAGTTAATTACGCCACTAACTCATCTCTTCAATGAATGCCTGAGACAAAGGAAGTTTCCTAAGAGGTGGAAAGCTGCAAACGTGGTGATAATCAAAAAAGGTCCTGAAAAAGACCAGGGCGAGGTTAAATCATACAGGCCGATTTGCCCATTGGACCTCTTTGGGAAGCTAGTAGAAAAACTGCTGGCTGACAGATTGACAGCTCACCGGGTGCTGTGCGGGATGAGCGGCAGGCAGTTCGGCTTCAGGCCGGGGCGTTCGGCATCTGATGCTATCGTTCTGGCGGCTGAGGCCTGTGGCTCAACCCCGCATAAGTACGTAGTTGGCATCGTGGTGGATATCAGTGGCACCTTAGACAACCTGTGGTGGCCTTCGGTCTTCTCCTGTCTGCGGGAGAATGAGTGTCCAGGGTCGCTATATGGGTGTCTGAGAAGCTATTGTAGGAGCGGGAGGTATGGCTATCATCCCCTTGCTGTAGAGTTGGGAAAGCAATCACCAAAGGATGTTCCCAAGACTCCGTTTTGGGACCCCTTTTCTGGGACATCCATATGAAACCGTTATTATACAACTTACAGCAAAGTGAAGAAGTGCTAGAGGTCATAGCCTACGCGGATGACCTCTTCCTGTTGGTCGGCGGTCGCAGCCGAGAAGATATAGAACCAATGATTGAAAGGGCCATAGTGAAACTGCACCAATGGTGCCAAAATACCAAAATGACAATATCTCCTAGTAAATCTACATACCAGCTATTAAAAGGACAGATAATCAGGAATCCTACTGTCAGAGTCGATGGCTCATCAGTTCTTCGGCAACGGGAGAGACGATATTTGGGAGTCATAATTGACGTGAGATGGAACTTCGGGAAACACATAGACACCGTAACCCAGAGAGCTCTCCAATTACTAAACAATCTCATCTCCATAGGACATATAAGATTTCATCTCCCTCCTCATCTCATTAAACTCTATCACAACAGCATTCTAACTTCAGTAGTGGCTTACGGCTCGGGAGTCTGGGCGCACAGGCTCACGAGGGTCGTGCCCGCCATGACAGTGAGAAGGGTCCAGAGAAGCATGATTCTGAGATCTGTGGGGGCCTACAGAACATCTCCGGGGGGACCTCTGTTAGTTATAATGGGGCTCTGCCCGTTAGACATCAAGATACGAGAACAAGCAGCGTGGTACTGGGCCAAAAAGGGGAATATGGAGAAAATAATAGAGATCATGGGTATGGGGATGGAGGATAAGAGGGAAATAAGAAACAGAGGGGAGGAACTTTGGCAGAGGGCTTGGGAGGAAGAAGAAACTGGGAGAAGGACCTTCCAGTTTTTACCAGATCTAAAAGAGCGTGGGGCCATGAAATACTTCGAACCTACACGAGGACTCATTCACTTTCTCACAGGCCATGGACCCTATCCGACATATTTATGTCGGTTTGGGAAGAGGGCAGCCCCCGCGTGTGACTGTGGCGTGGCAGAGGGTACTCCCGACCATGTGGTTTACGAGTGCCCTCTCTTCAATGATGTCGCGACAACACTCCGAGACAAACTTCCGAATAACGACACACACCAACTACTCAGACAAGAAGACACTTTTCACACTTTGAATGCATTGGCAGATAGGGTATCACGAAAAGTGTTAGCAGAGTACCTGAGGGACCTAGATTAGGTATCAACTTGTAGATCAAACCGATTGCAACCAGATCCCATTCCTATACCGCCTGTGCGTGGGCTGGTCGACTTCCATCATAGATGGAATCTGCCACGTACAGGACTAGGGGGGATGGAGTCAACACCACCGATTACGACAAGCACCGGATACGACGTAGGTTAAGTTAGTTTTGTAGGACTTAGATTAGGACATTAATTTAGGAAACTGCAGCGATTACTTACCTTGGCCATCCCAGTGCCAGGGGCATTCTCCTCGGGTTTAGCTCGTTGAGTCTGGCTATCCTAAGTAGGTTTATACACAACTGGCACACCTGTGACGCTGCAGGAAATAGTCATAGTAGATTAGTTAAGTAACAAGTAGTTCGGTCAAATTGCCCATTGTCGTAGAAAACTAAAACTAACACATAGTAGTAGTTAAACTGTAGCTCACTAACATAATTGTAAAAGCTGCATTCTAATGTAATCTATGTATCATTTTATGACCCACCAATCATCTTAGGACGTGGGTTAACATTGTATAATTAGTATTGTTTATGAAATAGAGATTTAGAAAAAAAGTTGTAGGGGACAGATGACCTCAGAAGTTAAGTCCCACAGTGCTCAGAGCCATTTGAACCATTCTGAATAAAGCTGAACTAATCAAAATAGTAACAGTAACAGGTGCATGTGTCACGTCCTGACATATTTCCAGGATACCAATATATATCTGGTTTGGTCTACGTGACGAAACCAGGACGTTGATGAAAATATTGTCCATTGTGGTTTTCTCTTAACTAACCTTTAAACTGGAGTCGAGAGACAGTAGAATCTCTTGGTTGTTTTGGGATTATTACTGGGGAACAGAGAAGAATCTTTGACAGGGTTGGTGTTCTGCCAACGTAGCAAGATGATATGAACTCGTTAAATAAGTTTATTTACCATTACACACTTTTATATATGGGTTTATGACCCACTAACATGCATGAGATACTCCTGGTACTAACGTTTGACTGCTAAAACTTCTTTCCCCTCGATTCCATCTTCCTATACATGGGCTTCTCGTTACCGAGAGACGAGGGTCACTTGGCTCTTAGTTGTAATCAATATAAGACGTACAATCTGGAGTGCATAGCTCATGAGCAATTGTTTCAACTTGTTCTATCGTTTACTGAATAATTGTACACTTGCCCTCATTACTTACTTAGTGGCCATTTTGCCTAATTATAACATCAATGGTCCCAAGGCCTAGCTCACAGGAAACAAGTATTATTCAGCTATTTGTTCCTATTAGTAAATGAAATCCTCTGTACTGCTAATTGAGACATACCAGCAATAATAGCCAGCCTGGGTAACTGACTAATGGGATAAAGATATCATGTGGAACAAAGCGGTAGTTTTATTAAAATGTTAGTCACAATCAAGCTACAGTAGCCCATTACAAACAATATTGTGAGGTCCTTAAAAAGTTATTAGGTAGGCAAAGAGTATATGGTATGCGTGTAGAATAGCTAATTCACGGGATAAAATTAAAACCATGTGGTCAATTGTGAAGGAAGTGTCTGGTCAGCAGCACAAGGTCGACAATATAAAGTCAGTTCGTAGTAAAAATATTTCTGTTACTGATAAATCAGATATATGTACAGTATTTAACAACCACTTTCTGAGCATTGCTGGTGAATTAAATAAAAAATTAGTTTCTACAGGAAATCATATAACTTTCCTGGCAAATGCGTTTCCGAGATTGGTATCCGAAATACTCTTCTGAGATACAGACAGTTGCGAGATTGAGTCAATAATTAAATCACTGAAGACTCATAGTGGTAATGGAGTGCCTAGCAGAATATTAAAGTACTGTGCTGCACTTGTTAGCCCTGTGTTTATCCATATTTGTAATTTTTCCTTTAGGAATGGTCAGTTTCCTGAACGATTAAAGTACTCAGTTGTAAAGTCACTTTATAAAAAGAGAGAAAGCGGTAACGTAGAAAATTTTAGACCTATTTCTATGCCATCAGTGCTTGCTAACGTTTTTGAAAAGGCTTTGTATATAAGCATAATTGCTCGTTTTATATCACACGATTTATTATCAAATGTACAGTTCGGCCTTAGAAGGCGTTTAACAACTGAAAATGCTATATTCTCTTTTCCCTGTAGGGTACTGGATGGGTTAAACGAAAGGTTTGGAACGCTAGACATATTTTTTGATTAAACTAAGGCGTTTGATTGTTGTTGTTGTTGTGGTCTTCAGTCCTGAGAGAGGTTTGATGCAGCTCTCCATGCTACTCTATCCTGTGCAAGCTGCTTCACCTCCAAGTACGTACTGCAGCCTACATCCTTCTGAATCTGCATAGTGTATTCATCTCCTGGCCTCCCTATACGATTTTTACCCTCCACTCCGCCACCCAGTACTAAATTCGTGATCCCTTGTTGCCTCAGAACATGTCCTACCAACCGATCCCTTCTTCTACTCAAGTTGTGCCACAAATTTCTCTTCTCATAAATTCTATTCAATACCTCCTCATTAGTTATGTGATCTACCAATCTTCAGCATTCTTCTGTAGCACCACATTTCGAAAGCTTCTATTCTCTTCTTGTCCCAACTATTTATCGTCCATGTTTCACTTCCATACATCGCTACACTCCATACTTCCTGACACTTAAATCTATACTAGATGTCAAAAAATTTCTCTTCTTCAGAAACGCTTTCCTTGCCATTGCCAGTCTACATTTTATATCCTCTCTACTTCGACCATCATCAGTTATTTTGCTCCCCAAATAGCTAAACTCCTTTACTACTTTAAGTGTCTCATTCCCTAATCTAATTCCCTCAGCATCAGCGTTTGGTTTTATTGATCACAAAATATTGCTCTAGAAGTTGGACCATTAAGGAGTACGGGGAGTAGCTCACAATTGGTTCACCTCTTACTTTAGCAACAGACAGCAAAAGGTCATTATTCACAATGTTGATAACGGCTGTGATGTGGGGTCTGAGTGGGGTACAGACAAGTGGGGGTTGCCCCAGGGATCAGTGTTGGGGCCACTGCTGTTCCTTATTTATGCAAATGAACTGCAGTTCGTGACCTAAGTTCATGGATTGTAGAAAATAAAGTAACACTAAATTACGGTAGGACTCAGTTTTTACAGTTTCTAACACACAATTCAACAAACCCTGACGTTTTAATTTCACAGAATGGGCATATGATTAGTGAAACTGAACAGTTCAAATTTCTAGGTGTTCCGATAGATAGTAAACTGTCGAGGAAAGCCCACGTTCAGGATCTTGTTCAAAGACTTAATACTGCCGTTTTTACTATTCGAACGGTATGTGATGTGAGTGATCGTTCAACACTAAAATTAGTCTACTTTACTTATTTTCATCCGCTTATGTCGTATGGTATTATGTTTTGGGATAACTCTGCCCATTCGAAACGGATATCTTTGGCTCAGAAACGAGCAGTTCGGGCAATAAGTGATGTAAGTTCGCGAACCTTTTGTCAACCCCTGTTCACGAGTCTGGGTGTTTTGACATTGGCCTCTCAATATATATATATTCCTTATTATCATTTCTTGTTGGCAATGTTAGCTTATTGCGAAAAATAAGCAGCTTTCACTCAATTAATACCCGACAGAAATCAAACCTGCATTTGGACTGGACTTCCTTACCTCTTGTGCAGAAAGGTGTGCACTATACTGCTGCATCCATTCTCAATAAACTACCACTCTAATTCAAAAATCTTAGCAGTAATCTACGCGTTTTCAAATCGAAACTGAAGAGTTTCCTCATGGGTCACTCCTTCTATTCTGTCGAGGAGTTACTTGAAAAATTAAGCTGATTCTTGTTGTATTGTGGATTGCGTTTACCTAAACTTATGGACTGACTTTTTCGGGTTCTCAAACATTTTATTTTTATCTGTTATTACTTTTATGTTGTAATTTCATGTACTGACACCATCCATGACCTCGGAGATTTGCTCCTCAATTTGGTCCTACGGAACTTGACATGTGAATAAATAAATAAAAGACTATTCAATTAAACATGTATAAGACACTCGTATAATTGCTACTCATCCATCAGTTTTTGTGTTGCCCAGAGTAGTGGATGAAGTACTGCCCATTCATGAGTAGCTGCTGCCATCCAAGTTTCTCGCACCTGTGTTAATACTTTGCTTACTGCATTACTACTGACTACTCACTGACTGTTCACTACTGCCCAATGCTGATCGTTTACACGCTTCCTAAGAGACTTTTTCCACTTGGACTTGGTTGCACATAACCCTCTTCATTATCTTACTGAAACATTCTATCTGCATATGATCATCTTAATTCCCACCAAGCAGCCAAAATTCAGAGCTGGCTTTTTCCTATCACTAGTTTGGCCTCAACTCTCGACATACTTTGCGGTTTCACTAGTGTTGTACCTCACATACTGCAATCTTGGTAGGCCATCAAGTGATAAATGGGAGACAGCTGTATCCGAAGGCATTATCATTTACAAGTACTTAGTTTTGCCACACACTCGTACTTGAGCTTACATAAAAGTGATGAATAGAACTAAGCAATTCATCTTTCCCACAGCCATCATTGTAACCAAGGGCCATAATTATGAACAACCTACAATAAGCAGCTGGTCGAATACAAGGATCTCACAGAGGCGTTAAGAGCCACATAGATGCAAAACTCTGTACTGTTTGTGCAAGGTGCGATGGCTGATGCGCAGTGACCAGTCTCTGTCCACAGCACTGGGCCCACAGAGGCGTTAAGAGCCACACAGATGCAGAACTCTGTACTGTCTGTGAAAGGTGCGATGGCTGATGCGCAGTGACCAGTCTCTGTCCACAGCACTGGGCCCACAGAGGCGTTAAGAGCCACACAGATGCAGAACTCTGTACTGTCTGTGAAAGGTTCGATGGCTGATGCGCAGTGACCAGTCTCTGTCCACAGCACTGGGCCCACAGAGGCGTTAAGAGCCACACAGATGCAGAACTCTGTACTGTCTGTGAAAGGTGCGATGGCTGATGCGCAGTGACCAGTCTCTGTCCACAGCACTGGGCCCACAGAGGCGTTAAGAGCCACACAGATGCAGAACTCTGTACTGTCTGTGAAAGGTGCGATGGCTGATGCGCAGTGACCAGTCTCTGTCCACAGCACTGGGCCCACAGAGGCGTTAAGAGCCACACAGATGCAGAACTCTGTACTGTCTGTGAAAGGTGCGATGGCTGATGCGCAGTGACCATGCTCTGTCCACAGCACTGGGCCCACAGAGGCGTTAAGAGCCACACAGATGCAGAACTCTGTACTGTCTGTGAAAGGTGCGATGGCTGATGCGCAGTGACCAGTCTCTGTCCACAGCACTGGGCCCACAGAGGCGTTAAGAGCCACACGGATGCAGAACTCTGTACTGTCTGTGAAAGGTGCGATGGCTGATGCGCAGTGACCAGTCTCTGTCCACAGCACTGGGCCCACAGAGGCGTTAAGAGCCACACAGATGCAGAACTCTGTACTGTCTGTGAAAGGTGCGATGGCTGATGCGCAGTGACCAGTCTCTGTCCACAGCACTGGGCCCACAGAGGCGTTAAGAGCCACACAGATGCAGAACTCTGTACTGTCTGTGAAAGGTGCGATGGCTGATGCGCAGTGACCATGCTCTGTCCACAGCACTGGGCCCACAGAGGCGTTAAGAGCCACACAGATGCAGAACTCTGTACTGTCTGTGAAAGGTGCGATGGCTGATGCGCAGTGACCAGTCTCTGTCCACAGCACTGGGCCCACAGAGGCGTTAAGAGCCACACGGATGCAGAACTCTGTACTGTCTGTGAAAGGTTCGATGGCTGATGCGCAGTGACCAGTCTCTGTCCACAGCACTGGGCCCACAGAGGCGTTAAGAGCCACACAGATGCAGAACTCTGTACTGTCTGTGAAAGGTGCGATGGCTGATGCGCAGTGACCAGTCTCTGTCCACAGCACTGGGCCCACAGAGGCGTTAAGAGCCACACGGATGCAGAACTCTGTACTGTCTGTGAAAGGTGCGATGGCTGATGCGCAGTGACCAGTCTCTGTCCACAGCACTGGGCCCACAGAGGCGTTAAGAGCCACACAGATGCAGAACTCTGTACTGTCTGTGAAAGGTGCGATGGCTGATGCGCAGTGACCAGTCTCTGTCCACAGCACTGGGCCCACAGAGGCGTTAAGAGCCACACAGATGCAGAACTCTGTACTGTCTGTGAAAGGTGCGATGGCTGATGCGCAGTGACCAGTCTCTGTCCACAGCACTGGGCCCACAGAGGCGTTAAGAGCCACACAGATGCAGAACTCTGTACTGTCTGTGAAAGGTGCGATGGCTGATGCGCAGTGACCATGCTCTGTCCACAGCACTGGGCCCACAGAGGCGTTAAGAGCCACACAGATGCAGAACTCTGTACTGTCTGTGAAAGGTGCGATGGCTGATGCGCAGTGACCAGTCTCTGTCCACAGCACTGGGCCCACAGAGGCGTTAAGAGCCACACGGATGCAGAACTCTGTACTGTCTGTGAAAGGTTCGATGGCTGATGCGCAGTGACCAGTCTCTGTCCACAGCACTGGGCCCACAGAGGCGTTAAGAGCCACACAGATGCAGAACTCTGTACTGTCTGTGAAAGGTGCGATGGCTGATGCGCAGTGACCAGTCTCTGTCCACAGCACTGGGCCCACAGAGGCGTTAAGAGCCACACGGATGCAGAACTCTGTACTGTCTGTGAAAGGTTCGATGGCTGATGCGCAGTGACCAGTCTCTGTCCACAGCACTGGGCCCACAGAGGCGTTAAGAGCCACACAGATGCAGAACTCTGTACTGTCTGTGAAAGGTGCGATGGCTGATGCGCAGTGACCAGTCTCTGTCCACAGCACTGGGCCCACAGAGGCGTTAAGAGCCACACGGATGCAGAACTCTGTACTGTCTGTGAAAGGTTCGATGGCTGATGCGCAGTGACCAGTCTCTGTCCACAGCACTGGGCCCACAGAGGCGTTAAGAGCCACACAGATGCAGAACTCTGTACTGTCTGTGAAAGGTGCGATGGCTGATGCGCAGTGACCAGTCTCTGTCCACAGCACTGGGCCCACAGAGGCGTTAAGAGCCACACGGATGCAGAACTCTGTACTGTCTGTGAAAGGTGCGATGGCTGATGCGCAGTGACCAGTCTCTGTCCACAGCACTGGGCCCACAGAGGCGTTAAGAGCCACACAGATGCAGAACTCTGTACTGTCTGTGAAAGGTGCGATGGCTGATGCGCAGTGACCAGTCTCTGTCCACAGCACTGGGCCCACAGAGGCGTTAAGAGCCACACAGATGCAGAACTCTGTACTGTCTGTGAAAGGTGCGATGGCTGATGCGCAGTGACCATGCTCTGTCCACAGCACTGGGCCCACAGAGGCGTTAAGAGCCACACAGATGCAGAACTCTGTACTGTCTGTGAAAGGTGCGATGGCTGATGCGCAGTGACCAGTCTCTGTCCACAGCACTGGGCCCACAGAGGCGTTAAGAGCCACACGGATGCAGAACTCTGTACTGTCTGTGAAAGGTTCGATGGCTGATGCGCAGTGACCAGTCTCTGTCCACAGCACTGGGCCCACAGAGGCGTTAAGAGCCACACAGATGCAGAACTCTGTACTGTCTGTGAAAGGTGCGATGGCTGATGCGCAGTGACCAGTCTCTGTCCACAGCACTGGGCCCACAGAGGCGTTAAGAGCCACACAGATGCAGAACTCTGTACTGTCTGTGAAAGGTGCGATGGCTGATGCGCAGTGACCAGTCTCTGTCCACAGCACTGGGCCCACAGAGGCGTTAAGAGCCACACAGATGCAGAACTCTGTACTGTCTGTGAAAGGTGCGATGGCTGATGCGCAGTGACCAGTCTCTGTCCACAGCACTGGGCCCACAGAGGCGTTAAGAGCCACACAGATGCAGAACTCTGTACTGTCTGTGAAAGGTGCGTTGGCTGATGCGCAGTGACCAGTCTCTGTCCACAGCACTGGGCCCATTCATTCGTTTGTTCAGAAGGGGAGGCCAATATTGTTTGCGATGCAATGAGAGAATGGAGGCGCATGTCCTATAATCTTTCTCAAGCGATTTTACAGAAACTATTAGGTAAAAAAAATTCATTTTTACGTTATTAATAGCTTAATAGCTTTATATGTCAGCTTTATGACGATGCGCGCATCATTTCGTTAATGATCATAGTTGTTGTGATACTTTCATTTAAATAAAACACTGTGCGAAATTCGAAAAAGTTTGCAATGAAAAATAGGGATCGTATGATTTTGTGTTTGGTGCATATCACATAGTATGTTGCTGCAAATGAAATGTAGCTAACATATTGTATTTTTCTTAAGACCTGAATGAGGTCTTTATCTGTCACGAATCTAGAGTACATTGGTTGTGCACTATGTGATCAAAAGTATCCGGACACCCCCCAAAATATTCGTTTTTCACATTAGGTTCATTCTGCTGCCACCTACTCCTCATCAGTGACCTCAGTAGTCATTGTAAGTAGGCTGTTTAGATTTTTATGTTGGTAACGCCACGTAGCGCTCTATATGAAAATCACTGACTGTGCAGTGTGCAGTCTGTGGCTAGTTGACATTGTTAAAATATTCGCTATTGTAGTGTTGGGCAGTTGGATGTGAAATGCGCGTAGCGTTGCGCAGTTAAAGGTGAGCCGCCAGCAGTGGTGGATATGGGGAGAGAGATGGCGGAGTTTTGAGAGCGGATGATGTGGACGTGTGTCCATCAGAGACAGTAAATTTGTAAGACTGGATGTCATGAACTGATATATATATTATGACTTTTGAACACTATTAAGGTAAATACATTGTTTGTTCTTTATCAAAATCTTTCATTTGCTAACTATGCCTATCAGTAGTTAGTCCCTTCAATAGTTAGAACCTTTTATTTAGCTGGCAGTCGTGGCGCTTGCTGTATTGCAGTAGTTCGAGTAACAAAGATTTTTGTGAGGTAAGTGATTCATGAGAGGTATAGGTTATTGTTAGTCAGGGCCATTCTTTTGTAGGGATTTTTGAAAGTCAGATTGCGTTGCGCTAAAAAATATTGTGTGTCTGTTTAGTGTTGATCAGAATAAGTAAAGAGCGAAATGTCTGAGTACGTTCAGTTCTGCTCAGCTGTTTGAAAATCAAATAACGTAAGGGGTTTACCAGCACAGAAATTCAATAATTTTTCTAAGGGGACGTTTCATAGCTTCAAGAGTTAGACACCACGCTTGAACAAACACGTGAAGGTTTAACTGCTCAGTTACTTAAAATTGAATCTAAATGTCAAAAAGTCTGTAATGACGTAAAAACACAAATATGTGAGCATTTTTAAGATATTTTTTCGCGTCATGAAAATGCATTACAGAATCACGAAGCAGTCATAAAAAAACTGCAAACTATTGTTCATGAAAATCACGACACCTTGCAAGGTAAAATTGACTCAATTGCATCTATTGATTCGGTTACGCAACTTGCAAAAACTCAGGAAAACTTAAAGGACACAGTAGATACGATTTCAACACAGATGGACACTTTGAAACTTGGTTCAGAAAAACACACTGAGGAAATCAGTTCACTATCGGAGAAAGTAGCCGAACTTTCGAATCAGTTCACTAACTTATCTATGAAGGTAGATGATGATCTGAATGACACAAGATCCGTAGCCTTCAATGACACAGAAGAATACGAACAAATTAGGAAATTCAAATTAATACGCAACACAAAAGAGAAACCCTGTAAGTACAAGACTCTTCGATGGTGATTGTGCACCTGCACAGTCGCAACAGATGGCTGCTGGCCGTCTGTACAAGGACTGCAGTGGGTCTGCACCTTTGATGATCCACCAATACCATAATCTCTACCAGGACTACAGTGGGCCTGCTCTGTGATGACCTACCTACCAATATTCTTCAATTCTTCGACTGACTCTGCTGAGGGTTTGCTCTGTTATGGACCATTAGCCGTCTGCATGTCAAGAGTCAGCATTATCTTTCTGTTGGAAGGACAACACTACTTCTTCAAGACGGCATGGAAATCCACTACTTCCGTGTGCATTTTCTTTTACTGCTCAGACTTTGTGCATAAAATTGTAATTAATACTGTGATGAATGATCAGGACTGTCTTTATGGACTGTCAGAAAATTTTAGCTTTTGACCAACATTGTATCAATAAGTGTGTGCATTTGATTTCTTTGTTATTGTAATTATGAAAAATTTTTTTAAATCTGTATTGGCCACTGCCCAAAACAATTTGTAAAATTTTTTGTGGGGAGAATGGGGGCTATGTAAGTAGGCTGATTAGGTTTTTATGTTGGTAGCGCCACGTAGCGCTCTATATGAAAATCACTGACTGTCCTGTGTGCAGTTTGTGGCTGGTTTGAATTGCTGGAATTTGCTATTGTAGTGTTGGGCAGTTGGCTGTTAACAGCGCGTAGCGCTGCGCAGTTAAAGGTGAGCCGCCAGCAGTGGTGGATATGGGGAGAGAGATGGCGGAGTTTTGAGAGCGGATGATGTGGACGTGTGTCCATCAGAGACAGTAAATTTGTAAGAGTGGATGTCATGAACTGATATTATATATATATATGTATATATACACTCCTGGAAATGGAAAAAAGAACACATTGACACCGGTGTGTCAGACCCACCATACTTGCTCCGGACACTGCGAGAGGGCTGTACAAGCAATGATCACACGCACGGCACAGCGGACACACCAGGAACCGCGGTGTTGGCCGTCGAATGGCACTAGCTGCGCAGCATTTTTGCGCCGCCGCCGTCAGTGTCAGCCAGTTTGCCGTGGCATACGGAGCTCCATCGCAGTCTTTAACACTGGTAGCATGCCGCTACAGCGTGGACGTGAACCGTATGTGCAGTTGACGGACTTTGAGCGAGGGCGTATAGTGGGCATGCGGGAGGCCGGGTGGACGTACCGCCGAATTGCTCAACACGTGGGGCGTGAGGTCTCCACAGTACATCGATGTTGTCGCCAGTGGTCGGCGGAAGGTGCACGTGCCCGTCGACCTGGGACTGGACCGCAGCGACGCACGGATGCACGCCAAGACCGTAGGATCCTACGCAGTGCCGTAGGGGACCGCACCGCCACTTCCCAGCAAATTAGGGACACTGTTGCTCCTGGGGTATCGGCGAGGACCATTCGCAACCGTCTCCATGAAGCTAGGCTACGGTCCCGCACACCGTTAGGCCGTCTTCCGCTCACGCCCCAACATCGTGCAGCCCGCCTCCAGTGGTGTCGCGACAGGCGTGAATGGAGGGACGAATGGAGACGTGTCGTCTTCAGCGATGAGAGTCGCTTCTGCCTTGGTGCCAATGATGGTCGTATGCGTGTTTGGCGCCGTGCAGGTGAGCGCCCCAATCAGGACTGCATACGACCGAGGCACACAGGGCCAACACCCGGCATCATGGTGTGGGGAGCGATCTCCTACACTGGCCGTACACCACTGGTGATCGTCGAGGGGACACTGAATAGTGCACGGTTCATCCAAACCGTCATCGAACCCATCGTTCTACCATTCCTAGACCGGCAAGGGAACTTGCTGTTCCAACAGGACAATGCACGTCCGCATGTATCCCGTGCCACCCAACGTGCTCTAGAAGGTGTAAGTCAACTACCCTGGCCAGCAAGATCTCCGGATCTGTCCCCCATTGAGCATGTTTGGGACTGGATGAAGCGTCGTCTCACGCGATCTGCACGTCCAGCACGAACGCTGGTCCAACTGAGGCGCCAGGTGGAAATGGCATGGCAAGCCGTTCCACAGGACTACATCCAGCATCTCTACGATCGTCTCCATGGGAGAATAGCAGCCTGCATTGCTGCGATAGGTGGATATACACTGTACTAGTGCCGACATTGTGCATGCTCTGTTGCCTGTGTCTATGTGCCTGTGGTTCTGTCAGTGTAATCATGTGATGTATCTGACCCCAGGAATGTGTCAATAAAGTTTCCCCTTCCTGGGACAATGAATTCACGGTGTTCTTATTTCAATTTCCAGGAGTGTATATATATATATATATATATATATATATATATATATATATATATATATATATATATATATAATGACTTTTGAACACTATTAATGTAAATACATTGTTTGTTCTTTATCAAAATCTTTCATTTGCTAGCTATGACTATCAATAATTAGTCCCTTCAGCAGTTAGAATCTTTTATTTAGCTGGCGGTAGTGGCGCTTGCTGTATTGCAGTAGTTCGAGTAACGAAGATTTTTGTGAGGTAAGTGATTCATGAAAGGTATAGGTTATTGTTAGTCGGGACCATTCTTTTGTAGGGATTTTTGAAAGTCAGATTACGTTGCGATAAAAAATATTGTGTGTCAGTTTAGTGTTGATCAGAATAAGTAAAGAGCGAAATGTCTGGGTACGTCCAGTTCTGCTCAGCTGTTTGAAAATCAAATAACGTAAGGGGTTTGCCAGCACAGAAATTCAATAATTTTTCTAAGGGGACGTTTCATCATTAGACATCGTGAGAGAGCAGAATGGGGCACTCCGCAGAACTCACGGACTTCGAACTTGATCAGGTGATTGGGTGTCACTTGTATCATACGTCTGTACGCGAGATTTCCACACTACTCAACTCCCTAGCTCCACTGTTTCCAATGTGATAGTGAAGTGGAAACGTGAAGGGACACGTACAGCAGAAAAGCGTACACGCCGACCTCGTCTGTTGACTGACAGAGACCGCCGACAGTTGGAGAGCGTCGTAATGTGTAGTAGGCAGACATCTATCCAGACCATCACACAGAAATTCCAAACTGCATCAGGATCCACTGCAAATACTATGAGAGTTATGCGGGAGGTGAGAAAACTTGGATTTCATGGTCTAGCGGCTGCTCATAAGCCACACATCACGCCGGTAAATGCCAAACGACGACTCGCTTGGTGTAAGGAGCGTAATCATTGGACGATGGAACAGTGGAAAAACATTGTGTGGAGTGGCCAATCGCAGAACACAGTGTGGCGGTCCGATGGCAGGCTGTGGGTATGACGAATCTCCGGCGAACGTCATCTACCAGCGTGTGTAGTGCCAACAGTAAAAATCGGAGGCGGTGGTGTTATGATGTGGTCGTGTTTTTCATGGAGGGCGCTTGCACCCCGTCTTGTTTTGCAAGGCACTATCACAGCACAGCCCTCCACTGATGTTTTAAGCACCTTCTTTCTTCTCGCTATTGAAGAGCAATTCGGGGATGGCGATTGCATCGTTCAACACGATAGAGCACCTGTTCATAAGCACGGCCTTTGGCGGACTGGCTACACGACAGTAACATCCCTGTAATGGACTGGCCTGCATAGAGTGTTGACCTGAATCCTATAGAACACCTTTGGGATGTTTTGGAACTCCGACTTCGTGTCAGGCCTCACCGACCGACATCGATACCTCTCCTCAGTGCAGCACTCCGTGAAGAAAGGGCTGCCATTCCCCAAGAAACCTTCCAGCACCTGATTGAACTTATGTCTGCGAGAGTGGAAGCTGTCATCAAGGCTAAGGTGGGCCAACACCATAATGAATTCCAGCATTACTGAAGGAGGGCGCCACGAACTTGTAAGTCATTTTCAGCCAGGTGTCCGGATACTTTTGATCACATAGTGTATGCAGTACGTTCATTTTCGATCGACTGCATCAGTGATAAAGCAAAAATGAAATATCTATAACATTTGTCATATTTCATAAATGTTTTGAGATACTGAAAGGTCTCTGTTGGATTCCTTTCATGTTAATTTCTTAAATACGTTGTCATTTACGGCATAAATTCCTCTTCTAAATTTACTATGGTGCTTCTGACTATCTGGGAGGAGACTGAGCAGTGAAACGTGTTACTTTTACACATAAACAAGAACGATCTGTCACACTACTACACTTTAAAACACAGTTTATATGTAATTCATGTCTCACAGTCTCATATGGAACCTACATCCGCTTTCTTTTATATGCTGTATACGATAAGATACTGTCATCCCCCTTCCCTTCTGTGTGAGAGGATGAATGAGCAAATGTATTTCTAGTTGCATGCTTGAGGATAGCAGACAAGCCTGTCTGCTAGAGAACAGTAGGACCAATGTCGGAACAGGTAGCTACGCTTTCTAAAAGCAGAGAGGTTTCTATGCTTAGTATGGTCCTGTCCGTCCCTTGTCATGTTGGTATAGGAAGCTGCCTCTCTGGTCACTTCCGTTTGTATTTGGGAAGCACGCTCGGTAGGAGCGCAGGTCAGTCTGTCCGCGGCGAGCGTCTGAAGTGGTAAGATCTCCGGCTAAGCGCGTGTCTGCTAAGTCCGTAGGACAATGGATTTCTTAAGTTCAGCCTAACTGAAAATTTAATCACCTTTATTTCAGGTTTAGCTCTAAAATATCTAATGTTATCTTAAATTGCAACGCACAGTCCAGAATATCTTCCGGCAGTTGCTTTGTCACTACTTTATGAGTAAAGTGGAACCACGTGTTGATCAGTAACTCTAACTAAGATCATCAATCTTAAATGCGAATGTGCGTGAGATTATAACGTCTCGTCTTGACAATATTTTTCAGTATAGCAACTTTTCTTTATGTTCAACCCACGTGGGGTGTACTTTGTGAGACCAGTACCACGTGCTTATACAATTGTTTGACCCATCAGGTTAATAGTAAGACGATAGTAACCAGTTCGAGGTTTTTCTTTTGTAAATTGCTTTTCGATCTAATTTATTTTAATTATCAAAATTATTGTGGAGTTACACTCTTTGTGTAAACCAAGTTGACCACGTGAAGCATCTACATCTACATCTACATTGATACTCCGCAAGCCACCCAACGGTGTGTGGCGGAGGGCACTTTACGTGCCACTGTCATTACCTCCCTTTCCTGTTCCAGTCGCGTATGGTTCGCGGGAAGAACGACTGTCTGAAAGCCTCCGTACGCGCTCTAATCTCTCTAATTTTACATTCGTGATCTCCTCGGGAAGTATAAGTAGGGGGAAGCAATATATTCGATACCTCATCCAGAAACGCACCCTCTCGAAACCTGGCGAGCAAGCTACACCGCGATGCAGAGCGCCTCTCTTGCAGAGTCTGCCACTTGAGTTTATTAAACATCTCCGTAACGCTATCACGGTTACCAAATAACCCAGTGACGAAACGCGCCGCTCTTCTTTGGATCTTCTCTATCTCCTCCGTCAACCCGACCTGGTACGGATCCCACACTGATGAGCAATACTCAAGTATAGGTCGAACGAGTGTTTTGTAAGCCACCTCCTTTGTTGATGGACTACATTTTCTAAGCACTCTCCCAATGAATCTCAACCTGGTACCCGCCTTACCAACAATTATTTTTATATGATCATTCCACTTCAAATCGTTCCGTACGCATACTCCCAGATATTTTACAGAAGTAACTGCTACCAGTGTTTGTTCCGCTATCATATAATCATACAATAAAGGATCCTTCTTTCTATGTATTCGCAATACATTACATTTGTCTATGTCAAGGGTCAGTTGCCACTCCCTGCACCAAGTGCCTATCCGCTGCAGATCTTCCTGTATTTCGCTACAATTTTCTAATGCAGCAACTTCTCTGTATACTACAGCATCATCCGCGAAAAGCCGCATGGAACTTCCGACACTATCTACTAAGTCATTTATATATATTGTGAAAAGCAATGGTCCCATAACACTCCCCTGTGGCACGCCAGAGGTTACTTTAACGTCTGTAGACGTCTCTCCATTGATAACAACATGCTGTGTTCTGTTTGCTAAAAACTCTTCAATCCAGCCACACAGCTGGTCTGATATTCCGTAGGCTCTTACTTTGTTTATCAGGCGACAGTGCGGAACTGTATCGAACGCCTTCCGGAAGTCAAGAAAAATAGCATCTACCTGGGAGCCTGTATCTAATATTTTCTGGGTCTCATGAACAAATAAGGCGAGTTGGGTCTCACACGATCGCTGTTTCCGGAATCCATGTTGATTCCTACATAGTAGATTCTGGGTTTCCAGAAATGACATGATACGCGAGCAAAAAACATGTTCTAAAATTCTACAAGAGATCGACGTAAGAGATATAGGTCTATAGTTTTGCGCATCTGCTCGACGACCCTTCTTGAAGACTGGGACTATCTGTGCTCTTTTCCAATCATTTGGAACCCTCCGTTCCTCTAGAGACTTGCGGTACACGGCTGTTAGAAGGGGGGCAAGTTCTTTCGCGTACTCTGTGTAGAATCGAATTGGTATCCCGTCAGGTCCAGTGGACTTTCCTCTATTGAGTGATTCCAGTTCCTTTTCTATTCCTTGGACACTTATTTCGATGTCAGCCATTTTTTCGTTTGTGCGAGGATTTAGAGAAGAAACTGCAGTGCGGTCTTCCTCTGTGAAACAGCTTTGGAAAAAGGTGTTTAGTATTTCAGCCTTACGCGTGTCATCCTCTGTTTCAATGCCATCATCATCCCGTAGTGTCTGGATATGCTGTTTCGAGCCACTTACTGATTTAACGTAAGACCAGAACTTCCTAGGATTTTCTGTCAAGTCGGTACATAGAATTTTACTTTCGAATTCAATGACCGCTTCACGCATAGCCCTCCTTACGCTAACTTTGACATCGTTTAGCTTCTGTTTGTCTGAGAGGTTTTGGCTGCGTTTAAACTTGGAGTGGAGCTCTCTTTGCTTTCGCAGTAGTTTCCTAGCTTTGTTGTTGTACCACGGTGGGTTTTTCCCGTCCCTCACAGTTTTACTCAGCACGTACCTGTCTAAAACGCATTTTACGATTGCCTTGAACTTTTTCCATAAACACTCAACATTGTCAGTGTCGGAACAGAAATTTTCGTTTTGATCTGTTAGGTAGTCTGAAATCTGCCTTCTATTACTCTTGCTAAACAGATAAACCTTCCTCCCTTTTTTTATATTCCTATTAACTTCCATATTCAGGGATGCTGCAACGGCCTTATGATCACTGATTCCCTGTTCTGTACATACAGATTCGAAAAGTTCGGGTCTGTTTGTTATCAGTAGGTCCAATATGTTATCTCCACGAGTCGGTTCTCTGTTTAATTGCTCGAGGTAATTTTCGGATAGTGCACTCAGTATAATGTCACTCGATGCTCTGTCCCTACCACCCGTCCTAAACATCTGAGTGTCCCAGTCTATATCTGGTAAATTGAAATCTCCACCTAAGACTATAACATGCTGAGAAAATTTATGTGAAATGTATTCCAAATTTTCTCTCAGTTGTTCTGCCACTAATGCTGCTGAGTCGGGAGGTCGGTAAAAGGAGCCAATTATTAACCTAGTTCGGTTGTTTAGTGTAACCTCCACCCATAATAATTCACAGGAACTATCCACTTCTACTTCACTACAGGATAAACTACTACTAACAGCGATGAACACTCCACCACCGGTTGCATGCAATCTATCCTTTCTAAACACCGTCTGTACCTTTGTAAAAATTTCGGCAGAATTTATCTCTGGCTTAAGCCAGCTTTCTGTACCTATAACGATTTCAGCTTCGGTGCTTTCTATCAGCGCTTGAAGTTCCGGTACTTTACCAACGCAGCTTCGACAGTTGACAATTACAATACCGATTGCTGCTTGGTCCCCGCATGTCCTGACTTTGCCCCGCACCCGTTGAGGCTGTTGCCCTTTCTGTACTTGCCCAAGGCCATCTAACCTAAAAAACCGCCCAGCCCACGCCACACAACCCCTGCTACCCGTGTAGCCGCTTGTTGCGTGTAGTGGACTCCTGACCTATCCAGCGGAACCCGAAATCCCACCACCCTATGGCGCAAGTCGAGGAATCTGCAGCCCACACGGTCGCAGAACCGTCTCAGCCTCTGATTCAGACCCTCCACTCGGCTCTGTACCAAAGGTCCGCAGTCAGTCCTGTCGACGATGCTGCAGATGGTGAGCTCTGCTTTCATCCCGCTAGCGAGACTGGCAGTCTTCACCAAATCAGATATCCGCCGGAAGCCAGAGAGGATTTCCTCCGATCCATAGCGACACACATCATTGGTGCCGACATGAGCGACCACCTGCAGATGGGTGCACCCTGTACCCTTCATGGCATCCGGAAGGACCCTTTCCACATCTGGAATGACTCCCCCCGGTATGCACACGGAGTGCACATTGGTTTTCTTCCCCTCTCTTGCTGCCATTTCCCTAAGGGGCCCCATTACGCGCCTGACGTTGGAGCTCCCAACTACCAGTAAGCCCACCCTCTGCGACTGCCCGGATCTTGCAGACTGAGGGGCAACCTCTGGAACAGGACAAGCAGCCATGTCAGGCCGAAGATCAGTATCAGCCTGAGACAGAGCCTGAAACCGGTTCGTCAGACAAACTGGAGAGGCTTTCCGTTCAGCCCTCCGGAATGTCTTTCGCCCCCTGCCACACCTTGAAACGACCTCCCACTCTACCGCAGGTGAGGGATCAGCCTCAATGCGGGCAGTATCCCAGGCAACCACAGTCGTAGTCCGATCAGGGGATGCGTGGGACGAGCTGGCCGTCCCCGACAAACCCCCATCCCGACCCCCACAGTGATGCCCATTGGCAACAGCCTCAAGCTGTGTGACCGAAGCCAACACTGCCTGAAGCTGGGAGCGAAGGGATGCCAACTCAGCCTGCATCCGAACACAGCAGTTGCAGTCCCTATCCATGCTAAAAACTGTTTTGCTAAGAACGTCTGAACTAATCTACAGAGAGCGCAAACAAATCGACAAAATTTAAACGGTTATTAAAATACAAGATTGCCTAGTAAATGCAGTAATGCTGCTACTTGCGCACTGCTGACACTGCTCGGCGGCGGAAGGAGACTAAGCGAAATTACACTATTCAGGTACTAAAACACGATGCTACAACTCTCAAATACTATAATACGCCCGAAATTTATGAATTACACAATGCAAGTACCAAAAACACGCAAAGAAATTAAGAATTAAACTATGTAACAAATGAGTGAGCTAGGAGTATACGACTTGCTGCTGCAGCTGCTTATCCAACGGCGGCAGGGAGCATGTGGTGTAAGCATCAAAGTAGCCCTCAGCTATTCTTTTCGGGAAGATTTCACAGAGAGTTAGTATGAATTTAGTATACCAGTGTGTGGTAATTACATGACGGACAGGATTGCGCTACGAACGTAACTTCTTTGGATGAAAATTGAATCTGTTGGTTGTGGTTAATTTCCTCTTGCATATGTTTCAACGTTCTTCGTGTGTTATTTTATGAATGCAGTGTTGTATGCAGTCTGCCAATCTTGGCTCCATATTTGATGTGTTCCGTAAGATTACAAACTCACATTTTCACAATCCTAAATAAGGCACCAGCTTAGTTACGACTCAAGTTTAATTTGCTGAAATTTCAATGATCAATGTTAAAATAAATTTCCAAATATAAACTGATTTATTTCTTTTTATTTAAGTTCTCTTTTTTATATATATATCACCGGTTGTCGTATGACTATTAAAAGATTATAAGTAATGTTAGTCTGGTTGGGAATTTGGTAAGCTAGACTGGATACCTGGTGAAACAGTTGCGCAGTAATGCAAGGTTAACTTCCCCAGACAGCTCACAGCTTTTAACCCGCTTTTATTGTCTATCAGCACCGCTTTCATAGCAAATTAAAGCAACAACGTTACAATACTGAAATGAGATTTTGGCAAATAACTGCATATTAGAGGGAGAGTACTTTGCCATATGGCTAATATACAAAACTTCATTATCTACTGTGTTTTTATACCAACTACAGATTCCTTCTATGAAACAATATAATTTTTAAGGGCCATAGATAGCGGGTGACATGAAAAATGCAGAGCATTGGAACAGCATAAATAAGGACATTAAAAGTTTACTTTTTTACTGAGGATGTACTGCCGGCCTCTGTAGCCGAGTGGTTCTAGGCGCTTCAGTCCGGAACCGCGGTGCTGTGAGTGTCATTACACCATCAGACTTTCGCATCATTCACACATTTCCCAACATTGCAGGAGCTGACAAGAGCGAGAATCATCGTACAATCAGCTAAGAACTTCATGCAACCAAATTACTGATAGTACACTGAAGAATGGGGGCAAAATCAGGATCTGTCTGATGACGATGAGTTTGGCTTTATGAAAGATAAAGGCATCAGAGAGGCAGTTTTGATGTTGTCGTTGATAATGGGAGCAAGGCTGAAGAAAAGTCAAGGAATGTTCATAGGATCTGTCAACCCAGGAAACGCGTTCGATAATTTTAAATGGTGCAAGATGTTTGAAATTCTGAGAAAAATAGGGGTATGCCATAGAGAAAGACGGGTAATATGCAGTATTTACAAGAATGAAGAAGTAATAATAAGTGTGGAAGATCAAGGGACTTGATTGTCAATTGCACGGTAATCGTGTGGATGTAGATGTAGATTTAAAAGGGTGTAAGAGAGGGATGTAGTCTTTTGGCTCTGCTGTTCAATCTATATGTCGAAGGAGCAGTGACGGAAATAAAGGAAAGGTTCAAAACTGGGAATAAAATTCAAGATGAAACGTTATCAATGCTAAGATTCGCTGATGACTTGGCTGTTCTCAGTGAAAGTGAAGAAGAATTACAGGACCTCTTGTACAAAACGAACAGCGCAGAATATTGACTGAGAGTAAATCGAATAAATACGAAAGTAATGAGAATTAGCAGAAATGGAAACACCGAGAATTTAACATTACAGTTGACGATCACGTAGTAGATGCAGTTAAGGAATTCTGCTACCTAGGCAGCAACATAATTCGTGTCGGACGGAGCAAGGAGGACGCAAAAAAACACACAAGCACTAGCAAAAGGGGTTTCCGGGCCAGGAGAAGTCTGCTAGGATCAAACATTCGTCTCAATTTGAAGAAGAAGTTTCTAGTAATATACGTTTGGATCACAGCATCGTATGGCAGTGAGACATAGACGGTGGGAAAACCGGAACAGAAGAGAACAGCAGCATTTGAGATGTGGTGTTACAGAAAGAGGTTGAAAATTAGGTGGACTGATAAAGTGAGCAATGAGGAGGTTCTCCGGATAATCGGCGAATAAAGGAATGACAAGAAGGAGGGAAGGATGATAGGACATCAGTTAAGACACTAGTGAATATCTTCCATGGTACAAGAGGTAGCTATAGAGGGTAAATACTGTAACGCAAGACAAGAGATTGGAATGCATTCAGAAAACTATTGAGGACGTAGGTTGCAAGTGCTACTCTGAGAGGAAGAGGTCAGCACAGGAGAGGAACTGGCGGCGGGCCATATCACTCCGCTCAGAAGACTGGTAACTCAAAACAAGAAAAAAATGAGCGTATGAATGGATCAGTATTATTTCTACCAAAAGTGGACTTGCCGAATACAGACTTGGTTGTTTACCACGCACAGATACGCTTCTCAGAATGAACATAGCGGGGTGGTTACTTCTCGGGAGTGCGGCGGGCGGCGCCGGTAAATTCGCGGAGACGGCGGCAGGTGGGAGGAGAGCGCGGCCCAGCCTCCGGGGGCCGGCCCTTAATGGCGCGGCTAATTGCGGCGGTCATTGTGCAACTCTCCAGGCGGCGCTTCCGATCGCCCGCCCCGGGGGAAAGCCTCGCCTCGCCGCCCCTCCGCCTCCTCCACCTGCACGCCGGACGGACAGCTTATCGCCAGGTGCCGGCGGTGCGCTGTCAACCGTACACGCAGCTTACAAGCTGGCACTGCTCAGCTACTGCGCCGTCTTGCGTTAACTTACTCGTAGAAGAATGGAAAAACTGGTGGAAGTCGACTCAGCGGAAAATCGGTTTGGTTTCCAGTGATACGTGAGGTATTTTACACTACTGGCCATTAAAATTGCTACACCACGAAGATGACGTGCTACAGACGCGAAATTTAACCGACAGGAAGAAGATGCTGTGATATGCAAATGATTAGCTTTTCAGAGCTTTCACACAAGGTTGGCGCCGGTGGCGACACCTACAACGTGTTCACATGAGGAAAGTTTCCAACCGATTTCTCATACACAAACAGCAGTTGGCCGGCGTTGCCTGGTGAAACGTTGTTGTGCTGCCTCGTGTAAGGAGGAGAAATGCGTACCATCACGTTTCCGACTTTGGTAAAGGTCGGATTGTAGCCTATCGCGATTGCGGTTTATCGTATCGCGACATTTCTGCTCTCGTTGGTCGAGATCCAATGACTGTTAGCAGAATATGAAATCGGTGGGTTCAGGGGGGTAATACGGAACGCCGTGCTGGATCCCAGCAGCCTCGTATCACTAGCAGTCGAGATGACAGGCATCTTATCCGCGTGGCTGTAACGGATCGTGCAGCCACGTCTCGATCCCTGAGTCAACAGATGGGACGTCTGCAAGAGAACAACCATCTGCACGAACAGATCGACAACGTTTGCAGCAGCATGGACTATCAGCTCGGAGACCGTGGCTGCGGTTACCTTTGACGTTGCATCACAGACAGCAGCGCCTTCGATGGTGTACTCGACGACGATCCTGGGTGCAGGAATGTCAAAACGTCATTTTTTCGGATGAATCCAGGTTCTGTTCACAGCATCATGATGGTCGCATCCGTGTTTGGCGACATCGCGGTGAACGCACATTGGAAGCGTATATTCGTCTTCGCCATACTGGCGTATCACCCGGCGTGATGGTATGGGGTGCCATTGGTTACACGTCTCGGTCACCTCTTGTTCCCACTGACGGCACTTTGAACAATGGACGTTACACTTCAGATGTGTTACGACCCGTGGCTCTACCCTTCATTCGATCCCTGTGAAACCCTACATTTCAGCAGGATAATGCCCGACCGCATGTTGCAGGTCCTGTACGGACGTTTCTGGATATAGAAAATGTTCGACTGCTGCCCTGGCCAGCACATTCACCAGATCTCTCATCAATTGAAAACGTCTGGTCAATGGTAGCCGGGCAACTGGCTCGTCGCAATACGCCAGTCAGTACTCTTGATGAACTGTGGTATCGTGTTGAAGCTGCATGGACAGCTGTACCTGTATACGCCATCGAAGCTCTGTTTGACTCAATGCCCAGGCGTATCGAGGCCGTTATTACGGCCAGAGGTGGTTGTTCTGGGTACTGATTTCTCAGGATCTATGCACCCAAATTGCGTGAAAATGTAATCACATGTCAGTTCTAGTATAATATATTTGTAGCAATTTTAGCCAGTAGTGTAGTTATAACTTATACAGGAAACAGACATGAAAGGAAACCAGTGGTTGAGAATGGAATGAGACAGGATTAAAGCCTGTGTCACTGCCTTCTCAACCATTGGTTCCCTTACATGTATGGTTCCTGTACAGGATTAAGCCCTATCTCCAGCGTTGTTGAGTGAAATGTGGAAGAAGAGTTAAAGTTCAGGAAGAAGGATTAAGAGCTCTGAGGTTAGCGGTGACACTTCGATTGGGTCACTGAGAGCAAAGGACTTGGAGGAGCTATTGGATGGATAAATGGTGTGTTGAAAAGAGGTTATGAGATGAACAACAACTAAGGTCATACAAAGGTTTGTGCGATGTTGTCAGATAATAAATCAGGTGATCCTGAGGGACTTAGATTAGGAAATGTGATATTTTCCTTATAAAAGAATGATTGGTTTTACTGATAGTGCTATTTATTGATTTTGCTTTGGTAATTTCTTTGCTTGGATTGCCCGAAACGCTATTTGAGAAGTTGAGTCTATTGGTAACTATGAATGGAAACATAAGTTAATCTGACTGCGTGATTTCCAAGAAAGTCTACTGAAGCGCCTAACAAAGAAAACCAGAATCTACCTAATTTCCCTTCCAGTCAACTCTCTTTCATAGTTCTTTACTTCTCTGATATGAAATTTGACAAACCCTTAACTGATTTCTGGTCCTTGGAAGTGAAGTCCCTTAAAATCTGAAATTAAATTTATTCCTTTTCTCTTTTGGTTTACCTGTGGCAATGAGCAACGCTCGGGCAACTACACTCTAGAAACTGCTGTAACTATTGAATGTTACTGAAAAGGTGCGTCTCATTTACTGGGCGGTAAGCTAAATACAGATGAACTCCGTGTGCAATTAGTTCATATAATGTGTCTGCATTTTAAATTCCAGTTGTGAAACTTTCCCTAATTAATGAAAAACATTCCGAAGGCGTAATGACAAATTAAGAAAAGTCACATTTTACTTGGAAATGTTTGTTGGCGAATCTGCATTAATCCTCTGCACTGCTACGTTGCTAAATAAAACAACTCGCTTTGACCCGGGATACAGGGTTTAAAATGTCACTACTTCAGCACTGGTAATAAGTGGTATGTACCGTCTAATTAATTTGGAAAAGATTCCGAGATCTGACCCCTGAACTAGAAAATGTAAACCACCAATGTACATTTCTCCCTTTGGCTCCTAGCAACTCCCACCGACAATCTCAACAACAACAAAACAAAGATGCCGTGGAATTCAATTAGTGAAAAGAAGCACAGGAAAACCTCATTTCAAGTTGCCACAGACACCAATGGAACCTTGGCTCAATTAAACCTCACCAAGTACGCCGCTTTTATCTAAAGCCACCTCCAAATAGCTCCTGGATAACGTGATATGAAGTCTCTGTTACAGAGTACGCCTGCTAGCTCACTAAATCGTTGGCATTCCCATGGCTGGCGAGACGAGCGAATTTGTGCGCTCGTAAAGATAAATCATTTAGATTGGAATAACAGATAATTTTGTACAGATTACTCAGTAAACACGGGTATTAGTGTGTTTCTTTGAGCTTACTGATAAAGGTTTCACTTATGTTCACGAATTATTCCAAAAAACCGCGAAGAGATCGAAGGTGGATTACATGACTCTGGTTTGCGTTTTGTTGCAAATAAGCTTCGAGAATCTTATTTAATTTTTTTTATCCAACAATTTAAGCACAGCATATCCCTTCCTGTTTTCCGGAAGTATTGTAAATTTTTAAGATGTTGCACTAGTGGTTTGTTTACACGCAGTTGCGTCTAGGTCTAGTATTTGTAAATGTGTTTTTTTTTTATTTTCCGGTCTTTTAACTGACTTATTCTTACTAAAGTATTATTTTTACCACGGGTAAAAAGTGTCTGACGTGCCATACAATTGTTAGTTCCGGAGTTTGGGTGTGATGAGTCTTGTAGTTTCTTCAACTGGTGTGACTACATTGGCGTGGAAACTGGGTAACTAAACGAGGCTCTTGGTGTTTTTGTGGGATATGTAGCAGGGAGACAAAGATAGTGGAACAGGAGCCGAAAATTGCTACCTTTCAGGCTGAATTAGCCAAGGCTAGGAAAGGTCTGGGCAAGTTAAGGACAGAGTAATGTGAAGAGAAATGGGAAGTGTCAACGGGCAAAGAAAAAGCAGGCTTAGAACTTCATGTGACAACTTAGCTGTGAATGTGAAAATAAGTTTGACATGTTGGTTCAACTAGAAACTGATGACACTCAGGCAGATGTATGTGCAGAGAGGGCGTAACGAATTTCAGCGGTAAATTGAAAAATAAGAACGTAGGGAAGTCTGTAAGGAGAAAAAAAAAGTTTTACTGTTACGTAGCCCTCACGCTAGAGGTGTTCGCCAACTTTTGCAGGATAAACTAGGATCATAAAACCAGATCACCAGTATTTTTAAACTACTCCTGGTCTGGAACAGATGACAGAGGACTTAGGATCACTTTGCTGAAAATGTGTCAAGGAAGACACTCTATAGTGGGTGGGCTAGGTAACTGTATTGGCAGAGATCATGGGTACAATACAGGGCGTGATCTGGTAAAGAATGCATCAGCACAGAGACGTACAAGTACTGAGTTTGTTTTTTTGAGACGCCATGACCGATCTCATTCGAACCCCTCTATCAGGAGAGCTAATTGGGAGTTGCAAAGGGTGCTTGTATTGGGTGCAGGGTCACATACTGGTGTGGTTCCTGTTGTTTCTGTCAGTAGATGGGATTGTATTAGGTATGGCCTTCACCTCAACTGCGAAGGAAAGGGTAAATATGCTGGGCTAGTAGCAGAAAAAAGGGGATGGGGGGGCAGGAGAGCTTCTGTCATGAGTAGACTAAAATACCTGTCGTCACAAGGTTCAGAGCAGCAGCTTTTTAAGACATGGAGGACAGAAAGAAACCAGGTTTTAAGAACGAACAGAATTGAAACAGCCCTTCAGTTTGAGTGCAACACAAAACAACATAATTCTGGCACATTCTAGCAGAAACAGATGCTGGTCAAAAATTTTCAGCAGATATTTTATTTACAACCAGTTTTATCTCACTCAATGTGAAAGGTGGCAACCCATTTCGACTTCCCATTTTCATTCGTTTTTGACATGCAAATTCGATTAAACTGCTATTAAAGTCATGCAAACTGAATAAACATATTTTGATGCAAACAATAAATTAATAACAGTGATTTTAAAGGCAACATCATTTAATTTTCTCTTCTGAGTCTTAAGTGACTAATTGTAAGGAGTATTAATAATTTTTCTGGGTTATCTTTCGAGCTGAGGTGCTGGGGATCTTGGAAAGCGAAACACGCAGGCTTGGTCGCAAGCAGGTGGACTCCTTGCGGGCTTAGTGGGTCGGGTTTCTGAGAACTGGACGTTGACCTGGAGGCAGGTAGACGCAGCGAGTCGTCCTCATTGTTTGCGTGGCCCGGTAGCGACCGAGAGACGCCACTGCGAGTGGCGCCGGGAGCGGCCCTGGGACTCGGTGGACAATACGGCGAGTCGGAAAAAAGCATTAACGAGGCGATGGCTTGCTGTTTCGACAGAGTAGTTTTACTGATTTGGCCTTCTAGAGAAATGTTGAACTGTAAGCTTTCTCTTTGGAATGAGGGATTAACCAGAGGCGGCAGCTGGGGCTATGTCAAAAGATAGCATTCAGCAGATAAACAAGCCCCTGCCGCCATAAAAAATACACCAAACTGCTCCTGAAATTTTATCACTTGGTAGGAGGCCGACAGGCTGAAAAGAGCGAACAGAGTTCTTTTTTTGTTTGTCTTTCCAACGGTCGGAAAAAAGCCTGCTGTGTGCCCTAAGCAATACACACTGACGGAAATTTTGTGACTCAAGAATAACGAGTTACGGTATATTGTTAATTTTTACTTGTGGACAGTCTGACTGCAACTGAATGAAACACAATTTTCGCCTTTATTCTCTGCAAGGTACGAGGCATGTTTCTTTTTAAGGAAGTACCGTTTTGAAATTAAAGAAAGACATGCTAAGATATCTCAATAATTTTATTTTTACATGAAAGCCTATACCTTAATCTACTTTTCTACATAGTTTCCGTCAATATTGAGGCACTTTTTGAGTAGCCTCCTCATAGAAGTCTTCTGCCTGACTTGTTAACCACTGCATCATCACTGTTTTGACTTTGTCATCATCTTGAAGACGCTGACCGCCGAAGTGTTCCTCCAAGTGCAGGAACAGATGGTAGTCACTGGGCGCAACATCGGGGCTGTACGGAGGATGATCTAGAGTTTTCCATCGAAAAGATGTGATGAGATCTTTGGTCTGATTCGCCACATGCGGATGGGCATTGTCTTGCAGCAAAACGATGCCCTTGCTCAACTTCCATGGACTGTTGCTTTGATTCTGGTGTGACGTATTCCACCCATGTATCATCGCCCGTAACAATTTGGCTTAAGAAATCATCACCGTTGTTGTGGTACCGCTCAAGGAAAGTCAATGCACTGTCCAAATGTTTGGTTTTGTGTACATCCGTCAACATTTTCGGTACCCAACGTGTGCACAATTTTCGGTAATTCAAGTGCTCGGTCACAATGCCATACAAAACACTACCAGAAACATTAGGAAAGTCATCCCGCAAGGAGGAAATCGTAAAGCGTCTGTTTTGTCTCACTTTATTGTCCATTTCCTGCACCAAACTTTCATTAACGACCGAAGAACGCCCACTCCGTTGTTCATCATGAACAATTGTGCGGCCATCTTTAAATGCTCTCACCCACTTTCTTACCATTCCATCACTCATAATATTTTCTCCGTAAACTGCACAGATCTCACGATGAATATCGATCGTTTTTAGGCCTTTAGGACTAAGAAATCTTATAACAGCTCGTACTTCACAGTCGGCGGGACTCACGATTATCGGAGGCATCTTTAACACTCAGTACAAAGCGTAAACAAGGAAGAATCAGACTGTAATGGCGTCAGTGCGTGTATTAAGGTACAGGCTTTCACGTAAAAATAAAATTATTGAGGTATCTTAGCACGTCTTTTTTAATTTCACAACGGTACTTACTCAAAAAAACACGCCTCGTATTTTCAGTGGTCTGGAATACGTACATATTTTTACTATTTGGTTTGCATTCTGGAACTATGTACATACAGGTTACAAACAGTTCAGGAGCTTGGTTTTTCTATGGCTTAGTAATATTTTAAATTCTGCTTACCGGTTCCGTGATTGATTTTCCACATTCTGTGTTTTAGCTCTTTTTTTGGCGGTGTTCTTCCTCTTACAATTGCCTTTTGAGTTTTTGTTTTCCACACTTATCTGCACTAGGAACTAAACACTTTGGCTTGTGACGCCGACTGTAGGATGTTATTGCCAAAGATCAAACGTTATTGCCAACTTTCGAGTGTAATTTTTTTTTTTTTGAAATATCTGTGATCAGGTTGTGTACGCATGTGTGTGTGTGTGTGTGTGTGTGTGTGTGTGTGTATGTGTGTGAGTGTGTGTGCAGGTGTGTGGGTGACCAGTAGGTGGGAGAGAGAGAGAGAGAGAGAGAGAGAGAGAGAGAGAGAGAAACAGAGAGAGATAGACAGAGAGAGAGAGGAAGGTTTGTATTTGTTTTATAGTGGCTGCATGTTCAAGAGGGATAATTTTTATCTTGTCGTTTCTTTTATTAAGTGTAATAGGAAGTCTGTACTGATGTGTTTTTTGCTCATTTATCATGTTTGTTTTCAGCAATTGCTTTCTGGATGTGGAAGTTTTCTTGCATTTGTATAAGGTATTTGTCATGGTTATTTATTCTCATTATTTTCGTATCTCGTTCCATGCTTGAAGGATAGTGGTTATGGTGCTTTAAGTGTTCTGCAAATGTGGAATAGTTCCTTTCATAATTCCAACACCTGATATGTTCTTTGTATTGTGTTTTAGAAGTCTTGCATGTCATGCCTATGCATATAGCATCACAACTTTGACATTCAAGTTTGTATATTCCTGATCCCTGGAATTTATCCCTCTTGGTTGTTGGCTGGCTTGAGTTTGACTGAAGGGGTTTCACTGTTTCATATTTTATTTAAAAGCCCTGTTTAGTATGTTGGCACTCTGTGTGTTAATTTATGTGTAAGTCATATTGTACCATCTGCTACTTTTCTGTGTGACGTTGTCATTGTGTATGCGTGCTGAGTCTGTTTGTGAGTTTTCAGCTTGCTAGTTATCTTGTATTCTGGAAATGTGTTTGTTTTGTATTTGTGTTTTTATTTTTTAATTGAGTCTGTGTACTACATATATGTCATACCCATTGTTCCTAGCTATTTATATGATTGTACTCATTTCTTTTTCATAGTTTCTCTTGTTCAGTGGGATCCTGTTTAATATATATAACATATATAACATATGTCTTAATGCAGCAAGCTTCTGGTTGTGAGAATGATTAGATGTGGAACGTATTATTGTGTCTGTGGGCATTGGCTTTATGAAGACGTGAAATGTATGCTTGCCATTTTCTTTTATTATTGTTATGTGAAGAAAATTTATTTGATATTCTCTTCCTTTTTCAAGTGTGAATTTTATGTTCTGATGTGTTTTGTTGATTTCAGCATGCAGTTCATATATTTTTTCACGTGTTTCATTTACAAGACAAATAATGTCATCTACATATCTGTACCAATATATGATATTAAATCTTTCATTAGTGGTCGTCTTTTCAAATACCTGGATTTCTGGATGACTGATAAAAATGTTTGCTGATGTTCCTGATATTGCGGATCCCGTGGGCAGTCTATCACTAATATTCATTCTTGAACTGGAAGTAATTTTGTTCGGTTGTCAATCTGAGCAAATTTGTTGTTTCCGTGATCGCTTGTTTAGTGAGATTGCTGTGGGATATGAGATTAAGTTCTATTATTTCCATTGTTTCAGTGATAGGAATGGAGGTATTAATGTTTTCTATGTCGAATGAAATCAGTGGTGCTGTGTGTGGTAACTGTATGTTCTGGATATGTTCTATTAGGTTTCCTGCATTTGTCACTGTACTGATGTTTTCCGTTTTATAGTGTTTTGTGATTAACTTTTGGAGATGTTTAGTTATGTTGTACATTGGGGTTCTCCTGAAGTTAATAACGGCTCTCATTGGCGTACCATCTTTATGTACCTTTGGTTGGGTGCGGAGTGTTGGTGCTTGTGGGTTTCTCTGTGTTATGTTGTATTTCTGTTTATCTGTGAGTGCATGTTCAATGTTTTTCAGCGTTCGTTTCAGGTTTGCCTGAAATCGTTTTTGTATGGTGTTGGCATTTATGTATTCTTTGGTTTTTGTGATGTACTGTTCTGTGGCCATAAGTACTGTTACATTTCTCTTTTCTGTTCTTGTTATTACAGTGTTATTGTCCATTAACTTTTGTTTTAACGTTTTCGTAGTTATAAGTGTTTGAGGCCACAATTTCTAATAAAGGGGGATAACGGGCCAGTTCATTGGAGTTGTTGTTTATCTCAACCTATGGTGGGAGATTTGGAATAACTGAAAAATTACAACATTGGCTGGAAATCACTGTAAATTTTTCGAGGTGTTGGACGGACTTGCAACGCCCGAAACAAGAGAGAAAAGGGAAAGAGAGAGAGCTGTTTGACAGCACTCCGGTTCGGGACTATGATTCGCTACTTTGATTCGGGAAGCACTCTGATTTTGAAACCTGCACTAGACTCTCTCTTACTGCGGACATAGACTCGAATTCCACTCTCTGGCTCTGGAATTTGAAGGAGACTCTCGACTTCGGAGACTTTGGAGGAAGTCTGAAGTTCTAGTCTGCAGCACAGCATTACTGGGTGTGGTTTTGGAGCAACGCCATTAGCAGTCGGATAGTAACCGAGCATGATGAGAATATCTTGCAGCATCGGCGTGTTACGACGAATCTGTTTAGGAAGCGAAGCGCCTGATATTTATAAGAGCCTATATTTTTTACGAGGAAGCAAGCTTCATTAATAAGATGGGGGACAGAAATGTGATAGAGTTAGTTAACATTAATTTAGCACTTTTTTGTCTCAAAGGCACCCCTCTTCCACTACTTTGGTATCAGACTATCGCGTAATTGTTTTGAATTAATTAAATTGAATACTGCTTCATACAACGATAACTGTGCCGTTATTCCTGTTGTATGAAATGCTTTTGAAAGTACTCTTTTATTTTTGTTAAAAGCCACGGCTGGTTTTTCTCAGGGCGCTATCGTCAGAAATATACATATCCCAACGTGAAGACATCCGTCTTACTCACGATGGATTAAAAATCTTTCTTTAATATTACGCGATAATCCATTTAAACAATGCTTAGTTATTTTTTTCTGTGAGGCTGGATGCTCCCAGGATAGCTGCCTATGTGCAATGGCAGCGTAAGCATTTATAGATATTATTATTAATAAAAAAACTGTACATCTGGTCTAGTATGAATTGGAAAATACTGCAAGATGCCATTTTCAGTTTACTGAGATTATTGTTTTCAATAATTTTAGCACTAAATGACTGTTAAAAGAACATCTATAGTTTTTGTCATCAATGGCGTCGCTACAATAATGAGCCTACACAGAATGGCCAGGGCAACATTTAACTATTATGTATTGAATAATATGCAGGATAGGTACTCACTACCGACAAAAACACACATTACAATTATCAGTTTCACATATATTTAACAAAATTCTGTTACTACAACAGATAATTGTTTCAGTTACAGATCGTGAACAGTTAGCGTCCGTCAGCTACAACATCAGAATCGATAAGATAATGAAACAAAAAATACGCTCATTCTTCTCGTACAAAGGGATAAAGATAATAATAATAGCGATTCTAAGAGCGCAGATAGCGCTTCTCCATTGCTGAGTATCGACGACTGATTTATACCTCTTTTTACCGGAGGGTATGCTATAAGAACCCCCAGGAATGCCATTTGCATAGTTACATCAGTCTTACAAATGGTATTCAACGACAGCATATTTCTTTTTATCAGCTGTCTACGTCCAAACAGGTGATCATAGATGTCTTTGATTTGGTTATGATATTAATATATATTTCAAGGTTGTCTGCGTCCAAACAGGTGACTGCAGACGTATTTGATTTAATCATGGTATTAAAGTGTTCTTAGCTTATCTGAATCCAAATAGGTGACTACAGATTGAGTTTTTAAAATTTCTTTTATCATTATATTAATATGTTTTAAGTATGCCTGCGTCCAAACAGGTGACTGTAGACACATTTGATTTTAATAGTTGTGATAATAAAGGCGCTTTCTGCAATCCTTGCACATGGATGATTTTATTTTAGAGTACAGCCTTTTTTATTACTTCTCCTCGGAATGATTTGTTTTATGCTCTCCCATTTGGGTAAACTTCAAACCATCAAAAGAACAGGCTCTGCTAACGGTATACTACGCCTTCCACATCGCTGGCAACGTGTTCTAGACAACTCTGGTGACTACTTTGAAGGACAGGAACAGGTGCAAACATGTAACTCTTTTGTGTTGGTTGTGAATAAATAGTTGGCAGTATTTAAGTTCCAACCCTCGTAGTTTATAGCATTCCTTTTGACGACAAGTTCTGATTTATCACAATATCTTTCACGTAACTGAAGAAACAAAAATATTTAGTTTACCCAAGTGCAAGCTATGTGACTAACCGTAGTGAACAGGTCAAGTGTTATACCTCGGCGGAACGTGTCCGCGAAATCAATTCTGCCCGACTGCGAGCGCGAGGCGGCGGATCTTTCCGTAGCGGGCACGTAGGCCGCAGCCAGTGGCTGGCGGTCGTTTCAATTTTTGCGCCACCGCCGCCGTCACTGCCGCTGCCGATGACAAACAGAGGCGCGTGGGCGGGCGCTGGCTTTGATCACCGCCGGCCGGCCGCTCCTCATAATTGGCTTTCAATGTGCGCGCCTGGTCAGCCGCAAAATCGCATCCTTCTGCTCGTTAGGCGCGCTTCGTTGACTTTTGATGCCGTTATTATACGGCGCGACCGATGCGCCTGGCGGCACCGCAAAATATCGCCTCCCCTCCCTCCCAAAACAAAGTCACTCGCGTTTCCATGACAGCAAAAACATTGGAAATGTGCATCCGCTGTAATTAACGTACAGAACCGTAATTCGGGGACAGTCAGCGGGTGTATGTCGCTAACAGCATCACACATTTTGTTGTATCATTCAGCCTGTACATTTAAATCGGTACAGCATTATCGAGGCATAACTGTTACACCAAGGGAAGATAAACGTTATAACTTGATTTCTTATTGCTACTTTTAAAGAAGTACTAGTATAATTCACGGCATACAGAAGATTTTTAGTAATTTTCATCTAACGCACAGGAAAATAACTAAAATAAATTAACAAAAAAGAGGTAATCAATCCCAAATTGGTAACATTCAGCTGTAAAATTTGCTCTTCGTGTTCAATATACAATGAAGTGCCGAAAGTCATGGGCTAGCGATATGCACATATACAGATGGCGGCAGTATCGCGTGCACAAGGTGTAAATGGGCAGTGCATTGGCAGATCTATCATTTGTACTCAGAAAGGAAACTTCCCATCCCACCTCCCTCAGATTTAGTGGTAAGATGGCACAGTGGGCAGCCCGTCACAAACTGAACACAGGTCAAACTTAAAAACAGGAAGAAGGTGTACTGGACTGTGAAAAAAAAAGAGAAACAGTGGACTGTTGAAGTACAAGAAATGCAATGCAGAACAACAAGAGATTCCCCTAGAATACACAATGCTTCCTTAGCACTTATTCTACTGTTTCCGATAAACTTGCTTTGCTAGGGGGGGTGGATATTTAAAATTTTTGAAACACTCACAACAAACACTTTCAGTTTTACAGTTACAATTGTTACAATTTGTCTGAATCCATACGGATTTCTTCCGGTGCTCTCCGAGGAGACGGCGGCGCTGTGTCGACCTCATGCCTGCTGCTCAGTGGGGCTACACCCTCACCTTGGATTTGCAGATGAGGACACGGCCTGGCTCCCGCCTTCCAGTGTTCGCGTCGGATGGCGTCTCTGGCGACCGATACCGAACCCTCAGTGAGGGATTCACGGACGGGCCAGTCAGGTACCTTTCTGCCACCTTGTTCTGTGTCGTGCTGCCTTTGTCATATGTTGCTCTGCACCCCGCTCGGACTCCGTTTCGGACTCTGCTGTCGCGGGGCGAATTTCCACATGGCTGAAAATTGAGAGTCGCCACAACTTCCTGCTATTTGTCACAGCTGCTGCAGAAATCTGACTCAGTAACACTTCTTTTAACCCAAACGTCTGGCACCAGTTAAGCTTTTTCTGTCGCGTTCGAGACGTGAGTCATGGTTGGGATTGGGCGACAAGGTTCGGAAAGAAGAGAAATAGCTGGCGTTAGTGAGAGGGACTCTTGACTACTCTGTTAAAATATCCTTATTACAAGTAAGTGCCGAAATTACGAACACTGTGAGTGCTAAAGCTTCCGACCTTATTCAGGAAACAGTATCAACTCCTGATATGCTTGTTCTATAGAAACTGTACTCACGAAACGACCAAGTCCTTACACAGAGGCGGTGACTAACTAGCACCGTGCCCGCCAGGTTAACGGCGCGGTCTAACGCACTGCTTTCCGGGCGGGAAGGAGCGCCTTGGTCCCCGGAACGAATCCGCCCGGCGGATTAGTATCGAGCTCCGGTGTGGCGGCCAGTCTGTGGATGGTTTTTAAGGCGGTTTTCCATCTGCCTCGGCGAATGCGGGCTGGTTCCCCTTATTCCGCCGTAGTTACACTATGTCGGCGATTGATGCGTAGACACTACCTCCACGTACGTGTACACCACACTGTACCACGCTAACATTGGGGTTATACTCGTCGTCCACTGGGGGCCGAACCGTACAATAATCCTGGATTCGGTGCGGGGCGGCTGTGGGGTGAGTGGACTGCTGTAGCCTGTTGTGTAGTTGTGAACCAATGAGGGCTACGGCGGGGACGAAGCCTCTCCGTCATTTGTAAGTCCCCAGTTCCATACAATACAACTAGCACCGTTCCATGTACTTGAAATGAGATTGTTAGTACTAACTGAGCCCAAGCCGACGACACGACGCGCAGAAGCCCTGATTAAACGACTAGGTTTCCATGTGCTGCAGCTACTGTAGATAACTCTGCTTATTCCTGCCTGGCCACTGTCTTCGGCTGCCTCAGCTAATACTACCACCAGCAATTTGTAAAATAAAGAAATTTTGTGTTGTCTTAACAGGCGGCAGCAGAGTCGATGTAACTTCGCAACTCAGCTCCAGGAGAGTAACATCAACAAGACGGACGAGCATTTCACTTATCACGTGCAGAAGCAGGTTATTCAGTGATGATTGTGAAGTGGTTTTGTAAGTTTGAGGATCTTTCTGCGGTTCAGAGACAGTGGAGAAGTGAGTATGGGACTGATACACAACGAATATTAACAACTGCGCGTCTAAGAGATAAATTCGAGGTTCATGGAACGGTGTGTGATGTGCATAATGACCGATCAGGGCGACGTCGCGTTGCTACAAGTGATGAAGGTTGCGGGGTTGGAACTGTTTCAACGTTCAGCAAACAAATCTTCACGACAATGATCACTTGAGAGTGGCGTAAGTTCTAGTAGTGTGCTAAGCTTTCTGAACAAAGGTCAGCTGCGTGTGTTCGCTTGACAGCGCAAAAAATGTCAGTGGCTGACACTGGACCATGGTTTTGGACCATCATTCGCTGAGCATACTTCCGATTCGTTGGAAGATAGCACGTTCCGCCTGCCACGATTAACAATGTCCTCGGCAAACGCTAATCGGTGGAGCTAATCATCACGGAGCCTCTCCATCATGGCTGCGAGTTTACTGAGTACTCCGGCCCTCGAAGCCGGGGCCGAACGGTGTCCATGAACCCGGAAACGTAGTAGTATGCTTCAGCTGCATCTCGTTCCGAAAAGGATTTTGCCGTGACTTGTTGACGACTTCCTCATCCTGGAGACGTTTTATTACAAGCGAAAGTCCAGTTGCCTAGCGGGCCTAGTGGATTCTCCAGTACCTCGATAACGTTTTCCCTACCGCCGGGCATTGCGCTCAGGAACGCTATAAGGTGCTCCGGCCTCCGACGCCGCCGAAGGAGCAGTGCCAGCGTCACGAATAGCCAGTTGATGATAACGCGCCGCACACAAATAATGTGCTTCGACTGAAAGCGATGTGCCTCAAGTATTTGACCTTGCTAGTGCACTGTCTTGGCTATTATACAACAAAAGGTGCGGTCGCATACCTAACTCGCTGCGACAGAATGTCAGACTCTTACCGAGTATTATTAACGAAACTTTGTGAATGATTTTAACGTATTGAGGCAAACATAGGTATTGAATTTCAGTTTTAGACTTCAGAGAACTGACAGTCTCAGTGATTTAAACCAAAATATCGTCACATTTTCTGTGAGGAACTAGCTGTACTGAATCGAAATGTGTTTCCTAAGTACAATGGAAAGCTTCATAGACAACGAATTGTTGAACCAGAAGAATGTGTCTCTTAAGTAGAAAACAGAAAAAGAAATTCAATTGGATTTCGAACGTGGGACGCTTTAGATATGACGCCTGCACGTTGCTTATTGAGTTACAGTGACAAATTAAGAAAGTTATATTATTCAGTTAACGAGCGGTATATCTATACATAATACCGGCGTATTATACACTTTCGGAAAAATATCGCATCACTAAGGAGTTGCGCAACATAAAATGGAAGTCGGTAGGTGTATTTCTACATCTGAAAGATGGTGTCTATTGAAGTTTTGCGCCATTCGCATAAGAGTGGCGCTAGTAGCGCCACTGTGAGGATGCAAATCAGGTTTGCGTTAAACATACGCTTTAATGGTCGTGAGCGTTAGTTACCTTTGAGCCTGGACATTGTGAGTTGATGTTAGTCAAGAATGTCTTTAAGACGACAAAGACGCCATTATCAACACCTCAGTGAGTTTGAACGAAGTCTTGTTATAGAGCAGAAAGGAGGTGGATGTTACTTCTGCGACATCGCAGAAACACTTGACAGGAACGCAGCCACTGTACATGACTGCTGGCACCGGTGGTCATTAGAATGTACGGCCGAAGAAGACCGGGCTCCCGATGGCCAAGTGGCCCTAACCAGAGGGAAGACCATCATGTTCGGCCTGTGGCACTCTCGCCTCATACTATATCTGCTGGCGCGATCGATAACCAGATCTGTCTCCAGCCGGTCACATATCCGACGACAAGTCGACAACTTCAGCGTCATCCACAAACTGTATCATCCCTCCCTGTAGTAACTAACCAGAGTGCGACAGACATGGACCTCCATTCCGCAAACTGACATCCGACACCTGCACAATATAATGCATGCAAGTTTGCATGGTTGCATTCAACTTTCTGGTTTCACACCGGTTATTAAAGTACCAGCATATTCTGTTTCAGAAAAGATTTTGTGCTTTCTTGGAAAAGATCTGAAATACTGACAAGATCAGTTTCCTGTAGTTTATGAAGTAATATTTCCTTGTCTGCGTGTTCCGAAAATAAACAGAAAACTATGGGATGTTGCATTTCATTCACGTCAGGTCTGTACCGGACTTTAACTCTGCCTGCGGTTCTTTGACTGTCAAGAGTATATTCCAAGGCTGGTGCAACAGCTGAGTGACGAGGTCCCAGATTGCTGAGTACGATTTTGATGGTTACATCTGAGCCCCAATTTATGGGTATCATTGTTTGGTCAGATGTAACAAAATCTAAATTTGATGGATTTGCAAATAGGCATAATTGTGTGTACTGGACAGAAGATACTACACACGTTAGTGCTGAAAAGACTGTGCATTTTCCTGGTTTGAACGTGTGGTTTGTCTCCTAGGCGACTCACTGGGCCCTTCCGTTTTGAAGGTTCTGAAACCAGAGAAAAGTAACTAACAGTGCTTGATGGTTCCGTTTTCCCTATCATTCTACACACTAATGACTGGTTTTGTTACCCATAAGAAATCGCCACTCCGACAGCGCCCCTCCGCACTATCAAGTAATGTGCGGCCATTTTTGGATCAAAATCTACCAGGCCAGCGGACACGACGCGGCGGACCGGCCGAGTTTCACGCCCCCCCCCCCCCCCCCCCCCCGACCTGATGCACCTCGATTTGCTTCATATAAGGCTCAGTAAAGATGCAGTGTACCGTCATATACCACGTAACCTTGACACACTTTGGGACGAAATTCAAGCGGTGTGTGCAGAAATAGCGTTCGACATTTTTGTGCGAAGTATGGAATTAATCATGACGTACCCAGAAATGTATCGCATTTGAAGACCACCATTTACTTTAATCATAATCTGTAATATTTATTTCGACCAGAAAGTAAGCCTATTTTTTGGACTGGATTATAGCCTTAGTTTTCCTCAGAATTTATCCTTGTAGATTGCCAAATAAATACTGAAAGTCGTTTGTCCAGTTGCATTTTCATTTTTTCCCACAATGTTTTTGCTTTATGAAAGCCAAGCTCTTTCAGCTATCTCTTTGTATCTACGACGGCGCATGTTTGATCTTTGGTGGCCTGTGAAAGCCGTCAGCCAATGGGAAACGTTTGCCGCTGTCGAGCTATTAGACAATGTACACAGTGTGTTCGAAAGTATCCGGAAACCACTCAAAACATACGTTTCTCATATTAGGTGCATTGTACTGCCACGTCCGCAGCTCGTGGTCATGCGGTAGCGTTCTCGCTTCCCGCGCCCGGGTTCCCGGGTTCGATTCCCGGCCGGGTCAGGGATTTTCTCTGCCTCTGCCTCGTGATGACTGGATGTTGTGTGATGTAGTTAGGTTTAAGTAGTTCTAAGTTGTAGGGGACTGATGACCATATATGTGTAGTCCCATAGTGCTCAGAGCCATTTGAGCCATTTTTGTACTGCCACCTACTGCCAGGCACTCCATATCAGCGACCTCAGTGGTCATTAGACATCGTGAGAAAGCAGAATGGGGCGCTCGGCGTAACGCACGGACTTCGAACGTGATTAGGTGATTGTGTGTCACTCGTATCATACGTCTGTACGAGAGATTTCCACACTCCCCAACATCCCTAGGTCCACTGTTTCCGATATGATAGTGAAGTGGAAACGTGAAGAGAGGTGAGAAAACTTGGATTTCATGGTCGAGCGGCTGCTCATAAGCCACACATCAGGCCGGTAAATGCCAAACGATGCTTCGCTAGGTGTAAGTAGAGTAAACATTGGACGATTCGACAGTGGGAAAACACAATATGGCGATCCGATGGCAGGATGTGGGTGTAGCGAGTGCCCGGTGAACGTCATTTGCCAGCGTGTGTAGTGCCAAAAGTAAAAGTTGGAGGCAGTGGTGTTATAGTGTGGTCCTGTCTTTCATGGAGGGGGTTTTCACCCCTTGTTATTTTACGTGCACTATCACAGCACAGGCCTACACTGATGTTTTAAGCACCTTCTTGCTTAATGCTTTTTTGTCTAAAACTGACATGGTGAGACCCACTTTGAAGAGCAATTCGGGGATGGCGATTGCATCTTTCAACACGTTCAAGCACCTGTCCATAATGCACGGCCTATGGCGGAGTGGTTACACGAAAATAACATCCCTGGCCTGGCCTGAATCGTGTAGAACACCTTTGGGACTTTTTGGAACGCCAACTTCGTGCCTGGCCTCACCGACCGACATCGATACCTCTCCTCTGTGCAGCACTCAGTGAAGAATGGGCTGCCGTTCCCCAAGAAAGCTTCAAGCACCTGATTGAACGTATGCCTGCGAGAGTGGAAGCTGTCATCGAGGCTGAGGGTGGGCCAACACCATGTTGAATTCCAGCATTAACGATGGAGGGCGCCACGAACTTGTAAGTCATTTCCAGTCAGGTGTCCGGATACTTTTGATCTCATCGTGATCTTTACAATTACTTGCCATTGTGAACAATAGGCAATGTGTCGGTTATTTCAACCGTGTGGTCCGAATGATCAGATAGTTACTTTGAAATCAGTCCGTTTACAGAACTTGCAGCAATTTATAGGATGATACAAAAATCCGTTAACATTTGAAAATTTAATACTTCAAGGAATAATGAAGGTAGTGAGGTAAACATTGGCAAGCATGCTTGAAATGACATGAGCCCTTACCGAAACAAAAAGTGCACAAAATTACCAACAAATGGCGCTTCGTATGATACAAAAGCAATAATTAGCATGATAACTGATTTTAGCAAAGACAATGTTCTTCATGAGAAATGCCCAAAACTTCGGCCGTCATTCATCAACAATACCTGTAGTCGGGGGACAATTTTGTGACACATGGTGCAACGTGTGACTTTACGAGCGCTGACTTCACCATGCGGAGACGAATCAGGCAAGTCTCCACTCCTTCCTGAACATTCCGACCAACAGTAGCACTTGTGTCTGGTCATGCATTACGGGACCGATCGTCCAAACAACCCGTGGTTTCGAACTCCGTGATCATTTTACTCATAGCGACAATTATCTAACACCTTAGTCTGTTCGAATAGCCTTCTTAAGGTGATACGATAGTAAAGGTGCAGTAGCGTATGCTCCAGTCTGATAGTAAAGCTTCACCAACAATAATTATTCTGGTAGAGTCAGCATGCCACGATTGCTGGCGCATCTGACTCCCTCTCTCACTACAGTTCATTTTACACGAGATTTCCATGCGGCGTTACTGACGTCTTCCTGTTCAGAACCATCTGTTTGTCGGTTTTGCACTCACTTTTGATTTCAGTAGCATCCTATTTCATTTCAGGTGTATGTGTCAAGTTTTACGTCTCAACTGGCATTATGCTGTGAATTGGTGCATTTTCAACTGTTAACGGACTTTTGGGTCACCCAGCATAATGTGAGATGGTGTGCTTGTGTGTGGTGACATGAAGATTCATAGATTGCTCACTTTTTATGAAATGGGAGCTGATTACAGGATCTTTTCTATCTGTTCTGTTGTAGATACAAACTTATCATCCTGTCTTGCATGTTTTATTGTTTTGCAGGGATTCGTGTTCTGAGGACACGTAATTTCGTTACCTTTTTCGAGAATCTGACTTCATATTACCTACAATGAGAACCTATGTGGTCTGTGTGATTTGTCTGCGCTGTTTTGAGACAAACAAAAATGTTTCGTAATATTTCTATGATTTATTTCGCACAACCTAAGTCATTTCTTCATTATCGCTCAACAACAGTTCCATGTTGTTTAGCTGCATCATGTCCACTCTGTTGCTCCAGACTTCGTCATATCAATGAACAATCTTGGTACGAACAATTACATAATTCAGTGGTACACTAATATTGCAGCCCATTAATAACAAATTCTCCGTTCTTTGCATGAATCCCATTACAGGTGAAGGGAGGTAGGCCACCGCACCTGTTCTGGAATGATGATGATTTTTGCAAGACCATGAATTGTGTTTCGGCGTAATAGTAACATATTTTGAGGAAAACGTGTTAGTGAGGGAGTCTCTATTTTTCAATAATATTATTTATTATTTATTTACTCGTCAAGTTCCGTAGGACCAAATTGAGCAGAAAATCTCCAAGGTCATGGAAAATGTCAGTACATGAAATTACAACTAAAAGTAATAACAGACAAAAATGAAATGTTTGTCAACCCAAAAAATCAAGCCATAAGTTTAAGTAAACGCAATCAACAATACAACGTAAGAATCAGCTTAATTTTTCAAGGAACTCCTCGACAGAATAGAAGGAGTGACCCATGAGGAAACTCGTCAGTTTCGATTTGAAAGCGCGTGGATTACTGCTAAGATTTTTGAATTCTTGTGGTAGCTTATTGAAAATGGATGCAGCAGTATACTGCACACCTTTCTGCATAATAGTTAAGGAAGTCCTATCCAAATGCAAGTTTGATTTCTGACGAGAATTAACTGAGGGAATGCTGCTTATTCTTGGGAATAAGCTGATACTGTTAATAAGAAATGACAGTAAATAATATATATATATATATTGAGAGGCCATGGCGCGGGATTAGCCGAGCGGTCTGAAGCGCTGCGGTGATGGACTGTGCGGCTGATCCCGGCGGAGGTTCGAGTCCTCCCTCGGGCATGGGTGTGTGTGTTTGTCCTTAGGATCATTTAGGTTAAGTAATGTGCAAGCTTAGGGACTGATGACCTTAGCAGTTAAGTCCCATAAGATTTCACACACATTTGAACATTTTTTTTTGAGAGGCCATGTCAAAATAGCCAGACTAGTGAACGGAGGTCGACAAGAGGTTCGCGAACTTACACCACTTATTTCCCGAACTGTTCGTTGCAGAGCCAAAAATATCCTTTTAGAATGGGAAGAGTTACTCCAGAAAATAATACCATACGTCACAAGAGAATGAAAATAAGCAAAGTAGACTAATTTTCGTGTTTAACGATCACTTACTTCAGATGCTGTTCGAATAGTAAAAGTATATATGTGGAGACTGTCTTAAATTACGTTCGTTTATTAGTGATTTGAGGCGCTCAACTAATTATTCTTCTCAAGTGATTACCGATAGGAGCAGAAAGTCTCGTCGCTTTAGTTATAAACTGAAAGCATTAACATTAGATAGCTTTTGGATAGGTTCTTCATGAGTGATTACTTACTACGAGTATTTGATATCTGGATGCACTGCGCAAGCATTAAGTGAATATGCGTGTTGTGTGACTATTTCGCTATTCATCTGTGGTCAGATCGCGTTTAAAATTGTATATACACTTCGATGACAAAAGTTGTGGGATAGCGATATGCACAATACAGATGGCGGTAGCATCGAGTACACAAGATATAAAAGGGCATCGAATTGGCGGAGTTGTCATTTGTACTGAGGTGATTCATGTGAAATGGTTTTCGACGGGATTATTGCAGCACGACGTGATTCAACATACTTTGAATGCGGAATGGTAGTAGGACTCGGACGCATGGGACATTCCATTTCGGAAATCGTTAGGAAATTCAATATTCTGAGATTCAGAGTCTGAAGAATGTGCCGAGTGTACCACACTGCAGGCTTACCTTTCACCACGGACAACACAATGGCCGACGGCCTTCACTTAACAACTGAGAGCAGCAGCGTTTGCGTTGAGTTGTCAGTCCTAACAAACAAGCAACTCTGCGTGAAATAACCGCAAATAAAAGTGTGGACCGTTCGACTAACGTATCTGTTAGGACCATGTGGCGGAATCTGGAATTAGTGGGCTACGGTGACAGAACACTAACGCGAGTGCCTTTGCGTTGCGCGATATCGCCTACAGCGCCTCTCCTGGGCTCATTACCACATCAGTTGGGTCCTAGACGATTGGAAAATCGCAGCCTGGTGAAGTGAGTTAGGATTTCAGTTGGTAAGAGCCGATGGCAGGGTTCGAGTGTGGCGCAGACCCCCAAAGCCATGGATCCATGTTGTCAACAAGGCGCTGTGCAAGCTGTTGGTGGCTCCGTGACAGTGTGGGGTGTGTTCACATGGTGTAACTGAACCGACAAGTGACCATTTGCCGCAATTAACGAACTTCATGTTGTCAAACAACGATGGAAAGCTGATAACCTCGGTGCTGAGCGCCCTATACATACCACCACCACCACCTAAAGGCGATGGAATTTTTATGACTGACAATGCTCTATGTCACTGGCCCCCAATTGTTCACGAATGGTTTGAAGGACATTCTCAACATTTCGAGCTAACGATTTGGCCACCGGATCATCTGACATGAATCGCATGGAACATTTATGGGACATAATCGAGAGATCAGTTCGTGCACAAACTTAGCAGTTGCGGACGATTACAGAGGCAGAATGGCTCAACATTTCTGCAGGGAACTTCCAACAACTTGTTGGACTTATTGAGTCCACGTCACGTCGAATCGACATGGTATTAGGAGATATCCCACGAATTTTGTCATCTCAGTGTAATGGGGCTTTGCTTAATTGTTTACGGCTTTACTTGAATGATCATGGTAGTAGCTCATTCTTTTAACACGAAACACATCTTAACAGCTTTCCATTGTTTTCAAAGTGATATATGGTCAGCCGAATGAAGTTTTTTGTCATTTCATGTAGCACTGTGTATGTGATGAAGGCTACTCCATCCAAGTGAGAACGGTTAGACTCCCCTCCCAAGTGAAATATAAAACATGCGTAGTAAATTCTAGAAACGATTTCTGAACATTATTTTACTACCTCTCTCTTCCACCTTCACGGCTACTATTGCCGCTATTGTCTTACATTGTCTGCACAATTACTTAGGTACCCGCTGCTGTCTTCCTGCTGGGGTGACGGATGTTACGGGCGGTGATGAAATTTAGAGGGGCGGCCGGCCCAGGTGGCAGCAGGTGGATGGCCGTGGACAAACCTCGGCGGCGACCCGCCGCCATTACTCTAATGAACGGCTGCGGCAATTAACGAGCGACGAGCGCCTCCGGCGGTAGCTCCGGCCCCCGGATCCGCCCCCAGCCCAGCCTCGAGTAATTGTCTCCGCTGAAGACGTCGCTAAATCAAAGGGGCTTCAGCGGCGCCCACACTCGCCCTCTCGAATCTACGCCGCCAACATCGATCGGTCACTCCCACTGGCTGCAGCCTGCAGGCAGGTGCAAGAAAAGCCTCACCTTAGCTCAGTGTACCGACAAAATTCCAAATGCATCCCCTGGAAATATTGATAACATAAATGAACCTTGAAATGTAATTTGAGAATATCCCATTCGAACAGTTTCGATAAAGTTCTCTCATCACTCTTAGGTTTTGCCTCCAGTCTTACCAGTTACATATATTTCTTCAACATCAACTTATTTATTATTTTTTTTTTTTTTAATTTTGCTTCGGTTTCTGTATCGAGGCCTATAAAAATGTCCCATGGAAACTTTGTTGAAATAGCATAATGTCTTATCTTCGGCTGAGGACACTGTGGAGCGGCGGGTAAATAATCCTATGGACCGTGTTTTTTGTTACGTCATCATGAAATGACACTTAAATTGTCTGTGCGTGCTTTACACCAACCTTCGTCGCTTACAGGAGTCTGAAAACTATTTTTACGATCAGCTAGAAACTGATGCAGAACATACTGACTATAATTTCCTGTCTGCAAATCCACGTTACTACTTGTGCTCACGGAAAAAAAATTCCTACTTTCTGTTTACCTAGCACGACTATAAGTAAAAGTTTTGAGTTTTAACTGATTGATATATTCAGTGAAAATTCACACGCACAAAATATCATCATATTCCTAAAATAATAATAATATTTATATTTCTTAACTCCGCCACTGCCGGTCTCAAGCCCGGGGTCTCATCTCCCAAGTGATGGGGAAGAAGGAGAGGGAGGAGTAACACCTCGTAAAAAAAACCTGGGTCCATCTGGCTCCGGACGGTAGCACCCTGTGAGGGCCCCCGCCTAGAGTTACAGGTGAAGTCCGGTCAACGGTCTCAAAGGCGGAAAAGGAATCCTAACTCCCAACGGCAAAGAGAATGCAAGAACCTAATGATAAAAAACCATGAAAAATTTCAGACTAACAATCCGATCTTACCTTGGAATTTATTTCCTACCATGAACAGTGTACAATTTCAATTGCAGAATGGAAAGTTCATTAGATGAAAGCACTACCCAAGGTGGAAACACGAAAGAGGAATCCACCGTTGCTTTATGCAATGCATTGGGACCTAGGGTTCTGCGGAGTCCCAGCATCTGCATTGAGGATGAGTCGGAGCATCCTAGGTAGCCTTCCAAACTCAAGTTCAAAAGGAAATTCTTTGCAGGCGCCTTGAACGTAAACGCATTACTAAAAATTGGTAAACAAAAAGAACTTGAAATTCTCTTAGATAAGCATTTAACACAAATTTTAGCAATTAAAGAGACAAGATTTTTGGATGAAAATGTTACAGAAACCAAAAACCATACAATTTTTAAGGGTAAACCAGCAATAAAAATCATGAAAGGCATACCAATACTTGGTACCGCTTTCTATGTCCATAAAAATCCAGTAGATAACATTACAGACATCAAATCCAGTACAGAAAGACTATCTCTTCTCACAGTTATACCTTTGTTGTCATGCTCCAATCAGTGATGGCAATAAGAAAAATCCGAGTAAAGTAGATGCATTCTGGGAACTTCTAGAAGAAGAAATATCAAGAATTCCAAAATCAATTGTTGTTATACTAATGGGGGATTTTAATGCACAAATAGGGAGGGAAAAATCGTTTTGAAAAATAGTAGGATATTATCCAGCCCATAAACGAACAAACAAAAATGGCACAAGACTAACCAGTCTTTGTAGAACATTTCAGCTGAAAGTACTGTCCACCTTCTTCAAAAAATTACCAAGAAAGACAAAACAATGGATCTCTCCGAATCCAATGCTAGGGGAGTTCCAGTTAGATCACGTGGGTATTTCTAAATGCAATTTTAAAGAAACCATGAATGTAAAAGTAGAAAGGAACAGGGAATTTGATTCTGATCATTACCTGACTAAAGTTAAACTGAAACTTCTCCCCAATAAAAACCAAAAGAGACAGCAGAAATTAATTAAATATAATGCAGACAGGCTCAACAACACCAAAGAGGTAATAAAAAATTTTCAGGAAGAAATTAAAGTAACTGAATCAGGGAAATGGGAAGAAATATCGAAAGAAATCAACAGGGAAGCGAAAAATGTATTTGGAACAACCAAAATGAAGAAGAAAGTCTGGTGGAATGAAATCTGTGAAGAAGCAGTTACAGAAGTAACAAAACAGAGGAAGAAATGGAAATGTTCTGTGAATCCTGAAAACCTTGATGAATTTAGAATGCAAAGGAAAAAAACAGCAAGAATAATAAAGGGTGCTAAAAGATCTTTTGAGAAATCACAACTTCTTGAAACACAAAACAACTTTGTAAAAAAATAACTCCCGAAATGTCTATCAGATGTTTATAAGTCATCTAAAGGACTACCAAGCTCCAAGTATTTTATTCACAGATGAAAATGGTAAAGTAGGCCTAAGCAACATCCAGAATTGTGAAATACTAAGAAAGTATTTTGAAAATTTATTGAACTGTGAAGAACTAAACTGTAAGCTAGAATTTCCAGATCTCCATGAAAATACAGAAGCAGATCCACCACCTACAGCTGAAGAAATTTAAAAAAAGCAATAAGTACCTTGAAAAACAACAAAGCCAGTGGAGAAGACTCAATTGCAGATGAACTTATGAAATCGTCTCAACCAAAAATTGTAACTAACCTTCAGCTCATGTTTGAAGAAATATGGGAATTTGAAAAGATACCAGAAGACTGGAAAGTGCCTCTCATTCATCCCTTACAGAAGAAAGGTGACAAGCAAAATGAAAATAACTACGGAGGTATATCTTTGTAGCCAGTGGGCTATAAAATATTTTCAACAATGCTAGTAAACAAGGTGGAAGCAACACTTGATAGCCATTTGGGAGAATATCAGAGTGGATTTAGAAAGGGCAGATCCTGCTCAGAACAGATTTTCAACCTAAAGTCCATAATTCGTCACAGACACAAATTACAAAGGTATAGTTGTAACATTTATAGATTTTAAAAAGGCATTTGACTCGATTGATAGGGATAGATAAAGTGATCAGAGAATTTGGCATCAAATCTAAATTAGCAAACCTTAATCGTGAAACGCTCATAGACACCAAATCCAAAGTAAAGTTTCGGAGCGAAATATCGAAGGCATTCCACATAAAAACTGGTGTAAGGCAAGGTGATGGCCTGTCTCCACTCCTCTTTAATTGCGTACTAGAGAAAATAGTAAGAGAATGGAAACAAAAAATTAAAGAACAGAAGCTATCACCAATCAGACTGAGAACTAAACACAAAGGTATTGAAATTCACTGTTATCATTTCCGGATGACTTTGTAATTCTTTCTGAAAACCAAAAAAATGCTGGAATATAAATCAATCTCTTAGAAGAAATAGCCAACAAAGCAGGTTTAAGAAAATATGTAGAAATAACAAAATTTATGACAAATACAAAAAATGCTCCGGAATCCCTAGCAACAGATATTGGCCTGATAAAGAGGGTAAATAAATTTAAATATTTGGGAGAAATTATCCAAGAAAATGGCTTAGATAAATTTGCCGTAGAAGAAAGAGTACATAAAATGGAGAGAGCTTATTGAATTACTAGGAATGTCTACAGAAAAAGGTGTCTGCCTAAAAATTTGAAGATACAGCACTACAACACAATAGTAAAACCAGAATGTCTATATGCAAGTGAATGTTTAGTACTGAACCACAAATTACACAGACTTGAAGTCCTAGAAAGAAAAAGCATTCAAAATACTTGGGCCACCAAAACATACAGAGGTATGGAAATTAAGATGCAATGAAGAAGTTTATGGCAACATAGAAAACATAAATGAAACACTACGAAAGAGGTGACTGCTATTTTTTGAACACTTATACAGAATGAACAGCAGTAGGTTAACCAAACAGATTTTCAAATATCTTTGGGACAAGAAGATAAAAGAAGTTAGGAAAAATTTGGAAAGAAACAACATAAGTGATGAAGATGCAAGAGAAAGAGAGATTTTCTAGAGGATAGTGTTAAAAATCGAATAATTCCAAGGCAGGAAGGAGAAGAAGCCAGGGTCAAAATGGTCCGCGGAGACCAAAAGGATACATAGTGAAAAGATGAAAGAATACTGGTGGAAAAAGAAAGAACAACAAATAAGGAAGCATTGAAATTGTTGCGTGGTCCTTAGATTACCCAAACGGAGAAAGAAGAAGAAGAAGAAACATTTATATTAGAAACAGCACTATTAACGGTTCAGAAGTGAACTCTACGGTAAGTTCCAATTAAAATCGTCTACCTGCCTGACTTCTAATCACCAAAAGTTAATTGCTCGCCTTAAAAGTGGAAGACAATCTCGCCACTTGCCACGCGGTTTGGTCAACATTACGGGCAACAGACGAGCAGCTACTTCCATGAAATCTAAGTGATCCAGGACGGTGTACAGTCTTTGCGGATTCACTCCCTACTTTTTTGCACAGCGCTCACACATGTTTCACTGATACGGACAGATTGATATCTGGATGCGAAGTGTCACTAGTCACCGCCTCAGTGACCGCATTTAGATATGGGCGCAGTGGACCGCCAAATGGAACATTTGCTACCAGCTGCCCTAGGCACAGGTAGCTGCATCTAAGCGGTCCCTTTCTCTGACACTTATTAATTATTAGCTCTGTTGTTCAACAAATTACAATTTTCCTAATTTTTATATAAGTAGAGTTAAGTTAGCTTTAGTTACTGAACAAGTTTTAGCTCGACAGTATTTCAACTCTGTTAAACTTTGCCGGCTACAGTTTTTAAAATGAAACCGATAGTAGCTCATAAACTCTAAATTGCCTCTTTAAGATACCATGTAACTGTAGTTATTTACAATACAGTCTTGAAACTCGCCACATCTGTATTATTGCATGAATGTAATCGACTGCTGTAATTATAACTTTCTATTACAAATACAAATAATACCAAATCTATTATGAATAAGGACGTTTTCGTTTCAAATTTAGTTTTTAGTAAATAACTTGAAAACTAAAAAAGGCAGTCATTGGTGTTACATACATATGTTTTTATATCAAACTGAGGCTACAAACGAATTTTCATCTTACTGAGTATAATATTTAGCGCCAACAATTTTTCCTAAAAACGCCGATTTTGACCAAAATATTGTTCTGATCAAATATAGACTTGTAACTTGCATATTCTGAACTATTTTTAGCTTTTTAGTTTTATTATTTGACGCCTCTTATTTTTTCTTAAAATTGTATAATTTTCCTGATATACTCATTTGATGATTCTAAAACCTTACAATGTTAACATTGATACCCTGAAGCGTAGTCTGAAGAAGTTTGGAAAAGATATTTTAGTTTTTAAATTCACTTTTAGATTAATTTGCTGTCCTTAGTATGTTAAGCACAGGCGCGTTATGATTACGTGGCAGTGGGTAGTAGTGAACTGGGGTAGCCCCGGCACACTCGCTCACCCCTGTACATCTTACAACGATAACAGCGCTTGTTTAAGTCCCTACACAATTTTATAATACAGGGTCAAATAAGAATATAGAAAGAGAGTTTTTTTTTGTTTTTGCTTCGTAGTGTATTGAATATGTTAACTTACTTAGATCGTTTACTTAAGTTCAGGTGAAATCGATGTAACATAATTGTTGTTGTTTTTTAGTGTTTGAGGTCGTCTCTATGAGTGCTGCCCAAATGCCATTAAGAAAACAGTACTTTTGCCAAGTTTGGGTTACAATGACAAGCACGCCACACCATCTCGCCATCACTAGTCTGTCTCTCGGCCCCGAGTAGTTGGAGACACCCAGGCTTACCAGTGTGAGTTGAAAAGACTTACACTTCATCCAAGTTTCGGACAGTTAAACGGTTTTGCCGCACTCAATTTACCACATGCAGGCGTCTAGCATCTACCTGAATTCAGGCATGTAGTAGGTAAGCATTTCCGAGGATTAACAGCTACAGCTCGAACGTAATTTAAGAGTAATTTCAAGCGCGACTCGGTCTCTGCACTTGTGTGGTAATACTGTTGTGAGAAGTCATGTGTAAGACGTTTTACTGCGATAAGAAACGTATTAATTCCGACGCTGGAAAATACGCTGTCTCGCAGTATGAGCTTGGCGCCTATTCAGCGTGCATTAGGCTGCTATCAAGCAGCTTTGGTAACCAATGTTTCACAGCCGTTAACAGCGATGCTTTGGCAGCATTGTTCCGTGAACAAACGTTTTGAACTCTGTAAACCTGGTGAAGTCTTCGTTCGGACTTAACCAATCCAGTTGTGATCCGTTCTTATTTTTACTGTATTTGTGTTTATTTTTTTCATGTATCTCGCTTACGTAAGTAAACTATTTCAGTTTGATACTCTCTTTCAAATGATCCAATGGCTGTTGCCCTTCCAGCAACAATAGGATTGCAAACGACCAGTTAAATAATAGGTGTGTTTGCGAGGCCATCATCCGCAGCAAGGAAGGAAATAATTCTTTTGTAAATAAAAACCGCCTTTTCTTGCTGAAATGTATTTTATTTCTCCTAGACACGTTTCGTCTTTTTCTTTAAGGCATCTTCAGTAGGATAAAGAGTGTTCACGTCCTGTTTTTTACGTAAATATGTGATTACTTAGAGTTCTTCGCGTTTTTGGTTGGCATCGGTGTTTCTTCTCATCTGGTCACACGCTGGAGGTCCCACTATAACTTTACTTACGAAACAAGAGCACGTGACGAAATTAGGCGTGAGAATAATATTGCTTACGCTGGTAAGTGCTCTTTAAGCTGTAAGTTAGAGCAGTAATAGCGCTCAGGTGTGACTTGTAATGTTATAGAACCAATTTTACGTAGTTTGATTTATTACTGGGTAGTATTAATACATGGTAGATAGTTCAAACTATGCCAATAAGCACAGTGTGTGTACCTTAATAAGAAATGTGAACAATCCAGATAAGGAAATATTTAATTAGGAAGTCCACTGGCGTTGCAAAGTGTGGTAGAAGAATCGAACTTTGGCCATTAAAAAGGGTACTTAAACTTAAGTTTCATCAGAAGTGCAAATAATTTTTAAATCTTGCAGAGCAATTAAATTACGGTAGTAGTGGCACGTATGTTTTGTGCTCGAAATCTTATATATTTTGAGAAATTCAGCTCTTTAATTTTTCTACAAAATTTGAATTTTGATTTGCAATTAGGTAGCTGTAGTTGTACTTGACTATTGTGATAAGCAACCTGTTTGTGTATGTATGTGTGTGTGTGTGTGTGTGTGTGTGTGTGTGTGTGTGTGTGTGTGTGTGTGTGTGTATGTGTACTTTAAATCGTTATTTGTTGTGATAAATTATTTTGTTTTGGTGACAAAGGCTATATTTTCAGGATATAGACTTTACATCGTTTTCTTGTTCCACCATTATGCTTGGCCATGTTTCAACTCTGTCTTGTGCATCACCGTCTTTTGTCATATTGTGCAGTATGTAGAAATTTTGTATTATGAACCCCTCCTTGTGTGTGATTAAAATATGCGCTTTAAGTGTTATATCATAATAAAAATCTCGTCAGAACAGGTTCTTCCTTCGGAAAATAGTGTTTGGTCAATTCATGTGTCTGTAGCTATGTTCTGTGTTTTTACATCATGCGTTTTGAAATGATTTTCCTGTTATATAGTAGTTAATTATAGAAAACGCGGTATTTAATTTTTAAGAGAGCCTTGGCACCGCAGTTCCAATTAGTAAATTTGCGGTTTTTCTCGAAAGTTGTTTTTGTACACAACCTTAAGTAGATGTCGATCATTTGTAATAAAAACAGTAATTACCCCTCAATATCTTTGACTACAGTAGTATAGAACATGATGCATTATCTTCTTCCCCTCTAAAACGATGCTTGATGATGTGAAACATTACTCAAAATCTTGTAACAAGTCATATTTCACGCTATGAAGCATTATTAATGTAGGGTTGTACTGAATTGCCTACATCCTTTACGTTTTTTTTATATGTGGGGTAACATTGTAACAGTTGATAAGTATCATAGAACAATTTAGGTGTGGACATATTTAACTTGAGGGTCCACTGTTCCTTATACGACGAGTAGACCTAAAAACTGGAATTGATAAAGTTCTTCCAGTAGTTTGCAATACTTCAGGCTGCCTATTTGATGGCTGCTTGTCCATTTAGCATAATATCTTAGCTAACATGTGTCTTCCGCCCTTATAAGCATGTTATGGTTAGTTTTACTACATTGCCACGTTTAGGGATAACGTGAAATGACAGGTGTCTGTTTTGCAGGTAATTTGTAAGTTTTGAGTCATGAAAACAGAATTGGGGCCTTAATTTGAAAGTTTTCATTATTGACAGATGTGTGTGTGTGTGTAGAAAATTGGAAAACATTTAATTCAAGGTTCCATACTGTCTTACACCAATTGTGGTACAATAATTATCGAACTTAGGCTATTCACCTGTACGTTGATAGCACGGTGTGTGTGTGTGCGTGTGTGTGTGTGTGTGTGTGTGTGTGTGTGTGTGTGTGTGTGGTGATGCTGACGTATTTTATATGTAGGAATACTGCAAGGTCCACCCATTATACAAATTGTTACGCAGTTCAAGTGAAGCTTACATTTTTTATTAAACATGGTAGCCCTTTAAGCATTTCAACTGACGGGTACATATTTTTTTAACAAGTAAATACTTTATAACTTTAACCGTGGTGGCTACATACTGCTTGACCTGTTTTATTTTAACATCCACAAAATAGTGCACTGGGCTCAATATGATTGGCTGTTTCGTAGCAAAATACCGCACTTAGATTGGAGAAGAGAGGGGTGGCTTACTGCTGTATTGGATTGTGACATCATAAACATGAAGAACGCGGCTTGTCACGTGATAGATAATGTGTAGGTGGCTCATTGTCATCTTGGATTTTGTAATTTACCTCCACCGTAGGTAACTGCAGCGCTGCGAAGTGGAGGCCACTTGAACTTGATATAGTTTTAACCGACGGCAGTGCTCTCTTTCTGTCGTGTGCGACGTCATTTAGGCGAATTGCGTGTCAGCGGGATCAAAAAATGATAAGGACAACACAACACCCAAAAAAAATCTCCGACCCGTCCGGGCTGGCCTCGCAGCTACTGAGGCGGACACAGCCGTGCTGCCAAACAGAGGCTGCCTGAACTCACTGTGATACAGAGTTGTCATAGCAATCCTAGTATCTGGGTTCACCCTATTAATTCCTTTTTTTAAATTCTCCATTATCCAATTAAGAGATCTAAGTTTTGACTTAGCAGTGTGCTGAACATCATATCTGTTTTTCTCGAAAAGAACGTACTCCTGAGTAGTACCCCCCAGAGATTTGAATGGGAGACTATCTTACCTCCTGAATGCTTTGCGTGTGGTGATACCATCATTATTAAACCATGCAGTAGAGCTGAATTTCCTAGGGGTATGTAATGGCTGTATTTTGCACTTGCTTTCAGCCGACGGTAGTACCAGCATAGCTAGTGGTACGAGATTTGCCCGGAAAGTAATGCACCGCATTTTTTTTTCTCAGCCGAAGACAGTGCTACGAAAGCAAAACGTTAGGTATATTTTATTCGAAGTCTCAAGAGTGAGCGCGCCAAGTTTCCGTCACTTCCGACATATAGCGTAGCTTCAGGACAGCTTCAAAATGGCGTCCGTGGGTGATGTACGTTACGAGCAATGTGGCGTCTTTGAATATCTCACTGTAGAGAAAGAAACCGTGGGAAATATTCACAACGCTTGTGCAAAGTATATGGAGCATCTGCTGTCGACAGAAGTATAGTCGCTGGGCACGGAGGGTGAGGTCATCAGAAGGCGCTTCGGCCGAGCTCCACGTCGCAACGTCGGAAGATCATACATGGCTGTCACACCTGATATACTGCAGCGAGCTGATGATGTCATTCGAGAGGAGAGACGCATTACTACTCGGCAGTTGGCGTTGCATCTGTCAGTCAGCAAAGAAAGTGAGCATGCAATTATCCGCACTCTTGGATATTCAAAAGTGTGCGCAAGATGGGTCCCGCGGTATTTAACAGTGGATCACAAATCGCACACAAAAAACATTTGTCTTGATCTGTTGTAACGTTTTGAAGCTGAGGGAGAGGCCTTCTTGTTCCGGATTGTGACAGGTGATGAAACCTGGGTTCACCATTTTGGGCCCGAAACAGAACGACAGTCAGTGGTATGATGGTCTTTCCCACCACCCACAGAAGAAAAAATTCAAAGCAACAGCTTCCGACGGTAATGTCATATCACCTTTTTTCTGGGACTTTGAAAGGTGTGGCTCTCGTTGATGTGATGCCAAAAGGCGATACAATTAATTCAAAAGCATATGTCAACACATTAATAAAACTCAAGACGCGTTTCCGGCGACTTCGGCACCGCAGCAACCCAGGCGACACGATAACGCTCGGCCCCACATAAGTCTGAGGACTGCTGAACACATGCATCCTAGCCGGCCGAAGTGGCCGTGCGGTTAAAGGAGCTGCAGTCTGGAACCGCAAGACCGCTGCGGTCGCAGGTTCGAATCCTGCCTCGGGCATGGATGTTTGTGATGTCCTTACGTTAGTTAGGTTTAACTAGTTCTAAGTTCTAGGGGACTAATGACCTCAGCAGTTGTGTCCCATAGTGCTCAGAGCCATTTTGAACATGCATCCTACAGCCCTGTCCTAATCCCCTCGGACTTCCACTTTTTTGGGCCATTAAAGGACGCCATTCGTGGAAGACATTTTGGAGACGATGAGGGGGTGAATCACACAGTGAAGCATTGGTTCCACCACCAGGACAAAGATTGGTATCGACAGGGCACACACGCCCTTGCTTCGCACTACAGAAAGGCCCTAGAACGGGATGGAGATCACGTGGAAAAATAGGGTTTGTAGATAAAACACCATTCTTTCGTGTGCATAATTCTCATTATGTTCAATAAAGAATTGTTGAAGAAAATATTGAGGTGCATTACTTTCTGGGCAACCCTCGTACAATGCCTCGTCAGTCAATCATTCAGACCGTTGCCCCTGTAACTACTAAAAAGACTACAGCCCCTCTTCTTGAACCATACGTTAGTTTGTCCTCTCCACAAACACGCCTGTGATGTGGTTGCTGTCTGAATCGTTGAGGTATTCAAGAGTCTCCACTGTGGCAACGTTCATGGTTACAGTAACGGTGTAGACGATTTTCCTGCAACAATAATAGTAACCTTTTATTTGGCATCTGTATATTTATGTCAACGAGACAAATTTCTGTCCCAAGCCTGGACATAGCGCTTCTCTTTATAAAAATGTGCCAACCTGTGTATTAACGTCGATCTATATACACTCTTCGTCTAAGAAAGAATGGTAGCTTGCTTTCATCTCGCACTTAATATCAGCTGGCATGGAGGTTTGCTCATCAAACTGCTTTAAAATTTTAAACATTGGTCTCATGAAGGATATATGGAGGAGTGACTGCAAAATATATTATAGGCTGGAGTGTAGGATAAATTTCTTATCAACGCCTGAATTTCTCAAATGGTTCAAATGGCTCTGAGCAATATGGGACTCAACTTCTGAGGTCATCAGTCCCCTATAACTTAGAACTACTTAAACCTAACTAACATAAGGACATCACACACATCCGTGCATCCATGCCCGAGGCAGGATTCGAACCTGCCCAGAACCGCTCGGTCACAGTGGCCGGCTGTATTTTTCAGACTTGTGACAAAAAATTTAGAGATGCCGAATCCGGTATATTCCTCTGTTTTTTGTGGAAATATTCATCCATGCTTGTTATGATTAAACAGGATGATAAACTGTTAAATATACTGGTGGATGAATGTGTAGTTTATCTGCGTGTTAGTGCTCTGTTGTACACCCCTTCTTTTGTCGATATTTTTCCTATCTCTATGGATGATAACTGAGGCGGCAAAACTTGTACTGGCCATCAGTACATAGAGGAGTACGAGAAATAGCTTCTGAACGACCAGGGGTCGACAGCAGTCGCCCCGCCGATCTGACGATATTGGCATGTACTGCACCCCAGCGGGCTAACAATTTTCTAGTTGTTAACGGGCGCAAAATACCTGTCGCCATTTAACAGTTTAAGAGTACGAACAGTCGTTGTTCCTCTTTATGCGAATTTAAGCAATAAACGTCAATTGTAATGAGTAGTTTTTGTGTCTTGACTGATATTTATCACGTCAACCGAAAAGAAAAAAAAAACTTTGTACATTTAGTGAAACAAAACTGTATTACACGTTAGCTTCACTTATTGTATAATACGTTTAAAAAATTTGTGCATACTGCTGAACTGGGGCCTCGCATTTGTTCCTTAACCCATCAGCGGCCCTCATGCGTGTAGTAAAGGAATCGAGGGCCTGTGAGAAGGTGGTGATGTTTCAAGATTGTTGAGTGTATCAACTCAGCAGTGAGTGGTCCTCCGTGTTCTGTCAGTGCGTCCCAGTTTCGTCCAAGGTGCAACGTGCTGCGGTTTAGTGATCACGCCCATGTGGAGCTGGAGGTGGTGACGAACTTGCTTGAAGTACGACTGAACTAATAAATCCTGTCCACTTTGTGTGTGGAGAAGATTATCAACGGGAATTAGGTAACAAATAGTTGCAGGCGATGTAGTAAGTGTACACAGGTGTACGTTTATCTGTCTAGTGGTAGGGCCCCTGGGTGTTTTGAAAGTGATTTGATTGCTGCAACGCCTGTATTAGTAGTACGGTAATAGCAAGTTTTAACACTGCTTCATGGGTTAAAACGAAGCTGGCGATCCCTATTTAGCCGGCCGAGGTGACCGAGCGGTTCTAGGAGCTACAGTCTGGAACCGGGCGACAGCTACGGTCGCAGGTTCGAATCCTGCCTCCGCATGGATGTGTGTGATGTCCTTAGGTTAGTTAGGTTTAATTAGTTCTAAGTTCCAGGGGACTGATGACCTCAGAAGTTGAGTCCCATAGTGCTCAGAGCCATTTGAACCATTTGATCCCTATTTACATTGATCTGAGTGTAGCAGCTCAGTGGTTTAATCTGCATCTACTAATAAAAATTTCCAAGTAAATCTGTGGAGCAATACTTCGCGTAATTTGTCTCCCGCGTCGCACATCACTAAGAAGGTGTAACTCATTTCTAACGGAGGCCCCTTCTTGAGCGACTCATTCTTGAGCGATTCATCCTTGAATACTGATCGAGTGTTTGGAATCCCCGCCAAGTCAGAGTAAAGGAAGACACTGGAGCAGTTCAGAGACGGTCTGCTGGATCTGTAACCCGTAGGTTCGATCAACACGCGAGTATTACTGAAATGCAATGTAAACTGTGGAATTACTTGGGGGGGGGGAGGGGGGGGCCAATGAGATGACCTTTCTTCGCATACTCTCAATTTTTCCTGTTAATCCAACCTGAGAAGCTGGTATGAATAGCACACGCTTGACCGGTATTGGTTTCCCCTACCCACGGTACTCGAAATATCGTGTGTCTAGAGCAAAAGATGATCTTCGCGTTCTAAGGCGCTGCAGTCATGGACTGTGCGGCTGGTCCCGGTGGAGGTTCGAGCCCTCCATCGGGCATGGATGTGAGTGTTTGTCCTTAGAATAATTTCGGTTAAGTAGTGTGTAAGCTTAGGGACTGATAACCTTAGCAGTTAAGTCCCATAAGATATCACACACACACATGACCTTCGCATTATTGATTTTTTTGTAAACTGTACCTCCCAAAAATATTTTTTTATTCGTTTCTTTTCAAATTATTGAGTAATAGAATAAGTAAGATGTATCCACTACTAACAGTTTTTTTTCAATTTAATGCTATAGAAATTCCCCGTTTTGCGGCTAAATGATTACTAGATGCAATCGCATTGCGTGCAGTAAGACGTAAATAACAGATGAGTTTTCCGTATCTGCCTTGCAGAGTACTGCACCCGTAGTGACGATCCAGGTGTCGACGGTAGGCTCTGTCAGACTCTTCATATAAACAAAAATTTTGGTATTTTGGGAGGTGATGGCGTTCACTAGTCCCCAGGGCGTCCACTGCCGTCTAAAACTGGTGATTTTTTTATCGAATTGTCGTAGACTCCCATTCGGCAAGTAAAGCTGTAGTTAAATATCGGAATAGGAGTTCTCTAATATGACATTGTTGACTGACTTGAAGGCTGACACATAGTTTCGTCCCAGACACAGCTGAAAAAGAGAGTACAGCGGGTCAATCTCAAAGAAATGTTCAGATGTAATAGTGACACCGAGCGCTCTCCGCCGAAGTATTATAGAATGCCACAGTCTATGTAAGGCTATTCGCAAATGACGCTGTTGCATATAAAAAAAGGTCGCAACGCTAGAAAACTGTAGCGAAATGCAGAATACCTGCGTTGGATCAGTGCTTGGTGCAGGGGTTTGCCAGCTGACCCTCAACAACAACTGACATAACGTATTTCGCATAAATGGTCGGAAAGACCCGTTACTGTATGGCTACACGATTGCCGAACAGCCACTGTGAAATATCTCTGCCACGTAAGGCTGAGTGAGTAACAAAGGATAATTAGATTTTTATGTGATTTTTCGTACTCATATCTATTCTAATAGAAGTCACATGTAAGTCCTTCAGGTTTTCATGAATCGTCAACAGTCATTTACTTCACGTGCACACTCTGGCTTTCGTGTTGATCAAAGATGTCACGTTAGTTGTGGTTCAGTAAGACAGATGACTAAGGATCAGAGTACAAACTGGCGGGCACTGACATAGGTTGCCAAGTAAAAGGACTTAGGACAGGAAAGAAGATCAAAGGTCCGCTGGTGGAGAAAGTCGTGGACACACTTGGTTTGTAGACACTGTCCGAGCTTCACCTCGCCGCCGCTGCTTTGTTACCTGTGTATTGCGGTACTTGCACCAGAAAGTGAGGTTTAACTATGTATCCCTTTCGCCGTTATACTTTATGAATTATTATAATCAAGTGTGTAAATTTAAGTCAGATAAGAGATAATTAAAATGTCTTGAGCGAAGCTACTTCATAATCCACGTGACTGACCCTCAGCCAAATGGTCATTTGTACTATTGCCCTTTGTCTTGTTAGGTGGTGATTGATGAAACCAGAATCCACTTTCAGAAATAATAATGCTCTCTCACATGGAGTCGGACTTGTTATTTGAGTCAGCTTCGCGGTGTCTTTGTTTTAACTGTGCGAAACGAAGGCCTTCGAGCCAAGACTGTGTAGAATGTGAAGGTTAGCCCTATGGTATTACCTGCATATTATGTATCGTGTAATTTCTATCGTTAATTCTATTTTTAATGTACAAACTACGCGGAAACAGACTTCTTGAGTTCTGATTAGAGATTTCAGTTGTTCCTGAATGCTTGCCCCGGGGCGAACAGTGTTAGAGACGTGGTGAACCTGTGTGCCTTTAGTTTAACTAATCAGAATATAAATTTTGCTGTTTTCAAATAGTGCACTCGAATTTTATTAACCTGTACTGAAGATGACTGCGAACTTGTTCATCACATACCGCCTGTGTCCGCAGCTTTGACTTCTTTTTCTTTTTTAACGGACCGTCTTTCTGGAAATTAACCCTGATTTCAGCCGGTGAATTAGAATAGAGAATTAGTAAGGAAATTCTGAAATCAAATGATATAAGACCTTAGTAACGTAGTTGTCAGGATCCAGTTAGCCAGTTGCATGAACTTTGCTTTCAAGGCGTAGCACAGCATGGCTTTGGTTGGTTGGTTTGGGGAAGGAGACCAGACAGCGAGGTCATCGGTCTCATCGGATTAGGGAAGGACGGGGAAGGAAGTCGGCCGTGCCCTTTGAAAGGAACCATCCCGGCATTTGCCTGGAGCGATTTAGGGAAATCACGGAAAACCTAAATCAGGATGGCCGGACGCGGGATTGAACCGTCGTCCTCCCGAATGCGAGTCCAGTGTCGCATGGCTTTCATTCTGTTTTATGTCCCGGTATGTTTCGTTGACCTCGAGGTAACAGGTGGGTGGAAATTTCTTCGCTGGTTCCAACGAACTGTGAGAATATTTAAAATGTGATAAGATACTTTACAATAGCGCAGATAATACGTTAATCTTGTGCAGTCAGAAAAATTTGTGCATGCATTTTTCTTTAAATAACAATAAATTGTTTCTGTGGCAGTTAAATATTCATTGTAGTTTGATATACATTCATTATAAATCTGTAGCGTTCGTACGAGTATATTCAATATCACTCCTTTGCCTCTGTATATTGATTATCAGTCCGTTGAATTTATACAGTCGTTATCGGTTCATTCAGTCTGTATACTCAACATTAGTGAATGTGAACAATAATGAAGCACTGGTCAGCTGTGCGGGAAATCCATTTCCTTTAAATAAGAGTTTATCATTTACAGTAATTAATTTTTTCAGGGCTTTGTTAACCTTAGAAAAGTCACAGCCACTAAACATCTGGGATTACGAGTACTGTGCGATTTAAGATGGAATGACCATATAAAACTCATCACAGGTAAGGCAAATGTCAAGTTGATTTACTGAGGTTTTGCCTCCTCTAAGTGGGGCTTAATACTGCATTGAATTAGGATCTAAAGTTTATAGTTGTCTAGGTGGTCCACAGAGGATATCTTCGCTTTTACTTTATACCCACGGGAAAATTAGCAAATTTATTACATGTCCCCGAGCAGCGACGCATCTCAGTAAGATAGAGTTTCTGCACTAAATAGTTTTTTCTAAATTAATGGAGTTTATTATATTCCTAAAACACAACAACACGCTGCGAGTCACTCGTGTAGTCTAGATGGCCATCAATCAGTGATAGAATATTATTATACTTCTGATTCACATCAAATAATCTAAGTACAAAATTCACTTAATTATTTAAAAGTTCCTACGACTTCGAATGATTCCAGCGACTGTCGTAAATTTTCTGTTCAATATAGCTTGAATATTTATGCGTTATACACCCCACTAGAATTTCTCTGTTCAACTGTGTGGCAGTTACACAGCTCTGCTTCGCATACGTCTCACTTATTCATAACACACCGCCGCGCCGCTGGCTAGGAGCAAGGTCACTGCGACTGTGTGTAGCAAAAGACTGAGTCCTGAGAGTAAGAATATGTGCAGTCCATCCTCTCCTGCACTTGCATAGTGACCATCACAAAATGTTTTACTATCACCTCTGAGAAAAGGGCTGGTTTGGTATTGTGAGATTCATAGTATGCTGGTCTGCAGTGTTGACCATACGTCTGGATACGGTCACCAGTTGACATGGATCCATCTGTGGTACAGTATACAGAATCGTTTGAAGGGTGGCGGTGTGGGTCAGCGGGAGAAAGGCAAGCCGTGACAAGGAAAACCTGTGCGATATTCGTGAAGGAGGGGGAGGGACTCTTGGCGAACTATGCTACCAAAAACAACTGTGGATACAAGAGACCCCTGAGCGCTCTATAATGCCGGCATCTATACAGCTTTCCTAGCCATCGAAATATTTGTGTCACCATTTGTAAGTATTTCATTTTATATACGAGCTATACATGTCAGATGACGCATCTTCTCCGTGCACATTACTTCTCCCACCCTCTTAAAAATTCTAAAACTGTTCTTCGCTCCATAAACTTTCTCACAATCACAACTTGCTTAAAAATAATGCACCGTTATTACATTTTCACGTGCTATGGAAGGGTAGACCACCAGCATTTACGTGGTGGGCATTACTGAGAGCTTGTCCACCTCCGTCACTAAGTGGGCAGCGTAGATGGCTGCCGTGAGGAGGACCCAGGTTCGATTCCTGGTACTGCCAGGGATTTCCCCTTGGTGGAGGACTGGTACAGGCTGCACTCAGCCTCGTGATTCTAAAAGAGCAGCTGCTGCCTGACCTAGCAGTAGCAGCTCCACGGTCTGGGGAGTCTGCAAAACGGGAGGGAGAGCAGTGTGCTGACCACGTCTCCTCCACGTCGCATCCCCATGACGTCGCAAGGCAGAAGATGACACGGCGGTGGGTAGACATTCCTTGGGCCTTCACGGCCCGCCGAAGAGCTCTTATTACTGGTAGTGAGTGGTAGTTTTGGTGCTATTTTGAACTCTCGCAACTGCGAACGGATTTCTTGGTGCAGCTCCATACAAGTTTTCCCGAATCAGATTGAGGCACGCCGTAGGTGTTGATACCTCCATCGACTCGTCTTAAGAACTACTTTGTCACGCTGCATAGTGTTTCTTACTGGTAATCTGAGTTTACGATATTTTTACTAAAATTAAAGGCAAAATATAGAAAATTTCACTAATAACATCTAAAAAATATTAATTGTCGGTTTTTGTATTAGGTTAGTATTCTGTACTTATATATCTTTTTTTTGAGTCACCTGTTGTAAGAGACTAATTATTACGATAATCATAATTTATTTCGTGAGCCAACACCCGTTCTGCTCGTTGTTCGGTAAAGAGGCAGCAGAGGGTGCAGTCATGGTCCGAAACGGAGAAAATTTTCTCGTTAGTTGTGTGGAAAATATGTTGTAGAAAGTATAATATGTATAGGTGGGCACCGCTGTCAGTCTTGCAACCGGCGACTGGCCACCGACACATGAAAGCCGACGGCCGCGTGACAGTGCGGCGGGTGTCAAAGGCTCCCCGCCGAGGCTGGCTGCAGATTGAAACAATTAAATTACGTCCGGTTTGTGTTCTGTAAAGCATTCGGCGTCGAGCCAGGTTTGGTTAATAGTGCCTGTGAATAATGTACGTGACTGTATGGCAACTAGGGATACGATTGGCGCAATGTATGTACTGAGTTGAAGAATATATGTTGTTGTGCTACAGTTAAATTATGACTGACTTAAGATAATTTTTGTTTACTGTCAGTTACGGATGTTTCCCTTCGACTCTTCTGACTATTCAGATTGCAGAGAGGCAAGCCGGGGCTTGTTAACGACTATTACAGTCGGAAAATTACGGGGATTTCAGTTGACATTCCGTTTTTGCGTGGTTTTCCCTGAGTGTCGGTAATATTATCTTCAAGCACTCAGGTTTACTCAGGACCGTCGACTGATTGAACATCTGCTCCTGAAGAACATAGAAACTGGAGGATACGAAAAATGCCATACGCCGCGCGGGGTAGCCGAGCGGTCTCAGGCGCCTTGTCATGGTCCGCACGGTTCGGGCATGGCTGTGTGTCTTGTCCTTAGTGTAAGTTAGACTAAGTAGTGTGTAAGCTTAGGGACCAATGACCTCAGCAGTTTGGTCCTGTAAGACCTTACGACAAATTTCCAAACACCACGCACTTTGCTTTGTGGAGGTAATACAACAAAAGTTACAATTTTTCTAAGTTCGTGACAAGTGGAACATTTTTATCACACTGCATCTACTAACCTAATTGTGGAACAAGGTTCAGCATGGGCTCAATTGTTTTGTGTTTGCATATCTCTTATCTGGCTGTAGAGCATGAAGTACTTGTTATTATTTATTACTGGCGTTTCAAACCGTCGTTTGGTCAGCCGCATTCACTCGGCACGCAGCAGAGATGGATCGCTTGTTTCCTAAAGAACGTGGCCGCCTCCTGACATGGTACTTTGAAAGGCATGCCTGCCGGAAAATCACTCTGCAGAGACACGTCGTCTGCCACCTCTTGAAGTCTGCGCAGTGTCAAACACGTGCCGAACAGGCACGCCCCTCCTCCCACACTGGCGGGTGCGTTCGCGTCCGTGACTTCTCTCGGATTTCAGAGGGCTTTACTGTCAGAAAGTGTAATTAGCCTACGAAGGAACTAGCTTACAAGGCACTCGTTCGATCAATGCTCGAATACTGTTGGTCGTCTGGGACTTTTGCCATATTGGCAGATGAAATATAAGAGATCCAAACAATGACAGCGTGTTTCGTCATAGGTCCGTTTACTAAGTGAGAAACTCACACAACTCCAATGGCAGACGCTAGCGACACTCACTCTGCATCATAATGCGGTTTACTATTAAATTCAGAGAGAGCGCACGTTCCTAGAAGAATCGACCAATGAACTGCACCGTCCTACGGATATTTCGCTAAAAGACGACGGATGTAACATAAAAGAGATGCTAACTCGCACTGAGGCTTAAGCTGTTCTCACATGGGACACGTTTCTCACAGCGAATCGTCGCTGCAGCACGCTGTGAAACGACCTCTTGCGTCTCACGGAACGTATTGCTCATCGTATTTGCGACGGCAGCTCTCTCTAGCGGCTCTTCCCAGCTGCATTTGGCGCGTAAATCGCACGATGGGCCCACGTGAAATAGCTGAGTTAACTCTGCTTTCGTCTGTCGAAGTAGATCGTAGAAAATCGTAAAAGATATTTTTTACTCGTCAATATCTTGAACAAGGAATTGCTGGTACGGAAACACTACATAATGTTGTACGGTGATTTGAGATACCTACTGCTAGAAGTTATTCGCTTACTCAGATGAATCACCCTCTTATTTTCGGTGCTGAATTGAACATAGCTCCAGTATAGTGTCTAATATCAGTTTTTCACATGCATAATATTCATGGTCTCAATGATATACTGACTAATGTCACAATGAAGTCACGTACTTGATCACACAGATTTCAAGATCGGGAAACGTTCCATTATTTCTTGGAATGGGAGGGGTGAGTTTTTTCGAAGCCGCTCACCATCATTCAAAAATATATTTACCGGCAAGATACAGACATGAGGTGGTCCAGGAAACCATGATGATGATGATGATGATGATGATGATGATGAAGTCCCATACTCCTTGACAGAGCGTAAGTGACGATGCGGGAGACCGGCACCGCCGTACTAGGAAAGGTCCTAGCGGAGGTGGTTTGCCATTGCCTTCCTCCGACCGTAATGGGGATGAATGATGGTGATGAAGACGACACAGCAACACCCAGTCATCTCGAGACAGGTGAAAATCCCTCGCCGGAAATCGAACCCGGGACCCCATGCTTGGAAAGCGAGAACGCTACCGCGGGACCACGAGCTGCGGGCAGAAACCCATTAGATAGGAACATATATTTCACAAAGTTTCATGATAGCAAAAACTTACAGTGTGTAACTTGTGTTTACTTTCAGACATGGACCAGCAGTGACGATAATTTCCGGCCATCGAGTAAACATTCCAGCAACAAGAATTGCAGCAAACATAGTATTTATAGCAAATAACACCAACTATTGCCGACAATACTTTTATTAAAGTAGTAAGAAAAACCCAGAATCTCTTAGTCCGCATCTCGTGGTCGTGCGGTAGCGTTCTCGCTTCCCACGCCCGGGTTCCCGGGTTCGATTCCCGGCGGGGTCAGAGATTTTCTCTGCCTCGTGATGACTGGGTGTTGTGTGATGTCCTTAGGTTAGTTAGTTTTAAGTAGTTCTAAGTTCTAGGGGATTGATGACCATAGCTGTTAAGTCCCATAGTGCTCAGAGCCGTTTGAACCATTTGAACCAGAATCTCTTACATAAAACAAAGTGAAGAAAAAAAAAGAAAATTTCGAGGAAACTGGACGCGAACTTACTGCCTTTCTCTTCCCTGCTTATAATGCCAACAGCTTCACTACGAGTTAGAAACGGCATGCGTGCGTCCGTAACCGGTATACATGGTTTAAATGCTGTGTCTGCAAATATCATTATTTGATATTTAACGACGACAATTGTACCAAAATGACGCGCTTCTGACAGACGACCACCTTGCCCTAAACAGTATACTTTCGTAGGGCATTAGTTATAACACTTGAAGTATTAAGCAGGTCTACGGGAAACCTTTAACTATTGATATGTAGCTTCCTTTCATTTTATTATAACAAGTAGTAAATAAAACACCGCGAGATGCTCAAAAGCAGCTTATATTCATACTAAATACCCTTCAATAAAAATAGCTACCAAACATGGAGTTGAACTCCGTGGTGGCTCCCCTAAGTTCTGTTTGTAACGTAAAACCGATATTGCATCTCATTGGCGACATTCCTCTCCACGAGGCAAAAATCTACCAGTCCAGATTCTTCAGTTTACGCTCGCAATGTAGTAGAACGTGGAACTCCACGCTGTGACGTCACCAGTCCCTCGTCCGCGGGTGTTTCCGCGTCCCTTGACAGGACGGTTTTGTTAACAATCGTTGTTCCCGCACACCGTGAAACGTCTCTGTGAAGTCGTTTCATAAGACGCTTGTCGAATTCTTTACAACTTATTCACTTTACTATCTGATTTTAGAACAATTCATGAACTTTTCCAGAAAGAGTGAGCACTCAAATAAGGCCTATTGAATATTGTATGTGCGTTTTAATGTGGGGTTTCGGTTTTGTGGGAAACGCTGAGTTGGTCATCGTCTGCTGGGAGCAGACGACGTTGCTTCTCGTTCGAAGGAGAGCACAGGATGACCAACTTAGGTTTCCAATACCTGAACAGAGAGGTTTACCCATCTTAGTCGAAGGCTGTGTCGAAGGCTGTTTTTGTGTGTGAGGTTGGTGACGGAGGGCTTCCCCTGTGCTAGCTTCCGCTGCACAGGGAGCTAGGTAATCTGGAAAGAGAAAGGGGCACTCTTCGGTGAACGCTTGGTGAGTACGGATCCTAGCTCTTAAGGGGGGGGGGGGGGGGGTTTCAGGTGATAGGAATCAGGTTGAGTTAAGACGTCGTTATGTTTAACTGATGAAATACTTAAGAACTTCAGCTTAACTGAAGCGTGTAAAGTGAGTTTTTTAAATGATTTTTAATCTTATATTTTATGGAAATTGCTTTTGTCTTTGTATGTCGATTTTGTGCCACGCGTTTGGTAATCATTGACCCTTCTGATCCACCACGGCACCGCAATAGGTTTTATTTCAAGAGTTTGCTTGTTTAATGAGCTAAAATTTCTGCAAGAATATCTGTTCTTTTGTGCGCTTTCTACAAAGCAGCACAACAGCTTGAGTCAGAATGCACCACGTGCTCTAGTTCGGCCGTTTGCAAGCAGCAGACGCAGTTAGTATGTTGAATAACTATCGCACAACCTCGTGCATTGGGTAAACCTCTGTGCAGAATAGTGCATGCGTAGAATCGTAATGCGAATCCCACTGAGACATTTTTATGGTATGAATGCGAAGGAGATGATAGTATCATTGTCTCCCACCCCCGTTTTCTGTGTTTCTTCTTGCTGTAGTTAAATTGTGCTCTGTTTCAATCTCACGTAATTCTTACTTAAATATTTCGAGTCAGGCACCAGTTATGTGTAGTTAGGATGTGCAACCAAATATTTAGTTACAGTAAATAATCTACGTGAAAGATAAATTCTTTGGTGTCGATCTTACCCCCTTACTCCGATTTCCAATCCTGAATTAATCAAGTTGCTTCAAGCACGACATGGAGTGCTATTTATCTGGCTGCTTAAAGAAATTTGCGTACTTGTAATTAAATTATTAAAGTAATTAAACTAATAATTTTCCAGCTCCGTTTTTTCTAAATGGTTAGGAAGGGCTTGGGCTGGTGGCGACCCTGAATTTCTGAATTTTTGTCATTAATTGTGTGAGAGAAGCAGCTAGAAATGCGAGATAACGTATATGGCTCGATGAGCAACGTCGTAAAGATAGTAATACGTTACAACCGTTCGCATCTGGAACACGAAAAAAGGGGGGGAAGCGTAAGCGGTACACCAAGTACCCTCCGTCACACACCATAATGTGGCTTGCAATAAGGATGTAGACGTGGGTATAGGTGTAGAAGGAAAACGATGTCTGAATTTGAGCGTGTGTGTGTATTGGAAACAAAGGCGCCGCGTTAAGATGGTATTGGGCGGAGTCGTTTAGCGCGCCGTGTGTCGCACGGCCGGCTAATTACAATTACGAGCAACGAATTTACATGGGGAAGGCAGGCGGGCCGGCCGGCGCGGCTCCACGGGTCGGGGAGACGGGAGACGGCCAGAGGCGGCGCTCTCTCGCAAGTATTAGATTTATGCACGCGGTTGGGCTTGCGAGGCCCCTATCAAGGATTGCTAATTCGTTTTAGTCGGGGGTAATTTAGTTTTTGCGCGGCTGCTTTTTCAGGCCTGCCCCCACCGGCGGAGACTAATTCCAGGGCCGTCCCTTCTCGGCGGCGTCGCGCGGAGCAACATATCTCCGCCCCCGCCGCCCTCTCCTGCACGAACGTCCGTCCCGCCCACCACCTGCCACGCGCGAGCCAAGCCGCACCTCACTGCCTGCCGGACTGCCTACGGCTTTCGTGAGTCGCGGCGATTCGATCGCAGAAGAAAATCCATCGCATCCGTCGTCCCTTTCAGTCAACATCATATTAATGTGCGCGAAGTTCCATGCTTGTTGTTGTTCAGGTGAATATTAATTCACCCGAAGAAAACTGAAGGGAAAAATACTGAAATTTTTGGCAATGATTTATTCATTTTTTCTTACGTTTCTATTGTACGAGAGATGTTCAATAATTAATGCGCCAAATTTTTTCGTGTTAGCAGGCTGCTTTTCTTCAGGATTCCAAAACACCGTGTTATTACACGCTCTTTTGGCTAAAAAACCCTAGTTTTCAACATGATTTCCGTTCAATGCGACGACCTTACGCCACCCTACTGTACGCCCGCACGGTACCTCTCTAATGGCCGTCGTCAGACCCATCGTCTTCCTGCATCAGTAACCTCCTTGTAATCCACAGCTGTGCAGCGAGGTGTTACATTATGATCCTTCGATCACCTCGAATGAGAATCGTGAAATGTATTCACAGTTGTGAATATGGGCAACCATCAGCTGTATAGTGGAATGACGGCAACGAAAATTTGTGCCAGCTTGGCTACAACCCGGATTTCTCGCTTATAACGAGCGGTCGCCTTGGCTGTCCGAGCACGGCAGCCAGACCGAAACTTCCATATACTTATATGAATATGGTGTCTGTCCTTTCGGACATGTCAGTTACGAGGTCCTTGCAGAGTTCTCTCTGGTATTTTATTTTTTACTTTCCTTTGTTCTCTTAAACTAGTCATTTATTGAGGGTGTCAGCTGAGTGAACATTGTAACTATTCCGTGAAAAAGACCTCATAAAAAATATTATTATTAATTTTAAGTAGCTATTATAACAACATGCTGTCAGAGCCTAGTGATGTATGCTTCTACATCCTTACATTTGTCCTCTAGCCGTTCTGGCTTAGCAATTTTGCGCTTCCTGTCTATCTCATTTTTTAGATGTTTGTATTCTCTTTTGCCTGCTTCATTTATTGCATTTTTGTATTTTCTCCTTTCATCGATTACATTCGATATTTCTTGTGTTAACCAAGGATTTCTACCAGCCCTTGTCTTTTTACCTATTTGATCCTCTGCTGCCTTTACTATATCATCTCTCAATACTACCCATTCTTCTTCTACTGTATTCCTTTCCCCTCTTCTTGTCAATCGTTCCCTAATGCTCCATCTGAAACCTTCTACAAACTCCGATTATTTCAATTTGTCCAGGTCCCATCTCCTTAAATTCCCACCTTTTTGCAGTTTCTTCAGTTTTAATATGAGTCCACATCTGCCCCTGGAAATCTCTTACAATTTAAAATCTGGTTCCCAAATTTCTGTCTAGCCATTTGTAACCTTCCCGTGTAAAATAATAATGACAATTTTTTTGTTAATATATAAACTCATGAAAAATGATAAATTTTTGTGACGTAAGCAGCGCTACGCCATGGCCCTGTGAAATCAATCTGAATAAACCGAAAAATTCTTACCTCATGATGGTGTCACCGAATAACACTGTCTATATATCTGCTCGTAAATGGCACAGCTTAGTGCAATGCTGGCCTATCTACTAATACTGGACAACATTTTTCTAAGATCTGAATTATTAGAAAAACTGACTTTGCTTATTGACAGAACTGCACGGCTGGTCGTCTGATTACTAAAGAACACATGACTATGGTCTGCGAAAATTTCTGAAATATTTAAATTTAAGTAAATGAGTGGATCGGGACTGGTAATGACTTAAGGCAAAATTATTCCTTCCTTTTTTTGTGACTGGTAAAAATTATATTCTGAAAATCTTTTCATTATTGATAAAGATCTGCTATCCATTACATGAAAAATTGAATATTACAAATCTGGGTCAAGTGGTGCTGACGAATCACAAAAAGATTGAAACAAATTCATATTAATATCTCAGAGAAATGACTTAACTACGCGCATGCCAATAAAAATAATAAAATTTACTTTGCAATACCTGCCTATGAAATTCACTGCACCAGCGAGCGACTGCAACTGCTGCCGAGACTGCTCTGACCTGCGAATCTATTGCAGCAAAGATATCTTCTGTCGCAGAGAGCGCGTGAGCAATACATCGAAATTACATTTGCTCCAGCGGGGTGGTGAACCCCTTACACATTATATAATCGATCTGGAACCTTCTCGTGTCTCCAGGTCTCTTCCAAATGTACAACGTTTTCTCATAATTCTTATACCAAGAGTTAGCTATGATTAAATTATGCTCTGTACAAAATTCTACCATGCGGCTTTCCCCAGTCCATATTCACCAACTACTTTTCCCTCTCTTCCTTTTCCTACTATTGAACTGCAGTCCCCCCGTGACAATTAAATTTTCAGCTCCTAGAACTATCTGAATAATTACTTTTATCTTACCATACATTTCCTCGATCTGCTCATTTGTGGAGCGAGTTGAGACATGTACTTCTGTGGTGGGTGTGGGCTTCGTGTCATTATTGCCTACAATAGTGAGTTCAGTATGCTGTTCATAGTAGCTTATCTGCGTTTCTATTTCTTTACTCATTATTAAACCTACTGCTGCATTACCCCTATTTGATTTTGTATTTGCAATCCTGTATTCACCTGATCAGGAGTCTTGTTCCTCTTGCCACCGAACTTCACTTATTCCTTCTATATCTAACTTTAACCTACACATTTACCTTTTTAAATTTTCTAACCTTCCCGCCCGATTAAGGAATCTGACATTCCAGGCTCCGATCCGTAGAACGCCAGTTTGTTTCTGCTGATAACGACGTCCTGCTGAGTAGTTCCCGCCCAGAGATCCGAATGGAGGACTATTTTACCTCCGGAATATTTTACTCAGGAGGGTGCTATCATCATTTAATCATACAGCAGAGCTGTATGCCCTCGAGAAAAATACCGGCTGTAATTTCCCCTTGTTTTCAGACGTTCGCAGTACCACCACAGCAAGGCCATTTTGGTTGATGATACAAGGCCAGATCTGTCAGTCATCCAGACTGTTGCCCCTCCGACACTGAAAAACTGCTGCACACGTTCGCCTGTCCTCTCAACAGATACATCTCCTTGTGGTTGCATCTACGGTACGGCTCACTCTATCGTGGGGCCTCCCCACCAACGGCAAGGTCCATGGTTCATGGGAAAGGGGGGGGGGGAGTAAATTTGGATATAAACCTTAATAAAGCTTGTATTCCATTTGAAGACTGAGCTTTATTAAGATTATCTTTCCGTCTTGATAGAAGTCAAGGTCAGCTCCCGTTACAAATTATTTACCCATTTAATTTTCCATTCTTGCTTTCGCTTACTATTGTGGGCAGTTCATCGAAGTCCATGATGTCCACTTTTCGTGTGCAGTATATACGTTCAGTCCAATCTAGCAAGGTGGCACAATGGTGAGACACGGGAGGACGTCACTTCAAAAACTTGCCTGCCTATCCTGGTTTGTACCTATCGTTACAAATTGGGGTATCCACACGGCATAAAAATATGTATGGAGGATTAAAAGTTGTAATTGATTGCTTTAATTTACATTTGTAAGACACTGTGAGACTTCTTCAGATTCCTGCTGAGAAACGGCCTCTGAATTTGGCAGGTTATATTTAGCTGTAATATTTCAGCTAAGAACACTCGTTCCCGCGAGTTCACAAAGTGCTGAGTCTGATATTTTCTTTCCCATTTCTCTGTCAACTAGTACAAATAAAGAGTGAGGTGTCAGTAAACAAGGGAGGAATATAGAGCTTAACGTCCCGTCGACGTCGAGGTCATTAGAGACGAAGCACAAGCTCGGATTGTGTCAAGGATGAGGAAAGAAATCGGCTGTCCCCTTTCAATGGAACCATCCCGGCATTTGCCTGAAGTGATTTAGTGAAATCACGGCGAACCTAAATCTGGATGGGCGGTCGCGGGTTTGAACCGTCGTCCTCCCGAATGCAAGTCCAGTATGCTAACCACTGCGCAACGGAGGTGTCAGTCACTCCATAGAGTGTAAAATCAACTGCATGCTCCAAACTCACTTACTTCCGTAAAGACACACCGTAAATTAAAAAAATATAAAATAATCAACAACATAATAGATAGATTGCTCTTTCAGTATGGAATATTTCACTTCAGTTGTCTAAAATCCACAACAAACAGAATAAGTTACTTGATTTTTATATTCCACGAGACAATTTAGTCAATGACGGATCGTCAGTAGTGTCAGCACAACATTCTCTCAAGTCGACGGTAGCAGGCACAGATCAGCACAATCTGTCTGTGATAGGTAAGTTGTACAGCTATGGACTAACTTCAAGCATCTACTGAATCACGCCCCTCTCGCACTTGCAGCATATTTATCAACGAAAGAGATTATTCTCAGCTTTGCAGAGCTATATTTTCTGGACGCAGAGTATGTTTGCTTTGTGCTTCGAAAAACCATGGCGCAAAAACGACTTTCATTGCATGTGGTTTATTAAAAAATAGACGGCGAAACGACTTCAAGAGAAAGGAGAATCTTGGATGAGCTTCAGCTTAAAGGAAGGGGAAAGCAAACTTATGTTTGATTGTATACATTGTCACAAAGAATCTCATGCTAAAGTGTCGCTGTAAAATACAGCATCGTGAAGTAAGAACATGAGGCCTGTTGGATACCAATGTACACATATAACATACATAAAATTCTTTCAGTGAGGTTGCGTTATATTTTGTGACCGTCGAATCATATCTGAAAAGGTTTCGCTAAAAATTAAAGTACTCATAAATTCTTACAAACGCAAGTAGCAATGTTTCGCGACTATGTGGTCACTGTTACATGTCGTCGTCGTTCTTTGAGACACTGCTGGGAGGCTTGTGATTCAACACAGGGCACTGGGACTCAATCAGATCACCACAAACTACTCACTACTATGGTCGCTGGTCACAAAAATACATGCAATGAGAAATTATTTAGTCACTCTGATTAGCCGAATGAAAGTGCCACTCTACAATATCATATTTTTTGTTCAACGTTACATTTTAGATCAAATTTAAAGATCATAACATAAATGCAACAAGACGGAACAAAGTTGAAAGATCCCGAGTTTGCTGAGAGTCTGAGGGAGTATTAGCCAACGATTGACTGAAACTGGGGATGGGAATACACTAGAAGACGGATGGGTAGCTCTGAGAGTTAAAATAGTGAAGGTAGCAGAGGATCAAAAAAGTAAAAAGACAAGCCTAGTAGAAATCCTTGGATTACAGGAGATATTGAATTTAATCAGAAATGGTTGAAATGGCTCTGTTCACGATGGGACTTTACTTTTGAGGTCATCAGCCCTCTAGAACTTAGAACTACTTAAACCTAATTAACCCAAGGACATCACACACACCCATGCCCGAGGCAGGATTCGAACCTGCGACCGTAGCGGTCGCACGGTTCCAGACTGTAGCGCCTAGAACCGCTCGGCCACTGAATTTAATAGGTGGAAGGGAGAAAATATAAAAAATACAGCAAATACTGCAGGCAAAAGGGCATAAAGATATCTAAAGAATGAGATTGAGAGAAAAGGCAAAATGGCTAAGTAGATGCAGCTAGAGGACAAACGGAAGGCCATTGAAAGGCAGGTACTGGTTACAGGAAAATTGAAGAGCTGTATGAATACCAAGCGCTCAGACAGAAAACAAGTACTAAACAAAGAAGGGAAGACTGATAGGTGAACAGACTACGTAGAGGGCCTAAATAAGGAAAATAAAGAAGGAAGCAGATAAAGAAGAGATGGGAGATACGATATGATCCTGTGAGAAGTTCACAGAGCACTGAGAGACCTAAGTCAAAACAAATTCCCTGCAGCAGATGTCTTTCCCTTATAAGTACCGGTATCCTTGGGAGAGTCAGCCATGACAAAACTATTCTTCAAGAAGAATGTAATAATTCTATTTCCAAAGAAACCAGGTACCGACAGTAAGTCATGGTTGCAAAATACTCTCCGTTGGAATTGGCCTCGGAAGGCCGAACAGTACCGACAAACAGCCGTGTCATACTCAGCTGATAGGCGTCACTGGGTGCAGATATAAAGAAGTATGCTCTCAGCACATTCCTCTCCCGGCCACTGTCAGTTTTCGTGAAATGAACTGCTGCTTCCCAGTCAAGTATTGAAGCTCCTCAATTGGCTTCACAAGGGCTGAGTGCACCCCGCTTGCCGACAGTGCTCGGCAGACCTGGACAGTCACCCATCCAAGCGCTAGCCAACACACAGCGCTTATCTTCGGTGATCTGACTGGATAAAGAATGGAAAAAGCAAACCTACGTGTGTAGTGTTTTTAGATTTAGCGAATGCTTTTGACAATATGACAATTTGACTGGAATACACTCATTGAAATGCTGAAGTAAACGGCGCTAGTATTTGGGCAGTGAAAGATTACTTACAAGATGTATAGAAACAAGACGGCATTTGTGAGGGTCTGAGACGTGAAAGGGAAGCAATGGTTAAGAAGGGAGGGAGACAGGGTTTTACACAGTTTTAATCTGCCAGGAAGTTTCATTGTCTTTCCTGTTATATCTGTACAGATAGGTACTGTACCGTGCCCTCGCTGGTTTTCACGTGGCCAAGCTCTAGGCGTTCTCAAATTCACGGGAATATTTGATACGCCCTTCGACCTGTCTCATTATTTCCCCCATCGGTCTGTCATGTACTCATCCTCCACTTCACGAGTTGGGCCTTCTTTGTTACCCTTCGGTGTAACATTTCTTGCACTTCAGTCAACTCCCCTTTAGTTAACCGGTAGGAGGCTGCACGACATTCTACTTGGCGAATTCGGAGGACTACCAGTAAAGCTTAGTGATTTAAACAATGACACAGGCTTTCCAGAAACATAGATTATTATGAACCCTATTAAGTAAAGCATCGGTAGGCACAGTGCCCCGGTGAGTCTGAGGAGGACACGTCCCTGCGCAAATCGAAGTATTTGCCTCTGCTGCGCGCACCGAAGTCTGTGCGCCTAAACACTTGCTGTGTAACCTGTGATGGACGTGAAAATATCACCATGACTGGTTTTCAATGCGTGCAGCGGCAGCTTGTAATTTGCTGTTGAGGCACGGACAGCTTTGAGAATAATGTTGCTTTCTTTATTTGCGATTGTCTGAATGTGTAGCGTGAAATTCATGCTTTTCGTCCAGTTGGACTCCAACGTATATTGTTACTGTTTGTCTGGTGATAGAGACGCTTTCTGATTCAACTGTAGGGTTTCTCCGTAGTGAAAGGTGACTTTTAAGAGGTATGTATGTGGTTATCTGTGGGGCTATGATTAGTCTGCTGTTCTTGCACCACCACTGCATCCCCGAAAGAGGACCCTAGTCGCCATCTGTCCAGCTGAGTTCTTGAGTTCCCCGACACCACAGCGAAGGCATCATGTCGTGAATACAATTAGCAGGTTAAAATGGATGTAGGTTGTAGAAGCTGCTCGGGGATGAAGAGCCTGCACAGGATAGACTTGCGCGGAGAGTCTTCGGACTGAAGACCAGAACAATAACACCTCCTTCTGCCGAACCCTTCAATTTCTTCAAGGTCTGATATCACCACACTAACATAAATAAACGTCACCGACCATGGAATAGTGTTATGTGAGAAAAAATTACATATTCTCGATATTTCTACCACATTCCCTACTTTGCCAAGGTGGTCGTAGGTGTATCACGTAATGCGACTATCATATTCCGCTGATTAGAGGGGAAACTGGTATTTGTTGACAAAGAATAGCTGCTACCACCGTTTATGGAGGAAGGGGCGCAAGAATATTCCGCCTTGTCGTCAACTGAAATAGAAACTTCTTTATCCTTCCTGGGAATTTTCATTACATCTCTTCAGCTTCTCTAACACAGTTAAGATTTATGTCTGTCGATTTAAATTGCATAGCCTACAACAGAATTAATACTTTCCACTCACCATTTTATTGTTATCTTCACAATGAAATGCTCACGCATAATTCGTCTTGATAAAGATGGTATTCGTAATTTAATTACTGATCAAACATGAAGCATGTCTATACGCAACGTCAGTCAGAACTAAAATCTGTTAGTCTCATTTAACTGCGTTGATCTCTCTCTTGGCGCGACATTTTAGGGTGCGTTTGGTAGCAGAGACTATGAGCCAAGTGATTCCTAATCCACTGGATAAGAAAAAAAATATAAAAAAGTAAAGCTAATGCGCATCACGTTGTTAGACACATTCTCTTTGGCCAAAGACGAGGGAGGTGTGTCACTACACAAAGTAATTTACACACCAGTTGCAATATCAGCCTTTAATTGGTGTAACTTCTTGTAATATAGATCCATCCGCAGCCTCTCTAAATTCCTTAAGAGACGTCGCTTTGCAGCGGAAAGCGGAAAGTGATGTCCTTTTAAGACTTTATAAGGTATGCGTGTGGGTTGCTACCTTAACGTAATTACCACTAATAACTTCTGCTGATAGCTGTACACAATTATATAGAGGTATATTGGGTTTCTCTCGAGGAAACCGATCATAACTCGCCGTACCTATTCCTGCAGTACATAATTCACCTCAACTCGCCCGATTAGTTCCTCTCTCTGCCGCCAGAATCGGTTTGGGAGATAGGTTTAGCTTTGAAGTCGCTGCCGTCAAAACTATAACACTGTGAAGACGACATGCAACAAACCTCAAATTGCTTGAAAATGCAAATGATGAGACTTTAGCACAACCCACAAAGTAGGTAGCAGCACTGCCTTCGAGATTCTGTAGGGGAGACCTGTGCGCATTTACGCACAGGGCACGTTTAGGGAGAGCATTTTTCTCGATAATCATTATTGTTAGAGCGCTACCGACAATGGAACATTAATACTACCGTCTACTAACAGCTCTTTCACAAACTTCGCAGTACCAACTGAGTGAACGTCTTAGCGCGAAGGATATTCTTGTGTTTTTGCCATGGCGAGTAAATTTCGTTACTGAAATATCAAAGCTTCTAAGGAACATATCCATTACATTTGAAAATTGAGAATAGACAAATGTATGTTCGTTTGTAGGATATTATTCTCTATACAAGGTACATTGTATAATCTGAAAGTTACTGATGTAGTTTCAAAAGTAATCCAAACATGGCTATGGGGCACGGTCACGCAGTTTTTGGGGCACGTTTACGTACTATTTCGCATTGCCATCCTAACTGAAACCCCTTTGAAAGAAACTTTGAGACAACAGTAGTTGTTAACTAAACGTAAATAAATGAAAGCACAAGAGACTAAAAGATAGAAATAGCTAAAACAGCTGTTTGAAGCTAAGGAATCCCAGTCAGAAAGAAGTCTAGGAGAGCGATGACTGATAAAAGACGGAAATGGCTAACAGCTAGAACAAGCAAAAATATGAATAGGCATACTTCTAATGTTATCATTAGTGTTCTGCCCAAAGCCAAGTTCTCACACGTCACTCTCCTGTCTCCTCGGGTCCGCGCGTAACTTCCTCTTCCCTTCCTGTCGTCCGTCATTTTGTGTCTTCTCCTTCCTCTCAAACTAGTTCTTCCAAAGCGCCTGTTAACAGGAACTCCCATCTCAACGATTGTCCCATCCAGTTCTTCTTACTTTCTCATATAATACACAGCGGCCTGATGACGATGAAAATTGTCTTATATTAACTGCGTGAAACTATACAATCAATGAAAAAGAAATCAAGAATGGATCTAGTGCCGTAGACGTAAAAGGTGGGCTCACAACAATTGTACCACAGGAAGCACATGTGTTGTGCACATAAATTGCGACAGTTATGATGAATAGAACTTTAATTAATATTCAAGCTTGCACATAGGCGATATTGTGCTGTGAGGTGGACGTTCGCCAGGAAATTTGTTGACTGTCACTAAATTTGTAGTACTTTACCATGTTAAATGCTGTAAGTAAGGCTGCCATTTTATTTACTGTCAGTAAACATATGCTGAAAATTTTAGTAGTGTACTTCGTTTACTCGTTGTCTTCTACGGTATGGGTTAACTTGCCCCCAAAGTTGGGTAAATCTGCTCCATACCCAGAGCACGTTTCCGAACTCGACTTGAGCTTGTACAAAACTATTTTCCACTCTTAAATTTAATGTTGAATTAGAGGTATATATACAAAATTATACTTTAATAACCATTTTGTAAGGCTAAACAATTTAAACACGATAAAACTAGCCCAAAAAATTAAAAATTCCAAAAATAAATCCGTGTAAATATGCCCCGGTTCTGGTCAGTACACTGAACCTCATACAGTACACAGAGGTTCCACGCGACTAGCACCCGAGAGAAAAAACATACTAGCCACTCGGCCGTGCAGAATTGAACAACACCGTCACGTACCTCTCGTCAGTAAATGGTCTTGTTCGCAGTGAGAGAAGTGTCCACATGGACAGTCCGATGACATCTAGATCACCACGGAGTGTCGCAACGATGACCATTGTTCTAGCTTCCCAAGACTTGATCGGAGAGAGAATCACGCTTCCAATGGTGCATCCAACGCGCGACAAAGGAGTAACACCACGTCATCTTCCCAAAAGAGGCCGGCCGGAGTGGCTGAACGGTTCTAGGCGCTACAGTCTGGAACCGCGCGACCGCTACGGTCACAGGTTCGAATCCTGCCTCGGGCATGGATGTGTGTGACGTCCTTAGGTTAGTTAGGTTTAAGTAGTTCTAAGTTCTAGGGGACTGATGACCACAGATGTTAAGTCCCATAGTGCTCAGAGCCATTTGAACCATTTTGAACCCAACCACTACAATTGATGAATTGGAACAGAGTTGAACCAGCATGGACTGACGTATTTGTGACCTAAGCTCAACTCGACCCAGCGCCCAATTGTGTCAGAGACGTTGTTGTTGCCGGAGTTGGCGGTTCTGTGTAACAAATTTCGTAACCTATATACGCCCAAATCACCTATAATGTTGGAACATGAAGTGTCGGTGGGTTTTGGATATAGATTCCACAGGCAGGGAGGGCGTCTCTTGTGACGTCCGTCGTGAGCGACGCCGAGGCGGGCAGGCTGCGAGGTGAGGCGAGGCCGGGCGGGTGACCCGGCGAGGAGAGCGGCGTAGCGGCAGCGGTATGCAGGGCGGCGCGTTGCCCAAGGCGTCCCCTGGCGGCGCTCTTTTGTAGCGGGGACCGGCCTGACAGCAGCGCCGCGATCGGAGTGGCGGGCCGTGTTGAGGTTTTCGCGGTCCCCGGACTACTTGCCAATCCATCACCGCGCGCGCCTGCCGCGCCGCCCACACGCCGTCCCGAAAAGGGGCCGCCGGCCGCTGGTCGCTTAAAGCGATACTCTAATGACCCATCGGCCACTGTCTTCCCTCTACACGTCTTCTTCGACTGCATCCAACTTATGTGTGTGTTTGTGTGTGTGTGTGTGTGCTTGTGCGTGGGTGCACGATGGATATAGATTCCTATATTGAAGTTTATGGAAACTTCTGCACACAGAACCAATATCTTGTTACGACAGTAACATGCCAACAATCATGTAACGCCCATCATTACGTGGATGTTCCCCGTGTTAATTTCGTAACTAGCTATTGGTTCTGATGATAACTTGCAAGCGTCGAAGCCAGTAAACCCTTGCTAGGCCAAACAGTTGTGAGCAAGAAAGAACTTCACTTTCCTTATTACTAGTCGCATCCCCTCTCCCCCTCTTACCATCTATGTCACTCTCGCCGACAGCATAGTAAGCATCTTTAGATTTTGTAGCGAAGTGCTGACAACGAATATTCGTTAAGAAATACTCATAATTATGATTTTAGGGAGAAACTTCTGCTATGAAGAATCAAGAGAGTTACTAACGAGACCATCATTTCACAGTTTTCCTCGCACAGATAAGGACTTAAAGGAGATTAGATTTAAAGTCCTACCCACAAGTGTGTGTAGGACTCGCGCTCTCAGGATTCCGTACAACCTTGATTATGTATATGAATAGTTCATCTATAGATGTCACTGTGGAAAAGGGTTCTTTATAGTCGGACGGAATGACTGGCAACAAAGTGATGCTGTAAGGGCTCCGGTTTTATCGACTAAGGCACAGAACCCTAAAAATTCCAAATTAAACCAACGACCATGAGTTAATGACAGAATATTTTGCCAAGAGAATATACATTGAGCGTTCATGGAAAAATGAGTTATCAGAATTCAAACAGCTAGACATTCGTTTATATGCTTTTCATTGTGAGCAAATACCATACTGTCGCCGCAAAAAGTTATTCTTGAACAAAAGTGTCCATGACATTTAATTATATGCAGACGTTTAACTTGTGACCCTGCTCGTCTGTTGCCATTGTAATTTTCTAGGGTGTAAATATGACGTTGCTGTTGCTATAACAGCGTCTTTAGTTTGGCGTGTTGGTATGGTCGCAACCGATCTCTTCTGACAACACTAAATTTAATACATAAATTTAATGCAGAGTGCCTATGATCATCACGCATTTTTGGATCTGGCACCTAAAATGGAAAATCCACAAAGAATCAAATTAGAAGATAAAAATGAAAATAAAAGTTTAAATGAACTGCAAGGGAAGTAGCGTAGCATGTTTCCGTCACCTTGTGCCATGTAATTGTGGCGTATCAGAATAAAAAGACTGCACTCTCTTCAGTGCCTATTTTCCTCATTTGCGCATATGTGCTGGTAGAAGCTGGTCAAGGGAAAGATCAGTCTGAATTCTGGAGAAAGAACTGAGGCAACTCTGGAACTAATCTTACTATATAGGTTGAAAAAAGCAAACCTACGACCATAGCAAGTCCATATCTAGTGAAATCTTTGAGCGAAAGACAGTTACAACTTCAACAGAAAGCAGACTACAGTTATGAGCGAAAGGATATAAACGGGAAGCAGAGGCTCAAAAGAAAGTGATCTACGTTTGTAATCTAAGCCCAATGTCATTCAGTCTGTACACTGAGGTAGCTGGGAAGGAAAACAAGAAAAATTTGGAGACGCAATAAATTTGTGGGACAGTCAACAGGAATTGACGTTTGCCTGTGATACCGTAATTCAAAAAATGGTTCAAATGGCTCTGAGCACTATGGGACTTAACTTCTGAGGTCATTAGTCCCCTAGAACTTAGAACTACTTAAACCTAACTAAGGACATCACACACGTCCATGCCCGTGGCAGGACTCGAACCTGCGACCATAGCGGTTGCGCGGTTCCAAACTGTAGCGCCTAGAACCGCAGGCTAATGCAATTCAAAAGCAGAGGAAAAAGACTTGGAAAATCAACTGAACTGAATGGATAGCCTCTTAAAACTAGTTCATAAGATGAAAATCAGTAAAACAAAGGTAATGGAATATCGTCGAATTAAGTCAGATGCTGCTGAAGGAATTAGATTAATAGATAAGATAATAAAATGAATAGATGAGTTTTATTATTTCGGCAGCAAAATAAGGAACGATTTGCCAAAGTGGAGAAGATATAAAATGCTCATTGGCAATACCAAGAAAAGCATTTCTAGAAAATAGAAACATGTTAATGTCTATTCTAAATTTGAGTTTGCAAATTTTCTCTGAATGTATCTGTCTAGAATGTAGTCTTATACAGAAGTGGAACGTGGGCGATAACCGCTCAAGACAAAATGAAAATAGAACTTTTTGAAATGTGAAGCTAGTGAAAACTGCTGAAGGTTAAATGGATAGAGCAGATAACAGCTGAGAAGGTCGTGAATCTTTCAGGCTGGAAATAGATTTATGGCACAACGTGACTAAAGAAGGGATCAGTTGATAGGATACGTCCTGACGCGTCGCCAGTTTGGTAAGGAAGGGAAGTATGGAAGGTAAACGTTGTAGAGAGACGCAAAGGCTTGTCTGAAGGAAGCAGGTTACAATGGATGTGCCGCGCGGGATTAGCCGAGCGGTCTTAGGCGCTGCAGTCATGGACTGTGCGGCTGGGCCCGGCGGAGATTCGAGTCCTCCCTCGGGCATCGGTGTGTGTGTTTGTCCTTAGGATAATTTAGGTTAAATAGTGTGTAAGGTTAGGGACTGATGACCTTAGCAGTTAAATCCCATAAGATTTCACACACATTTGAACATTTTTTACAATGGATGTAGACAGCAATAGCTATGCAGAGACGAAAAGTCTTGGACATTATAATGAAGTGATAAAAGTCACGGGATAGCGATATGAATACATACAGATGGTGGTAGTATATCTTATGCACAAGGCATGAAAGGGCAGTGCATTGGCGAAGCTGCCACTTGTACTCAGCTGATAAGTGTGAAAACATTTCCAGAGTGATTGTGGCCGCACGACGGGAATTAACACACTTTGAATGCGGAATGGTGGTTCGAGCTAGACGCATTGGACATTCCATTTCGGAAATTGTTAGGGAATTCAATATTTCGAGATCCACGTGTCAAGAGTGTGCGAGAGTACCAAATTTCAGGTATTACCTCACACTACAGGCAACTTAACCGCTGAGAGCAGGGATGTTTGCTTAGAGTTGTCACTGCTAACAAACAAGCAACAAACACTGTGTGAAATAACAGCAGAAAATAATGTGGGACGCATGACGATCGTATCCGTTGGACAGTAGAGCGAAATTTGTCGTTAATGGGCTATAGCAGCAGACGATCAATGCGAGTGCCTTTGCTAACACCATGACATCGCATGCCGCTTCTCTCCTGTGCTGGTGACTATATCGGTTGGATCATAGATGACTGGAAAACCGTGGCCACCGAGTGGCGTGGGGCAGTGGTTAGCACACTGGACTCACATTCGGGAGGACGAAGGTTCAACCCCGCGCCCGGCCATCCTGATTTAGGTTTTCCGTGGTTTCCCTAAATCGGTTCAGGCAAATGCCGGAATAGTTCCTATGAAAGGACACGGCTGACTTCCTTCTCCATCCTTCTCTAATCCGATGGAAACGATGACCTCGCTGTTTGGTCAACTTCTCCAAATCAACCAATTAACCAACAAGAACGATGGACTGGTCGTATGGATCCCGATTTCAGTACGTAAGAGCTGATGGTGAGGTTCGAATGTGGTTCAGACCCCACGGAGCCATTGACCCAAGTTGTTAACAAGACGCTGTGCAAGCTGGTGGTGGTTCCATTATGCTATGTGCTGTGTTTACATGGAACATGGTGGGTCCTTTGGTCCAACTGGACCGATCATTGACTGGGAATGATTATGCTGTTGTAATCTATTAAACATATATATATATATATATATATATATATATATATATATATATATAATGCCCTATTATTATTATAATACAAAATATTTAGTTGGTTATAATTAAATATCTTATTCTATAATAATTTCTTTTGCCTTAAAACAGCTTAGAGACCATTTGTAGCCGTTCATCGACTTCATGTTCCCAGACAACGATGGAGTTTTTATGGATTACAATGCACATTCTCAGGACGTTCTAGACAATTAGAGTGGATGATATGGCCACCCAGATCGCCCATCATGAATCCCTTTGAATATTCATGGGAGATAATCGAGAAATTTTGTTTACAAAATCCTGCACTGGCAACACTTTTGGAATGTTGGACGGCTGTACAGGCAGCACGGCTCAGTATCTTTGCAGAGGACTTCAGCGACTTAGGATTCCATGTTACGTCGAGATTCTGCACTACGCCGCGCAAAAGGCGGTCCGACACGATATTAGGTAGTATCCCATGACTTCTGCCACCTCGTTGTGACTGACTATCGTGTAGACCCGCACCAACCCAGTTTTCGCAGTGAAGACCATATCATCATCTCACCCCTGGTGTCGTCACGCTACTAATCATACGTGAATGGAACGGCAAGAAGCCTTAATGCGTGGTACAATGGGATGTACCCTTTACTATGCACTTTAATTCGAATTACAGATTTTAGATGTAGAGGTGTATGCATAGAGAAAACAAGACCTTACTGAGTAAAGATCTTACGTGAGTTCTGGCAGTGAGTTGCTGATGAGGAAGATAGAAAAGATCTTGGAAAGCTAGAGTTCTAGTTCAGACATGTCGCAGATTGAACACAAAGACAGTTTTATACAAGTATCCCTTCCGCCGTCTCGTTTTTGTTATTAGTGTGTATCACAGTAATCCACGGCGTTTCCGTTCTCGTGCGCCTATCTGAGAACTGTGCCAACATTGGTTCCGAATATCATGTGACATGTGTGTGCGCTGGTCGTGGTTAGGCAGCACGTGGCGGCGTTGTTTACGGCCGGCGTCCAGCTGCGCCCCTTGACTTCTGGAGGCTGCGCCACACCCCCAGGGGACCTCAGGCCGTATTGTCAACCGCGTCTGACAGCTCCCCACACCACTGCAAACAGTTAGTCTCCCCCTTAACTGTTCTTCATCTCTCTAAAGTTGAACACGCTCCATTTTTCAGCTGTTTTCGGTTTGAAACTCCGTCGACAAAACTTAGGTCGATATTAAGCGATATTTCCTGAGACTCGTGGTCTCTTGTGGTTACAGAATAACTGCATTTCGTCTAACTCCATTGTTCACTATTTGTTTTTGCATCAGTATTGCACTGAAAACATCTGCATAGCAATGCAGATATCGACAGTACGCGATGTGTGTCTTCTTTGGAAACCAACTTGGCACATTCACTCACGATACTTTCTGTTGACCACTTTACTTTCCTCTCTCAAGGTTGTGTTAAGTACTGCTCGGTTCTGTCGGGTTTGTCTCTCCGGCAGTGTTAGCTGAACGTTAAAAATAATACACAGCATTACGGCTAGATTCAGTGACGAAGACTTGGCCGATATGCTCCTCATGTATGGGTTCACTGAATGCAATAGAAGAGCATCACAGTGACATCATACTGATCTGTTCCCGCACCGACGACAATTACATCACAGCACTTCTGCATCTGTTTTGGTGATTGAATATTGTAGTACCTGACATGCCGTGAAAGCTTATTCACAGAAAAGAAAATAACTGGGGTAACAAACCGAATAAATTACAATTACATTATTACTCTGTAACAAGCCACCAGATACCGCACGTCTTTTATAACAAAACACACAGAAAATATGCCTTAATAATCCTAGAAATTTTATCGGTGGAGTTACGTTTTCACCCTAAATTTTTTTTCTTTTTTTGTAAAATAGTCATGTTTTTATAGATGGTGACATGTACACAAGCTGTTTCTATCACCGTTTTGGTCCGTCATAGGTCGGAGATGCAATAACTCATGGTTTTTGCTTAATAATTTTATTAAAAAACTCGTTCGTAGTGTCTAACAGGCCTGGTGCATGCGACGCTGTTGATGGAGACTCATTCGTTTACGAGAGGATTACACTTTCTCCAGGATAAGGTGCTGGCACTTGGTTGCACACACCCTCTTTTCATTTCCTGCCGATAATAACCCACTACAGCATAAGCACAGTCTTCCACATGACACAGATACTGGCAGCTGGAGAAAAGGTGGACCCTTAAGGTTCGAAAAACTAACCATGGCTTTTATGTAAGATAAGAGAGACATGACGGAATGATTTTTCCTCGGGCATGGAGTCTAAACAACGGTGTTATAAGCTGTAGGGTGATAAACATGGAAATAGACATACACTGAAGCGCCAAAGAAACTGATATAGGCATTCGTATTCACATCCAGAGATATGCAGACAGGCAGAATACGGCGCTGCGGTCGGCATGGGGGATTTTCCCATACGATCATTTCACAAGTGTACCGTGAACATCAGGAATCTGGTAAAACATCAAATCTCCGACATCCTTGCGGCCAGAAAAAGATCCTGCAAGACCTGGACCAACGACTACTGAAGAGAATCGTTCAGCGTGACAAAAATGCAACCCTTCCGCTAATTGCTGCAGATTTCAATGCTGGGCCATCAACAAGTGTCAGCGTAGGAATCATTCTACGAAACGTCATCGATATGGGCTTTTGGAGCCGAAGGCCCACCCGTGTATCCTTGATGACTGCACAATAAAGCTTTACGCCTCGCCTGGGGTCGTCATCACCGACGTTGGACTGTTGATGACTGGAAACATATTGCCTGGCAGGACGTGTCTCCTTTCAAATTGTATCGAGGGGATGGACGTGTACGGGTATGGAGACAACCTCATGAATCCATGGACCCTGCGTGGAGGCTTCGTAATGGTGTGGGGTATGTGCAGTTGGAGTGATATGGGAACCGTGATACGTCTAGATACGACTCTGACAAGTGACACACGTAAGCATCCTGTCTGATCACCTGCATCCATTCATGTCCATTCATGTTCCAGCGACATCCCACACATTCAGAATTGCTGTAGAGTGACTCCAGGAACACTCTTCTGAATTTAAACACTTTCGATGGCCACCAAACTTCCCAGACATGACTATTATTGAGAACATTTGAGATGCCTTGAAACGTGCTGTTCAGAAGAGATATTCACCCCGTCGTACCCTTACGGATTTATGAACTGTCCTGCAGGATTCATGGTGTCAGTTCCCTCCAGCACTACTTCAGACATTAGTCGAGTCCATGTCATGTCGTGCTGCGGCACTTCTGCGTGCTAATGTTTGCCCTACACGATATTCGGCAATTTCTTTGGCTCTTCGGTGTACATCAAATACAACACATAGCGTATAAGTTGTAACGAAACCAGCTAAGTTCCAGATGCTTGCAAATTTATTGTGTATCTGTGAATGTTGAGTGCCGAGAAAGCAGTATTTCGTTCTAGAGCATCAAATAGAGTGACCGTTGTGCTTTATACAATTTTTCCAATAGTATACTCGTTTAAAAACGTCGTTCTCCCAGAATTTCAGAATTTGAATAAAAAATACATTTTTGAGAATTTTCGAGAGGCGTATGTGTTGTGCATAACATACAAAGCCTGACAAAACGTTGAAGCACCCAGAAGACATGGTCGGATATCAATGTAAGGTCATACACGTACACACCATGGGCGGGAATGTGAACGATTAGAGTTGCAATTCTCTGTGACATGTATAACGGACACCATACTGCTATAGTGTTGGTGATGTGTTTAGTGTGTGCGAGAGGCGTGAAAGGCGTCACATGTTGAATGTTCACGGGAAAGACCCGGATGTGCTGCGTATACGCGTGAGACAACGTTATCAGCATCTGATTGAGTTTTAAGGGCGCCTCATTGTGGCTTTCCATTTAGCCGGCTGATAGAACAGAGTCAATCGGATGGAGCAGTAGCTCGATGTTGTAGTATATAGGAACGTGGGGAGGGGAGGGAGGGGGGGGGGGGGAAGCATACTCGTCAGTGTGTCTGACCACCGCAAGGGAGCACTGCCGCGTTGTATACCAAGCACACATCTTCAGTTGCCATCTGAGATCCAGTAATGGACTACCTGCGACCACTGTTATCCCACACCATTGGTAGGACACTAACAGCAGCCGGACTAAGTGGGCTCCCACTGCCACGTTCTTTCTAAATTTGACTCGATTTTGTAATCGCTGTCGAGATGTACAACCATCTCCCTAATCTCCCTAATTGAGGTGTTGTCTTCCACTGGCGCTGAATCTGAGCCAATGAGACTCATTTCACCTGTTGAGAAACCAGCTCTGTTCTGAGTAAAGGGAAGGCAAGCGCAAGAGAGTATGTTCCATTAACAAAGTTCAAATTTACGAAGAATATTGATACCCTCTAGGTAAACGGCAGCAAGCAATAAGAAAGATCGCCATCATTATGTATACCTGGAGAGCTCATTCAACATGTTCTTTAGTGTATTCCAGCTGGCATTGAATGAACAGGGAGCATCCAGCGACATACTGCGGTGCACTTTGGACAAATGATGCCTATCGTCTGAGCTTCGAGGTCATACATTTATCACTCCTGCAGCTGGCAGAGAGCACTAGTCTTGCTCATGGAGATACAACGGAGCTTGAGAGGTGGCATGAACCCCCTCTCATATTTCTATCTTACGATTTTCCTCTCTAATTGCATGCAGTGAAAAGTCGCTATTCCTTCACACGCGGACTTCCCACGCAGCATCTCTCATCACCCGGGTGGTCCGGTGACAGGCGGGCTCCGCTGATCTGGAAAGGGTAAAGCCGACGGGTGTGAGGAAGTCGAGTGAATGCTTTGCAGACGCCGACATTGTCAAAAGACACGCCCGGAGGGGTCTGAAGTAGCGGCTGGGCTAGAGGTTCCGTTACTTCGCAGAATCTTAGCGAAAACACTTTCTGGCGGGCTACCAGCGAAGCGTGGGAATGAATTCTGTACCCAGGCAGTTGTGGCGGGAAAATTCCCGCGCTTTCTGCAAGATAGTATCTGTGATTGGCTTGCTCAGGGCATAGCTCCGTGACGTAGCAAAATCAGCACAGAAATTGGCGCCAAGAATCTCCATTGGTGGAATGGTAGTGCTCCGGCAATGGAGTGGAATTTTCCACCGGTTTTCGAGCTGCTGATTGGAACGTTTAACCACGGCCACTGTCGTGGGAGCAGGAATGTTGTGTGTTTGGCCTGTATGGGTGCTCTAGGTAGTCGGCTCTCGCCTTTCGGTCGAGGACGTCGAAGCAACCAGCCATCGCCTCCGGTACGCCAGATCGTGTTCTGGCAGTTAAGAAGACAATTTGGTAATGTATGTCTGCAGCACCGGCAGATAGGGATTTTCCTAGGTGATAATCAGAGCTCAGCAGAGCGCGCCTGTTCATCTTTTTCTAATTTTGTTCTCTCTTGAGTAGCAGCAATTAATGTTGGGTTAGCTGTGTGTCTCTCTTAAGATTTGAGTGGCAAGGAATTGGCTCCACATACCACTTCGTCATAAACTCCACAATCTAGTTTAGGGACAACTTCACCTTCACAGCGTTTGTTTGAGTATCCAATTTGAGCCAATTTGATGTATTATAAATGTTTCATGTGTTTTTGTTTATTATTTTGTGTTTAGTCTTAATAAATCATATTGTTATTTTGGACAGAACTTTCATTCTGTTAATCGGTAGAGCAACCCATCATTTCTCACTACGTTAATGAAACCTTCCTTTATTTACCTTATTTATCAAATTAAATTATTGCAGGTGCCAAACTCTATTCTACTCCACTGGCAGGGTTGATTAGAGTCAGTTCGCGTATTTTTTTTAATCCTTGTGCAACAGCAAAAGTCGGAGTTAGAATAGGGGGGGGGCTTAGAGCATCATTTACATAGTAGATTCTAGAAGAATTTAGTATTAAATACACTGCTAGCCCCGGCACCTCGCAAGCTCACAATCTGAACTGGTCGTGGCCTCCTTGTGCTGAGTCGAAGGCCTGAACCAAAGATTTTGCAGGTTCTGTGGCAAACTAGGCTGCAACTTGCACCATAAGGCCGAATATTGTAAGGTCCCCCTAAACGGGTCAGGTGCTCGCTATACATCAGCGGATGCTAACCAAGTATCTGACTCCGTGTGGTGTGCGCACAAGGTTTCATTACATTACTTGATTAATATCCAGTTCGGGTAACTATAACTTGTAGGAGACCTACGTCGTATCAGTGTAAGATCCAAAGAAATGTCTCCAACTGGCGAGGGTATTAAACTCCTAGCGATCAACTGTGTCCGCAACAAATTGCCGGAGTATGTAACGCTGCTAAGGAGCAGCGGAGCTTCCATAATGCTAGGTAGGGACAGCTGTCTAAGAGCGGAAACTGACAATAATGAGATCGCTTGGGCAATTTTGAGTATGTACCGAATGGACTGACTAAAGAAAATTGGGCCGGCCGAAGTGGCCGTGCGGTTAAAGGCGCTGCAGTCTGGAACCGCAAGACCGCTACGGTCACAGGTTCGAATCCTGCCTCGGGCATGGATGTTTGTGATGTCCTTAGGTTAGTTAGGTTTAACTAGTTCTAAGTTCTAGGGGACTAATGACCTCAGCAGTTGGATCCCATAGTGCTCAGAGTCATCTTTTTTAAAGAAAATTGGCCGGCCGCGTTGGCCGAGCGGTTCTAGGCGGTTCAGTCCGGAACCGCGCGACTGCTACGGTCGCAGGTTCGGATCCTGCCTCAGGCATGGATGTGTGTGATGTCCTTAGGTTAGTTAGGTTTAAGTAGTTATAAGTTCTAGGGGACTGATGACCTCAGATGTTAAGTCCCGTAGTGCTCAGAGCCACTTGAACCATTTTTATTGGAAAATGTGTGTAGTGTATTTGATGCAGTAGACAAGAAACTCAAATCTACCGAGACAGAAATTGGACCTGCATGTGAGACTGTTTGGACAAGATTCAGTATCAAGTGTGGGCATCGACAAATGATTGGATCTTTCTGTCGAACAGTAGACTCACCCCAGAGTAACCGGAAACCTTTGGGAAAACCTCTGTGCACTAACATGCCCATTCCTCGAACATAGTGTCATTACCAAAGGAGGCTTTAATCATTCAACAACAGTCAATCGGAAAATTACAGTTTTGTAAGTGGTGAGCATTACAAGACATTCTGTAGAACAATACTAAAAGCGTTCTACGAAAACTACCTAGACCAGATCAAATGGAAATACACGGAGTCTCTTTGAGGATATCCATGTTGACAGTGGTATCAGTGAAAATGTTCAAATGTGTGTGAAATCTTATGGGACTTAACTGCTAATGTCATCTGTCCCTAAGCTTACACACTACTTAACCTAAATTATCCTATGGACAAACACACACACCCATGCCCGAGGGAGGACTCGAACCTTCGCCGGGACCAGTCGCACAGTCCATGACTGCAGCACCTCAGACCACTCAGCTAATCCCGCGCGGCAGGTATCAGTGACCATTAAACAGTTACAGCGACAATGACTAGCAAAAGACAGAGAGCAACTCACACAAACGTTCAGCTTGCTGGGGAAAGAGGCAGTAGTATCATATGTCAGCGACGAGATTGAAACATTTACTTCTGGACAGGAGTTACAAGATAACTGTGGCTCAAGTTCGAAAAATAGTTGACCGTGCGCTGGACTGACATGTGCCTAGTTCTCTCCATAGTGTACAAAAACTCCTAAAGCAACAGAGACTACTGCATAATATGTGTTAAAGAAAGCATAGGGCTTAAGTTAAAGAGATGTGAAAAAACACGTGTTTAACTGCTAACATAGTGAAGTCTTCAAAAATTACCATAATAGAATATTACGGGAAGATCTCTTACAGAAAGCAAAGAAATTCTGGCCCCATATAAAGGCTATTTATGGCACCAGAGTTGTTGTTCACATACTCATGGGTGACACATGAGGTGAAAAAAGAATACCAAAGCAAAAGCTGGAAGTCTGAACGCCATTTTCAAAAGTTTTTTTTATAATCGAAATCCATGAGTGTTGCCCCAATTTAGTTCTTACACCACTGAAAAGATAACTGATAAAAAAATAGAGTCAATGGCACTGAGAAACACTGAAATCGCTAAAACTAAACAAAGCTCTAGGGCTGGATGGGATCACTATCAGATACTATTCAAGATTTGCCGCTTATTTATCCCTTCTTGTGTCCATAATGTACCGTACATCTCTCGAACAAAAGCCTGTGCTCGTCCGTGAGAAAAAATGCACAGGTTTCATCAGTCTGCAAAAAGATTAGTGGAAGTGATTCACGAAACTACCATCCAATATCCTTGACATCAGTCTGTTGTAGAATCTTAGAACATATACTGATTTCAAACGTAAAAACGTATCACAGACAAAATAATCTCTTCCATGCCAACCAGCGTGAATTCCAAAAACGTTGGTTTTGCGAAGCCGAAACCGGCTTTCTTCACACGACCTTCTGAATGCAGTGAATCAAGTCAGTCAGGTAGGTGCAATCTTCCGAAAAGCTTGTGGAGGTTAGTGAGGCTGTATTGCAACGTGATTTTTGTTGGTTCACAATCATCTCTGTTTGGTGTGATCCAGATGACTTTCAGGTCCCAGAAACGTTGAAAGTGTCATCCACAGAAGGGGAACTGTCATCCTGCTGGATGTGATTTTCCATTGCCTTTATCACGGCTATGCCGAATCGGTTTCCACTCGATATCCAGCCTAGAGCAGAACAAGTCAACACCAGCGATTCGGTGAGATGTATGGGCGAGGAGTCCTTCATGGTTCTTCAATAATGATCACAATATGTGTGGATCTATGTGGGAAATTCGCTGTAATTATCCATGGAATTGGCCAGCTGAATTTGTCTTGACTGCCTTAGTGCAGCAGTCTGTGCACAACTGGATAAGGTAGAAAAGAGTGGCAACTCTCGAATACTGTACTGAATGTCCTCAAATTAGTAAAAATTCTCTTAATGGTGAATTTAGCTAATCTGATGGATATGAAGAAGATGACAGCGTTTTAGTTGCCTACTTTCAGTTGTTTCTTGTTGCAGATCTATCAGAGATGCTGCTGTGAAGCCCTCTTGTCTGCCGCCGTGTAACACGAGACTTGCTAACTTGCTCAGTCTTGCTAGATGTGTAACAAATATTCGTCCGATTTTAAGTTGAATAAGATTATGAGCTGGTTATGTTTTGCTGACTGAAATGGATAAATTTTGGGTGTACAAGTTGGATTCATCTTTTGTCTTCGTGCATATGGATACGTGATTACTTCTCTTTCATTTTGTATATGATGCCTTTCCGTTCTTGGGACAGGAATGAACCTTAGGGTCGTGATATAGGCTGGGAAATTAATGATTAATTGCTTTCAGTTTGTTCTTGCGATGATCAGCTTTATCAAATATTTTACAGTTCTGTACACAATGGTCTCTTTCGCCGCAAAAAAAAAAAAAAAAAAAAAAAAAAAAAAAAAAAAAAAAAAAAAAAAAAAAAAAAAAGCAGAATGATCAGAATTCAACTTTTATTCAAGGACTTACGTACAGCGTCCAGAGATGACTTTACTATAGACACTAATGACAGCTATTACGCTTATAGAAAATTTCAATTTCAACCAAAAAGGTTTTAAGTCAATACCACATCTAGGCTTACTAAAGAAAGTATCACCGTATGGAGTATCAAGCGAAATCGTAATTGAATTGGGATTACTAGATAAGGAGGACGCAGCATGCCAGCCTGGATGGAGAATCATAGACAAATGTGGAAGTAACTTGACGTGTGCCCCAGAGAAGTAAGTTGGGACCCTTTCTGTTCATGTTGTATATCAATGACCTTGCAGACCGTATTAATAGTAATCTCACACATATCGTAGAGGAAGCAATTATCTATAACGAAACTCTGTCTGATAAAAGCTGCACAAACATTCTGTGTTAGATCTTGATCAGATCAAAAAATTGCTTCAAAGACTGGCAAATTGCTTTAAATGTAAAATGTCCACTTCACGAAACAAAAAAAACATAGTCTCTGGACTACAGCATCAGTGAGTTGCTATTTTAATCGGTCAGCTCATATAAATACCTGTGTGTAAAAATTTGTGTGGAAATAAAATGGAATGATTACGCAAGCCAATATGTAGGTAAAGCAGGTGGCATATTTCTATTCACTGGTCGGATGCTGGGAAAATGCGATCGGTCTGCGAAGGAGATCGCTCACAAAATAATCACGCGACCCATCCTAGAAAATTTCTTAACTGTGTAGAACCTATAATACCAAATAACACTAAAATGGAATACGGAACGTACACAAGAAAAGCCACAAGAATAGTCATACGTTTGATGTAAAGAAAGTTTCTGATGTAAAGTCTCTTATTGCCTAAATCGAGTGTACGTACTCTAGATTAGGAGTTTCGACAGGACTAAGCTGCCATCTCCAGATCCACAGAGTACAGCTTACGAAATCATGCCGTTTGATAAACAGTGCAGCACGGTGTCGTAAACTGTACTCTGTGGTTCTGGAAATGGCTGCTTAGTTGGGCGAAGCTAGTAATCTAGTGTACATGGACGCGATCAAGGCAATAAGAAACTTCATACAGTATTAGAAGGTTTTTTTGCGTTGGACTAATAGAATGCTCTCCAGCCGACAATGTCAGGTCTTTATAGCCCATATGTTTTGGCATTCAGTACAGCTTCCAGTCGTCATGGGACGGATAAATACAGGTTCTGCGTGGTTTTCAAAGGAATCTTGTACCATTATTGCTGGAAATAGTGACAAGTCCAGATTACAATGAAGGACGTAGGTGGCGATCACGCACACTTCTCTCCAAAGTAGACCACAAAGGCTTAACAATACTCAGGTCTGGTGACTGATGGTGAGGGTAGAGGCTGGAATCCATCCTCGTGCTTGAGAAACCAATCCTGAAGGAAGTGAGCTGGCTGAACAGAGGCCCTTCCATCTCGGAACACGACACCACCATTGGCGACAAATGCTGAACGAGGGAATGGACGTGAACAGAGAAAATGGTCACGCAACCTTCGACAGTAAAGCGATTTTGCAGACTAACTAGGGGGCCCTTGGAGTACCACTATAGCTGCTGTATCATGACTGAACTCCAGACATATTTCACTCCTGGGACGTAAACTCTGCCAGATGTTGGAAATACTGTGAACAGAGACTCAACCGACCAAATGATTTTTTTCCTTTGCTCCACTGTCCAGGTTTTATGGGTACGGCACAACGTTTTCCTGTTACAGTCATTTGCACAACTAAGGAATATTGTCACAGAAGAAGCTGAGTAGCGCCGTGGTGTAGGGGTTATGATACTAAACTACTCTATGGAGGGTCATGAGTTCAGAACTCACATGGACTGTACGATTTTAATTTCTGTAGTCGGATCGAGTAGATCCATGAAGTATCTACAAATGTCAAGAATCATTGTACTGGAATATTCTGTAGCTGTATATATACTGCATGTGTTCTGGCCGGTGGCAGTTCGCTCCGCGCTCTTGTACGTGCCAGTGCTGAATAAACCTTCGTTAAGTGAAGTTAGTGTTCGTCATTCATCTAATTACACCTTCTTCTACGTGACAATATTTTTTTGAATTACATCTCTCCCTGCAGTTTCCATTTATGGAGCTCTCTTCGTGTTGTTTTGGTGCTGAAAGGGTTCCCGAATTCGACACTCATTCTACACTGATCGTTGCTGCTGTGGTAATCTATTTCGCGTCACATTACTCTTCAGAGACCGTCTGTCGGGACCACTCAACGCATACTGTTATCCACATTGTTACTCAGCCGATGATGTTTTCCGGTTTCCCTATATGTGGTATAAATATTCGATACGATGCTCCCTTGGGTTACGGGAGCAACCACCATGCAATCAAAAATAATTTTCCTATATTCGAATTCACTTACCTCTGACATAATGCACTATGTACTACACATAACACTGTTGTGACCACGACTGATATTTGCAACGTACTGAGTACACTGCACTGGCGCCGTTCGTGGTCAAATATAAAAATGCCACCTGAATGCTTTTCCAGCATCTGCATTTACGTTCCACCATGAATTTCTAGCGGTGTTTCCACAATTTTGCCGAACCCCTCTAGATGCAAAGTGTCACGTAAAAGCTTACGTAGAAAGTTTCAATAACCAGCTTTAAGTGAAGAATCTATGAATATGCTACAACCTCATCCAGTGAAGATTGCGAAGAAAAGATCTGACTAATTAGAGCGCACACAGACGCATTTAAACAATAATTTTCCCCGCGCTCGATACGGTAATGGAGGTGGGAGAAGTTCTAGTAACTGGTACACTGTGAAGTACCCTCTGCTATGCACATCACGGTGGTTTATGGAATAAAATTGTAGATGTAATGTCGAATGTGGCCCGGTATGTTCGCAAATCAGAATGTATAGAATACTGAAATGAAAATGAATGGAATAAATGAAACGTAATCTAATAATGAGTTCGGCATTTATGTTCCGTGAAATACAGAAAATAAAATAAGCTATTGTGAGGAATGTTATTAGAGGTATTTGGTTACACGTTCACTCCAGGCAAGACAGTTGCGTCTTTGGAGATAGTTTAGTGAATACTTTCTCTTCCACGTAAGTACGGAAAGTGCAAAAGAGAGAGGAGAGTACTTTAAATCATGCCTTGCACAAAGCACTAGACTAGCTCGCCAGGAGACATAAGCAAGGGCGCCCCTGCTAGGGGGCAAGGGGGAACCGCCCCCGCCGCCGCCTCTTCTCTCTGTCAGAGAAAGGAGAAAAAAATCGTGTAGTGACGTGGTTTTCTTTCAAGGAAATGACTTAAAACTTGGTATTACACATGTTTTTAACAGGAGAGGATCGGAACTGAAACTTTTTTACGGCTGCTTAAAAGTCGCCATTCGTCTTCCAAAATGTTAGAAGTATTCCATACTTCCAAGTTTAGAGCCCTCCCACCAATAAACTATAATATGGGCATCCCTCGACGTAGGAAATGGTTATAAAAATTCTTTGTTTATATAGAATTTCCAAGTTGTACCGTGGGCATATTCATGCTTTAAACGTAAAGTCTCCCTATAACTGGTTACGCGAGTGAGTCCACAACTCGGAGGAGACAAAGCCATATCACTTCCAGTAAATAGGAACATGCTTAGTAAAGCACAGTGGTAATAAGGAAATAGAAGTCCTTGGCTTGAGCGGAGGCGTAGCGGAACTGCCGTGACCATACTTCTAGTCTAGCAGAACTGCCGTTCTCATTCTTGTAACTTAAATCTTCGTCGCCCCGATTAAATAAAAATTTTAAGTAATCACTTTTACAATTGTTTCGACAGTATATTAAAGATTGTCTCAAAATCTAAAGATATATAGCCTTACATGAAAACGCGATAAAAGTGAAACACCTAAATGGTGTAATATATAAATGAATTTTGAAAAACGTCTCTTTTCTATTAAATCTACGTTTCCCAGCGTTCTTCTGGGCCTTCAGAAACTTAGAATATTCGCCACGGGCAGGAAAACAGACTGTGATTTTCGCACTAGATATAGTTTTTCTACGAGCTGCTTTCAATCGCTACTGGAGAGTTCTATAGATAATCAGCGAGCCAGACTTGCTTTTTCTCATTCCGCTTCTAGCGAACAAGAGAATCACGATTTCGTGGATATTTCAGGTTTGTCGCCCCTGTGGTACTAGCTGTACTTTTCCGAGGGCTGATTATTCACCTGGCTGCGGTTCCAGCGGTAAGACTCCGCGTAGAACAGATGGCGGGGGATTACTTTTATGCAGATCTATCAGCGAGAGTGGCGCTCCGCGGCGGGCGGCCGGGAGGTATCGAGTGGCGCTAATGGCGAAATATCGCGCGCGTCACTCCTCGTTTATCCCGATCCGCGGCCGGGATTTGCCATCCGCCTCCCCCGGGAACTCCATAACGATCGTGCTTCTTCAGCCTCATAAGGTAAACAATATAACTCCTCATTCAGCGCGTCGCATAAAAGGTTATGGGCTATGCTGCTAGTGGTGCCGCGCTGTACCAAATGATAGCTGTGGAAATGTAACGGAGTCATAACTTTGATTCTCATGAATACTTGATATAAAAATAAACCGCGCCGGCGTGCTTAAGTAATGTGTCTGCAGGTCTCTTACGAGGAAAGAAGGCGCGGCCGCGTGGGAGCGCGATAAATATGCGTGGGACCGCACGCGTTTGTTTCAGTTAGGGCGGGCGGCGGCGACGGTGGCACGGCCGATGCGATGCGACCCCGCCTGCCTGCAAACAGATTTCAGCCGCAGGCGACCGAGGCAGCCTGCGCTTCGGCACTACTGGCAGTGGAAGGCGTCAGTACTGCAGCTGGGAGCAGTACCTGACAGTGTCGCTCTCAGAGTACATTCCTCCATGCCTATCAACAATGCTATTACACCAGTCATACTTTATTGTGTAGTTATTGGCTTTTGGTCCGAAGGACACACAGCCAACTCTCAATGCGTTAGGAATTTTCTAGGATTTTACAGGGTAAGGTCTCATTTACATATAAATTTCGTAATTATTTCTAAAAGTAATATTTTATTTTGATGAGACGAGCTGCTGTACTACTCGCCCAGATAGTCGAGAGCGCTGGTGCGCCATTTTCGGGATTCAAGGAGCTAATCATTCCCAGATCGAGTCCGCCTCGCGCGTTAACGTCAAGCGCTGGTGAGCTGGCCGATCTAAATGTGGTTCAAATGGCCCTGAGCACTATGGGACTTAACTTCTGAGGTCATCAGTCCCCTAGAACTTAGAACTACTTAAACTTAACTAACCAAAGGACATCACACACATCCATGCCCGAGGCAGGATTCGAACCTGCGACCGTAGCGGTGGCGCGGTTCCAGACTGAAGCGGCTAGAACCGCTCGGCCAACGCGGCCGGCAGACGTTATAAGAAAGGTAGAAAATCTGAAAAGGGAAATGCAAAGGCTCAGTGTAGATATAGCAGGGATCAGTGAAGTGGACTGGAAAGAAGGATTTCTGATCAAACGAATATAGGATAATAGCATAAAATGGAATAGTAGTATAATGGGAAACTGGAACCGCAAGACCGCTACGGCCGCAGGTTCGAATCCTGCCTCGGGCATGGATGTTTGTGATGTCCTTAGGTTAGTTAGGTTTAACTAGTTCTAAGTTCTAGGGGACTAATGACCTCAGCAGTTAGTCCCATAGTGCTCAGAGCCATTTGAACCATTTATAATGGGAAAGGGATTTACTATGAACAGGAATGTAGGGCAGAGAGTGAGCTATTGTGAACAGTTCAGTTTTAGGGTTGTTCTCGTCAGATGTGGCTGCAAGCCAACACGACATTGATACTACAGGTATACATGCCAACATCGTAAGCAGAAGATGAAGAGACAGAGAATATGTACGAGGATACTGAACAGGTAAATCAATATGTAAAGGTTAGCGCAGGAGAGGAATTCTTGAAAAAAGTGTTTGATGAGATCTGATTAACTACTGAATGAAATCAGTTCACTTGAGGCATATAGTTTACATTCGAAAAAACTGTGATCGATATAACTTAACCGTTACTCCATTAAGTTCTCAACAAGGAGTGTCTCGAACATGTATTCATGAAGATGGCTGGGAAATTATCCATGCATTATGGAAGTTGCAAACTTTTTACTTGCCTTAACTGTGTGGAATTATGGGTTAAATGGACTGTTTTGCTTTATTTGTATTCACTGTGTACTGGTAATTAGTATTTGTCTTCTTATTGGCTCCTTGTTCTCATGTATATTGTAGTGATGATGTCTGATAGCGGTAATAAGACGCTTAAGAAGTGCTGGTTTGATCGGCGGTCTTCGCTAAGTCATCGACTATTTCATTACACGCGGTCCCATCACATTAATGTCCGCCCCCGCTAGCTGAGTGGTCAGCACGACAGACTGTCAATCTTAAGAGCCCGGGTTCGATTCCCGGCTGGGTCGGAGATTTTCTCCGCTCAGGGATTGGGTGTTGTGTTGCCCTAATCATCATCCTTTCAACCCCATCGATGCGCAAGCCGCCGACGTGGCGTCAAATCGAAAGACTTACACTCGGCGAACGGTCTACCCGACGGGAGGCTCTAGTCACACGACATTTACATATCACATTAATGTGACCACCGCCTATGGTCGACGTCAATGTGCAGTAGATGGCAGCTGACAGCACTAGTAGTGGGAGTTAGGCAAAACCTGTTGGGGCGTAGGAGAGCGGGGTAGGGGGGGGGGGGCGACACGGAAAACAGTGCAGTCGCTGTTGTAATGCTGAAACTGAATTATTTATCTGACGTCCAAAAGAGCACGATCATTGGCTTTCGGACCAAGGGTGGAAGCATTTCGGAAAAGGTTAAGTTTGTAAACTGTTCGCGTGCCGCTGTGATTAAAGTATAGCGTGCAGGGCAAAATGATGTCATCCAAAACGGCGCCGAGGCAACTGAGGTGTACCACGGGCCATAGCTGACAGCGATGAACGACGGCTGTGGAGATGTGTGCGGAAGGAAAGACGTGCAGCTGTTGAGCAAATGATCAGCCACGTGAACCAAGGGGCTCCCAACCGTGTCTCCTCAACGACCGTTTAGCGAACGCGTGTGGGCCTCGGCAGCAGGCGCCCGGTTCATGAGCCCACGCTGACTGCTGTTCATCAGCGACGAGGCCTGGAATCTGCAGGCCAATATCGCAACTTGAAGTCCACTGAGTGGCGACAACTGCCCTTTTCAGACGAATCACGTTTCATGCTCCATCGGACAGATGCCTGTTACCATGTAAGGCGTGAAACATCTGAAAGCAGATATCCTGCAACAATCGTCTGAAGGAGGAGGGAGCTTTATGATGTGGGGAGTGTTGTCACATCCCGTGGGTGATCTCGCCATTCTCTTCGGAACGACACAGCGGATTAGCACAAGTAGGCATCTATCCTTGGGGACCATATCCACCGTTTTGACAGTTAGTGTATCCGTTGATCCACATAAATTTTATGTTCTTTCCGAGAATTTTTTTCTTCTTTTTGGCCTTGATAATGTCCATTACCGGTGGAATGGTTTTCTTGAGAAGGGCTGCTAGCTGTATATCTTCGTACAAGATTCTACAAGCCGCTAACGTCAAACATTTTTCCTGCGACGTTCTGTAAGTAAGGTTAAATGAAAATGTGGTGTGGCTAGGACCTCCCGTCGGGTAGACCCTTCCCCTGGTGCAAGTCTTTCGGGTTTAAGCCACTTCGACGACTTGCGAGTCGAACCAATCCCTCAGCGGAAATCTCAGATCCAGCCGGGAATCGAACCCGGACCGTTAGGTATGACATTCCGTCGCGCTGATCACTCAGCAACCAGGGGCGGACAGTAAGTAAGGTAAAGCTGTAAGTACTAAATGGTTTCGGATCCTGCATAAAATATAGAAGTTTTATTGAGAAGCGAAATCGATTACTTGTAATATGTGCTCGGGCACAGGAACGCGCAACTTTCTGCCCCCTCCTTCCGTGAGGCCTCATCCCAAGACCGTCACATTCGTACAGTACAACAAATACAGGATGTGCAACCAACAACGAAGATCGAGGGAAATCTGGACAAGTGTTAGCGGCTAGATCTTTGCAGTTACCCATATTACCAGCACCAGATGATCGTCGACCGGTAGGAACATGGTATGAATTTCGATAAAATGAAACAATGTATATGAGAGTGTCACTTCGCAACTCATCTGAAGTCTTTCAGTTTACCTGGCTATAAGGAAAGACAAATTTTGAAAATGTAGATCAGCTAAACACACATCCGCTTTAAATACTGTTTTGATCATGAGAAAGTGGTTTATTTACCAGTACTCGAAGCGCCGAAGTTCTTCCTCGTAAACTGACTGCATGTTTGTTAAAAATAAAACTCTGCAGCTAGCTACTGGCAATCAATTTGAAGAAGCGTGGTTTAAATATTAGTATAAAATGTATCACCAGTTATCCGCTTTTTAGCTTAGATATAATACTATAATTTTCATTTTCATCTTCTTTTTATTAACCTCAGTCTGTGCGATTATTGGCTTTGGGGTTACCTGAAGTTGCACGTGTATCATGATCGACCGACATCTCTAGGGATGCTGAAAGACAACATCCGACACCAATGCCTCACCATAACTCCGGACATGCTTTACAGTGCTGTTCACAACATTATTCCTCGACTACACCTACTGTTGAGGAATGATGGTGGACATATTGAGCATTTCCTGTAAAGAACATCATCTTTCCTTTGCCTTACTTTGTTATGTTGTTGTTGTTGTTGTGGTCTTCAGTCCTGAGACTGGTTTGATGCAGCTCTCCATGCTACTCTATCCTGTGCAAGCTTCTTCATCTCCCAGTACCCACTGCAACCTACATCCTTCTGAATCTGCTTAGTGTATTCATCTCTTGGTCTCCCTCTACGATTTGTACCCTCCACGCTGCCTTCCAATACTAAACATGTGATCCTTTGATGCCTCAGAACATGTCCTACCAACCGATCCCTTCTTCTAGTCAAGTTGTGCCACAAACTTCTCTTCTCCCCAATCCTATTCAATACTTCCTCATCCGTTATGTGATATACCCATCTAATCTTCAGCGTTCTTCTGTAGCACCAAATTTCGAAAGCTTCTAATCTCTTCTTGTCCAAACTATTTATCGTCCATATTTCACTTCCATACGTGGCTACACTCCATACAATTACTTTCAGAAAGGACTTCCGGACACTTACATCTACACTCGATGTTAACAAATTTCTCTTCTACAGAAACGCTTTCTTTGCCATTGCCATTGCCATTGCCTCTCTACTTCAACAATCATCAGTGACTTTGCTCCCCAAATAGCAAAACTCCTTTACTACTCTCATTTCTTAAACTAATTCCCTCAGAATCACCTGACTTAATTCGACTACATTCCATTATCCTCGTTTTGCATTTGTTGATTTTCATCTTATACCCTCCTTTCAAGACACTACCCATTCCGTTCAACTGCTCTTCCAAGTCCTTTGCTGTCTCTGACAGAATTACAATGTCATCGGCGAATCTCAAAGTTTTTATTTCTTCTCCATGGATTTATATACCTACTCCGAATTCTTCTTTTGTTTCCTTCACTGCTTGCTCAATATAGAGATTGAATAACATCGGGGAGAGGCTACAACCCTGTCTCACTCCCTTCCCAACCACTGCTTCCCTTTCATGTCCCTCGACTCTTATAACTGCCATCTGGTTTGTGTACAAACTGTAAATAGCTTTTTCACTCCCTGTATTTTACCCCTGCCACCTTCAGAATTTGAAAGAGAGTATTCCAGTTAACATTATCAAAAGCTTTCTCTAAGTCTACAAATGCTAGGAATGTAGGTTTGCCTTTCCTTAATCTAGCTTCTAAGATAAGTCGTAGGGTCAGTATTGCCTCACGTTTTCCGATATTTCTACGGAATCCAAACTGATCTTCCCCAAGGTCGGGTTCTACTAGTTTTTCCATTCGTCTGTAAAGAATTCGCGTTAGTAGTTTGCAGCCGTGACTTATTAAACTGATAGTTCAGTGATTTTCACATCTGTCAACACCTGCTTTCTTTGGGATTGTAATTATTATATTCTTCTTGAAGTCTGATGGTATTTCGCCTGTCTCACACATCTTGCTCACCAGATGGTAGAGTTTTGTCAGGACTGGCTCTCCCAAGGCTGTCAGTAGTTCTAATGGAATGTTGTCTACTCCTGGAGCTTTGTTTCGACTCAGGTCTTTCAGTGCTCTGTCAAACTCTTCACGCAGTATCATATCTCCCATTTCATCTTCATCTACATCCTCTTCCATTTCCTCAAGTACATCGCCCTTGTATTGACCCTCTATATACTCCTTCCACCTTTCTGCTTTCCCTTCTTTGCTTAGAACTGGGTTTCCATCTGAGCTCTTGATATTCATACAAGTCGTTCTCTTTTCTGCAAAGGTCTCTTTAATTTTATTATAGGCAGTATCTATCTTACCCCTAGTGAGATAAGGCTCTACATCCTTACATTTGTCCTCTAGCCATCCCTGCTTAGCCATTTTGCACATCCTGTCGATCTCATTTTTGAGACGTTTGTATTCCTTTTTGCCTGGTTCATTTACTGCATTTTTGATATTTTCTCCTTTCATCAATTAAATTCAATATTTCTTCTGTTACCCAAGGATTTCTACTAGTCCTCGTCTTTTTACCTACTTGATCCTCTGCTGCCTTCACCACTTTATCCCTGAAAGCTACCCATTCTTCTTCAACTGTATTTCTTTCCCCCATTCCTGTCAATTGTTCCCTTATGCTCTCCCTGAAACTCAGTACAACCTCTGGTTTTGTCAGTTTATCCAGGTCCCATCTCCTTAAATTCCCACCTTTTTGCAGTTTCTTCAGTTTTAATCTACAGTTCATAACCAATAGATTGTGGTCAGAGTCCACATCTGCCCCTGGAAATGTCTTACAATTTAAAACCTGGTTCATAAATCTCTGTCTTACCATTATATAATCTATCTGAAACCTGTCAGTATCTCCAGGCTTCTTCCATGTATACAATCTTCTTTTATGATTCTTGAACCAAGTGTTAGTTATGATTAGGTTGTGCTCTGTTCAAAATTCTACCAGGCGGCTTCCTCTTTCGTTTCTTACCCCCAATCCATATTCACTTACTACGTTTCCTTCTCTCCCTTTTCCTACTGACGAATTCCAGTCACCCATGACTATTAAATTTTCGTCATCCTTCACTGTCTGAATAATTTCTTTTATTTCATCATAAATTTCTTCAATTTCTTCGTTATCTGCTGAGCTAGTTGGCATATAAACTTGTACTACTGTAGTAGGCGTGGGCTTCGTATCTATCTTGGCCACAATAATGCGTTCACTATGCTGTTTGTAGTAGCTTACCCACATTCCTATTTTCCTATTCATTTTTAAACCTACTCCTTCATTACCCCTATTTTATTTTGTGTTTATAACCCTGTAGTCACCTGAGCAGAATTCTTGTTCCTCCTGCCACTGAACTTCACTGATTCCCACTATATCTAACTTAAACCTATCCATTTCCCTTCTTAAATTTTCTAACCTACTTGCCCGATTAAGGGGTCTGACATTCCATGCTCCGATCCATAGAACGCCAGTTATCTTTCTCCTGATAACGACATCTTTTTGAGTAGTCCCCGCCCGGAGATCCGAATGGGGGACTATTTTACCTCCGGAATGTTTTACCCAAGAGGACGCCATCATCATTTAACCATACAGTAAAGCTGCATGCCCTCGGGAAAAATTATGGGCGTAGTTTCCCCTTGCTTTCAGCCGTTCGCAGTACCAGCACAGCAAGGCCGTTTTGGTTAGTGTTACAAGGCCAGATCAGTCAATCATCCAGACTGTTGCCCCTGCAACTACTGAAAAGGCTGCTGCCCTTCTTCAGGAACCACACGTTTTGTCTGGCCTCCCCTCCGTTGTGGTTGGACCTACGGTACGGCTAGCTGCATCGTTGAGGCACGCAAGCCTCCCCACCAACGGCAAGGTCCATGGTTATGTTAATTATTGGTATTCTGATCAGATGAAGCGCCATCTGTTGGACATTTTTTGAACGTTTGTATTTTTTTGGTTCTAATAAAACCCCATGTCATTCCAAGCATGTGTGTCAATTTGTACCTCTCTATCTGCATTATTCCGTGATTTATTCGGTTTTCAAATTTATGCTGACTTTTTGATCACCCGTTATGACTGATCCCCAAGGCACACAAATTTGAAAGGCTGGAACAACAACAAGAAAACAATGAATGAGAAATTCGATGGACTAAGAACTTCCAAATGGTAGGTAATGACATTTCCAGCACTGCAGAAAGTGTGACACATAAAATGACGAAGGTTCGAATCAAATTCATGGTATTTCCTTAGGGCTGATACGAGTTTCAGTGAGATTGTCAAAAACGCTGTAAAAAGGAGGATTGCTGCTCAGAATGCCGTCAAATTTGAACGGATTTTTGTCGAAGAAGGGGGACATATTCTGGAAACAAAAACAAAACAACGAAAATTTCTTTGTTAGATGGCGCTGGAAGTGGCAGAATACGCAGTGTAAAAGATGTGCGGTACACGGCTGTTCCTCAGCTTGGCGCCTGAGACGCTCGGATGACTTCGTCAATGTAGGATCGCGCGCCACTGACAACGCTGTTTTGCAAGAACGGAGACAGTGCGCCAGCGGCTCCGCAGAAGTTCCGGACACTCAAGGGTATGAATGAAGGAGTTGTTCCGACGTCGGCCAAGCGTCTGAAGAAAATGATTACGAAATACGAAAGACAGGTTCTTTTGAAGTGCAATGTGGCAGGGAGAGGAAACAAATGGATCCGACGTCAGTGGAAGATATATCCACAGCATAACAGGAGGGGTCGAGCGGTGGTGTGCAAACATGCGGTGCGCAGGGAACTGCGCGAATTTTGGACATGCCTGTCGCACGGTGGAAGAAATTCTACGAGACATCATGCCTTGCTATCCATACAAAATTGCCCATGCTCAGGAGTTGTTTCACGCGGACTTGCATGGAGGACGAACGTTTACTATAGAATTTCTTGCTTGCATGGAAGTGGACAATGAAAGGCCATGGAGGCGGTCTGGTCCAGCTGCGGCTGGAGGATGGAGGCTGCGTGACACGTGCGCCCCAACCCCCTCCCTCTCACCGCGCGAGCACTCCTCTGCATGTGTATAGCACCACGGCCGCGCTCTGCCGTGGGGGCCGTCTGTCCGCGCTTGTACCTCCAGTCCCTCCCACTCCTAAGGCCAGTGCTTCCTGCAAGTGGCTGTTGTCGAATTATCATTGTCTCTCATGTAACTGAGCCTCTAGTAACGCTGGAGACGAACAGGGAAATGACCACAGAGCTGGTAATCTGCAAATAAATGATCTTCTACACAGGAACAATAGTCGCTAGAAGACTACGTTTACTACTGAATGCAAATTCTAGTAAACCTCGTCGTTTTGTATACATAAAAAACTACAAAGATTAATTTTTTAACCAATCTATAATGGCTTAACTGGCTCGCAGATACGTGGGAGTTACGTAAATGTAGTGCGTCAACTATATTTCGGATTTTATTTACGTATGTGTATTTCGAAGTGAAAGCTCACTTTTCGTTTAGTTTAGTTCCTGAAGTTTCAGCAGAGACTTTTAAATGTTGTCTAGCTAAGGTGTCGAATCAGAACTCTGAAAAAATCTGTTTCTCTAATAGTCCGTAGTGAAATTAGTCCACATGGTTTTATCTTGATTATAGAAAAATCATCATAACAAACTGATGCGTGGAAGCATAATCGCAAAATTTTGGTACGTCGTGACGAAAGGGCTAGATTAAAACTCGTAAAGATGGAAGACGGACCTTTCGCTCCGAAATACGAGGAGTTAATCTGAAAAAAATGCAGAATACACACAGAACGGCCTTTTATCAATGAAATATTGAAACACATATTTCCTCGTTTCTCGTATAGTCGTGTGCGGCGCGCCAGACAAATTCCGTGTCGTGCTGTACCGCAGATTTACGCGTTTAGTGGCAGACTCGGATTAATAATGTGCACCGCTTCAATATAAGAGCCTATTTTTGAACTGCGAGACGGGGTTGAACTTAATAAGTCAATAATTACGGTCTTGCCGCTATTTAACTACTTTTAGGGGAAGTCTGCAAATACGACCTCTCTGCTGGAATATGTACACGGCTAACAGTTCACTCACATCTCCGACTAGCTCCATCCAATTTCTGCCCACAATCGCAAGAAACACAAAACAGGATAACACTTAAAAGTCAATAGGGGGAAAGGCCAACACAAAAACATCAAATTTACTTGTAAAATAATGTTCTTGATTGACTTAAGTTAAACCTCACCAAGTGCGTTTTACTCCTGGAATACCACCTACTGGACACCCGATCTGACAAAAGGCCACTGCCTAAGGAGCACGTCCACACTCTCCTCTCAATCAGAATTCCGGGGATTCTTGCAGGTTTTCTTTATTTGAAAAATTATTCGGTTCATCATTAAGGACCATGGATTTATGGCCTCAGAGAACAACTTCGAAACACCACCTGCACCCCAGAGGTCAATAATACGTCTTCTTTTACATCCATGAGAGTCTGCAACCAACTACTGATTTCGCGAGGTCCTAAACAACTCGACGAAATTGTTTTAGCACCGACCTGTTTCAGCCAAACAAACTCAGGAGTTGAGCTCCGTAATTTTCTTTGGCTGCTTCCTGCTCATGATAATAAGTTTCTTCTTCAGAGTGCTGCTTCGTGCCCAACATTTATTTGCAAAAGCTGCTCAAGAGCTCTTACTACTATGGGAAATCACAAGTCCTTAAGCTAACAGATTCAGACCACAGCCCATTTAGGAGGATTACCAGTAAACCCTCGGCCTCGATTCCTTGTTGTTGTGGTCTTCAGTCCTGAGACTGGTTTGATGCAGCTCTCCATGCTACTCTATCCTGTGCAAGCTTCTTCATCTCCCAACACGTACTGCAGCCTACATCCTTCTGAATCTGCTTAGTGTATTCATCTCTTGGTCTCCCTCTACGATTTTTACCCTCCACGCTGCCCTCCAATACTAAATTGGTGATCCCTTGATGCCTCAGAACATGTCCACCCAACCGATCCCTTCTTCTTGACAAGTTGTGCCACAAACTCCTCTTCTCCCCAATCCTATTCAATACTTCCTCATCCGTTATGTGATCTACCCATCTAATCTTCAGCATTCTTCTGTAGCACCACATTTCAAAAGCTTCTATTCTCTTCTTGTCCAAACTATTTATCGTCCATGTTTCACTTCCATACATGGCTACACTCCGTACAAATACTTTCTTAAACGACTTCCTGACACTTAAATCTATACTCGATGTTAACAAATTTCTCTTCTTCAGAAACGCTTTCCTTTCCATTGCCAGTCTACATTTCATATCCTCTCTACTTCGACCATCTTCAGTTACTTTGCTCCCCAAATAGCAAAACTCCTTTACTACTTTAAGTGTCTCATTTCCTAATCTAATTCTCTCAGCATAACCCGACTTAATTCGACTACACTCCATTATCCTCGTTTTGCTTTTGTTGATGTTCATCTTATATCCTCCCTTCAAGACACTGTCCATTCCGTTCAACTGCTCTCCCAAGTTCTTTGCTGTCTCTGACAGAATTACAATGTCATCGGCGAACCTCCATGGATTTTAATACCTACTCCAAATTTTTCTTTTGTTTCCTTCACTGCTTGCTCAATATAGAGATTGAATAACATCGGGGAGAGGCTACAACCCTGTCTCACTCCCTTCCCAACCACTGCTTCCCTTTCATGTCCCTCGACTCTTATAACTGCCACCTGGTTTCTGTACAAATTGTAAATAACCTTTCGCTCCCTGTACTTTACCTCTGCCACCTTCAGAATATGAAAGAGAGTATTCCAGTCAACACTGTCAAAAGCTTTCTCCAAGTCTACAAATGCTAGAAACGATTCCTTAAAGAACCGAAATGCCATGTCTGAACCATCTTCAAACGTCTGATTGCTTTACAAATGCGTTAACGTGTAAAATGTTATGCCTTAAGCATGTAAGCGACGTCAAGCTTGCAAAAGGTTTGAAATTATAGCTTGTTGGAAGTCGCTAAGCCTCACATCATCAAACGCTGGATGGGTGTAGTAAATATGCATTCGTTTTCAAGTAAAAGCTAGTTTTGTCACGCATCGCAATATTTATGACGTCATATCTCCTGAAACATGAGTCGTGCACTAATGTAAATTTCAAGATATTCACACATTCAGTGGCTTGCGTGGATGGAAAACTTGCATGGACCGGAACACGGAGTAAAGAAGCAGTAAATTAAAACATCATGCCCGATTCTGAAATTTTACTGCATGACCAGCGAAAATGTAGCAAATGGTAAAGTTTCTTCCGTTCATCGTTTTGTGTGTGTATGGGGGGTGGGGGGCTTAGGAAAAATAAATATTTCGTATAGATTTGAAATGATGAGTAAAGTTTGTTGGAAATCGCAATTGTGACAGCATTTTAAAATTTTAAATTGGATCAATAATTCGCACAATTAAATTTTAGTTGCTCCTAGAACCTGTTAGTTAAACAGTCAGTAACTATTAGAAGGGTTAGCCGCTTAGTAATAGACACTGGTGCGCAAAACTTAATGACTAAGTAAGTATCGCATGACGCGACACTGTTAAGTATGAGGGGCGTACATTAAGTAATGCAACACATTTTTTTTTTCCTGATGCAAGTTAGTTTCATCGGGTTTCCAGTAGATCAAATTATTCCCCGCTCTTTTGGCTACAAAAAACTATTTTTCAACATAATCACTGTTGAATGCGAAGTCTTACGCCACCTTGCTGGAGGGTCTGTATGCCCGCATGGCACAACTCTACTGGCTGACGTCGGAGCCAATGTCTTGCTGCATCAATAAACTCCTCAGCAACCACATACTGCTTGCTGCGGGGTGCATTCTCATTTAGGCCAAACAGATGGAAATCAGAAGGTAGAGAGCAGGGTTGTAGGGTGGATGAGGCAGAACAGTTCAGTTAAGTTCTGTGAGCTCCTCTCAGCTGCGCAGATATCTGTGAGGCCTTGTCCTGGAGAAGGAGCAGTTCCTTTGCATTTTGTGGCGATGAACACAAGTCATTCGTACAATTTTCTGAGGGTAGCACAATACACTTCAGAACTGATCGTTGAACCATGTGAGAGGACATCAGTGCTTTCAGAATAACGCCTTCAGAATCCTAGAAGATCATCGCCATGACTTTACCGGCTGTGGATGCGGCGTTGAACTTTTTCTTCGCAATAGACATATTGCGGTGCCAGTCCGTGGACTGCCGTTTCCTTTACTGTTCGAAGTGATGAACCCACGTTTCACTGCCTGTGACGATGTTCGACAAAAAATTGTCACCTCCAGCCTCGTAACGCTCAAGTAATTCCGCACAGATGGTCCTTCGTTGCTCTTTCTGGTCTTCTATTAGCCGGCGAAGAACTCTGGGGGCACACACCTCTGAGTACCCAAATCGGTAGACGAGTATGTCAGTGGTATCAAAACAGACTTACGGTTGTGCAGCGCTGTGTCTGATTGTGATGTGTCGACCACCTCCAGTGAGAGTGTCCGCACGTTACAACATTACAGGAGTCACAGTGGTGTGCGGCCTGCCGCAGGCGGGAGACCGGACAGGTTTGAGCGACCTCGTTGCGATGATGACAGTCGGCTCGGCCAACGACTCACCGTGCTTTTGTTCACTACCATGTCTCCGTAAACATTCTGGAAGCGCGCGCGAATATCTGCGATGCTCTGGTTTTCCGCCAGACGAGCTCGATGACAGTTCTCTGCTTGGAGCGCAATTGCGTTATAGACGCCATTTTGAAGACTATGTATAGCGCCGCCATCTTTCAGAACTTCATGGGGCTAAAAGGGCTGAAGTGGAATATTTCGCGATGTCTCACAACAGATTCCACATCGTTTAAACAAAAACTGCCGAGAAAAAAAGTTTTGCACTGGCTAGTGAACGCCCCTTGTAGTATAGGTCGATGACATTTGGACCTTACGTAGAAAGAAGTGTTGCAATATAGGACGAGAATGTGGTATAGAAGGCCATTAAAAGAAGTATGCAGTAAGACGGACAGGTATGACAATATTATTTAAAGTCTATAATTACGCTGAAGTTAGCGTGATTTATGATGATCCCCTGGATATTATGAAAGGTCGGACATAGTGCTTAATAGGGTGTGCAGTCTTCACCGACAGTAATGCATGCTCAGCAACGGACTCGCCAAGCTGGCCACACCGTTGGTAAGGCGTTCTTGTGGTAGGGCTTTCCATTCTTTCATCAGCGCACTTGAGAACTGTTGGATGATAGTTGGTGCGCGTGCGCTTGCTGCATTATGTCTCCCCAGCGCATCAGACAAGTGCTTGATGGGATTTGAGCAGGGTGAGTGGGCAGACCAGTCCATTCGCCGAATGTCCTACCATTTCAAAAGCTCCTCCACGTGTACAGATCGATGATGTCACGCATCATCATTCATAAAAATGAAATCAGGACTGGAAGCACGCCCGAAAAGACGCACAGGTGGCAGGAGTACAGTGTCACAGTAACGTTGACCTTTGAGTATACCGTGTTCAAAGGTTTGAAGCTTGTGGTACATATGCCTCCCCACACCATAACAACTGACCCGTCAAAACGATCATGTTTGCAAGGTTCCGAGGCGCATTACGTATCCTCATATATTAAGAGATGGAAACTCGCAATTCACTCAAGAACATTGTTGAACATAATCTTGGAACGAGAGGATATTTGGCGAATGGGTTGGCCTTCCCGTCCCCCCGACTTAAACCCCACCGAGCACGTCTTGTATGAGACTTACTGCAGCACGTCCACGTGCACCAAGCACCATCCAATAGCTGTCACCCGCGCTGGTGAAGGTAGGGAACACCCTACCACAAGAACTCCTTACCGACCTTGTGGCCAACATGGGAGCACGTTGCCCAGAATTCACTGTCGCCCTTGATGGTAATGGATCCTGTTAAGAAACGCATCCCGTCTATTGACAGGTCCAGGGGAGCGTCTTAAATCGCGATTTCGGTGTAATAATTTTCTTTGAATGAAAGTGTCATTTCTCTTCGTCCCACTGCATACTTCTTTCAATTAAGTTCTGTACAATACTGCTGCAGTTTCATCGAGCTATGTTACTTGACAGTGACGCATAATGCAAAAGTTCTGCTCACCAGTGTAGAGCACCGACCGCTCACTTCCAGGCTGGACAAAACCCGATCCGTCCCCTGATACCTCTAACAGTGTTTGCGAACTGCACAAGCCCAAAGACGAGGAGAGAAATGATATGTTACAATATATTATAACCACCCAACAGTTTACTTCCGTAACCTCGGAATAAAAATCTGACTAACCTCTCAATAAAATTGTGGCTCACATATAACATTTCAATAATTAACTGTCTGTGAGTTTAAACTGGTAAATTTTGGACGTCAGCAGTGCTGCGTCATGGCCCTGAAAGATCATTCCGAACAAATTGAAAATTCTTACGTCAATGAAGTCGCCGGATAACGCATATATATCTGCTCCTATAAGAAATTTTTCTGGCACAGCCCAGTGCAATGCTGGCCACTAGATTTGTTATGTATAAAAAGAAACAACTGATTTTTCTTTACGATAATAGGGATGACCATCGATAGGAGAATTAGTAAAATCTTTAAATTCAAATGAATGATTGTCAAAAGTTATCTTATAAGAAAGATTATTACTAAAATATTTTTAAAAACGTTTATTTGAGACTCGATATAACAATAGTACAAAATCATTTGTTACAAATTACGTATGCGCGCGGTTGCTTTTACCTTATACTACATCGCTCTCCACGACCGGCCCAACCGACCGATTGCCAGCTACTACTACTCCTACTGCACTGCTCTGTGGTCTGCGATTTTATTGTAGCATAAATATAGCAGGCAGCGCGTGAGCATTCCATCTAAGTTACATCTGCTCGAGTGCGCTACCAATAAATTCATGGACCTCTTACAATACGACTTAATTTGTCCGAACTCTCAACGAACGTTTGATGAGAGCTCATTTCGTTGCACCACTGTCCTGCTGTTACCCGCATCTTACAATCACCATGTCGATTTTCGACCACTGTTAGTTCTTAGTTTGTACGACATCGAAGAAGTAACTTGATAAAGTGAGACAACAGAAGCATTTGGTGCAACGTGAATACAACTTGGTCACCGTGACGAACCCTGCGATACCTTCAGCTTGGGAATGCCGGCTGATCACGATGCATCGCAGCAAACGGCAAAACACGGCAATGAGCGGCGCGGCCTGTACTCTCCCCCCCTCGACAAGCGCCCGGCACACGAACCGCAAAGTTGCTCGGCCCGGCGTGGCACGTAGCGCGACAGTATATACTAATCCGGGCGTTAAGTTCTGGCAGACCGTAAATCGCGCTCCGTGTTTAACCCGAATCTCTCGCGGATTTACGCGCTAATGCGTCTCCATTTGCGGCGCGGACTCGCCGCCTAATGCTTTGCAACTTGGCTCCGGTGGCCGTCTTGGGACCGGCAGCAAGGAGCGCCGAAGAGGGGCGGCCGCTGCGTACAGCGTGGGGCTGGCTCTGGAATAAAACTAGAGAATAAGCACGCGCCGCGGTTCAGTCCACCGGCACTTATGTTAAAACCACGCATTGCTTTCCCGTTCAGTCGAAACCCAAGGGAAATTCCCATCAGTATCGACAGCGTCTGTTCTTCGTGAGACGTTAAAAAATAGCTTAAAAAATCAACAATGAGAAGTTACGAAATTTTTTACTATAATACCAAGCTCTAGATGTTCACTTCACGTAAGGTGACGGTTTTCAACCGTTCTTCGCCATCATCTCCAAGCCTAATGACATCAGAAAAAGAAATACTCATAAAAGGTCAGTGCGTTAACATATTAAATGGAATAAAAATATGCGCAACAAATCGTATGAAACCGATATTACCTCAGCGTATCATAGAATGCCAGAAGGACTAAGTGGAAGGACTAGACCTTAGGGCAGGGGAGCATTCACCTTTTATTGTTCACAATATTTATTGAAATCAATCAACAAATGGTTCAAATGGCTCTGAGCTCTATGGGACTTAACATCTGAGGTCATCAGTCCCCTTGACGTACAGCTACTTAAACCTAACTAACCTAAGGACATCACACACATCCATGCCCGAGGCAGGACTCGAACATGCATCGTAGCAGCAGCGCGGTTCCGGACTGAAGCGCCTAGAACCGCTCGGCCAAAACGGCTGGCAATCAACAGAAATAACAGTTGTCATAAACTTCAAGTGAGAGAACATTTTTACGTGAAACCCATCAGCTGGCTTTCAATACCATAGAAAGTACAACACCTTTTCAAGTGGAAAGATTTTATTTATTTTATCGTATGGCTAGCGGCCCCCGTCGGGCAGACCGTTTGCCGTGTGTCGGTCTTTCAATATGACGCCACTTCGGCGACCTGCAGTCGATGAGGATGAAAGGAAGATGATGAGGACAGCACAACTCCCAGTCCCTGGGCGAAGAAAATTCGCCGACCCATCCGGGAATCGAACCCGGGCCCCGAGGATTCACAATCCGTCACGCTGTTCTTTCAGCTATAGGGGGCGGACAATGGAAAGATAATACCTTTTCATAAGAAACAGAACAAACTGAACGCCTAAACGGCTACCGTAAGTTCACTTACAAACAGTTTTAAAACCTTGCCCAAATATATTCGTTTTAGAAAGGAAGGGAGACTTTACACATGAACTGTTTAATAACTATATTTTGTATTAACAAAATAGTGAAGAAATAATATTTATAATAATAAAGTCCTTGTCAGAGAGCGTTTATACGTGAAGCCTATCAGTTGGTTTTAGCTACCAATGAATGTATAACAACTTTTCAAATGAGAAAGATAATACCTTTTTACAGGAAATAGAAAACACTGCACGTCCAAAGGGCTATCGTGAGTTCGCTTACAGTCAGTTTTAAAGCCTTGCCCAAATATATTCGTTTAAAACAAACAGTAACGTTACACACGGACTCCCAACTAGGCAGGCAATAAAATCTACATCAGGCACCAGCTCACGGCATCAGCCAGGTGCGGACATGAACGTCCTGTGGGGCGGCCGACGGGGGCCACACCTGGTTGTGCCGCTCGGGCGGGATTTATCGGCCCGACAAAGGGAGCGAAGTACAGTAGGTGCGTCCGACTTCACTTCACGGGTGCCCCTCTCCCCAAACGTTTAACTCAAAGAGCTGTCACTGAGTGCACCTGGATCTTAACGGAACGTTCAATTCCGTCAGATTCGAGAAAGAGAGAACCCGCAGTTGTAACCCAGACCCACCACCTAGGTACAGATGTAGAACAAATTGTCAACAATTACAGTCCAATAAATCGCGTGTGCTGCCGCAGCAACAACACGCTACAACCAAATGTCTCAAACAGAGCTATGTTAATAAAACCAAAATCGGTCACTTAAAACAACTTTAAAAAAAGGCATAGCAACAGTATCCCAAGAGCTAAAACAAATTGCGACTGCTAAATTTAGCTTACAAGTAACAATCAAACGAACTCAGGGTTGTGATATTTTAAGCAAGTAATTGAGATCACTTCCACACGTGATGCCCATAAAAAGACCACCAAATGATATTTTATCCTTACGATAATCGAGCCCTTGGTGGATGCCGACATCCAAACCTCCGCACGAGTGTCTCACGGAGTTAGCGTACTTTGCTTCATTATATAGTCCAAGATGCACAATATTGTCTGGAACAAACTAAACACTCAATTTTAAAACATTATGCACAATAGGCCCCGCGGCTTGGATGGCCAGTGAAAGACATAAACAGAGTGATGTCACCCTATCAGGTCGGCGAAATAATTGTCCAACAGCATCAGAGAAGTAGGTCGCCAGTACGATCGCCCAATAAAATGTTATCGCTTAACGGCCGCCAACCGCTTGGCTGCGCATACCATCTTAAGACACAGCCGTTACAACTATCGCCTGTACAATGCCTTTTCAAAACAGCTCTTCACTCTCCTCGGGCAATCGCACAGTCCTCTCTCCACCTCCCAACAAACTCACTCGCGCTCGCCCGTCGATCCGCTCACCGCCGCGCCAACTCGCGACCGACCCACAAGCGCCGAAAAGTTCTCTGAAGGAATATCGATAGCTGCAAAGCCGGCATGGCTCACCGTACAGTCATTATTGCACTAATATGTCATTTCACCAATATGGAACTTACCATGAGGAATGCTGTGCAAACTCCGCGCATTAATATAGAACGTTTTATCAGCATGGTGGCGCTCTGGTCTGAGCGACTTACAACTATAAGAAAATAAACTCCCCTCGAACAGGCCATGAAGTACCAACGCTACCGAACAGCCGTCGTGTCATCCTCGGCCCACAGGCGCCACTGGATGCGTATACGGTGGGGCATGTGGTGGGCAGACTGCTCTCCGGCCGAATGTCAGTTTTAGAGACCGGAGCCGCTACTTCTCAATCAAGTAGCTCCTCAGTTTGTCTCACAAGGGCTGAGTGCATCCCGCTTGCCAACAGCGCTCGGCAGACCGAATGGCCACCCACTCAACTGCTAGCCGAGCTCGACAACACTTTACTTCGGTGATCGGACGGGTACCGGTGTTGATAGTTACAGATATAAGTTATGTGAGAAATTCCAAGCTAGAAAAGTAAACACAAGTTGGATCAGATCGTAAAGCACGCTCGTTATATTCAATGATACATTTATACAAACTGTTTCCTGAAATCAGTAAAAAGAGAACCACTCCACTACGTCTACAGGCCAAAAGTGGCCCATCGGGACCATCCAACCGCCGTGTCATCATCAGGGGAGGATGCCAATGGGAGGGGCGTGTGGTCAGCACACCGCTCTCCCGGTCGTAATGATGGTATTCTTGACCGAAGCCGCAACTATTCGGTCGAGTAGCTCCTCAATTGGCATCACGAGGCTGAGTGCACCCCGAAAAATGGCAACAGCGGATGGCGGCCTGGATGGTCACCCATCCAAGTGCCGACCACGGCCGGCAGCGCTTAACGTCGGTGATCTGAGGGGAACCGGTGTATTCACTGCGGCAAGGTCACAAACAACCAAAGTGTCAACAAGCATAAACGGTACTGCTAAGACTACAGTTAAGTCCTTAAAAGTGTCCTAAATGCATGTTAATAAAACCACAAAGGTCAAAAGTTATGTAAAAGAAGAAGGTACAAAGTTGTTGTTGGCCTGCATCTGCATGTAACTGGCAGGAGAACCCGTGCTTACGTCTTAAGTGTCCTTCCGTTGCCACAGTTCAATTACGGGTAATATCCACGACACTATGTTCTAGCCACAAGATGTTAAAATGAACTAAGTGTACAAACTTCAACAAATATTATCGATACTGCGTATAAAAAAGACTGTATCGTGTAGAAATGACGATAATTATTTCATTATTTCTGTAATAATTTAATTTCTGTGTGATTTAAAACTATTATCAGAAAATTACATTAATAGACAACGACAATTATAATTTTTTTGTTATCTGTGATAATTGTGGTTCAGTTGTTCCTCCGGTGCTAACGGATGAACTGTTCGGACATGAGACGTGTGAGGTCTGTAAAGAGAAAACCTGTAACTATATTGTTAATTATTATTTGAAAACTAGAGTCGCTATTGTCTAGACGTGGATTTGCATTTATTTCAGTTGTAATCCAATCTAATTAATGCTTTTACGTGTTAATTTGCAGCTCCTGAATTAGGGGCGCAGCCATTAGCGTTAGTAACTTAACAGCGGAGTTCACTAGTAGCTGGTATAAAAAATATGAAAAGTTTTTCATTGAGAATAATTTTAAATGCTAAAGAATAGAGTACAAAAGGCTTAAAGACATTTATCTGAATATATTAACTTACTATAAAAGGAATCGAGAATAACAATAGACAAATTGACTGTGTCTGCCGCTATCTCAGCAAAAATATCTCCGCGGCAGTTTTGAATCGAGAATTTTAACAAAAATAAAGGTTGTTATATATAAATGAATTGAAATAAATGTGCACCGGTAGCCCCGAATCTACTTTAAAAGACAGAATTCAGCTCAGATTGAATCTTTAAAAATAGTGCCCACAGCACGGTACGTAATATCAATTTCTTATTTGCTGATATATGAAGCCAATTATTTCGGACGATTTACATGAAATATTTTAATAGGAGACATACGTCAGTGTTGCGCGCGGGTAGTATTTTGTGACTAAATGTTCCTTTTGCTATAGAAAAGTGCCTCCATCTCAAGTAACAGTTGTGTAAAATCTTATAAGTGATATGCAATTTAGTGCCACTCACACGACTTTACAGACAACATTTCTACACAACGTCAAGTGGAGATTTCTTTAGGAGAGTGACAAATATTAGCCGGGATAATCAGTTTTGAGAACAAACGACAATTGGTAACTGGTTTTATATTTTTTTGATCTACCTAAAATATCATTTATAAGTAATTAAAGTCACGAAATACTATAAACCGGTTCCGCCACATACGGGAAATTTCATGAAACGAAAATTTATCCTTTGTACTCTTAACAACATCTAGACCAGAAAATGGTAAGAACGTTTGCCCATTATTGCTGCTATAACAATAAATTGTCCCATTTTAGTCCCCTCTCAATTTAGAGTACCTTCCTACACACTAACATGCTGATAAATAAAGATACGAGGAAGGGTTTAACGCCTTGTCACCAACATTTGTCACTTTAAAAGCAGCACTGTTTATATTGTAGAACGAAGGCACAAAACCACTAGTCGTAATGTTGTCTAGGAAATCATCCTGACCGTCGCCTGAAGTGTGTAAGCGTAGTCATACCGCTACGTGCAACTTCTATCGATGCTCCGGTATCCTGGAAGCGCAAGTGTAATTGTTGAAGGTATTAGATACGGTTAAAAAGTGGGATGTGCTCGTCACTGGACGTGTTCATGACGTGTGTACTTAATCAGCTGTCAAGTAGCTTCCAAACGGTCGAGAAAATACGAGCACATGGGTGAGTGTGTCTTGGGAAAATCAGGTACTTGGACATCACGGGCGCCGGCCGACAACATTTACTACAGAGTAAGGTGGGTGTAGCCGCTTAGATGTGAAACATTACAGACACTGGCCAACATTATTTAATACAGTGTACAAACTCCCGTATTGTCTCTTGCACTAGGTACTGCTAAATGTTCGTAAGAGGATCAGTAGAGTGTAAGGACAACCTGAAGCATCGCCTAAGGATCATGCGCACTTATGGAGTTACGTCCTTCCTCAATAAATGCGGAACTATCCTACCGCATTCTTGTCTGAAATGTCCCAAAGGAATTCACTCTCCTAAAATGGAAAGTGGTTTTAATCTTTTCATTGATATCCAATGTGCTATCTCCATTGCGAAATGTGAGTGCTTTGCTTTTAACTCACCTATTCCGTGTCGACAACTGAGATGAGAGCGTTGCAGAGCAGTGTTGCGTTTCACACTTCGACGAAGGTGTACTTAAGACAGAAAGGAAGAGGGTAGAGCCCCGGCTGGCGAATGCCCTACTCCTCTCAAGTGGCTGCAAACAGCTCTCCGAACAGAATCAGCCCCTTGTTACGGACGTATGAGACTAACGATGTCAAAGCACGAGACAGCACAAGTTTTGGTTTTGACCTGGGATTTTGGCACAAGACCTGATGATAGATAAGTTTCGCTCGCATCTCTTTGGCCTCTGATGGCGAAGTAAAAACGACGAAAAGCTGCTTCTACTCGATTCTAAGCGAGCACTTGAGATCGAGAGCAATGGCTAGAGCGCGGTATTATCTACGGTCCTGCCGCAGGTGAGATGAACATCAGCGCAGCTCGATTCCAAATCCTGTCGAATCGTTCAACACAAATGGCCCAAAAATTCTTTTTGCCTGAGTCTTATTTAAAACGATAAAATCAGAAACTCCACGTGTCCACATCTTTTGTAAAATGAGATAATAGCGGATAATTTATCTTTGAAGGTAGCGACTTTGATTGTGATAGAAATACCTCACATCCACCTAATGGTTTCCATATTATGAGATGGTAAACTTTACTGTTTTGTTCAGAAACTCCTTATGTTCAGTGACATGAGGCGTTTCTATACTTAATGAGACTATCATTATCTTTGATTTCTTGATGGTTTCCTTGGTAGTTTACTTTGTTTGCTAAGGTTGTTCTACTTGACTATTAAAGAGGTGACAATCGATAATATACATAAACGTTATATGACTTTAGTGCAACCAATAGTATAATCAGTTTTCATTACATTATTACATTGTTTAACCATTGCGTCTGCACTGTTAAAGCACGTGTAATATGAGAGATTAGAACCACCAAGAAAGAGAAGGAAAGACGTTTGCAGCAAACGTTAATTTGATATTATAAAGGTAGCGAGACTGAAAAACATAAATACAACAAACTACAAGGGGAAGGACGTTTTGCCCAAAGCTTCTGTTTTACAATTCAGCACATATCGTAGACTATTTTGTTAGTGATGTATTACTAAACCGCACAAATGGTCCATTTGATGCAATTCATTTCATGTAGAAACCCTCATCTCCACTCTTTTGAGCAGAAATCCCTCATGTCCAATAGTTATACATCTTAATATCTCGGTTACTATTCTAGGTATGTGTAACTTTTTGGGTCTAGAATAATATACTGTGTAGTAGAAAAGGTGAGATTTTTCTCAACAACTTTCAATTATTGGCCTTTCTGATAATCAATTTTTTGCTTCTACTGAAAAATTTTTAATACTGGGCGTAAGGGGTTATAGGTGTGTCACTTACTGCTGCCCACAACTATGTCCATCCGAGCAATATAGTGATAGTTGAACTGATACGACTGTTACTTAACTTTTTTTCGTGAACTATTCCAGACATACTCAGCCACTTCTTTCTTTTTTAAGTGTGGAGCTATTTACTGCAGATAGGAAGCACGAGTTAAGTGTTGCGGAAGGAGAAGAAAACAGAAGAAAACGGGGATTCTAATATTTTAAATCAGGTATAATCGCGACTGTTACGGATGTCTATTGAAACACATAAACAATAGCAGCCAGACGCTTTTGCCACATCTACATCTACGTCTACATGGGTACTCTGAAAATCACATTTAGGTGCCTGGCAGAAGGTTCATAGAACCATCTTCACGTTCCTCTATTATTCCAGTCTCCTATAGCGCGTGGAAGAAACGAACACATATATCTTTCCGGACGAGCTCTAATTTCCCTTATTTTAACATGGTGTTCGTTTCTCCCGATGTACATCGTTGTCAACAAAGTATTTTCGCATTCGGAGGAGGAAATCGGTAATTGGAATTTCGTGAAAAGCTACCGCCGCAACGAAAAACGCATTTCTTTTAATGATGTCCAGCCCAAATCCTGTATCGTTTCTGTGACACTCTCTCCCATATTTCGCGATAATACCAAACGTGCTGCCATTCTTTGAACTTTTTCCATGTACTCCGTGAATCCTGTCTGGTAAGCATCCCACACCTCGCAGCAGTATTCTAAAAAGTGGATGGATAAGCGCAGTGTAAGTGGTCTCCGTAGTAGATCTGTTACATTTTCTAAGTGTCCTACCAACAAATCGCAGTCTTTGTTTGGCCTTCCCCACAATATTTTCTATGTGTTCCTTCCAATTTAGCCGGCCGAAGTGGCCGTGCGGTTAAAGGCGCTGCAGTCTGGAACCGCAAGACCGCTACGGTCGCAGGTTCGAGTCCTGCCTCGGGCATGGATGTTTGTGATGTCCTTAGGTTAGTTAGGTTTAACTAGTTCTAAGTTCTAGGGGACTAATGACCTCAGCAGTTGAGTCCCATAGTGCTCAAAGCCATTTTGAGCCTTCCAACTTAAGTTGTTCATAATTGTAGCTCCTAGGCGTTTAGTTGAATTTACGGCCTTTAGGTGTGACTGATTTATCGCGTAACCGAAGTTTAACGATTCCTTTTAGCACCCATGTGGATGATCTCACACTTCTCGTTATTTAGAGTCAACTGCCAATTTTCGCACCATATATATATCTTTTCTAAATCGTTTTGCAAACATTCCACTTGCGTTTCGCAGGATTATAACTGCATTATGAGTCGTATTTATTTCAATCAGATGCCGGCCGCGGTGGACGAGCGGTTCTAGGCGCTTCAGTCCGGAACCGCGCGACAGCTACCGTCGCAGGTTCGAATCCTGCCTGGGGCATGGATGTGTGTGATGTCCTTAGGATAGTTAGCTTTAAGTAGTTCTAAGTTCCAGGGGACTGATGACCTCAGATGTTAAGTCTCATAGTGCTCAGAACCATTTGAAACATATTTCAATCAAGATGATGTAAACCGTTTATACACACGATATTGTCTAGACAACCTGCGGTGCAGACTGACAGCTTCTCGCTTATCAATCTTCACCATTATCGTCACACTAACGGAAACGCACCAGAATCTGTGAGTAGTAACAGACGATGAGTGTGGCTTCTTACGGCGACACGTTGTTACCTAGGATTATCATAGGAAGCCTGAAACATAAATAGGAGACAATGGGAGCAATAGCAGCTCGAAATATAAATTGGAGAGAGTCTCAAAGTAGATCAATTTGGGTTCAAAAATTGTGAGGGTGCCAATGAAGCAATTTTAACTTTGAGAGGTAACTGAAATGCGTTTATGCCATTTGTGAACCTAAATGAAACCTTCTACAATTTAAGTTAGAAGAAGCAACGAATAAAGTTGAAAAATTTCCTAACTGAATTTGTGGTTGGTATGCTATGCTCTGACACATTCTACTAGATGAACATTTATACTAAACTAAACTAAACTAAACTCTGTCCGAACAGGCGTCTCACCCCATAGGCGTCACTGGATGCGGATATGAAAGGGCTCGTGGGCAGCTCATCGCTCTCCCAGGCCGCTAGCTGGAGCCGCCACTTCTGACTCAAGTAACTCCTCAACTGATCTCACAAGGGATGAGTGCACAGCGCTTGCCAACAACGCTCGGCGGACTCGGACGGTGGCCCATCTAAATGTTAGACAAGCCCGAAGGTGAATAAGTTCGGTGATCTGAGGGCAACATTTATACACATTATACAATTTGGGAATACAGCACTGGCTAAATTTCATAATTAGTTGTACAAAATTTATGTAGAAATATTATTAACATTCAGCATATTCCAATACCTAAGAAAACCGCAAAACAAAAAAGTAGTGGCGGTTGCGTCTGCGTTGATTCGTTGCGCCACTACTTCTGTCAACGGTGGTGCGTCACGTGAGCACCTGGCGATAGTCGTACGATGTCTACGGCGCTCTACAGCCACCAGTGTTTTCTTTTAAGGTGACAACTAAAGTTTTGCCCGGTGAGATTAATAGTTACATTAAGACAGAACGAGTAGCAGAGGGTACGGAGAGTTGGAGAACGGTGACAAATCTACCGACTGACTGCTGTAGAAGAAAGTACTGCGGAGCCTGTTGTGAGCATGCGAGGCACGCCAGCGACGGTGTTGCGAACGGGTGGCAGACGGCAGAAGGCAGAAGCCAGTAGTCAGTCTTCCACCGGCCGGAAGACCGAGCCGGCCCCCGCGGCGAGGGACAAAGCTGGGCCGGAATGTGCGCGCCAGCCGCAGTCTTTGTCAGCCGTCGCTGCCGCCTGCTAACGGTCCCGTCTCCGCTGACAGCTGCCACGCCCCCGCAGCGGGACCTCGGCACCCCGGCACGCCACTGCTTAACCACGTGACGCTGTCGCTGCTACCGACTCTCAAGGGCGGCTTGCACACCACTGGTTTCACACCGATTTGCGTACTAATTGCTCCAACATGGTACGTCCCGTCGTTGCGTGGGGAATTTCAAGCCTACTAGCTAAACTGCCAATATTGCAAGAAAGACTACACTTTGTGTTGAAACTTCCTGGCAGATTAAAACTGTGTGCCTGACCGAGACTCGAACTCGGGACCTTTGCCTTTCGCGGGCAAGTGCTCTACCATCTGAGGTACCCAAGCACGACTGACGCACCATCCTCACAGCTTCACTTCTGCCAGTATTTCATCTTCTTTATTGCTTATCCTTTCTTTCAGGAGTGCTAGCTCTGCAAGGTTCACAGGAGAGCTTCTGTAAAGTTTGTAGGAGACGAGATACTAGCAGAAGTGAAGCTGTGAGGATGGTGCGTGACTACATCTTTCACTGCAAGGTTTATGCGGACGACCTCCTCTTTCTCACCTGCTCCTCCACGGAACTCAATGACGCCACCCAATGGATCCACCAGTATGGGCGTCTTTCTGGTAGCCTTCTTAATGTCCATAAATCGACTATAATGTACATTGGGCGCCGACCCCACTCCCAGTCAGTGCCACCCTTCGTTACTTGGGTATCGAATTTACGAGCTCTAGCAGAAGTGAAGCTTAAACCAATTCCAACGTGTGTCCTATGTCAACATGTATGTCGCCCTTAAACTGGTACACGTCGCCCAGATCCTCCCAATGCCGTTACTCCTTGACCGCCGCATCCAATCAGCCTTTGGATATTTCGTGTCAGCAGGGACACTTTTCAAAGTCCGCTACAACACTCTAACACTGCCTCCTGAGAAAGGTGGCCTCGGACTCGTCAACGTGCGGGCTCGATCTACTGCACTCTTTGTCGACACTATGTTGCGGCACTGGCAGGGATCGGTCCCGTCCTTAACACGCAGTCTCTTAGATATACTCCGACCAGCTTCTCTCGATCCACCGATCCATGTGGCACCTATTTCTCCATTATTGTACCACCCCGCCAATTGTTTCAGAGAGCCGGCCGGAGTGGCCGAGCGGTTCTAGGCACTTCAGTCTGGAACCGCGCGACCGCTACGGTCACAGGTTCGAATCCTGCCTCGGGCATGGATGTGTGTGATGTCCTTAGGTTAGTTATGTTTAATTAGTTGTAACTTCTAGGGGACTGATGACCTCAGATGTTGAGTCCCATAGTGCTCAGACCCATTTGAACCATTTTCAAACAACAACACAGGGAGCGTCTCTTGCGACAGACAGTACAGTCTGTAGGATACGGTCATCCTCCTCCTCCTACAGTAGGGGCGTTCGCACTTTACACTGGTCTGTGCAAGTGACTTCGATCACTGGCAGCCTACTCCAATGGATCATTACCAGTATATTCAATACGATCGCCACATGTGCTCAACGCCAGAATGTACGTGGTATTTTTTTTTTCTCGATGTATTGGAAGAGAGAGTGAGATGCAGTAAAAATATTAAAGAGTTATCTATCGGATGAAGTTAGCCGAGCTTTTATAGGTTGTAATTTTTGTCTCTCGGATGGTACAGAATAATGACGATAGAATATTGGGGTGATAGACATGTATGGACCATGAGGGCTGCAGATCTGCTTCGGACTGCAGTACCTGTATGGTGCTGAGTCTTCCTAATTTTTGAGATAAGAGAGACCACCATAACTGTTCGCACTGTCTTTGTACTACATTGTGTTGCTGGAGTGGGCTTCATTGGCGCCGACCTTACACATCGTACACGGTTGGTGGAGCTACGACAAGATCCCATTTCCATCGAATTGGCAAAACACAGTCCTGTGGCACTAACTCAGCTTAGCCTGTTTCTACATGGACTGCAGAACGTGGTAAGTATAGGTTCCTCCGACTTCTACTGAGTTCCAACTTAAATTGGAACGATGACATGCGCAAAGCTGCAGAGTTGGCAGCGCAGAGTCTGAAGGGAGCTGCAAGATGAATACAGACTACCTAAAATTTTACTGTGGTAGATAGTTTCGAAAAGGTAACTTGTTTCGATGTATGAGCGTACCAGAAATATGATTCACTAGAGGCTGTAATCATTAAAATACTTCTCCATAGCATCCAAAGCAGGTATGTGGTTGAATGAAAAGGCTTGATACCAAGCAGCATTTCTACCAGAAAGTGTAGCACTAGAGATCTGAAAAGTCTGTGTACATTTCTTATGGGTTCAGCCATCACACCATCTACTGTTTGTTATCCCTCTCAATCAACCATCGTCTATAACCTAGTTATTATATCGTAAAACCTCTGACATGGGGTCGAGACAGAATGCGTTACAAATACTGGCTTCATACCGCGTTATTTAGCCGAATCACTCTCTAAATTTGGTGATTTCATTATAAGTTTAAAGCAGTTGGCGACTTGTAACCGCACTGTTGGTCTGATAATATACACGCCGGCGATTACCATCTATATTCAGTGTCGTGGTATCTGATTGAAAAAAAAAAAAAACTTAATTCGGAGGTAATGCGATAATTCGACTTAAAAAGCCATTATAGCTTTTAATAATGATACTTGTGTGGGTAGTAGAACCAAGACCGATTGTGACAGTAACATGGTCGTTGTGGTCGCGTTTCAAACATGTGGCGGCTTGTACGACATATACACCTCTCTTTCTAAGACAATGTGGTACCACTCGCAGGAGAAGCTTATGAGACATGTCCACCCATTGCTGATTTTCGCTCAGTATTGTTTCGTATTGCCAGCAATCAGTTATTGATATAAAAAGTGTGTGTGTGTGTGTGTGTGTGTCCGTTCCAACATGAGCAAAGAAAATAATTATGTCCAGTGATATGGAAGGTCGGATTTTATGTGGAATACTGCGATAGCAAAGGGAATGGAAGATTTTTTTTACTTGTTATTGTTGTTGTTGTCGTTGTTTTTGGGGAAGGAGACCAGACAGCGAAGTCATCGGTCTCATCGGATTAGGGAAGGACAGGGAAGGAAGTCGGCCATGCCCTTTCCAAAGGAACCATCCTGGCATTTGCCTGGAGTGATTTAGGGAAATCACGGAAAACCTAAATCAGGATGGACGGACGTGGGATTGAACCGTTGTCCTCCAGAATGGGAGTCCAGTGTGCTAACCACTGCGCCACCTCGCTCTTTTTTTTTCCTTGAAGAGGTATGTCAAGTAATAAGAATAGTACAGATTTCTGTTTCCAGAGCCACAGCTGTCAGCTGGGGGTATTTCCGATACTTCGCTCGTTGTCGAATGTCGTCCAATTGAGACCGCAATCGAAATATTTAATTGTAAGTACAGTGATATATATATATATATATCCGGTTTCCTAGGACGCTTCTGTCTGGTGTGCGAGGAGTACGTGGTGGCAGTGGCCTGTGGCGAAAATGTTTCACGTCTCCACCTAGCGGCAGGAGCTATCCGAATGGAGAGACCAGTTGGGGTACAGGAATGTAGGTGACTTAATTGTGTCGCCCTGTAGACGGCTGAATAGGGAACTAATACACACTATGTGTCGGACAGCCTTCGTGATCACATGTGTCTCAGAGGAATTTTGAGAAGATTTAATATGGACTTTTGTTTGCACTGGACAATTATTCCCTCCCAAGTAAATTGTCCAGTTGGCTGCTTCTGCACATTTCCCACCATTATTTGGCTGAGGGAATATTGATTGAGGTGTGCACATCCAGCAGGTGAAAGACAGGTGGAAGACACGTTTGCTGGTTCTCTAGACATGAGAAACACCTTAGTTGACTTTGTAAATTATAAAGATGATTTGGGATCTGTTACATCACCAACATCGGTATTCGTGACTGGAAATATACGTTTCCTCTATTTTCTTCGAGTATCCACGCAAAGATCTTCGCAGACGTGATATGCTACTACATACTCTGTGGTTTACAGCACGCTGCAGCTCGCTAAAGTTTTGGGTTTCCATAAATTAGTTTCCAGTCCGTATCTTCGGAATGATACTCTGCAAGTGATCGGTAGCATACTGCTCTGTGCTTTACATCGCGAAGTATCGCGAAAATGGTATGGTATTCCGGCAAAGCATTTGAAAAAAGATATATTCTTGTAATCCCAGAGTCTGGAGATGGGCGTAGAAAGCAAGCAAGCAAGCAGGTCTGGACCAAAAACAGCAATGTCTTTGTGCCACAGCCTTTGTACAACAGTTCAGAGAGTGACTTCAGTTCACTGCGGTTGCTTTGGTCATACGACGGGCCAATGTGTGTGTGTGTGTGTGTGTGTGTGTGTGTGTGTGTGTGTGTGTGTGTGGGAGGGGGGGGGGGGGGAAATTGACTTGTGACCGTGAGCTGTGGTGGATGACGTACTGACCTCACGAGAAATATCTAGTGCTTTGAGGACTCTATACAGTCCATGTGCTGATCCTGTCTGTCTTTGCGGTATATGTATGAGTGTCTGGTGGTCGCTAGCTATATGCAGGATGCAGAAGTGATGATTTTGGATGGTATAGGATACGAATTGTGTGTTTACTACATCGAGACGACATGTGGTCATCTATAGTCAGGTTGGAGATCGGATCCACACAGAATATTCAAGCTTCCGTCCAAGGCAGAACAGTGTAACTAAGGAAGTGTCTACCCGTATTTCATGATCTGTAGACCATTTTTGGGAGTTTTAACTGTCAGTGCAATATGGCGATGTGTACAACATAGTTTTGCCACTGAAAATCTCATCTGCAGATAAAAAAAAGCGGACAGTGCTCCCACACTGTCAGCATTAGTAATTTAGTGGGTAAATTCAGTAAGAGCCAATCAGATTACTTAATTCTTTCACAAGGCTTTTTTTTTTTTTTTGTACTGGGACATAGGTGCCTCTACAAAGCAGAGATAACGTTTACCGTTTCGGAGACTTTTTTTGAAAGCATGACGTCACAATTTCCAGGAAGGGTAACATGTGATGGATGGGGTGCCTTTTTAGGACCATCAGGAAGAATGCATTCAGTGTTTTTCAGTGCTGTTTTCGTGAACAGATCCTGTTAGGACAAAAATTTTCATGCATACAAGCTGAGACATCACTTAAGTTCCTACAACAACAAAAGTGGCAGTTAACAATTTCTGCGATACTTTATGATTTTGGAGACGGAGACTTGGCTCTTATTTACGTAGATATGTGATGTCAGATAACACTGACAACCTTTTATCTGCACCTGCGAGAATGAACCACTATGAAAACATCTCACTCGGCGTTGGACCTGAGGTAAACATGTGCACCTTGAAAGGCATTTCGCACGTGGGACGGGCTGTCCCATTAGGATCACTAGGAAGAATGCATCCAGTCATTATTCCACCTTGAACTCTGTAAGGAGCAGTTCACTGATACGACACGGTCTACTGTGTTAATAATAGTGTGAAAGTGTTTCATGCAATGAGTGTTTGTGCACTGCATTATTTCGACTGTTTAAGCATTGTGAGCGTGTTTGAATAGCGTAAGACATGCATTATTTCGCCAATTTTAGTGCTAGTGAACGTGGCTGTGCATCAGTGTACTGTATTATTTCGGTAATTTATGAGTAGTTTGCAGTTCTGTAGGCTGTGCAATGCATTATTTCGTCAGTTTACAAGTAGTGAGCAATTTGGAGAGCATTATACATGCATTATTTTGAGAATTTTCAAGTTGTTTTCGTATCTGTCCATCAGAATACTTCTTTATTTCGGTAATTTACGAGTAGTTTTCAGTTCTGTAGGCTATTAACATTAACCCAAGCACGCCATGGTGAATGTTTTGTATCAGCATAATAAATAAACTACATGAAATCTGTCCCTAAATAAATTGTTCCTACTTACCACTGAAAATAAATAAAGTACACTCCCTTCTCTCCAGCAGCTGGACACAGATTGAGTCCTTTGCCCTCTGGTGGCAGTACCGTGTACTAGGTCAGTTGGACTCCAGGCCTCATGGTGAACACAGTAGATGGAGCTACTCCCTATGATAACTCAAATTGTTTAAATAAACACTGCATGCAAAATAAAGACTTATGTCTATCCTATCCAGCAGCCCAGTTTAGAGTGAATCCTTTCCTGCCAATTCCAAGGAAGAGGTGATTGTCTGATGACATAAGTTAGTGGAGGTAGCCCAATCGACTTACTTTGCTGGCAATATTTTGCTGCCACGTTCTTAGGTTAGTGGATGTAGCCCAAGTGGCCTTTTTCCCTCCAAAATTTGAACTGCCCACCATTTTAGTTTGGAGGGGGGAGGGGAGAGGAGGGGGTAGGGACGAGGGGAGGGCATTAGGTTAGTGGAGGTAGCACACTGGACCTATTTTCCTGCCCAAATTTGAACTTCCTACCATGACATTATTGTGATGTTGCCATATATATCGCTGCCATCTTGGATCCGCCATCTTGAATAAAATTAGCAACAATGCAACGTTGGTCGACGCCACCTTTGTCACACTACTCTGACCCTGTTAGTATCATGCAGTAATTCAACAATATCCAATCAGCCTTTGGATATTTCGTGTCAGCAGGGACACTTTTCAAAGTCCGCTACAACACTCTAACACTGCCTCCTGAGAAAGGTGGCCTCGGACTCGTCAACGTGCGGGCTCGATCTACTGCACTCTTTGTCGACACTATGTTGCGGCACTGGCAGGGATCGGTCCCGTCCTTAACACGCAGTCTCTTAGATATACTCCGACCAGCTTCTCTCGATCCACCGATCCATGTGGCACCTATTTCTCCATTATTGTACCACCCCGCCAATTGTTTCAGAGAGCCGGCCGGAGTGGCCGAGCGGTTCTAGGCACTTCAGTCTGGAACCGCGCGACCGCTACGGTCACAGGTTCGAATCCTGCCTCGGGCATGGATGTGTGTGATGTCCTTAGGTTAGTTCTGTTTAATTAGTTGTAACTTCTAGGGGACTGATGACCTCAGATGTTAAGTCCCATAGTGCTCAGAGCCATTTGAACCATTTGTTTCATAGAACTCAGCTACGTTCGGGCCGATCTTCCAGTCACCCGTCCTCCCCGTACAAAAGATTATTATCGTTTGTTTATGCTGTCCAGCCCTTGCGACCCCATGGTGCTACAGCACCCTGACACTAACTGGCGAACGGTTTGGGGGTGTGTGCATGCACCCTTTTTACCGTCGTCTGTGTCTGCACTCTGGTATGTTTTAGTCTTTGGCAAATTCACGACTAATAGTCGACTTCATCGCATAGGACTGGCCACCTCCCCACTGTGCCCTGACTGTGAGCTCGAAGACACTGACGAGCACCGTCTTACGTGCCCCCTGAAATGAAACGTATGGCTCCTCATCCAACGAATCGTGGGCTTTTACCTCCGTGCCCCGCCAACGACGGTAACCCCGGATTTCTTGTTGTTGTACCAGACATTTCACTACCCTCTTGGTAAGCACCATACCCTAATTTGATTTCACGGACAGGCTTTAGAATACCTCTTTCAGAGTGGTCCACATACAGTCCTTGACTTCTGGTATAAAGTTGTGTCCGCGCATAGCACCCTCACCCGAAAACCATCTTACCGACAAACTTTTGCCGGTTATCTCCGCAGCGTCTTCCTTGACTCCCCTCAATGTTGGGGCGTGCCATGCCTACATGTCACATGATGCAACACCCTTATCCAAGAAGACAGAATATGATATATTTTGTTGTATTTAATGTTTTTCTAATATTTTGTTTAACTAGCATTCATTTGAATATGTTTAAACTGGACCTTGAAGAACTGTTGCTTTGTGTATATATATGTACTCTCAGTTTGTTCAATAAAAAAAATAAAAAATAAAAAAAGATGATAGAGCACTTGCCCGCGAAAGGCAAAGGTCCCGAGTTCGAGTCTCGGTCAGGCAGACGGTTTTAATGAGCCAGGAAGTTTCATATCAGCGCACATACCGCTGCAGAGTGAAAAATTTCAGTCTGCATACACTTTATGTTGTTCAAACAATCGTCCTGCGATATGTTATTCGAATAGATCTACAAAGGTCTTACGATGTCAGATGTCAGAGAGTCACAGGTTGCCCCAACATACATTGTAAATGGCGGCATTCATACTGTCAGTGCAATGGAACATCAAAGTCAGGGATTGTCAGAGAGAACGTTCCGATGTGAGGTGACGGTAAGAGATGAGTTGCGACGCCCGGTCATACCACGAATACTTTCGCCCCGCTCATCCGTGCTATGCTACTGGATTTTGGCTTTCATCTTTTGCTTAATCGTTTTTTGTTGTTCGGTTTGGTTTCGTGACACTTTGTGATCTTCCAATGTAAACTTCGATGTTTCTCCAATGAGGGACCGAGCGAGGTGGCGCAGTGGTTAGCACACTGGACTCGCATTCGGGAGGATGACGGTTCAATCCCGTCTCCGGCCATCCTGATTTAGGTTTTCCGTGATTTCCCTAAATCGCTTCAGGCAAATGCCGGGATGGTTCCTTTGAAAGGGCACGGCCGATTTCCTTCCCCATCCTTCCCTCACCCGAGCTTGCGCTCCGTCTCTAATGACCTCGTTGTCGACGGGACGTTAAACACCAATATCCTCCTCCTCCTCCAATGAGGAGATAGAGAAGATCCAAAGAAGAGCGGCGCGTTTCGTCACGGGGTTGTTTGGTATGCGTCATACCGTTACGGAGATGTTTAGCAAACTCAAGTGGCAGACTTTGCAAGAGGCGCTCTGCATCGCGCTGTAGCTTGCTGTCCAGGTTTCGAGAGGGTGTGTTTCTGGATGAGGTATCGAATATATTGCTTCCCCTTACTTATACCTCCCGAGGAGATCACGAATATAAAATTAGAGAGATTCGTGCGCGCACGGAGGCTTTCCGGCAGTCGTTCGTCCCGCGAACCATACGCGACAGGAACAGGAAAGGGAGGTAATGAGAGTGGCACCTAAAGTTCCCTCTTCCACACACCGTTGGGTGGCTTGCGGAGTATAAATGTAGATGTACATCTAGATCTAGATTCAACAAAACTGATCATAATGTATGCAACCACTGCTTTCCAAAACGTACACAAGACAGGTTCCACAGCTCATAAATAAAAATATTAATAATTTTAAATAAAAACGTCATCTTAAAAGTGAAAATGTTTTCCTCATTGAAGGAGAAAAACACGGTAGTTTTATAGTTGTTTCTCAACACTGAGATAATCCAGCAAATACTGTACTTAACGAGGGAACAGAAAAAGACGAGACATACAGGGCTATGAGCCCTGTCTCTAAAGCGCACCAGCCTTTCACGATACTTAAGAAAGCCTGCATTTTTAAAATTTTTGACACGTGGCTTCTCAAAAACAGGTGTTTTAGGACCTGTTTGTAATGTTGTTTCTGCAGATTAGTTTCATTTTGTTCTATAGCTTTCGAATTCTTTACAAAATAGCAAATGGTTCAAGTGGCTCTGAGCACTATGGGACTTAACATCTGAGGTCACCGGTCCCCTAGAACTTAGAACTGCTTAAACCTAACTAACCTAAGAACATCACACACACCCATGCCCGATGCAGGATTCGAACCTGCGACCGTAGCGGTCGCGCGGTTGAAGACCGAGGCCCTTAGAACCGCTGTGCCACGGTGGCCGGCTACAAAAAACATCTTATATTTTAAATATTTAAGTATTTGAAGTAATACTATTCACATAAATCTTACATCAGTGTCTATAGTTACATACTTAACATTTTCTGTTTTAGATATACACTAAAATTATTACAAACCGTTTGTGAGTTCTATATTACGTATAATTTTCAACTTTCTCTTTTTAGTTTTTTTCGCAGAACCGACACATTTTCTGTCCCCCTGCGCATCAGACTTTTCTTCCACGTCCCCTGCTAACACTTCTCCATTTGAAAGTTCTGGTGGAAGTGTTCTCCTCGCTTTCTCACGCAGTGACAAGATTTTGAAGAAAGCACTTAATATGTGAGTGTACAGGTGGACTTTTACACTCATGTCAGAACCTAACTTTTTGATATTTCTAACAGGGTTTCGATAACTTTTTATTTTTTTTTTATTTTCATCATATTTATTCCCTAGAAAGTTTACACTGACAGACTTGAGGCTATTCATGCATCTTTTTCGCTTTCATTGTATTCCTGGTGCTTCATCAGTTTGTGAATTCGAAGGTAAAAAGTTCTAGCTTTCAGTTTCTGTTGTCTCCTGAAGGACAACGTCATAGAAAGGTACTTAAAGCAGCGCCCATCTACATCTACATCACACTTCGCAACTGATGGCGGAGTGTACTTCTGGTACCACTAACTGATCTCCCCCCTTCCTCGTTCCACTTGCGAAGGACACTTGGGAAGAATAATTGTTGGTAAGTCTCTGGTTCTTTTACTATTTTATTGTTATTCTTATTTAATTCGAATATATACGTGACATGACGAAAGTGGGTATTATGGCAAGCTGTATTCAGGAGATTGGGATGTGAACAGAGGCAGTAACTGATTGTGACCCCTCCCCCCCCCCCCCCCCCCCTCCCCCGAAACGATGGTCGACCAGTCAAGATTTCCTGTCTGACCTAGTCTCCTGGATGCCAGTTTCCCGGCAACCTTCGGATGGTTGTGGGAAACCAACCAAGGAATCTCTGCGTCTCGCTGACAACAAAGGGCAGAGGCTGGGCTGAGAATGAAATTTCCGTGTGTCAGCACTATAGCGTTCACTGTACAGCATTGTGTATTTACGCCAATATCAGCAATGGGAAAACCAGTTGTTACTTTTTTCCGAGTTCTTACCCTCTACAGCTCCCTCTAGTACAATGCAAATTATTCCCTGATGTCTTAACGGATGATCCCGTCCCTTCGTCCTTTCACGTATTCCTTTCCTTTCCTCTTAGATTCTGCGCAGAACTTCCTCATTCCTTACCGTGTCAGTTCACCTAATTTTCAACATTCGTCTATAGCACCACATCTCAAACGCTTCGCTTCTCTTGTGTTCCGGTTTTCCCACAGGTTTCACTACCGTTCAGTGCTGTGCTCCAAACGTACATTCCCAGAATTTTTTTCCTCAAATTAAGGCCTATGTTTGATACTAATAGACTTACTTTGCACAGGAATGTCTTTTTTGCCAGTGCTAGACTGCTTTAGATGTCCTCCTTGCTCCGTCCACCATTAATTATTTTGCTGCCTAAGTAGTAGAATTCCTTAACTGCAGCATCTTCCTCACCATCAATCCTGATGCTCAGTTTCTCGCTGTTCTCATTATTGCTATTTCTCATTTATTTCGTCGTTCTTCGATGTACTTTCAGTCCATATTCTGTACTCATTAGACTTCATTCCATTCAGCAGATCATCTAATTGTTCTTCACATTGACTGAGGACAGCAATGTCATCAGCAAATCGTATCATTGACACCTTTTCACCTTAAATTTTAATTCTACTCCTGAATCTTTATTTTATTTTTATCATTCATTCTTCCAGGTATGGACTGAACAGTATGGACGAAAGATTATATCCCCGTATTACACGCTTTTTAATCTGAGCACTTCGTTGACAGTCTTCCAGTCATTATTCCCTCTTGTAGTGTCTGGCATTGGAGTTTGTTGAGGATTTCTGTAAACCTCTCGGGCGGACTAAACGATCTTTTGACGAAACATGCTTCTCTTCGTTGGATCTTGTCTCTCTCATCTATCAGTCCTACCTTCAGTCTCAGCCGGCCGAAGTGGCCGTGCGGTTAAAGGCGCTGCAGTCTGGAACCGCAAGACCGCTGCGCGCAGGTTCGAATCCTGCCTCGGGCATGGATGTTTGTGATGTCCTTAGGTTAGTTAGGTTTAACTAGTTCTAAGTTCTAGGGGACTAATGACCTCAGCAGTTGAGTCCCATAGTGCTCAGAGCCATTTTCAGTCTCAGAGCCGTTGTCCATAGCGCTACCAATTTCATGGAGGAACTGAGCAAGCTGTGTTAAGCAAGATCTGTGTTTGCAGAATCCATGTTAACTTTTATAGAGGACATTTTCGTTCTCTAAAAACGTCGTTGCTCTTGAGCATAAAACAATTTTCATAATTTTACAACAGATTCTCTTCAACGACCCGTCCTGAAAACTGAAACGTTTTGCGCTTTTTCCATTCACTTGGTATCCTTTGCTCCAGCGAAATACGATAAACTGCTGCTAGAAGCAGCAAGTTCTTTCGTGTATCTTTGTAGAATCTTGCAGGGTATCTCACCTGGTCCTGCTGCCATTCCACTGCTTTTCTATTCCGCCCTCGATTCTCCCAATATCTCTCATTTCCACGTTCGTACGATGACTGAAAAGGGGGGAGGGATGATGGGTGGGGGGCCTGCTGCGATCTTTCACCATGAAACAATTTCGGAAGACCGAATGCAGTGTTTCAGCCTTCTCTCCGTTATCCTCCGTTTCGGTGTCAGTATGGTCACTCCATGAATTTCGAACCGCTTACTGATTTACGGTAGACTAAATCCTCTTTGAGTTTGTACTCAGATAGGTTGACAGAATTTTACTCTCAAAGTCATTGAACGTTGCTCTCATTGCTCTCCTAACGCTCATTTCCGCTTTGTTCAGCTTTTGTTTGTCAGCTATATGTTGACTTCTCTTTAATGTGTGATGAAGCTCTCTGTGTTTACATAGCAATTTTCTAACACGGCCATTAAACGACGGTAGATCTTTCCCATACCTTAAGGCTCTGCTCGGGCGTTTTGACAGATGGTCTTTCTTTGTGCTCCACGTCTTCATCCTGAACTCGGAATGTTTGATGCTGACTATTTGGTGTTGACTATTCAGATACTCTGCAATATATATCCTGTCAATATCCTACGTAAAAATATTTTCCTACCTTTCTTAACATTCCTTGTAAGACGTGTAGCCATAGTTACCATAACAGCCTTATGATCACCGTAACCTTCAAATGGTTCAAATGGCTCTAAGCACTATGGGACTTAACTCGTGCGGTCATCAGTAATCTAGAACTTAGAACGACTTAAACCTAACTAACCTAAGGACATCACACAAATCCATGCCCGAGGCAGGATTCGAACCTGCGACCGTAGCTGTCGCGCGGTTTCAGACTGGAGCGCCTAGAACCGTTCGGCCACACCAGCCGGCCCGTAACCTTCCTCTGTGGTAACTAATTCGCTAAGTTCAAGTCTGTTTACTGCTACGAGTTCTAAGACGTTATTTTCAAAAGTATTTTGGAAGAGCTCCTATATATTTCATCAACCCCAGTTTGATGTGCAGTGGCGGAAGCAATATTTCCTATGGTCCACATAAGGTTTATGCAACTTGGTTTTAGTCTCAGGCACAAAAGTCTCTGATTAGACCAAATATTTATATTCCAGTGCTTTTAAGTGGTTTCGTAATTGAACTCACATAAAAAGTGGGGCGTTTTCATATACCAGCTAGATTTCTTAACAGTTTTTTTTTTATAATAAAGAAATGAAGTTCATTCCATATGATAAAACTGTACGGACAGAAGAAAACGAAGAACATTACTCAAATCAGCACAAAATGCTTATAAAAGAAAACACATTTGCTACCGATCATTTGGCGTTATGCAGACTGGTGTTATCACCAAACGCATGATGAAAAATGAATTATAATCAGCAAAGGAAACGTCTAGATGAAATTACAGAATGGAACTATGAGGATGATTCGCTGTTTTAGTATTTTCAGGATTTCTTAATTAGGAGTGAGATTTTGACTCAGTGTCAATAAAATCCCAACAAGCAGCCCTTGGGAAACAAGACATTAACTATATCCGTGAGTCACGAGGTGTGGCATAGTCACAGTAAGGTTTACCAGCGATCCATTGATAGTATTTATCAAATCGCAGTATACTACACAATTCGCGTCACTGCGTATTTTGATGCTACCATCACATTATTAGCCATAGAAGCTTCGTCACAAAATTACAAATTTAGCATGCCATGAACATCATTGAGCCATATATGTTAACACCTTAAGGAAACGAGGTACACGCATTAATGTATTACATTAAAGGTGGCCTCGGTCCTATAGAGTTACAAAATTCAAATGGCCCTAAGCACTATGGGACTTAACATCTGAGGTCATCAGTCCCCTAGACTTAGAACTAATTAAACCTAACTAACCTAAGGACATCACACACATCCATGCTTGAGGCAGGATTCGAACCAGCGACCGTAGCAACAGCGTGGTTCCGGAATGAAGCGCCTAGAACAGCTCGGCCACAGAAGCCGGCTATAGAGTTACACACCGCCAAGTAATTAGAATTACAATGATGACTCAAATGGTTCAAATGGCACTGAGCGCTATGGGACTTAACTGCAGTGGTCATCAGTCCCCTAGAACTTAGAACTACTTAAACCTAACTAACCTAAGGACATCACACACATCCATGCCCGAGGCAGGATTCGAACCTGCGGCCGTAGCGAATGATGACTCACATAAGTTTAACTGTACACTGAGGTAACAAAAGTCATGGGACAGCAATATGCGCATATACAGGTGGCGGTAGTATAGTGTACACAAGGTATATAAAGACAGTGCATTAGCGGAATTGTCACTTCTACTCAGGTGATTCATGTCAAAAGGTTTCCGGCTTGAATATGGCCGTAAGACGGAAATTAATACAATTTACATGTGGAGTGGCAATTGGAGCTAGACGTATAGGATATTCTGTTTCGGAAACCCTGTAGGGAATTCAATATTCCGAGATTCGCAATGTCAAGAGTGTGCCGAGAATACCAAATATGAGGAATTGCCTCTCACCACAAACAAAGGCTGATGGCCTTCACTTAACGACTGAGAACAGTGCCTTTTGCATAAACTTGCGAGTGCTGACAGACAAGCAACACTGCAGGAAATAACTGCAGAAATCAATGTGGAACCTACGACGAACGTATCCATTAGGCATGGTGTTAGGAAGAATTCCTCTAACAGTAGTAAAATTGTTGTTTATTGAAACACAACCGGTTTCGCGGCCTAAACCACATCGTCAGGTGCAACAACGCTGAGTTCATAGGCATACCCATCGCTCCTAGTCAAAATTTACTATTCAGCGAATATTGTCAATACTATGGCGAACGACAGGTAACGAAGAAGTGCTCCAGTCGTTAAGGCTAATTGCTGATACATGAAACTTGCAGTTACAGAGCCATGTTTTTAAAGTTTGCCTGCACCAGTGCGATGGCAGGGCAACCTGGAGTTGGGCAAAGTAAAAGCGGGCGGCACAGCACGGTAAAGCGGGTATTAAACGACGATCCGTTGCGAACGGTACTGATCTAGCACGACAGCCATATAGCGCTAGAACGGGTGAAACTACAAAAATTAGCAGACATTATCCGCGCGCCAGGATAGACAGCAGTTCTAAACTGCCGTCAATCCGCGTATGCGCACTAGTCAGCGATAACTCGCGCATGTGCAGAAGGTTCAAATGTTCAAATCTGTGTGAAATCTTATGGGACTTATCTGCTAAGGTCATCAGTCCCTAAGCTTACACACTACTTAACCTAAATTATCCTGAGGACAAACACACACACCCATGCCCGAGGGAGGACTCGAACCTCCGCCGGGACCAGCCGCACAGTCCATGACAGCAGCGCCTAAGACCGCTCGGCTAATCCCGCGCGGCTGCGCAGAAGGGGCTACCGCAGTGTTTCCTGCTTGTTATTTGCTTACTGCTCCGTGGCTAGTAGCTCATTTCAGATTTTCATGATGGGGATTTTCCACGTTTTTTTCATTAAGTAGGTTTTCATAAATGCAGAGAAAAACCTTTTTTTTGCCAGTAGACTTTCTTTTATACTAGCTGTTTGTGAAAGCATTATTTCTATTGATTATTTCGTATCCTAGAAATGAAATGGAGCAAAGAGTCGTTAATCGACTTAATTCAGGCATACAGCGAGGAAAGGCGTACATGTTACTCGCTGTATCATAATACGATACGTCGGCAATCGTTTCTATGAGAAATATGCATATAACGCCACGCAATGATTTTCGATTTGTATCGTAACGCCTAGGCTTACAAAAGTTCCTGTTTGTTTTGACTGCATTTCTTGTTTATTTCAGCGCGCCAGAAAAGAGAAACTGGTAGTGATTGGCGACAAAGTCCGTGGAGTTTCGCCCAGTGCGATGGACGAGGAGTGAAAAACTCTGAGTAGCACTTATATATAGTATATTCAAAACTTGGAAAAATAACACAAGTACACCGTTAAGTATTCGTCCTTTCAAGTGCTGCAAATTGCAGTGCATACATCCACAACAACTTTTGAAATGGTGGGCTTTGGTATTCTGCGGCTAAAAGCCAGACTCTTAAAATATTCTCCATTCGCCAGGAAACGTAATGTTACAACCAGCCAGCAACATTGAAGGGCGTTTACCAGTATTTTATCAGTGATCTTGACTGGTATGATCGCAAAACATATAAACTTATAATTCTTACCTTCTAGAAGGTGAGATAGCCTCAATCATGACTGCGTCACACTTTCTGATTCCATCTTCTATCATAGACAGTAGCTTCTCGAAACAGGCCATGTCCATCCTAACAAAGTTCCGAAATTCTTATGGATCTCCGGGCCTCAGTTCTTTCATTAACGTCTCAGTGTCGAACCCAACAACGCCTCACTTTTCGTTTTCGTCGCCGTTCTGCCTAGTCCGAAGATTTGCTGTCACTGTCAGGGCAATAGCTCCAAATACAAGTGGGTAATCTACGTGCAATATGCTGCATAAACGTAAATTTCGACATACATATACCCGTGTAACCAAGTGTCGTAATATAAAACTGTGACGTCGCAGTTCATCAATAGACAGAGTCCTTATACGCTACAGAAAAGCCGGCCGAAGTGGCCGTGCGGTTAAAGGCGCTGCAGTCTGGAACCGCAAGACCGCTACGGTCGCAGGTTCGAATCCTGCCTCGGGCATGGATGTTTGTGATGTCCTTGGGTTAGTTAGGTTTAACTAGTTCTAAGTTCTAGGGGACTAATGACCTCAGAAGTTGAGTCCCATAATGCAGAGAGCCATTTTTTAGCTACAGAAAAACCACATAACATGGAATAAGGTGACCGTGAACATCAATGGCACAATGTCAGATACCGTATACCTCATACAGTTGACCCATCGTCGAGGCAGCTCACGTTTATCTAATGCTCTCACACTGAAAAATGAAATTTTTGGCACGTTCTTGGAGTTGTGGAAGTAGCCAGAGCCTCAATGTATCCAGGTAGTCATTCCTGTAACAACCTCTCCCACAAAAAAGAACGAACCATAAATCCTTCCTCAAGAATAAATACAAATCACATAACGTTCTTATGGTACGTCGCTGGCGTGTTGCCCATATTCTTACATCGCGGCTGTTAACTTTTGTCTTTAGTTGGAAGATAGCCTCATCACTGAATAAACCTGAAAGAAAATTGTTATCTTTTACGCCTATCTCCAGGATGCTCTCACAAACTCTAGCCGTTGTTTACCACCGCCATGGAACATTTATAGCAACCGAACATCTCTGATACCGTGAGCAAACTTTTGTGAACTACGTGCAAACCACCACTGAATATGCTCTATGCCTTGACGAGCGCAGAGGGCGATCTATGGATTTCCGCTTAAAGAAACAACTAGCTTTTTGGAACTGCTGGTGGCATCACCGAATGCTTTGAGCTGTGGGGTGCGTGGCGCCTATTCTCGATGTAAATCGTGTTGCACAGTTATCACTCGAACGGAACGGATAGTGTAATGAAAATAGGACATAATGTGAACACCATCAAAAGTAAAACAAGTGCATTGTAATTTAAAAGAATAAGAATCATTTAAGGGACTATGATGGAATTAGAATAAGAAATGAAACGCAAAAAAAGGTAGATGCATTATGCTATTTGGATAGCGAGGCAACTGATGATGAGAAACCTAGAAAGGATGTAGCGGATATATATGTATATATAACTATTCTCTCCTATAGAGCTGATTGTAAATATGTTACTATAATTCTTCTAGATATGCATCGTTTTGTTTTTTGTTGAGGATCTGTGGTCAGGGAACCGGTCATCTATAAAAGTTGGGGCGTGCTAGGTTGCTCGTTTGAGATCTGTATCGGAAAACTCATTGTTATCTTCTCTTACGTTGAAAGGGTACAGTACCGCCCGACATTGAAAATAGGTACAACATACTTCATTATTTTTGTCAGAACAACACATTTTTTTTGTAAAATAACTCAATTTCAATTAATACAGCGAAGCCGGATACCAGTGTGGGAAAGAATGACAATTTATTTATTTAATTGATCACATGTGCACTCCCACAAAGTAAATCCCTACATCCAGTTTGGTGAAATGAATGAATGTATGATCGTCTGCTAACCGCAGATAGTGAATGTGAATATATGATCATCTTTGAGACGATCCTTTGGCCACCTTTGGTGGAACCAAAGAGGTGAAATTTACCTGAGCTTTGAGCGCCTGAAATGTGGCTGACCAATATGGTAGCATGGTCTTCCCCCACCTCGACAGAGGTGCGAGATTACCTGAAGAACGGCCATGTTTCAGCACTCTGCCGCTGGAACTTGTGCTGTTAAGACCTGTTTTAGTTGTGCTCCGTAAAGACAAAAGAGTGGAGACATGGTATGCATGTGGAATATTTAAGAGTAGTTTGAAATAATAATTTCTCTATTTCAGAAACTTTTGTGGGGAGAATTAAATGTCAGGCAGGTAATATTAATGGGATCGTAGTAATCTTCAGAAGTGACCAACGGTCACAATGAAACCACGTGTAGCAATAAGTTGAAATACTTCCGTGTGCTTAAGTTAAGCTGAATTACTAGCGTGTGTACAATAAGTTGAAATATCTAAGAAATAGCGTGTGTACCATAAGTTGAAATATTTAAGAAATGGCGTGTGCAGGACTTGAAATTAGAGACGAGTACTTCCACATGGTGAGTACTGTGTGAGTCTCAATCTGTGTATGAGACAAAGGATAAAGAGAAGTACTCGTCCATGGTATCAGTTGAGGACTCGCGTGTGTGATGAATATGTTCTTAATATTACTTTGCGTGATATGATTCCGTGTGACGCTAGATTCAAACTTTGAGAGAGAAGCAAGGTGAGTCGGCCGTCTATCCAGCAACGCCACTGGGCTTGCATTGCACAGAAAGACGTGCATATATCTCCAGAGTTCATAGTAGGAAAGTAGAATTACAAAGTGGGCAGTGTCGTGTGAAACTGGGATAAATACTAATTGAAGTGGGAAAGCTGAAAGTGATAGTGTTGTGAGTATTTAGTGTATTGTATTCCATGTTGTAGTGTGATGTATGTCATGTAATTTGGGTATGTGTGGTTTGCATGGGAGAGTAGCAAGGTAGTTTCAAAAGATTAGTGGGTTATGCTTGTTCCTTCTGTACCGCTCGATCTGGAGGAAAGTTTCGTGATGATGATTGTGAGAGTCGAAGTGTGAGGTATAATAAAAGATCCACCGTCCTATCCAGAAAGTGCACTGTAGCGTTAAATAATTACGAGAGCATAATATAGAGATTCACCAATGTAAAGCCATGCCCACTGGGCGGAATTTCTCAAGTGTTATTGTTGTAGGTTATAGAATTTGTGTGTTTAGGTTGTAGAATGTATCGGAATAAATAAGATAGTGAAAAGAAAAAGATTGGTGGACTTTTCCTTCGAATTGTATGTTGTCATGATGTCCCGAATTTGTAATGTGTGCGCCATTCATATTCAGTGCGGTGGCCAAGTGTTGATAAAAGCCGTTACGTAAAAGACAAAAAGAAAATGTGGTATTGCCAGTGCGTAGTGAACATTCAGAGTTCTGTAAATCACTGATAGTCAGATGTGCGTTTCCGTTGCGTATTATTCATACAGGAGGATGATTTGTAACTTAATTGTGAGTACGAGAGTTCATGTTACTCGATAAATAAGAATGAATCCACTCGCTTGGCAGACCACTCATCTTGCAGTCCTGACTGCTTGATGCCACAGTATGAGCAAGGCATGTGGGTGCCTCTCAACGTTGCTTGTGGTGAAAATAGATGTTTAATGGCTGTTTTGATGACCCAAACGAAATCCTTCAGTCCTGTCGTTTATCACGATTAGCCAGTACCGCCACAACACACAGGGTGATTCAGCTGTCACAATGGGTTTTATGCAACCCGCGACGGCTTAAAATACCATACACAATACTTTTATAGTCTCTTGGCCGCTATGCGCAAACTACTAGTCCCACAGAAAATAAGAACAGGATCTTTTTGTAGGAAATTTAATGTAGCAAAATTTTTCACTGTGATACATTTTTGCTAGAGGCTGTAGTTCTCGAATTATTCAAGAAAAACATACAAACATGACCGTCAAATGCGTTTTTCTTGAATATCTCGAAAACCATCGCCTCCAGCTAAATCGTATCCTGGAAGAAAATTTACCTGCGTTAAATTTCCTACAAAAGGGTCCTGTTTATTTCCTCTGTATGAATAATAGTTTGCACATAACGTGTGAGAGAACATGAAAATCTTGCGTATGGTTTTTGAAGACATTGTAGATTGCATAAAACCTTTAGCTAAGGGCAGCTGAACCTTCCTGTACATATCAGGTAACATGTGAATACTTATTATGTGCCTTTACAGTATACTTCTGGATCCTCGTACCTTTGCTCATTCCTGATTACTCCGCATTTTAAAAGCTCACCCGCACGGCAAGAGGTTTATCAAATAACTGATGAGGAGCATCCGAATCGAAATTTGATTAAAAGAAGGGATCTGTTCAAAGAATATGCCTCAAGCGTCACGGAATTTGGTAATGGATGGTAACAACTGTTGATTTACGGTAATCAAGGTGAAAAGGATGTAGGTTGCAGTAGTTACGCGGTAGAGAATCTAGCACAGGGTAGAGCGGCATAGAGGGCTGTATCAGACCAGTCTTCAGACAGAAGACCACAGCAACAACAACAACAGGTGTTACAAGTGCGTCATCGTTAAGGCAGCAGCAGCGGCCAGGTCATTCCCGGTCGCGCAGCGCTTCTCTGGGTGTGCGCTGGCACTTGTGAGACGACGGTCGCTGCGTTGCGCAGAGTGCGAGGCGGCGGAGCTGGCTGCTCAATCCCGGCAGTTTTATGTTGCCAGGGGAGGCGAGACGAGCCCGCAACAAATTAACACCGCCTCGTCCGCCCCCCTCCTGTTACACGGCGCCATTCGATTAGCACCGGCCGCACACCCCTGTTTGGATGCCCCCGCACGCTGCCGGACAACAAACAGGAAGCCGTTGCAGTTACGTGTTCGCGTTACCTCTTTCGTTGCCTTCTACAATTTCAGTAAGTGTATCTAGTTCATCTTGAAGTATCTGAAAGCAATACTGCCCTACAGATAACGTGTGACTTCTCTTCACAATACTTGCATAAGGTAAGGTGTCTTCGAGATCATGAAAACGAAATATTGTGTCATGGCGACACTGTGTGGTCTAAACAGTGCCGAGACGACGCAGAAGCAGGCAAAGACATCGCGCACCAGTACGAGGCAGTTCAGTGCACCTGCCAAAATATTTGTACGTTGGTAGCTGGTTCGAACTGTGTTTTGTGTGCGCAGGGCAGAGCACAGTCACATTTGTATGCGGTACGACTCCACAAACCGGACTGAGAGACGAAAGTCGTAGATCCTCAGTGACAACTGCTCCTTAAATTATTATGAGGAGGTACGCGATCTTTTGATTTAAAACGTGTAGATAAAAATAACGGCAAGATTGGAATTTTTTTGTTGGTAATCGTTCTCGCCTCGGTAACGAGCCATCCCAGATCGATCTAAAATGTTGTTCAGTGTGCGACAGTCATTACACACCGTCGTATTGTTACAGCTAAGCCACACTAAAACGAAAAATTGCCGTTGTGTATGTAAATTGATAACGTTCAAAAAATGGTTCAAATGGCTCTGAGCACTATGGAACTTAACTTCTGTGGTCATCAGTCCCCTAGAACTTAGAACTACTTAAACCTAACTAACCTAAGGACAGCACACACATCCATGCCCGAGGCACGATTCGAACCTGCGACCGTAGCGGTCACGCGGTTCCAGACTGAAGCGCCTTTAACCGCACGGCCACTTGACAACGTTAATCACTAATCAAATACGTCAGTTTACATTACCAATTACAATTTCTCGTTTTAGGGCGACTTCGCTCTAAGAATACGACGATGTTTACCGATTGTCACACATTGAACAACTTTTTAGATGATGGCTCGTCGATGAGTCGAAACCATTAATTAATAAAGAAACTTTGGGATGTGGAAACAGGATTTTTATCCACATATGCTCCTTAAATTATCATCGGAACAGATGAGAGCGCGGATCAATTCTTCTACGTTGTCTCGCGCATCCTCGTTCTTTTCGTAAAATAGCAGCGATTAGATCAAAAGTTACGAAATTTGGTACATATACGGACCACATTAGATAATTTATACAACGATTCTGTTAACGTTAGTTTTAAATAGAATTTATTCCATTAAATTTGAGCAAGAGCGATCTTTTGAAAACAGGGAGTATGAATACGATACAAGTAGGCACTTGTTAAAAGACAAATGACCAGTTCTGCTGAGTACTTAAGTTAACTTGATAAAATTAAACCATTTATTTATAGAAATCCGTAAGAATTTATTTTGTCCCATTTCTATCATACGTCGGGTCAGGTGGTCTAGCGGCGACGCGCTTGTCCGGAAACCGCGAGGTTACATGATCGAATCACAGTCTGCATTCGACACCGTAGCGGCAAGGATGTCTTGTTTACTTCCTCGCCGTCCAGTGCGCACGCGGTGTTGTTTACATGTTTCAGACGTTTTACCGCGCTTTATTTTCTTGAGAGAATGGCTTATGCCCACCGCAAACTGACAAAGAAGATCCGCAGGTCAACAGCAGGTTGAAATTCAACAGATTAGGGCGAAGATAATTTTCGATTATGTCGCCACTTTGAGGGAACAATGCTATGTGTGAGATGTCGAGACCGGGCATAAGGAGAACCACAGTCCATGCATCATATTATCTGAGAGAAGCAGCTGTGTCAGAGAACCCTGTTCCACGCCCTCGACATGCCAGACGATCGCCAATTGACGTCTCTGAACGACATCGCAGGCGCCATTGTGGACCTCTGAAAACAGTTCTATGTGGCAGAGGACCAGGACACCACAGCAGCGGATGGTGCCCTCCACTCGGTGATGGGAACCCTTGACAGGGCAGCTGCGGAGATTCTTACAGCAATGATTATACCCCATTGCTTCGCTGATGCTCTTCACAACGGAGCGGCATATCCTCGTGCCCTGACGGCTTTCCGATGGAGATTTATCGAGCATTCCTCGACACCATGGATTCACATTGAACTGAGATTTATCAAGTACTGATCAACCCTGACTTTACTCTTCCATTTGAATTCGTAGAAGTATTCGGCAAACAAATGCTCGTGCCCTGACGGCTTTCCGATGGAGATTTATCGAGCATTCCTCGACACCATGGATTCACACTGGACTGAGATGTATCAAGTACTGATCGCCCCTGATCTTCTCCTTCCATTTGAATTCGTAGAAGATCTGCTTATCCTGGTCCACATAGCTGTCTGGGTGTCGGGGAGTTGGCCATCATCAGCCACTGACCATGCTCAGCTGTGAATTCGAGACTTTTACCCAGGTTCTTGCTACCCACCTTCGGCACGTCCTCCATGGATCAAACACACTTCGGTGGTAACAATAACATTCAGATGGAGCTCAATGATCATTGCAGTGTCATAAACCTGGCATCGACCTGCCGCATTCACCGTGCCTTGGCAGACTTCAACCAAGCCTTTGAGAGAGTGAATCATGAACTTTTCAAGACAATACTGCAATGGATGGCCTTCCACTGCACATTTACGAACATTTACAAAATTTGCAATTAAAAGCCTATAAGGTGCCACATTATGGATGCTGCCCAATGGCCTTGCAGTTGGCCAGTAGTGGGACAAGAACGAAGTCGCCCCAAGTTGCATTGTTGCCAAATTTATTCAAGATGGCGGATCCAACATGGCGACTATAGATGTGGCAAAGTCGCAATGACGACATGGGGGAAGTTCCAAATTTGGCGGGAAAATAGGTCGACTGGCCTACCTCCACAAACCTAACGCCCTTCCCTGCCACCCACCCCCTACTCTACCCTCCACTCTACCCAATAAAATGGCTGGAAGTACAAATATTGCAGGAAAAAGGTCACTTGGGTTACCTCCACCAAGTTAATAAAGTAGTGGGAAAATTTTGGGGGGAAAGTAGGTCAATTCGGCTACCTCTACTAATCTAAGTCATCTGACCACCACCACATCCTTGAAATTGGCGGGAAAAGGACTCACTCTGTGCTGAACTGCTGAATAGGATGGACATAAGACTTTACTTTGCATGCAGTGTTTATTTGAGTTGCCATAGAGAGTAGCTACATTGACTATATTCATCATGTGGTCCAGAGTCCAACTGACTTAGTTCATAGTACCACAAACAGAGGGCGTGGTCGTCCCATGGCGGTTTTGGGAAAATGTTGGGAGAAGGACTGAATTTGTGTCAAGCTGCTGGAGAGTAGAGAGTGTACTTTATTTAATTTCAATGGGAAATTGGAACAGATTATTAGGGACGGATTTCACGTAGTTTATTTATTATGCTGATACAAAACACTCGCCCTGGCCTGCTTGGGGTCACAGTAAATAGCCTACAGACCTGCAAACCACTCGTAAATTACCGAAAAAATGCTATACACAGAAATACAGACACGAAAACAAATTGTAAATTGCCAAAATAATGCATCTATAATGCTCTGCACACACGCTCACTAACTGCTCACTGTACACGAAAATAGCACTGAATAGCACTGAATGCATTCCTCCTGATGGTCCGCTGGCCGCGGTGGCCGAGCGGTTCTAGGCACTTCAGTCCGGAACAGCGCGACTGCTACGGTCGCAGGTTCGAATCCTGCCTCGGGTAGGTATGTGTGTGATGTCCTTAGCTAGGGACTGATGAACTCAGATGTTAATTCCCATAGTGCTCAGAGCCATTTGAACCATTTTTTGAACCTCCTAATGGTCTTAATGAGGCACCCCATTCATCACGTGTTACTCTTCCTGGAAATCATGATATCATGCTTTCAACAAAAGTCTCTGAAACGGTAAATGTTATTACTGCTTTGTAGACACTCCTATGTCGCAGTACAAAAAATGTCTTGTGAATGAATGGAGCATTCTGATTGGCTCTTACTGAATTTACCTACTAAATTACAGATGCTACCGGTGTGGGAGCACTGTCCGCTTTTTTTTTTATCTGCAGATGAGACTTTCAAAGGCAAAACTATTTTGTACAGATCGCCATATTGCGCAGACAGTTAAACCTTGCAAAAATGATCTACAGATCATGAAATTCGGGAAGGCACTTCTTCAGTTACACTGTTCTGTCACTGACGATGGAAGCTTCAATATTCTGCGTGGAGCCGATCTCTAACGTGGCTATATGACCACATATCGCCTCGATGTAGTAAACATAAATTCTGATCCTACACCATACAAAACCTTCACTTCTGCATCCTGCATACAGCTAGCGACCACCAGACACTCTTACATATATATCGGAGACAGACAGGATAAGCAAATGGACTGTATAGAGTCCTCGTAGCTCTAGATAATTCCCACGAGGTTGGGAGATCATCCACCACACCCGACAGTCACACATCATCTGACCCCACACACACACTGGCCCGTTCCGTGACCAGAACAACCTCAGTGAACCGAAGTCATTCTCCGAACTGTTGTACAAAGGCTGGATTGGTACCTCTTGGAACAAAGGCGTTACTGTTTCTGGTCCAGACCTGCTTGCTTGCTTGCTTTCTACACCCATCTCCAGACTCTGGGATTACAAGAACAAGAACGTATGTATTTTCACATGTTTTGCCAGAATATCATACCATTCTCGCGATACTTCTCGATATCAAGCACAGAACAGTATGCTACCGATTGCTTCCACAGTATAATTCCGAAGATATAGACTGGAAATTATTTCTCTAGAAATCAGAAACTTCAGCGAGGTGCAGCATGCTGTAAACCACTGAGTAACTAGAAACTTATCTCGTCTGCGAAGATCTTTACGTGAATACTCGAAAAAAATAGAGGGAACTGGTATTTCCACTCGCCAATACCGGTGTCGGTGATATAACAGATTCAGAATCATCCTTGTAAGTTACAAAATCAACTAAGCTGTTGCTCATGTCTAGAGAACCAGCAAACGTGTCTTCCACCTGTCTTTCACCTGCTAGACGCACATACCACAATCGTTATTCTCTAAACCAAATAATGGCGTGAAATGCGCAGAAGCAGTCAACCACTCAGTTTACTTGGGAGGGAATAATGGTACAGCACAATTACACGTCGATATTATTCCCAGAACTCCTGAAGATAGACATTGACTGTGGATACTGTATCACAGACACAGTCCCTTTGACTGTTCAGAGATGTCACTAAACCCGCCCAAGGATGTAAACAACCATGCATGAGCAGTGCCTATTAGACGGAGGGGATCCGACAGCCGATCACTTCCAGTCTTGCCACCAGGAAGGAGGTACACGGCTCGTGTTGTCTGTAGTTCAACAATAGCTAGACGGTCAATACCTCGGTTCGATCGCGTCCGCATTGTTATTTGTACCAGGAAGGGCTCTCAGTAAGGGAAGTGTCCAGGTGTCTCGCAGTTTGCCAAAGCAATGTTATTTGGACATGGAGGAGACACAGAGAGACAGGAACTATCGATGACATGCCTCGCTCAGGCCTTGCAAGGCCGCTACCTACGGATTATGGGTTGGAGGAACCTAGACAGCAACGTCACCATGTTGAATAATGCTTTTCGTGCAGCCACAGGACGCCGTGTTACGACTCAAACTGTGCGCAACTGTCTGCATGATGTGCAACTTCACTACCGATGTCCATGGCGGGGTCCATGTTTGCAACGACATTACCATACAGCGCTGTACAGATGGGCCCAACAACATGCAGAATGGACCGCTCAGGATTGGTATCACGTCCTCTTCATCACTGAGTGTCGCATATGCCTTCAACCAGAGAATGATCGGAGACGTGTTTGGAGGCAACCCAGTCAGGCTGAACGCCTGAGACACACTCTCCAGCGAGAGCAGCAAGGCGGATGTTCACTGCTGTTTTGGGGTGGCATTATACGTACGCTGCTGGTGGTCATGGAAGAAGCCGTAACGGCTGTACGATACGTGAATGCCCTCCTCCGACCGATAGTGCAACCATATTGGCACCGTACTGGCGAGGCATTCGTGTTCGTGGACGATAATTCGCGCCATTATTGTGCACATCTTGTGAATGACTTCCTTCAGGATAATGACATCGCTCGACCAGAGTGACCAGCATGTTTTCCAGACATGAAACCTATCGAACATGCCTGTGATAGGTTGAAAAGGGCTGTTTATGGACGACGTGACCCACCAACCACTCTGAGGGATCTACGCCGAATAGCCGTTGAGGAGTGGGACAATCTGGAACAACAGTGCTTTGATGAGCCCGTAGATAGTATGACACAACGAATACATGCATGAATCAGTGCAAGAGGACGTGCTACTGGCTATTAGAGGTTCTCGTGTGTACAGCAATCTGGACCACCACTTCTGAAGGCCTCGCTGTATGATGGTACAACATGCAATGTGTGGTTTTCATGAGCAATAGAAAGGGCCGAAATAATGTTTCTGTTTACATCTATTCCAACTTTCTGTACAGGCTCTGGAATTCTCGGAACCAAGGTGCTGCAAAATTTTTTTTGATGTTTGTATATTCCTTATGCTCAAGGCGAACCTATCCCCTACTACTAAGCATAGTACTTCGCCAAAAACTGACTACTGGCGATACGAAACAATACTGTGCGTTTGCTGGACATGTCTCATAAGTTTCTCCTGCGAATGGTACCACTGTGTCTTACAAAGAGCGGCGTAATCGTCTTACAAACCGCCAGATGTTAAAAGCACGAGTGCAACAACCATGTTACTGTCACAAACGGTCTTGGTTCTACCCGTGCATATAAGAATCCATGTTAAATGCTATACTTTCTTTGTAAATCGAGGTATCGCATTACCTCTGAGTGAAGTGGTTTTTTCATGCAAATACCGCGACATTGAATATAGACAGTGATCGCCAAAGTGTGTAATATCAGACCAACAGAGCGGTTACAAATCAGCGATGGATTTAAGCTGGTAATAAAATTACCAAATTTAGAAAGTGTTTCAGCTAAGGAACGTCGTACGAAGCCAATATTTGCAATTCTGTCAGATATTTCTCCAGTATTTGTAATACGTTATGTCTCGATGCCATGTCAGAGGTTCTGTGATATATTCACTGGGCTACAGGCGATGGTTGATTGAGAAGGATCACAAACAGTATATGGTGTGCTGATTGAGGTCATAAGAAATGTACACAGACTTTTCATATCTCTAGTGTTACGCTTTCCGGTAGAAATGCTGTCTGCGATTGGTAACCAAGTCTTTCCATTCAATCACATACCTTCATTCGATCCTATGGAGATGTCTTTTAATGACTACAACCACTAGTGAATCACATTTCTGGCACTCTCACATATCGAAACAAGTCACCTTTTTCGAACTTATCTGCTAGAGTAAAATTTTAGATAGTCCGCTACGGTACGGTCGCAGGTTCGAATCCTGCCTCGGGCATGGATGTGTGTGATGTCCTTAGGTTAGTTAGGTTTAAGAAGTTCTAAGTTCTAGGGGACTGATGACCTCAGATGTTGAGTCCCATAGTGCTCAGACCCATTTGAACCATTTTCAAACAACAACACAGGGAGCGTCTCTTGCGACAGACAGTACAGTCTGTAGGATACGGTCATCCTCCTCCTCCTACAGTAGGGGCGTTCGTACTTTACACTGGTCTGTGCAAGTGACTTCGATCACTGGCAGCCTACTCCAATGGATCATTACCAGTATATTCAATACGATCGCCACATGTGCTCAACGCCAGAATGTACGTGGTATTTTTTTTTCTCAATGTATTGGAAGAGAGAGTGAGATGCAGTAAATATATTAAAGAGTTATCTATCGGATGAAGTTAGCCGAGCTTTTATAGGTTGTAATTTTTGTCTCTCGGATGGTACAGAATAATGACGATAGAATATTGGGGTGATAGACATGTATGGACCATGAGGGCTGCAGATCTGCTTCGGACTGCAGTACCTGTGTGGTGCTGAGTCTTCCTAATTTTTGAGATAAGAGAGACCACCATAACTGTTCGCACTGTCTTTGTACTACATTGTGTTGCTGGAGTGGGCTTCATTGGCGCCGACCTTACACATCGTACACGGTTGGTGGAGCTACGACAAGATCCCATTTCCATCGAATTGGCAAAACACAGTCCTGTGACACTAACTCAGCTTAGCCTGTTTCTACATGGACTGCAGAACGTGGTAAGTATAGGTTCCTCCGGCTTCTACTGAGTTCCAACTTAAATTGGAACGATGACATGCGCAAAGCTGCAGAGTTGGCAGCGCAGAGTCTGAAGGGAGCTGCAAGATGAATACAGACTACCTAAAATTTTACTGTCGTAGATAGCTTCGAAAAGGTAACTTGTTTCGATGTATGAGAGTACCAGAAATATGATTCACTAGAGGCTGTAATCATTAAAATACTTCTCCATAGCATCCAAAGCAGGTATGTGGTTGAATGAAAAGGCTTGATACCAAGCAGCATTTCTACCAGAAAGTGTAGCACTAGAGATCTGAAAAGTCTGTGTACATTTCTTATGGCTTCAGCCATCACACCATCTACTGTTTGTTATCCCTCTCAATCAACCATCGTCTGTAACCTAGTTATTATATCGCAAAACCTCTGACATGGGGTCGAGACAGAATGCGTTACAAATACTGGCTTCATACCGCGTTATTTAGCCGAATCACTCTCTAAATTTGGTGATTTCATTATAAGTTTAAACCAGTTGGCGACTTGTAACCGCACTGTTGGTCTGATAATATACACGCCGGCGATTACCATCTATATTCAGTGTCGTGGTATCTGTCTGAAAAAAAAAAACCTTAATTCGGAGGTAATGCGATAATTCGACTTAAAAAGCCATTATAGCTTTTAATAATGATACTTGTGTGGGTAGTAGAACCAAGACCGATTGTGACAGTAACATGGTCGTTGTGGTCGTGTTTCAAACATGTGGCGGCTTGTACGACATATACACCTCTCTTTCTAAGACAATGTGGTACCACTCGCAGGAGAAGCTTATGAGATATGTCCACCCATTGCTGATTTTCGCTCAGTATTGTTTCGTATTGCCAGCAATCAGTTATTGATATAAAAAGTGTGTGTGTGTGTGTGTTCGTTCTAACATGAGCAAAGAAAATAATTATGTCCAGTGATATGGAAGGTACGGATTTTATGTGGAATACTGCGATAGCAAAGGGAACGGAAGATTTTTTTTACTTGTTATTGTTGTTGTTGTCGTTGTTTTTGGGGAAGGAGACCAGACAGCGAAGTCATCGGTCTCATCGGATTAGGGAAGGACAGGGAAGGAAGTCGGCCATGCCCTTTCCAGAGGAACCATCCTGGCATTTGCCTGGAGTGATTTAGGGAAATCACGGAAAACCTAAATCAGGATGGACGGACGTTGGATTGAACCGTTGTCCTCCAGAATGGGAGTCCAGTGTGCTAGCCACTGCGCCATCTCGCTCTTTTTTTTTCCTTGAAAAGGTATGTCAAGTAATAATAATAGTACAGATTTCTGTTTCCAGAGCCACAGTTGTCAGCTGGGGGTATTTCCGATACTTCGCTCGTTGTCGAATGTCGTCCAATTGAGACCGCAATCGAAATATTTAATTGTAAGTACAGTGATATATATATATATATATATATATATATATATATATATATATATATATATATATATATACACTCCTGGAAATGGAAAAAAGAACACATTGACACCGGTGTGTCAGACCCACCATACTTGCTCCGGACACTGCGAGAGGGCTGTACAAGCAATGATCACACGCACGGCACAGCGGACACACCAGGAACCACGGTGTTGGCCGTCGAATGGCGCTAGCTGCGCAGCATTTGTGCACCGCCGCCGTCAGTGTCAGCCAGTTTGCCGTGGCATACGGAGCTCCATCGCAGTCTTTAACACTGGTAGCACGCCGCGACAGCGTGGACGTGAACCGTATGTGCAGTTGACGGACTTTGAGCGAGGGCGTATAGTGGGCATGCGGGAGGCCGGGTGGACGTACCGCCGAATTGCTCAACACGTGGGGCGTGAGGTCTCCACAGTACATCGATGTTGTCGCCAGTGGTCGGCGGAAGGTGCACGTGCCCGTCGACCTGGGACCGGACCGCAGCGACGCACGGATGCACGCCAAGACCGTAGGATCCTACGCAGTGCCGTAGGGGACCGCACCGCCACTTCCCAGCAAATTAGGGACACTGTTGCTCCTGGGGTATCGGCGAGGACCATCCGCAACCGTCTCCATGAAGCTGGGCTACGGTCCCGCACACCGTTAGGCCGTCTTCCGCTCACGCCCCAACATCGAGCAGCCCGCCTCCAGTGGTGTCGCGACAGGCGTGAATGGAGGGACGAATGGAGACGTGTCGTCTTCAGCGATGAGAGTCGCTTCTGCCTTGGTGCCAATGATGGTCGTATGCGTGTTTGGCGCCGTGCAGGTGAGCGCCACAATCAGGACTGCATACGACCAAGGCACACAGGGCCAACACCCGGCATCATGGTGTGGGGAGCGATCTCCTATACTGGCCGTACACCACTGGTGATCGTCGAGGGGACACTGAATAGTGCACGGTACATCCAAACCGTCATCGAACCCATCGTTCTACCATTCCTAGATCGGCAAGGGAACTTGCTGTTTCAACAGGACAATGCACGTCCACATGTATCCCGTGCCACCCAACGTGCTCTAGAAGGTGTAAGTCAACTACCCTGGCCAGCAAGATCTCCGGATCTGTCCCCCATTGAGCATGTTTGGTTACTGGATGAAGCGTCGTCTCACGCGGTCTGCACGTCCAGCACGAACGCTGGTCCAACTGAGGCGCCAGGTGGAAATGGCATGGCAAGCCGTTCCACAGGACTACATCCAGCATCTCTACGATCGTCTCCATGGGAGAATAGCAGCCTGCATTGCTGCGAAAGGTGGATATACACTGTACTAGTGCCGACATTGTGCATGCTCTGTTGCCTGTGTCTATGTGCCTGTGGTTCTGTCAGTGTGATCATGTGATGTATCTGACCCCAGGAATGTGTCAATAAAGTTTCCCCTTCCTGGGACAATGAATTCACGGTGTTCTTATTTCAATTTCCAGGAGTATATATATATATATATATATATATATATATATATATATATATATCCGGTTTCCTAGGACGCTTCTGTCTGGTGTGCGAGGAGTACGTGGTGGCAGTGGCCTGTGGCGAGAATGATTCACGTCTCCAGCTAGCGGCAGGAGCTATCCGAATGGAGAGACCAGTTGGGGTACAGGAATGTAGGTGACTTAATTGTGTCGCCCTGTAGACGGCTGAATAGTGAACTAATACACACTATGTGTCGGACAGCCTTCGTGATCACATGTGTTCTCAGAGGAATTTTGAGAAGATTTAATATGGACTTTTGTTTGCACTGGACAATTATTCCCTCCCAAGTAAATTGTCCAGTTGGCTGCTTCTGCACATTTCCCACCATTATTTGGCTGAGAGAATATTGATTGAGGTGTGCACATCCAGCAGGTGAAAGACAGGTGGAAGACACGTTCGCTGGTTCTCTAGACATGAGAAACACCTTAGTTGACTTTGTAAATTATAAAGATGATTTGGAATCTGTTACATCACCAACATCGGTATTCGTGACTGGAAATATACGTTTCCTCTATTTTCTTCGAGTATCCACGTAAAGATCTTCGCAGACGTGATATGCTACTACATACTCTGTGGTTTACAGCACGCTGCAGCTCGCTAAAGTTTTGGGTTTCTATAAATTAATTTCCAGTCCGTATCTTCGGAATGATACTCTGCAAGTGATCGGTAGCATACTGCTCTGTGCTTTACATCGCGAAGTATCGCGAAAATGGTATGATATTCCGGCAAAGCATTTGAAAAAAGATATATTCTTGTAATCCCAGAGTCTGGAGATGGGCGTAGAAAGCAAGCAAGCAAGCAGGTCTGGACCAAAAACAGCAATGTCTTTGTGCCACAGCCTTTGTACAACAGTTCAGAGAGTGACTTCAGTTCACTGCGGTTGCTTTGGTCATACGACGGGCCAATGTGTGTGTGTGTGTGTGTGTGTGTGTGTGTGTGTGTGAGGGGGGGGGGGGGGGAATTGACTTGTGATCGTGAGCTGTGGTGGATGACGTACTGACCTCACGGGAAATATCTAGTGCTTTGAGGACTCTATACAGTCCATGTGCTGATCCTGTCTGTCTTTGCGGTATATGTATGAGTGTCTGGTGGTCGCTAGCTATATGCAGGATGCAGAAGTGATGATTTTGGATGGTATAGGATACGAATTGTGTGTTTACTACATCGAGACGACATGTGGTCATCTATAGTCAGGTTGGAGATCGGATCCACACAGAATATTCAAGCTTCCGTCCAAGGCAGAACAGTGTAACTAAGGAAGTGTCTACCCGTATTTCATGATCTGTAGACCATTTTTGGGAGTTTTAACTGTCAGTGCAATATGGCGATGTGTACAACATAGTTTTGCCACTGAAAATCTCATCTGCAGATTAAAAAAAGCGGACAGTGCTCCCACACTGTCAGCATTAGTAATTTAGTGGGTAAATTCAGTAAGAGCCAATCAGATTACTTAATTCTTTCACAAGGCTTTTTTTTTTTTGTACTGGGACATAGGTGCCTCTACAAAGCAGAGATAACGTTTACCGTTTCGGAGACTTTTTTTGAAAGCATGACGTCACAATTTCCAGTAAGGGTAACATGTGATGGATGGGGTGCCTTTTTAGGACCATCAGGAAGAATGCATTCAGTGTTTTTCAGTGCTGTTTTCGTGAACAGATCCTGTTAGGACAAAAATTTTCATGCATACAAGCTGAGACATCACTTAAGTTCCTACAACAACAAAAGTGGCAGTTAACAATTTCTGCGATACTTTATGATTTTGGAGACGGAGACTTGGCTCTTATTTACGTAGATATGTGATGTCAGATAACACTGACAACCTTTTATCTGCACCTGCGAGAGTGAACCACTATGAAAACATCTCACTCGGCATTGGACCTGAGGTAAACATGTGCACCTTGAAAGGCATTTCGCACGTGGGACGGGCTGTCCCATTAGAATCACTAGGAAGAATGCATCCAGTCATTATTTCACCTTGAACTCTGTAAGGAGCAGTTCACTGATACGACACGGTCTACTGTGTTAATAATAGTGTGAAAGTGTTTCATGCAATGAGTGTTTGTGCACTGCATTATTTCGACTGTTTAAGCATTGTGAGCGTGTTTGAATAGCGTAAGACATGCATTATTTCGCCAATTTTAGTGCTAGTGAACGTGGCTGTGCATCAGTGTACTGTATTATTTCGGTAATTTATGAGTAGTTTGCAGTTCTGTAGGCTGTGCAATGCATTATTTCGTCAGTTTACAAGTAGTGAGCAATTTGGAGAGCATTATACATGCATTATTTTGAGAATTTTCGAGTTGTTTTCTTATCTGTCCATCAGAATACTTCTTTATTTCGGTAATTTACAAGTAGTTTTCAGTTCTGTAGGCTATTAACATTAACCCAAGCACGCCATGGTGAATGTTTTGTATCAGCATAATAAATAAACTACATGAAATCTGTCCCTAAATAAATTGTTCCTACTTACCACTGAAAATAAATAAAGTACACTCCCTTCTCTCCAGCAGCTGGACACAGATTGAGTCCTTTGCCCTCTGGTGGCAGTGCCGTGTACTAGGTCAGTTGGACTCCAGGCCTCATGGTGAACACAGTAGATGGAGCTACTCCCTATGACAACCCAAATTGTTTAAATAAACACTGCATGAAAAATAAAGACTTATGTCCATCCTATCCAGCAGCCCAGTTTAGAGTGAATCCTTTCCTGCCAATTCCAAGGAAGAGGTGATTGTCTGATGACATAGGTTAGTGGAGGTAGCCCAATCGACTTACTTTGCTGGCAACATTTTGCTGCCACGTTCTTAGGTTAGTGGATGTAGCCCAAGTGGCCTTTTTCCCTCCAAAATTTGAACTGCCCACCATTTTAGTTTGGAGGGGGGAGGGGAGAGGAGGGGGTAGGGACGAGGGGAGGGCATTAGGTTAGTGGAGGTAGCACACTGGACCTATTTTCCTGCCCAAATTTGAACTTCCTACCATGACATTATTGTGATGTTGCCATATATATCGCTGCCATCTTGGATCCGCCATCTTGAATAAAATTAGCAACAATGCAACGTTGGTCGACGCCACCTTTGTCCCACTACTCTGACCCTGTTAGTATCATGCAGTAATTCAACAAGGGATGTCTGCTGTTGATGCTTCTTTATGCCATCACCCCTGGACCACTGTTATATGGTTTGAGGAGATGGCCGACTGAGATCACAATGAGGGGGCATGCTTTCATCTGTTATACACATGTGGATGACCTGGTGTTCTTGGTTCAACCGGAAGATGAAGTGCGAAACGGGTGACAGGCTTTGGACTGGATCAGCTGATATGGGACTGCTGTGGGTAGCTCTGCAAAGGTAACAAATTCTCGTGCTATGATCCTAGGTAGAGGTCTTCCGGCAGAGAGTGGGACTCCATAGCCATTACTGGACAGTTTCAAATCTTTGACAATAATCTTCATGCATGACATACAGAGAATGGTCTCGATTAACTGTAAACGCCTCCTTCATGAGATCCATATGAATATTTGTGGCAGCCTTTTGCAAGCATTAAACACGACATAATGAGTGGATTTTGTTAACAATCATCTGGCGTCATGTCTGCCCCATTTGGCACAGATTTTACTGATGTCAGTGCCAATAGCTCATATACTTCAGGCAGAACTAACTGTTCCTCCTCGAAATGGTGGCCTCGGCTTTACCAACCTCCATGCAAGAGCGGGGATCTGCCACCAAACTGGATTAATGGGAACCATGGTTGATGAATCGGCCCTTTATTCCCGTGTGGCGCCCCTTACAGTCGCACATAGTTCTATCTCCCGCTCACATGCCAGGACCATTGCATCATCTTGCATCATTGCACCTTTGGAACTGTAAATATCTCTGTCGTCCAGTTTTTCAGCTATGATTTCTCAAATGCTGTCTTGTGTTTTGAGGTACATACCAAATCACCTACATAACATTTCTGTTTACGTGGATTCCACATTTTAATGCGATACTACATCGCATCCATGAGTCCACTATCACAAACATAGATTGGTCTCATTTTTATTGTGCTACGTTTGGTTCGATTATACTGTGCAATTATTTCTGAGAGGATATCTGTCCATTTATATGAGCTGTGAGGATTGAAATGTATCCACATGTGACCTTTTATAGTTTCCTTCGGTCGCTCCACGATACCCACCTTCAGGTGGATTCCATACCGCTGCACCACGGTCTTGAAATACCTATTGCATAACTCTCCACTGTAATCGGTTTGGGGGTTGTCTGGGCATCGATTTGTCCCTGTCTGCAGCAAACGCTCAAACACATCAGCAACATTTCTCCCCGTTTTCATTTTAACAAGTAATTCCCAGGTAAATTTGGAGTATGTGTCAATAACCATTAACATATATTTGAATCCACTTTTTCTCATGTGTATATTCCCTCACATCTACAAGATCAGCCAGCCATAACTCATCCAAACTTTTAGTCATAATATGGCTTTGAGCGTATGTTTTGCGTGCTGGTTAATGCATTTCTCGAACTGCTGTGTCCATACTTATTCGATGAGAGCTCTCTGTCTAAGCTCAGAGATTATTGAAACAGCCTCATTCGAATGAGCTGTATTATCCGCAGCAGTGGATGCCATGAGCAGACGTAGTCGATCTGTTAGCTCATTGGGGTCGTCATAATACATATAGTGTGGGATTAGATTGCTTAGTGCTTTGTGGTCAATGTCCATACCATCGCCGCCACTGCTGTTGCTATTGTTGTTGTTTTCATCATCAAGTATTGGTTTTACATCAATTTTTGCACTCCCTTTTTGCGATCTTATGTACATCAGTCAAATACAGTATTTCACGGTTCATTTCCCTATCATTAACTTAATAATTTATGTTTTTTTCGTGGGTCTTAGGAAAATAAGATTAATTAAGCCAGATGTACTCTCAAACCGCCTATCATCAATCTGTACTGTGTCATCAGTTACATTTATAGGCTTCATACTCAGCATGTGCAGTCTTCCCTGATGACGCCAAATGACCTACCTATTTGGCCATTTGTTAATGTCAACACCCTCGTTATCGTGTGGTTTTGTTTTTGCTGAGAGCTGCCTGAGAGTTTCAGTAGCCGGCTTAAAGATCTCTCTTAGTGTTTGCTGTCGATCCATATGCCCCTAAACTTGGTAACCGTAATTTCTCTCGAACGAATTTCCAGGCCTGAATCACTTACTGATTCGTTGACATCTCGGTGTAATCAGATGGCTCTGGAGCGTGAGGCTTCCGATCTTCTTCCTCTTATTATGTGCCTGCTCCCCTTTCTCAACAAAAAGAGCCTCTACATATATTTTTCCTTCGATATCCACTACCTTTTCAGTTAAGTGGGTACTTTCTTAGCTATTTCATAAACTAACTCGTGTAATGCGTTGATCATACTCAGAAGAGTCTGGTAATACGTCTCTAGCTCCCTGCACATACCTCAGACTTTATGCACGATAACCTGAATATTCACATCCGTAAACAAGCGAATGTTCTGTTCATGTATACCCATCCTCTCGAGTTGAGAGCTAGACATGCGGGCGAATTTCTCCATGGTGCAGCATATACTGATGTATTCATCTCTCTTACAGGGCTATATATACAGAAACTCTCGGAAGTTTTGCCTGTACATACCATCATTCAGTTTCCTTGTTTTGTAACGAGAAACCCTTACTGTGAATGATTCCAGCAATCGGCACACATCTTTACCAAATCGTTGAACGACATGACAGCTGCCACATGTGCATGTGGTTTAAATTCAGACTGTCTTGTTTGAAGGCTGTATTGAGAGTTACGTTATCACTAAACAAATGTTTTGGGATTCTGGAATATGTTTGGCTTAGATAAAATACATCAGAACCCATATGACGACCGAAACAGAATATTTTTGACTGCCTTGGTTTTCCACAGCAACATCATCAAATATGAACATAGTGTTTCGTTTACTTATTCAGGTGGTGGGACATCACTGGTTTCACTGAATTTTGTTTATGTAATGCCTGTTACACTGCACAATATCTCCTGTAATAGCAGATACAAATACACAAACCTGTTCAAATTGGACTCCATCTATGTGTGTTAGCAGCGTCATGAGGGCAGCAGACTTGTTACAACTGTATCGACCTACAACAAATGCCCGTACATTATCAGGAAGGAGTATTCCATTCTTCTACTTTTTCAGGTCTTCTTTTCATCTTCTCAGGACCAGTCACCAATAACAAAGTCCTTGTGACATGTATGTTTCACCCACTCCACATTAATACTGACTACGTCAGGTACTGTCAAGTAGTTGGCATATATAGAAAGATACACTTGTAGGAATGGTAGTAGTATTTGTAGCCACTATAGCTCCATCACTTGACCAACTGAGCTATATGGCTAGACAGAGAATTCAGATAAATATTTACCCATGAAGAGTAACTTCATCATTCATTTTGACAATGAGTGGTGAGGAAGTGTTTGAGGCATTGTCTGCTGCTGCATGACTATAGATGCAGCATTGGAAACAATGAGATTAATTGTAATACTTGGACTATAGCAATAGAGATATGAAATAAAACGCAAACACAGTTTGAGATTATATATGCACATTATTTATTCAAATATCGTACATTGGATGCAGTATTTCAGAAAAATCACGAGACTCTTTCTTTATCTTCTTCTTTGCATGTGAACCGTATTTCTCAAATAGAGCTTTTGATATTCAATAAATTCCTCATGTGTCTCCTTCAAACCGCTGCTATGTCACAATAGCCTGGTTTTTGACATGCAAATTTAACCTGTTTCTCTTTTGTCTCTGTATTCATGGACAAACGAAGGTACTTCATGTGCAGACAAAGGTACTGCTCAAAATCATCAACTTGTACACTATGTATAAAAAGTGTACAACATCATTGTATGTGGAGTCTATGATTGGCAACCAACGAATCAGTCTCTCCAATGCAAGGTGTAGCGCCGTATCCAAATCGTATAAGTTCTTAACTGAGGCATGCCATAGATAAACACTCTTGCCTCCCAGTTTCACACAAAGTGTAGAGTCACACACTTTTGTAATAGATAGTGTCACACCAGCAAGGCGAATGTCCAGGGGGAGTACAAGTTGGATAATTCTTTGTGGTCTTCTGCTGATTGATGTAGCGCTCTGCACAACATATTTCATCCCAGTCGAATTCAGAAATAGGCACTTTAACACGTGACACATTATCAATTTCTATTCTCACATGCAAGCCCCAGTCATGATGTGCTTCTATACATACATTTACACGTTTCGTTCCACTAGGAGTTAAATTGCGTATAGAACAGAAAATCATGGGTGCAATTGATGCCTTCTTATCTACAGCATCTGCGCTCTGTGCCTGCACTAGCATAAGGATATTATGGTGTGATGGGTGGTATGTTGGTGACCAGTACTGTCCTCCATATTGCCATTGTTTGGGACCACCAGGAGCATTCAAGTCTTGGGAGCAGACTGCGTGTCCTCATTGCACAAATCGACGAGTGAGACAGACAATAACAGCTCCATAGCCTGCTCTAACAAGTGGGCTATTTGTAGAACCTTCCTATTCACAGCATCTGCACTCTGTCCCTTCACAATCACAGGGATGTTCCAATGTAATGGGCCATATGTTAGTGACCAGTACTGACCTCCATCTTGCTGTTGTTTAGCACCATCACCAGCATTCGAAATATTAGGAACAGATCAGGTGTCTTCATTGCAGAAATCGATGAGTGCATCAGATAATTACAAATTTTAGTCCTGCTCCAGCAAGTGGGCTACGTGCACAACAGTATCCCACATGGTCGCTACATGTTCAGACATGCTGGAGGCGGTTGCTGCTACAGGTTCAGAGGTCAGTGCAGGTCTTGACGAAATGGTGGCTGAGGTTGCTGCAGGTCCGCATGCAGCAGAGGTTGACATAATGGCACTCGCCCCTGCAGGCTACTACTGAACAACGACTACTGCTGAACAAAGATGAGGAGGAAGTGTTACATATAGGCCATGGCATGAAAACAACCAGTAATAATAATAATTATAATAATAATAATGATAACTACAGACAAAGATGTGATATGGGATATTTACTTTTCTGTTTCTTCCTGTTCTGCAGGGCTATGCTGGATCTCGACTGCTACTGACACTTCAAGATTCTTCTTCTTATTCTGCTGCTGCTGCTGGCTGACTGAGTGATAATGAGGATGTGTAGCTGGTGAGCCTGCCCTATATCTCCTCTGATAACATTACCAAATACTGCCATCCCATTGCCGAAACCTATCATGTGGCCGGATTTAGGGCTTCTATTGGTTCCCACCCTTTTTGTCTGGACCACCATCTTGGATCACATCGTGGGAGGGGAGTGAGGGAGGGATGACAGTGCACTCTGGTAGTAATGTTGTGAACTAGGCCAGTGGGTCTCTAAATGTCAAGGTCAATACCTATGGTACATTGTGGAATAGGGTGAACTTGATGTGGAGTGTTCGACAATTTCATAAAAGGTAGGCAGTTCCAGCACAAGCATCTGTCTGTGTGAGTAGTGAAATGGATGTTCACACTATCCCGCTACAGTGCCATTATTTGTTGAAAAGTATCCACCACGTGCTCATCCGTTGTCTTCTTTCCAGTCATTGTGTAGGAGGCTATGGATACAGTCCTCAGCTGTGTGCTTGCATTTAGTACACTTATTACATTCATCCCTGCTCATCACCAGCATTTCCTCAATTTTACGCATGGATGCATGCACTAGATATGTGAACGTCTTGCCTCTTGCACTTTGGAAGGCTGACTGGACTTTTATCGAATGATCTACAGTTAAAGCACATACGTTTATCAGCACAAATCACAAAGTTTAACTTAGCTCCATCCTGCTGCTCCTTCATTATTTGATGAAGCATATTCATCTTGACCAATTATCATTACTTTACAAACGTCATGCAGTTGGCTATTGACACAGTCCTCAGCAGCATGATTACAGATAATATACCCGTTAAACTCCTCCTTCTCCAGTACAGGCATCTCATCTATTGAACACAGTAAACAATTACATTTGTCCTCCCAGTCCAACATGTAAACACAGACTGATCGAAGTTCCAACCATTTTTCTCCAATCCGCTGTCTTGGATTACATTATTGGAGGGCAGGGGGAATGGAAGGCCAGCAGTACTCTCTGGTGGTGGTGTTGTTAAGTAGGTCAGTTGGACTCTGGACCTCAAGGTGAATACACTGGATGGAGCTACTGTCTATGACAATTAATATTGTTTAAGTAAACAATGTATACAGAATTAAGACTTATGTCCATCCTAACCATCAGCCCAGCACAGACTGAGTCCTTTTGCTACCAATTTCCAGAAGTGGGATGAGAGGGGAGGGGAGGGGAGTGGAGGTGGTTGAGGTTAGGTTAGTGTAGGTAGCCCAACTGACCTGTTTTCACTCCAAAATTTGAACTTCCCACCAAGATGTCACTTCAATGTTCACACATCTACGTCGCCATCTTGGATCCGCCATCCTGAATATATTTGGCAACAATGGAAACTGGAGCCATGCCCACTTTACCCTTCTACTTACATAAATAAACATGTGTGTTACAGAATATTTAATCAGATATGTCTGTGGCCCAAGAAATCCTTAACTGGTGGAGCCCAGTGTACAGCTTGGAAAGGCAAGATAACAGGGAAGGGGAAGGGAGATTAGGGCCTCACGTCCCGTCGACGACGGGGTCATTAGAAGTGGAGCAGAAACTCGAATTGGGGAATCAACCTTTCAGGATTTTGCTGTAAGAGATTTAGGGAAACCACGACAAACCAGATTCTCGATGGTCAGACGAGAATCCTACCTGTTTCCGAATGCTAGTGCAGTGTTTACACCATTGTGTCTGTTCTCTTGGAGCCGCTCTGTACGGTGAATTCGATCCTAAATGTAAGGCCTAGCCAAGAGAAAAGTGATGTATACAACGTACATAATTAGAGGAATCACAGTGCTATTTTCATAGCGGCTACGTTCTGCATCAGTTCTATGCAGAACAATAGCGAGACTTGGCCGGCCGCGGTGACCGTGCGGTTCTAGGCGCTGCAGTCCGGAACCGCGGGACTGCTACGGTAGCAGGTTCGAATCCTGCCTCGGGCATGGATGTGTGTGATGTCCTTAGGTTAGTTAGGTTTAAGTAGTTCTAAGTTCTAGGGGACTGATGACCTAAGATGTTAAGTCCCATAGTGCTCAGAGCCATTTGAACCAATTTTTAGCGAGACTTGTAGGAAATCCAAATCTGCTAGAGAAGTAGATACATAATTACTATTAAAGTAAATGCCACAAACTAAACATAATTATATGAAATTGTTGACACAGGTTGTGAATCGTCATAGAGTTTTGAGTAAGTCACATACTGGCCATTAAAATTGCTGCACCACGAAGATGACGTGCTACAGACGCGAAATTTAACCGACAGGAAGAAGATACTGTGATATGCAAATGATTAGCTTTTCAGAGCATTCACACAAGGTTGGAGCCGGTGGCGACACCTACAACGTGCTGACATGACGAAAGTTTCCAACCGATTTCTCATACACAAACCGCAGTTGACCAGCGTTGCCTGGTGAAACGTTGCTGTGATGCATCGTGTAAGGAGAGGTTCGTACCATCACGTTTCCGACTTTGATAAATGTCGGATTGTAGCCTATCTCGATTGCAGTTTATCGTATCGCGACATTGCTGCTCGCGTTGGTCGAGATCCAATGACTGTTAGCAGAATATGGAATCGGTGGGTTCAGGAGGGTAATACGGAACGCCGAGCTGGATCCCAACGGCCTCGTATCACTAGCAGTCGAGATGACAGGTATCTTATCCGCATGGCTGTAACGGATCGTGCAGCCACGTCTCGATCCCTGAGTCACCAGATGGGGACGTTTGCAAGACAACAACCATCTGCACGAACAGTTCGACGACGTTTCAGCAGCATGGACTATCAGCTCGGAGATCATGACTGCTGTTACCCTTGACGCTGCATCGCAGACAGGAGCGCCTGCGATGGTGTACTCAACGACGAACCTGGGTGCACGAATGGCAAAACGTCAATTTTTCGGATGAATCCAGGTCCTGTTTACAGCATCATGATGGTCGCATCCGTGTTTGGTGACATCGCGGTGAACGCACATTGGAAGCGTGTGTATTCGTCATCGCCATACTGGCGTATTACCGGGCGTGATGGTATGGGGTGCCATTGGTTACACATCTCGGTCAGCTCTTGTTCCCATTGACGGCACTTTGAACAGTGGACGTTACATTTCATATGTGTTACGACCCGTGGCTCTACCCTACATTCGATCCCTGCGAAACCCTACATTTCAGCAGGATAATGCACAACCGCATGCTGCAGGTCCTGTACAGGCCTTTCTGGATACAGAAAATGTTTGACTGCTGTTCTGGCCAGCACGTTCTGCAGATCTGTCACCAATTGAAAACGTCTGGTCAATGGTGGCCGAGCAACTGGCTCGTCACAATACGCCAGTCACTGCTCTTGATGAATTGTGGTATAGTGTTGAAGCTGCATGGGCAGCTGTACCTGTACACGCCATCCAAGCTCCGTTTGACTCAATGCCCAGGCGTATCAAGGCCGTTTTTCCCGCCAGGAGTGGTTGTTCTGGGTACTGATTTCTCAGGATCTATGCACCCAAATTCCGTGAAAATGTAATCACATGTCACTTCTAGTATAATACCTTTGTCCAATGAATACCCGTTTATCATCTGTATTTCTTCTTGGTGTAGCAATTTTAATGACCAGTAGTTTATGTTAAGACACACGTACCGAATCGTGACCAAGAAGTTAGTTTTCGAATTTTATTGTATGAGGGGAATATGCCAGACATCGCTTCAACGGAAAAACTCTGAACATAATTAGCCACTTATAAGAAGCTACTACTTCCGTCATCAGGAAATGCGAAGTTTCATGGAACCATTGGAAGATCCATGCCGAGTTTGTGAGAGCATCGAGAGATCATCACAATGAAATTTAAGTGGGAGACAGTACAAAAAGGTCAATATGATTACAGAGGTGCACTCCAGTTTTAGAAGTTCTTTTAAATATATAGAATGTGAGGATGAACGTCAAATTTTGTGATGATTACCATCAAGGAATATGCAGGTGACTAATACGAACGTTACCCCACAGATTGATGACAATGACTATGGAATAGAGATTACTGACCCTGAGAATTCAGTGCTGTCTAAATTAGTGTGATGCCACCAATTTTCTAAAATTCATGGCATGGAAGCAAAGATGGTGTGGACGTACGCTTCATATGAATGTCCACAAAGGTTCAACAGTGTTTGATGTAGAAATGTTTGTTCACGAAGACATTGTCGGCCAATGACCTCCCAGAAAGAAATGTAAGCACCAGAAAGTAGTGACAGCCATCGTTCTTAGAAGAAGTCTTGGAAATTCTTCACCACGGGTGGAGAGCCATTGTCCTCCTGGCGTAAAGTTGTAAAGTTGCCTGGATACGTAGAAGTACCCTGATCTTGCAGTTGGTATTCAGATTGCCATCAAAACGAAGATCGACATTGCGGGTACAATACACCGGTGCCGGAAATCATCATACTATGCATATATTCGTTACGTCATTCAACTATGCAGATTCTTGAGGTCACAAGGTAGTGGCTAAAAGTGTATGGTTAGCACTGATAATCATGTTGAAGATGGACCTCATCGAAAACATTACACTTGATCTCCGAGCACGGCAGGTGGCAACGGTAGGCCAACGAAAGGCATGTTTAACAGTACTAATGGTCGCAGCATTCCGTGTCGAGTTCGCGACGCAAGCGGGTCCACAATTCTTACAGTTCTCCTGCGGCTGGGGAACGACGAAGCTGTTATGGCTGTTCTAGATCTACACTACATCTATACTTCGCAAGCCACCATGTGGTGTGTGACAGAAAGTACTTTGTGTGCCAGTGTGTCTCTGCCCCCCTCCCCCCCTCTCCCTTTCCTGTTCTAGTCGCGAATAGTCCGCGGGCACAACGATTGTCGCTCAGCATCCGTGTGGGTTGGAATTTCTCTAATTTTATCTTAATAGTCTTTTCACGATATATGCGTAGGAGGAAGCAAGACATTTGTTGACTCTTCTAGTAGTATACGCTCTCGAAACTTCAGCAGTAAACCACCCCGTGACGCAGAATGCCTTTCTTCATGCGTCTGCTACTGATGTTGCCTCGTCATATGTGTGACACTTTCCTGCTTAGTAAATGAACCTGTGACTAAACGTGCTGCTGTTCTTTGGATTTTTTTTTTTTTTTTTTGTTTGTGGTTTTAGGGCGCAAAACTTCTATGGTATGGGATTTTCTCTGTTTCCTCTACCAAGCCTTTCTGGTACCGATCCCGTACTGACAAGCAATATTGACCTATTGGCCGAAGGAGGGTTTTGTAAGCTTCCTCCTTTGTTGACAGACTACATTTCCCGAGGATTCTCCCATTGAATGTCATTCTGGCCTCGCGTAAGAGGTGGTAAACTGTGTGACGTAATAAACATAAGTCTACTGTGTACGACACTCGTCGTACCATCGGTTATACAAAGGCACCACTGTTGTAGCAGCAGGATAAGCACGTTCCGTAAAATTATTGTGGGCCAACTATTTTCCAGAGATCGGATATTCTGTTCCGCTGCACCTCACCTGCTAGCTAATACTGCAGTATTTGTCTTCGTTGAGGCATAATGCCATTTCATTTTACCTTTCCGCTTCGCTTGGTGGCTCATCACTGACCGTGCATAACATAACACTGATGATTGCAGTCACGAAATAGAAGGCTGCTAGACGTGCGCATACGCCGTGTCTTTACAGTCATTCGCTGCTGGTAAACGGCTCTACGTTCGAATGAATGCGGCATTTTTTCCACTTATGCTGTATTTCTGCTAACTGTTTCTTCGCCAAACAAACGAGTTTCGCCTGTTTACGTCGTCATCCTACGCTTAGCTCGAGAAATGCAACAGACGTATAAATATGACAGCGAATTCCCATTGAATGGTTATATTCATTTTGATCTGCAGTGAAATTTATAAGCTCGAAAAAAGCGACGTATATTTAAAAATCATAATGTACTCGTATTGTATGGTTCTGTTCGCTTCTAAGGTTCCGTACCTCGGTTGGTAAAAAGGCAACCCATATGGGATCACTCTATTGTCAAACGTCTGCCTGTCTGTCCGAGCGTTAAGTATCACTTTTCTAAGTAACAGGTAGGCGTATCAAGTTTAAATTACGGTCGCATGCTTAAGTCAATGGCCCCTTGGTAGTGTAAAAAGTTTAAGCTTTTACGTCAATGCAATCAAAATATACTGCCACTTATGTCACATATTTTGATATATTACCAGTATCAATATCAATAACGGGCAAAAATCGTCGACATTCTGGATTCCCAGGATGGATGAACTGTCTGTATAGATAATTAAGTTTGTGCGGATCTCTCGGTGTGTGAGTCTTACTCGCACTTATTCAATTTTTTAATGCGTATGATGTCTTATTCTAGTGAAACACAGGATAATGCCTTAGAAAGCCGAAACTGATCGTTTGACGAACAAAACGTTTACGTAAGTATAGCCTAAGTTGAAAGATGGCAATTCATTAAATATACAGGGCGTAAATTTTAAGTTGACAAACGAGAATAACTCGAAAAATAAGCCTCACACGAAAAAATGTGTAGAATCCAAAGTTGATTATTTTCGAGGTGGACATCTGCTGGTGTTAAAATTAGTTGGGGTGGGGTAGGAGGTAACTTTAAGATTTCAAATGGGGCCCCCCCTTTTTTCTCAGAATCAGATTCTACATAAAAAAAACTAAGTAAATTTTGTCTTAAACATTTGTTTTGATTATTGATAGCTGCCGCAGTAATTAAAGAAAATCCTTCTTCTCATTTTTGCGTGGAAAATGGTTACGTATGAATAAAAAATACTTATTTAGTTCGTAAATTTTGATTCGCTAAAACTAAAACTCTCCCTCTCACCCCATAGGGTAGAGTTTTACAAATTTTGACCGAAATATTAATTTTTTCCACAGATTCGGATGTTTTGTTTGTTTCGTGGTCATGAGGCCACACAACTTTTAATTATCAAACAAAACATCTGACTAGCTAAATAACTAACCAAACATCCTACTTACTAACGAGTGAACTCGTTGACTAAGAAACTAACTAACTCACAAACCTAATTTTCCACGCAAAAATGAGAACCTGAATTTTCTTAAATTACAGCGCTAACTACCAAGAATCAAAACAAATGTTTAAGGGAAAATCTACGTAGTTTTTCATGTAGAATCTGATTCTGCAATAAAAAATGGGGGTCCCCATTTGAAATTTTAAAGTTGCCTACCACCCTACCCCCAGGGAGCTGGGGAGGCGGGCTAATTTTAGCACAAGCAGATGTCCCCCTCGAAAATAAACAACTTCGGATTCTACACATTTTTTTCGTGTGAATCTTATTTTTCGACTTATTCTGGTTTGTCAAATTATAATTTACACCCTGTATTTACGGTTGTGTTCCTACAATGAAGAAGATGTATGAACTCAATATTTCTTTCTACTTGCAAATCACTCATCTGTCTGTGTACAACAGTTTTTACAAACGTTAACTTGTTTTTCCCCACACTATGAACTAAGTACTAAAAATCAGAAACATGAAGGTATCACTGGATGAGGAGAGTGAGCAAGTGGCAGTGATGGGACGCGTTCCCTCCAACGGCTCATAACAGAGACGAGCGCAGACAGCCGCTGCTGACACGGAAGCCCTCCGCTGGGTCCACAGAGCAGCCGGAGCCGCTGGCCCCCTGTGTGCCGCGGCCGGCCCCCCGCTTCCCGGCCGGGCCGCACCCAGTGATTAAGCAGCCCTGCCGCAGGTGTCAACACCGGCCCTGACTCAGCCATTAGTCCGGCTCATATCCGCTCTGATTGCGCCGCTGTTTGTCTCCCAACGACCGGCCGGCCTCCGCCGATATCTTTGCAAATAATTGGCGCCGCCGCCGGATCAGGAGTGATTGCCCGCTCCCTGCACCGTGCTTGCTGTTCCCAGCACAGCAGCCACGGTTACTCGCCTCCTGGCAGGGGGAACAGGCACCCGCCACGGCTGATTTCAGATGGGGAGGGGGGCGAATGACTTGTGTTTCTCTATCGCCACTCACAAATGTAATTTTCTATCATCCCCCATTTTAACGTTACTCACTTGCCTAGCATTTAATTATAACAATAACAAACATATTTTAACATAATAATTATAGCTTGCTTACATTACGTAACTTTATCATAACGTATAAGAATAATGACTTACACAATGTAAGATCGAAGTGTGCACTCACCACTATCAATATTTCACTTAGCACAGCGATTGTGAACACACGGTTGCAAACTATGGCTATGCGAGCGTGTAAATGAGAGTAAAACTGTTTCTTCAGCCGTTTCCAGCTATAATCAGTGAAATCAATGTTTTTATTATTTTTTTCCTTGCTGAAGAGTCTTTCCCTTTCGGCCTTGCCTTACTCAACTTGCTGTGTTTTGTCGGTTATAGCGGTAGATTCAAAACATCAAGTCTCATTTGTTCTTGGCAGCGATTATGGTCAGTCAGTGAATGGATGCTTGCACCTGGGTGGAAAGTTCTCCACAGCCGGCCATGACGACAGGTCATCCAACAGGTCTAGCAGCTAAAAACTATGCTTTGTTATACGTAGTCTGAAGTTTTCTAGAATCCTTATTAATGCTTACATCGAGACTCTCAATTACCCGCTGGTTTACTCTCCGAGAGTTAACTGACAAATTTGGAAACTGATACATGTAAAAATGTTAATGTTTTTACTGAAATGTTCTTGGGGGGGGGGGGGGGTTATGACCCACATGAGACCCCGCCATCTTGGATCCGCACCTGGGGCGGACCTCGCTGAAAGTAGGGTTATTTTGCTCCTAAGAGACATAACGCCTTCTGTCGCCTATCAGAGAAACTGTTATTTGCAGAAAGCAGTGCAGACAAATTTAGAAACAGGTAACTACGATAGAGAAATATGATAGCGTGTCTGACAGCATAATCAGTTTAAATGACTTTTAACAACCGACCCATAAGTCTTCTCCGGGTGCTGCGAGCTCTGTTGCTACCCGTTCTGGCTGCCTGGACTCTAGACACCCGGCGCCCGCTAGGCTCTTTGATGCTCGTTTGTTTACCAGAACCTCCACATTCCAGCTCTGAGAGATGAGATGAACTGCGAGATCTTATTGAGTGCCACACCCCAGGCCGTCTTCAAATTCAAATGTCCGGCCCGGTTCTTTATGTTACGTGTATTTACCAAGTATAATCTGCAGATTTTGACAATATCCTAAGATAAGCTGTTCCTCTTACAATGGTGACAGTATGGCGGCACGTGACCCTATCATCGAAACAGCAACAACCACTAATTGTTTCTTTCATCGCAGCACAGCAGGCTGTGAGTACCGGAACAATGACTGCTAGGAGGTGAATGGATGTTTGGTAGCCAGTGTCCTTCAGCGAGCAGCAGCAGTGTGCCATGAACAAGGGGCGAAGGAAGCTGGCAGAGAGGATTCAAGCGGCGGTTATGACACTATGCCAAGACTTTGAACTACTCTGCAGGTCAAATAAACTTGATAAATAATATGGCACTTCCCCACAATAAAAGGCAGCTGCTTATATGTGTCCTGGTGAAAAGGTTAATATTTCGTGCCTTTTGATTTTGCTTTGTGGTGTCACAGTTCCCTAAATGCTAATGTATCTCTAGTTCTTCGTGGAAACCCTCCCACCAATGTCTCTTGATGTCGACTGTGATTCTTCGACATTATGTGCCACAGTACTGTAAAAAAAAAGTTCCGTCGACATCAAGTGCATTAGAGACGCATCCCCACCAGCCGAAATGGTCTAAGATAAGGGTAGTAGGTGGACGAATTCTGGTTAAAGAACACTTCCGGTGAAGTTAGTAACTGCAATTTCCCTCTGGTTACTTGACAATTGGGCCGATGCACAGTTTGCAAGTTTACTTCAATATCTTGTACTCTCCACCTCTTTTGAAGTCACCGGAAATTAATTCTTATAATTAACCGCTATCCTTACCGTCAACTTCCTCAAAATTTGCAGAAAAATATCTACCTATACATTGGTATACGGGATACGTAAAATTCTACCGACAAACTTTCGAAGTTTGTGCGCGGGTGTTTGGTACGTTCTTCGACTTCACGATCCATTGTCCAAACCCTCTTGTTACCGAGGAGTTTTGTTCAGAAATTTGGGTCAAGTGCTCTTGTATCTTTTAAATACATGGTGTTAACGGCTAAATTCAGTGCCTCCATTTTTCTACGCTGCGAGGCTTGAATTTTTCTGCTCATTGCTCTGGTTTTGTAAGTAATAATATTGTTCCGCGACCAGCTCGAGCTATCCGTCTTCTTCTGAAGTTACATAAACAGTTTAATTTCACGAAACACCAGTGAACACTAGCTTTGACTGATTGTAAAAAAATGGTTATAGCAGGCGCAATATATGTCAATCACATGGGAGGCAGAACGTGTGTTAAGAGTCAAAGATGTGTCACTTTACAGTCAATACCCGTCATGGAATCAATAGCTCCATAACGGCAATAGCTCTACGCAATACCAGAATGGATGTTGGGAAACATTTTAACAAGAGCGAACACATTTTGTAAGAGGATTGTTACATTACTCATGTTAATGGTAGTAACGCCCCCTCGACATGGAGGTTATTAGAGACAGAGCACAAGCTCGGATTGTGTCAATGATGGGGAAGGAAATCTGCCGTGCCCTTTCAAAGGAACTAACTTGATATTTTTCTGGAACGATTTAGGGAAATCACAGAGAACCTAAATCTGGATGGCCGGACGCAGGTTTGAACCGTCATCCTCGCGAATAAAAGTCCAGTGAGCAAACCACTGCACCACCTCGCTCGGTCAAGACATCAATTATAAAAGGTTAGCTCAAATAACCAGAACAAATACTAATTATTATTTATTCCTCTGAACAGTCCTACTTCAATGAGCAGTCAGTAAGATGATGAAATAATCAAACTTAAGTTTTATTTACTCGAACAAAAGCTCAATAAATTGGAAATTTGTGGTAAGGTCTTATGGGACCAAACTGCTGAGGTCATCGGTCCCTAAGCTTACGCACAACGTAATCTAACTTAAACTAACTTACGCTAAGGATAACACACACACCCATGCCCGAGGGATTACTCGAACCTCCGACGGGGGCAGCCGCACGGACCATGACAAGGCGCCCAAGACCGCGTGGCTACCCCGCGCGGCAAAGCTCAATAATAGACATCATATGATTAGATATCCGTGACAGCATAGAAATGGGCGGGGAAGTCACCCAGTACTGAAAATAAGTAATACCAAACAATATAATGCCAAATAAACATATCTGAATAAAAACACTTAAAATCACACACACAAAAGTGGTGTAGGAGTGGATGAGTTATCATTAGTCAATTCAACAGTCTTCTCTGCTTAGTGTCGACTCATTCTTTTGACTATTAGCACAAAGCTGTTTTATGATATCGTTGATATTGTATTTGCACTCATTGCGTATTGAGGCCGAGTTGTGACGACCCACGTCATTAATCGACAGGACGCTTAGCAAGTAGAGGTTCAGAAGAATGAATGACGTGTCCAAGTTTCCGTTTCGTATACTGCAGATACGTGTAACGTAACTTTTTGAAGACACAGTGGCAAGCAGATATCTTTCTGCATGTGGCGACAGTATTTCACGACCAGATCATACTCTGAACAACATTTACTTCCAAGAGCTTCACCATTTTCTTATAACTTCTAGTTAGGCACTGATATTACTTAGCGTTTCCTAGTATTTGCTTTTGGATGCGGGTCTGCTGCAATGGTGGACTCACCCGTGGCCCAAGCTGTCATTTCAGATGACTCCCGTTTCTGCGTACAGCGTGACAACGGACGTATCCGTGTGTGGAGGCTCCACGGGGAAAGAATGTTGTCAGGTTGCGTTTGTCATTCCTCGGGACACGGTCCCAGCACCTAAGTAGAGTATACGGTGTGCCGATGGATGTAGAACATGACCCCCTCTGGTTAGCATAGTCAGTGATCTGAACAGTAGGCGTTACAGTTCTGACGTGTTAGGGCCGGTGGCAGTGCCCCATCTTCGAGAAGTCCGTAAGGTTATATTCGAACAAGATAACCCAAGAGACTCCGAGGTGAAGTAACGTTGCCAGTCTGCATTCGTCGTTAGTCTCGGTACGTACCCAGTACGTAGCTAAATAGTACGGGGTGCCATTGTATACACAACATGACCGCCTCCGGTTAGCATAGCCGGCGATTTTAACTGTAGGAGTTACAATTGTGGCGTCTTAAGGCCAGGGGCTGTGCCTCATCCTGCAGATCTTCGTGAGGTTATCTTTGAACAAAACAAACGGAGACCTCGAGTTGCCCATAACGTGCTGATCTATCTACACTCCTGGAAATGGAAAAAAGAACACATTGACACCGGTGTGTCAGACCCACCATACTTGCTCCGGACACTGCGAGAGGGCTGTACAAGCAATGATCACACGCACGGCACAGCGGACACACCAGGAACCGCGGTGTTGGCCGTCAAATGGCGCTAGCTGCGCAGCGTTTGTGCACCGCCGCCGTCAGTGTCAGCCAGTTTGCCGTGGCATACGGAGCTCCATCGCAGTCTTTAACACTGGTAGCATGCCGCGACAGCGTGGACGTGAACCGTATGTGCAGTTGACGGACTTTGAGCGAGGGCGTATAGTGGGCATGCGGGAGGTCGGGTGGACGTACCGCCGAATTGCTCAACACGTGGGGCGTGAGGTCTCCACAGTACATTGATGTTGTCGCCACTGGTCGGCGGAAGGTGCACGTGCCCGTCGACCTGGGACCGGACCGCAGCGACGCACGGATGCACGCCAAGACCGTAGGATCCTACGCAGTGCCGTAGGGGACCGCACCGCCACTTCCCAGCAAATTAGGGACACTGTTGCTCCTGGGGTATCGGCGAGGACCATTCGCAACCGTCTCCATGAAGCTGGGCTACGGTCCCGCACACCGTTAGGCCGTCTTCCGCTCACGCCCCAACATCGTGCAGCCCGCCTCCAGTGGTGTCGCGACAGGCGTGAATGGAGGGACGAATGGAGACGTGTCGTCTTCAGCGATGAGAGTCGCTTCTGCCTTGGTGCCAATGATGGTCGTATGCGTGTTTGGCGCCGTGCAGGTGAGCGCCACAATCAGGACTGCATACGACCGAGGCACACAGGGCCAACACCCGGCATCATGGTGTGGGGAGTGATCTCCTACACTGGCCGTACACCACTGGTGATCGTCGAGGGGACACTGAATAGTGCACGGTACATCCAAACCGTCATCGGACCCATCGTTCTACCATTCCTGGACCGGCAAGGGAACTTGCTGTTCCAACAGGACAATGCAAGTCCGCATGTATCCCGTGCCACCCAACGTGCTCTAGAAGATGTAAGTCAACTACCCTGGCCAGCAAGATCTCCAGATCTGTCCCCCATTGAGCATGTTTGGAACTGGATGAAGCGTCGTCTCACGCGGTCTGCACGTCCAGCACGAACGCTGGTCCAACTGAGGCGCCAGGTGGAAATGGCATGGCAAGCCGTTCCACAGGACTACATCCAGCATCTCTACGATCGTCTCCATGGGAGAATAGCAGCCTGCATTGCTGCGAAAGGTGGATATACACTGTACTAGTGCCGACATTGTGCATGCTCTGTTGCCTGTGTCTATGTGTCTGTGGTTCTGTCAGTGTGATCATGTGATGTATCTGACCCCAGGAATGTGTCAATAAAATTTCCCCTTCCTGGGACAATGAATTCACGGTGTTCTTATTTCAATTTCCAGGAGTGTACATTGAAAGGGTGTCAGGCTGGTGGCATGTCCAGAACACTGTTAATACCTCTCACTATCCGAAAACAGGTGATCAAGGGTTACAGAAAAAGAGATGCCCCATCACTCTCTAGCCATAACGATTAATGAATTCTGGGATACAGTTGAAACAAAATGACTCTGAGCACTATGGGGCTTAACATCTGAGGTCATCAGTCCCATAGAACTTAGAACTACTTAAACCTAACTAACCTAAGGACATCACACACACCCATGCCCGAGGCAGAATTCGAACCTGCGACCGTAGCAGCCGCGCTGTTCCGGACTGAAGCGCCTAGAACCGCTCGGCCACCGCTGCTGGCACAGTTGAAACAGATTGGAATGAGGTACCCATGTCTGTCACTCAAACTCAACCGGGCCATCCGGGCTAGAGGTGTTGCTCTCAGAGGCGGTAGCTCTACATATTAACTTTCTCACTCCTTGTTCCTTCAAATATAGATTTGCGATGATCATCGATATTTCCGAAATATCGATGGGAGTTTTAACATACATTTTTCATTATCGATGCTGAAGTCTTTGCTACATCTTAACGTGCATTAAGGAAGAAATATGGGCCTGTCATTTTCTTCGTCATTTAAACGAATACTTCTCTGGACGTATCTCGCAACAACATAATTACAGTGTTTAAAGGAGTAGAAACAGCATTTGGAAGAAAAAGTCTTAATCCTGTTTTGTTCAGTGGATCAATTTGGTATCAAAAATCCTACTGAAAAGACTGGCAAAATGCCTGAGTTGATTACAGCTGTGATATGGTTGAAACGAATGTAGTAGCAAGTGATGAGCTAAGAAAAGAATCAGATCTCAAACTAATCCAAGCAGTGTGCACTAGATGCAAATCAGTGCTTCACATGACAGAAAGATTTTTTCAACTGCGTCCAGCGTTTAATAATATCATTCATTGCTGTGCTAGTGAACCATCGATGCTAAAATATGTAGATATTGTAGATCTGGCAGATGGTTGTGGGATCCAGTGGCCTATAGAAGGGGCTACTCGTGAAAATTTCGCCGCTAAGTAGATTGCAGGCGGGAAAAGTAATCCGACTAGTTTATTAGGACGTTTAATATCAAAATATCTGGCATGCAACCAACGCCAACTATTGGAGAGAGTCCGAGAAGTAACATCACAACAGAAATGAAAAACCTATTGCTGCCTACGGGACATATTAACATATTAGACATACCAACGTCGGTTGTCCCTAGACTCAAGAACATACAGTAATAAGATGGATTAGCATGTTCGAAGGCAGTCAAAACCATCAAGAATTTCCTTGCAGCTGTTTAAATGGCTATCAGTCAGAATATTTGAAAACATAGAAGCCATATTTCGTTTTGAGAAAGTTATAAAATAGCATAAGAAATTAGTAATTAGCAGACTGAAACAAAAACGGACCTGCTACTTCAATTCAATTTTTATTTAGAATATCGTCTTCTAGATCTTAAATAAGATGTACTAGAAGCATGAAATCACATCATCTGTCCTGCCTATTCACAGCTAAAGAAAACTACACTTGAATATTTGGGTTGTATAGCCACACCGACAACGTCTGATAGAATCTTCTCAAAAGCAGGATATGCTCTCTGTCAACTACGAAATAGATTGAAGGAAAAACACCTCTCATACATGTTATTTTTACAACCTGTAAAAAAAAAACGATGTAGAATATGCAATGTTATGTATTGATAAATGTGATATTAGATTTAGTTTTATGTTACTTCCGATGCAACTCTATATATTCATCACTTAAGATCGATGTTAAAAACATTGAATTTGTGGTCTCGATTCTTATCACCCATTGACGCTTAGACGTCGATGATGGAATCAAAATGAGCGTCGATGATCTGCGAACATCGCCCATCATATCCTCAAATCACCTAAACATTTATTCAGCTGTTCTGCCTGCTATACTGTATACACGAAATAAGTAAAATTCCAGAATTCATTGTCCTGGCTAGTGTAGCAAATTAAATGGCCAGCAGTTTACTACTACACTGACGAAACAACACTGGCAACGCAAGCGGCAGGAATGTGAATTAACGCTATACTTTTAGTCACCGAAAAAAATCCGATAGCGACCTTCGTCCTAATGACCTCTGTCAACGGAACATCAAATGCAAATATCGTATTGGTTCACAGTGGTTGCATCACAAGTGCGTATATCCCCCAGTGGCGTAGCGACAGAAGTGGATTGGCTGTGGCAGCTTAATTCGCGAAGGCAAACAGCTCCTGAAGTGCGTCCGGCTGGTGCTGCGGGTAATAGTGCGCCCGACCCCGCCCCCAGCTGCAGCCCCGCACCGGCGCCGGCGCCCCCGCCAGGCGTCGCGACGTTAATCCGGTTCCCATTAAAACAAATCCATAAAACATGAAGCACTGGCGATAAGGCCCCCCTCGCCGCCGCCCTCCGCCGCTGCCGCTGTATCGCTATTAACATCTGCACAGCCACTGCCGGCCCGCTGGAGAAGAATGCCGCTCCGCTGTCAATGGCGTGCGAGGGAGGGAGTGACGGCCACAACCGAGCCGAGCCACTTGCGGCTTTCCGGCCGTCGCCTCACGAACAGGCAGCGAGAGCTGCCAGTACTGCAGAAATTAACTGTCTTTACCAATGTCGCACCACAAAACTGTTGGAGTAATTGGGTGCGTTCCGCAATATTCATCTACAGGCATCAGATACGTCTGCAGAACATGTAGTTTCTTTATAAATTTCGAATCCCTTCATGACGTATAAAACTGTAGCAAGCACCAAAGGAAAGCAAAAGAACTGGCGCAAATATGGCCCGAAGTTAGACATGGTTTACACTGAAGTGACAAGTCATGGGGTACGTCTTAATATCGTGTCGGACCATCTTTTGCCCAGCACAGTGCAACGGCATGGAGGCAAAATGTCGTTGGAAGTCCCCTGCAGAGATGTTGAGCCTGCTGCCTCTATAGCCGTCCGTAATTGCTAAAGTGCGAAAGTGTTACCTATGAAGTATTTTTTGTGCGAACTGGCCTCTCAGTTATGTCCCATAGATTTTCGATGCGATTCATGTCGGGGGATCTGGGTGGCCGAACCATATGCTCGAGTTGTCCAGAATGTTCTTCAGACCAATCGAGAGCAAAAGGGTATTTGACTGTTTTCTGGAAAGTGTCTTAAATGATTAAGTAAATCTATTTTGCCTAAAACTGACATAGTGAGACCGTGGCTGTGTACAATTAATGTAGGCTGATTCTTACAAAGAAGAATACAGCAACCAGCCACTATTAATACTGCTATTTATTTAAGTAAATAGCGCCGTAACCTGTTTCGTACTGGCAAGTTGATCATCAGACGGCTGTTCACATAATTTCCAAGATACACTTTACATAACCGTCAGTTTTCGATTTTTATTCTTCCACTGTGGCGAAATATTCTTGGTGTGTTGGTGCCCTACGGTAGAAAACAGTGTTAGAAGCGCTCTATGTGAACGTAACTAAGCTCCAACCGAAGAAATATGGAGTAAATAAATATGTGTGGTTAAGTGGTTATGGTACGTACATCGAAAATTCCGCTCGTTTTTGTTGCGAAGTTGCAGGATCATATTTCCCAAATATTCCAAAAGATATCCAGCACTTACGTAATTTGTGCATCACCATATTGTGAAAAGCACCACACACACACACACACACACACACACACACACACACACACACACACACAAAAAAGTATTTGCCACATGTGAAGTTGGGCGCAAAATGGCTCTGAGCACTATGGGACTCAACTGCTGTGGTCATTAGTCCCCTAGAACTTAGAACTACTTAAACCTAACTAACCTAAGGACATCAAACACATCCATGCCCGAGGCAGGATTCGAACCTGCGACCGTAGCAGTCGCACGGTTCCGGACTGCGCGCCTAGAACCGCGAGACCACCGCGGCCGGCATGTGAAGTTACCACAAAGATTGCAGATTTACAAATACAACAGTGTCAGAGACGTTCTCTCTCAGAGACATTACAATATACAGATTGCTTTGATTTCACAGTACGACTGTTTTTTAAAGAATAGACGTAACATAATGAAAATTAAAACACAAAGATAAACCTTACATTATGAGCATATAATATTATAGATGAAGTTGACAGATGTAGCAACCAGCTTGTGTGAATGCTACTTATATGGTATTATGTCAATACTGTGCTATATAGAAGGAGCAACGTAGAGGTGAGATAAAACGAATAATATGACAGTAACAATTATATTAACCTCATGTGGTGCACTGAAATTTTGAATCAAGATAGTTGCAATAAAGTGGTTTTTTTTTCAAAGAATCACGATTGCATTACAAGTATGTATATTACAAAGAATAAGCGTTACATTGTGAGCATATCATATTCAGTGAGCATTAATTATAAATAAATTAGGAAAATGTGGTGGCTAGTTGTATGAATGTTACTTATATGCCATTGTGTAAATACAATGCCATAAACAGGCAACAACATATACACGAAATACATGAATCATGTGACAGTAGTAATTATATTAATGAAGTATGACTTACCACTTTTATTTTAAAACAATTTTACAGTTTCAGTAATGTATGAATAAGCGGGCAGCCATATTATGATGTAATAGTTTATTTGGACTATTGATTGCATGCTGTTGTTAAAAGGAGTAGTGTTTATTTATGTTTTAAACTGGTTAATAGGTGAGTGAAATTTTGTAGAAAGGTTGCATTGGCTACTCTGTCAGTTCATTGAGAATATAATGTGCTGATTTGCTTTTATGTGTATATATTTCTATCTCTTCAAGATGCAATATTTGCATGTGGTCTTAAATGTTTTTTACTCCATGTTTACTGAGAGTTGTGTACATTGCGAATGCAGATTTTGAACGATTGTTGAAACGTATGGCAACAATATGTTCCTTAAATCGAATCTCAACGTTTCTCCCAATCTGTCCAACGTAGAAGAAGGGGCAATTTTGGCATCTGAGTTTATATACACCTGATCTTTTGTGTGGGGGGGGGGGGGGGGGGGGGTTGTTATTCTTTGTGTTATGAATGTTTAGCTGCTGGAGTTTATGGTTTGTGTGGAAGCGTATATTTATGTTTGTGTTTTTGAAAAGATTACTTATTTTATGGGATATGCTCCGTAGAAAAGGAAGTGAGACATATTTTCTGCTGCTTTCTACAGACTTTCGTGTTGATTGCATAAATGTCTGGTGTGGGGCTTTGTTGTTTGCTGTTTTTTTTGTGATAATTTATCAATCATGTGATAGTTATATCCATTGTTTAGAGCTATTGCTTTGATGATGTTGGTTTCTTAATGTTATTCAACTGGTTCCAGTGGAATTTTATGCAGGCCATTAAGCTTGGACCTGAAGAATGCCATCTTATGTTGTTTTGGATGGCAAGGTGAAGTGTTGATCCACACATCTGTGGCTGTTTGCTTTCTGTGAATTTCAAAGTGATGTTTCTGGTTTTTGCTGGAAATCAACAAGAGCTGCACTGTAGCGAGACAGGAACCGCATGCGGCTAGCATGCTACCCATGACTAACATAAACTGTTCATAAATTTGGGAATTTTTACATACTGTTAGCCTCCACAGTTGTGATAGATGCCTGTCCACTGAAAGTTTGAGTCTATTTTTGGGCAGTTATACCGTTACCCTGCTGCCAGTAGCTGGGTCGTAATACGTAGACGCAGTCTGCAAACGCTGGTTCCAATGTGTTCGCGGCACCGCCACCAGAAAAGACGACCTACCGCGGCCGGGGTATCCCCGCTCGGCACCCGGCGTCCGCCAAACACAGGCCTGCACAGTCCAGTGGGCCTGCGCAAGTCGCTCCCCAGCGCCACTCGAACTCTCCAGAGCGAGGTGGGACTAGCGGGGCGCAGTGTCAACGCCCCGTGTGTGCCAGGCTGACACGCAATTATGAGGCGGCCGGCCCGCTGTTGATTTTACTGTCATTTCATGGCCGCAGAAAAATGCGCTCCCGTCCGCAAACACCAGCTGCGACGGCAGGCCATACGGGACGACAGCAGTACCCCAAGCTGCCGTTCCAGCGTCGAGTGGAGCATGCACCTACTGCACACACGGTGTGGAACGTCTTCTGGCTGACTGGCGTTTCAGTGAAGTCAGACGACTCTAATGCGAAACTCAGAGATGGATTCTGTCGGTAGGTTCTACAATAGATTTGCTGATACTGTTCTTGGTTTCATTTAGGATGTATTGAATGGTCAAAGAACAGTTCTCCCTATTCATTAGTAAATTTTCTTCCACCGAGGAAGATAATATCGATGGTAAAAGTGTATCATGTTTAATTGGTTCTGAGTAAGCGAATAGCTGATGCGTACCTTCCTTGCACAACACCCTTCATCACAAGAGACACACTTCGATTGGTCGTGTAACTATAGCGATAATAGGGTTTTCATTGTGCTCTGACCTCACAAGACCATCCGTAATAAACTTAGCTACAAGACGTACTTTTCAACTGTACGATTTCTCGCGTGATGGTGTTCTGAGACGAAGATGATGATAGTGGTGGTGTTGGTGATTGTTGTCCTCGTCGTAGTGCTGTTCTTTGTGTCCACGACCGTAATGCCCTTACCAAAATATCTGGAGACGAATGTATTTACATTTTTATAACTGTACACTGTGACGTAAAACCTCCAACTGAAGAGTCACCCATTCTATCCCATTCTCGCTCACATCCGTTCGCGCAATGACGTAGAAGCACATAATGCACACAACTCACTCTACGGTTATCCTGTCCATAGCTGGATAAAAGCTAGATCTTGGTTATGAACAGTTCAAGTGAATATTTTGACGTAATTACAATTGTGATGTCTGTCATATTAACATCTCATCCCAATGAAACTAGCGAGCTTTTTGGAAGTGCAAGCTGTCATCTTCAGATATAAATCACAAGAATCGGAACACATATGTAATAAAAGCTGCTAAATTTGAAAAAGAAAAGGCAGAGTAAGGCCGTGTCCTGCGTGAGCGACATCTGCGTCGCTGCCTGTCTCCCGCTGCAACTGGCGACGTTTGAATTCAAATGTGTTTGAATCTTGTCGCTGGAGAACGCGCGACGCAGAGCGACAGTCACGTGTCTACTTGGCAAAGCAGTAGAGTGGACCCGGTGGCAGCTATCAATTACTTAACATACGATTTTAAGAAAACTATTCGGTGAAAACATTTTGTTCTTCCGCAACCTATATATCCTTAAATCATAAAGGTCAGAATTTACTTTCGTTATTCGTCATAGTTACTGTGCTGCACGAAATTGAGTACATGGCTGCACGAAATTTTTTAGAATTTGCAGAGGTAAAATCACATTGTGTAGACTTTCCGTGTAGTTCATTTAAGGACATACATTATTGCGTATGAAATGTAACCAATATATCTAAATTGTATTTAAAGTTGAAACCGGAATAATATCTCTTTTCATTCTTGAGATATTAGTTGTTATATCCGCGGACGGGTTGCTCGCGTATCTCATAAAAGGTTAAAGATATCGAAACGATGAATTTTTGAAATGACAGGACGCGGAAAGTAATATTTTGTAATATGAGTAACACTCGATACGTTTTTGTAAACGCGTGAGCAGAGCGAAAACAAGACTCCCTGTAAATTACACCATGAGGTTTTGTCCAAATTTTCATAGCCAAACATAGGGAGAGAAACAGGTAAACGGGGTATCAAAGTGACCAGCATGAGGTCTAGTTTGGCATGAAAATATTTAACTGCAGGAAAGTAATCAGGGTAATGAACTGAAACTTAATGAATAAGTTGAGGAAAAATTGAAATATTTCACGGATATCTACTGTAAATGAAGTGTCAAAAATTTCATCTGTTCAAAACCTAGCTATTTTGCACATTGGTGCCGTATTTAAATGTCAAAAAGGCTTCATTCGAATCAAGTACTTTAGGAAGGCAAACGGTAAGTCAGTAAGATCATGCTTTCTGAATAAAACTTGAAAATCAAAAATGGAAGAAATATGGCAAATTTTTCAAGGCCTATCCCTGTGCCAACTTATAACTAAAAAAATTTTTCAAATGGCTCTGAGCACTATGGGACTTAACATCTAGGGTCATCAGTCCCATAGAACTTAGAACTACTTAAACCTAACTAACCTAAGGACAGCACACAACACCCAGCCATCACGAGGCAGAGAAAATCCCTGACCCCGCCGGGAATCGAGCCCGGGAACCCGGGCGTGGGAAGCGAGAACGCTACCGCACGACCGCGAGATGCGGGCACTTATAACTAACTCTGAGGAGGGTGCGATGGGGAGGTTCCCTTGTTAGCGATGCAATGTAAACAGTATACATAGAACTTAGCATCCAGAATCATAACTGAGTCAGTAAAAACATAAAAACGACACAGGAACAAACCCACGACCTCCTCCAAACACAGTATTACGAACCGTATATGCTACCCCTACACCACTGCTAGCTTTTATTCACTGATATTTGTATTTAGCTTAGTTAGTCATGTAATAGCCATTCCTGCGCATTTATTGGCTGTTAAAAGTTCTTGATCACGTAAAAAACTTTCGCATTTAAATTTATTGATGAGGTAGTCGAATGCTCCTTTGCTCATTCACGTGTATTCGAAAAATTTGTCTGGTGATCTTCTAGTTGACGATACTTATGAAATTCTCCATGGAGATTCCTCCCTTTGTAAATTTCATGCACAGCATGTAGCCTTACTCTCCAGCTACAGTATTCTACAGGTTAAGGACGCCGTTTTATAGAAACAGCTGGTTGGCTCACAGCCATCTTGTAGCGCGACATGGCCGCTGGCGCGCATGACACCAAAGATTGTCGCCCGATGCTGCTGCTTGTCGCTGGAGTGTCGTGTATCCAGAAGTCGCTCGCTTCTGTCGCTCACGTAGGGCACGGCCTAAGTTGTCTTCCTTTACTTTTATTGGCAGTTCTCCCGTGTCACCGTTTGGATGCTGAAGAGTCCAACACCCTGTTTGCTCGCCAAGAAGAGGGCTGCCGAGGGAAGTAAATAAGAGAAAATTAGGTGATTTTCTTTTAAATTGTGAACAAATTTCTAGATTTTATTCAACGAGGAATTCTGATTCTTCTTATGTGCGGCTGCAGACGAAAGCTTGCTTTTGCCAAATGCGTCAGTTTCAGTGTGACCAGACTTGAAGATAAAATACTGAAGTGTGGCTGAGCCGAAACATTCTCTTTAAAACGAAACACATCGTTTCCAGGCCGCCCATGCGTGCTAGCCCTGTTTGCTTTTGTGGTCATCTCAGCTGATTTCCGGATTCAAGGGCGAGGAAGGGGGATTTATTCAGCCTGAAGGTGATAGGCTAGTCATTCCCCAATCCTCTTAAATGGGTGGTGGTCAGAGCCGAGTAGGCGGATTCGCGACGGCAAGTAGTTTGTCCAGGACATCTTCCATTCCCAGATCTCACTGCAGAGTAAGGTCTAAAGGTCCTTCCAGAAAGCAGCATCTTACAGAACCGCTCTACATGGGAACAATAAATGGCCAATTAAAATTTCTGCGTTCTGTTCCTCTTTCTGACTGGCTGAAAGGCATGAAAATTTAATAATTTCGTTTAGTGTTGCGAGGGGCAGCGAAATCGACGAGCCGGCCAGCAGTCGTCGTGGAGTTGAGGTGGCAAGTCATGGCACATATCCCGGAACCATTCGCAAAGCAATGCCGTGGACAGCATTTTCTGAGAATTTAACAGATTTAAAACAATTTTCACAAGTCAGTACAAAATACACGGGTTGGGTTGACTTTATTGATCCATTGGAACAAATTGTAAATAGCTTGCCGATTTACAGGATACCATATACACCTTTGTAGCTACTGATAACCGTAAGGAAACCAACGATTGCATGAATCCGTTCTTATGCCTACCTAAAGGAGGAAAAGGAACGAAACAGACTCGTTGCACTCACCGACCATGCCAGGATGAGAAAGAACACAATGCCAAAATGTAAGTCATGTACAAAAATATTTAGTGGGAGAAACGGCATTACTCAAATCTCATCCAAAATCTTCTGCTTTACACAAAAGAAATAAGACCCTATAGAATAGTCAACGTGCCACAACCAGGTAGTTATCTTTTGGCTTTTCCGAAATCTATTAAAATTGAAGGACTTTACTGTCACCAGGATCTGAAAAAATATTTACGTATGAAATAGTAATAATTCTGTGCTTTGGGCTCAAGAAGTATTAGAATCCCCACAACACCACGGAAATTGCGAAGTACGTACGAAAGGAACCTTTCAAAACTGCCATTCTATATTCAATGTACAAAATGAATTGCTAAAATGCCACTGAAAAAGAAAAAGTTCGATATAATATTCTAACAGGTACTGTGGCTGACTGGACGATACAGGAAAAAGAAAAGAATGAGCCAGCAATATTGCTTTCACATAACAACTTAGAAGTTCCGTCAGTCATTAAAAAATTTTAGAAAACGTAACATTTTTGACTCATTGTTATAAAAACAGCCAACAAATCAACTTGTAAACCGGTTGTTACCCTCCTAGGATCACATGATGTGTATTTTGTTAAAATTCAGAACACGGATGTCTACATACCACGAGCACCGCACGCTGGTGAATAATCTAGATGGAGAGGGAATCCCAGTGTCGCAGTGTCCTATTTGCAGACCTCAATTCATTTCGCCTTAGTGGTAAACAATGGCCGCGCATTTGTGTTTCTCAGCTTAGGCCATTGTTTTTCCCACTGACAAATGGTCCTGTCGATCAGCAACGAAGTAGACAGAATCTGATCAAAAGTATTAGGACTTTCTTGTTTACGGTGGAACTGAACACTGGATGTCACAGACGGAGGCAGGGAGCAGTGTGCTGTCTGTAGAGAAGCAGTAACAACAAAATGGCTCCGTCAGGAGAGTTCAGTGACTTCGAACATGGACTAGTCACTGGATGTCATCTGAGTAATAAGTGCGTGAAATTTCAACCTTTCTAAAGCTGTCTAAGCCGACTGCTGGTGACGATATAGTGAAGTGGAAATCTGAAGCAACAACCGCAGCTAAAACAAGACCAGGAGATGTCATATATTGAAGGACGGGGACAATCGGGCATTGCGGAGTGTGCTTGAAAAGAACCGCACGAAATCAGCGGAAGGAATCACTCGTGAGTTCTGAAGTGCTACCAGCAGTTCGGCTAGCACAATGAGTGTGCGTAAGAATTTTAAAAAATTGGAGTATAATAGTCGAGCAGCATATCATAAGCCACACATTTTGTAGTCAGAGTTAAATAACGCTTGAGGTGGTGAAAGAAATGACGCCACTGGACAGTGGATGACTGGGAACGAGTGAGTTGTAATGATGAATCATGCTATAGCATGTAGCAAACCTAAGGAATCTACATCTACATACATAACCCGCAAGTCAGCGCACGGTGCGTGGCGGAGAGTATGCGTTGGTGTTTGGTGAATGCTTGCAGAACGTTATCTGCCATCATGTGCAGTGCCAGCAGTGAAATACGGAAAGATGATGTTACGGTATAGGGGTGTTTTCCGTGGTTAGGGTGTGGTCCCCTTGTTGTACTTAAGAAAACGCTAAATGCCCAAGGATATGAACACATTTTTCAGCGTTTGTACTGAATACAGCAGAGAAACAGTTCGGAGACGATAACTGTTTATATAAGATTGACAATGTACGCTGTCATAAAGCAGCATCCGTGAGGCAATGATGTGTGGGCAATAGGATTCCTGAAATGGACTGGCTTGCCCGGAGTCCCGACATGAACCAGCTTTAGGATGAGTTAAAACGTGGACCTTTCTGAGACCCCAGCGTCCAACATCACTACTTTCTCTGGTAGAACAATAGACTGTCATCCCCACACAAACATTCAGACACCTCTTTGAAAGAATCCCCTGCAGAGGTCAAGCCGCCATAAAAGCCAATGGTAGACGCATCTCACATTAAAGTTCACGAACAGGTATGTGGATACTTTTGATCAGATGGCGTACAGAGAGCACATAGTGGTTTGGCGTATCATAAGAGTGTAGACTCCCAATTGCATCTCACTGTTACAGAAAATTGTCCCGCTATTCGTTCTGTCTTCAAATTTACACCTTCAGCCACTGAAGTTGGGCGCTTCACCCAACGTAGATATCCTTTGGACAGTTCGAGAGCAATAATTCACTCAAATTCAAACCATAACTCACTTTTAAGAGACCTTCTGTCTTGTTCGTGTTGTCGACAGTCACCAGAGCAACCGCGAGGAAGGCTAGGAGCGGAGTCAGGCGCACATCCAAAGTAGCGGTTGGGAGGGGGCCGGGGGGGGGGGGGGGGGGTACGAGGATGGATTCATGGTGGTGATGACATCCAAAGAATATTTTAGTAGAATCGTTTTTATTGTGACATGTATCAATTTCCAAATTTCTCAGCTAACTAAGTAGCAAGGAAACTAAGAGTCTCTAAGTACTACGAAACTACAAGCTATGTCTACCATAGGATAGTTTTCAGTTCCCACTGACCGGCTACCGAGAATATTCCACCTACGCAGACGCCCATTCACAGGCTGAACGTACCCGCTGCTACCAAGTCGGACACTGTTCTTGAGTCCAAATTAGAGCAGTCAAACCACAGGAAGCTGAGTAAGGAAAGACAGAAAGGGAAAGGTCTGGCCCTCCACTATAGGAAAAAAGGAAAAAATTCCTAATCATTGGTGGGAACAGCTGAAGCTTACCTCGCATTTAAATGATCGCGAACCATGGTCTGCACACCCGTGTTCACAGTTGCAGTCCTAAGTGAAATATATGGTAAGTGCATACCTATAATTTACACTGTAATGTATGTTATAGCGATGTACCGGCCATTAACATAAGGAACAAGTCCGAAAGAACGGACATCTTTTTGATCCTGCAGCCACTATGAATAAATCAACGCCCACAGGCACCTACTGTCTATAATTCCTTTGTGTCTTGATTCACAGTGGCTGTAGGATCAAAAAGGTGTCCGTTCTATAAGACCCGTCCTCAAGAAGAGACACCACATATACGTAATTAAGGCGATGACGGTCAATTGTCCCTTCAGTGCAGATCCACACCAAACTCGAACTCAGGAATCGACGAGATGCCGCGAGGAATGAGGCTAATGAGCATGGGCACTACATGAGTAGTGTGGGGTATTAGTTGATCATTTGGGCCTGACGAGGTCTGTTAGGGCAGTCCGTGCAGTTATGCTGACTAACGTGTCCGGATGGCGTAGTGGTCAGCACAATTGCCTAGTAAGCAGCACACCTGCGTTCGAATCCCTGTCTAGCACAAATTTTAAACTTGCCCCATTGATATCAATCAATGCCCTCAGGTAACTAATGTCTTTAATTCCTTTGTGTCTTGATAAGAAAATTATTATTATATTTAACAGGTTATTGAAAGGTTCCTGCAATGTGAAGTAGAGGCTCATTCAGCAATACTTTGTAATTAGATTTTTGTGTTATATCTTAGTATTAGTATCTGTTTTAATAGAAGTCGCATGTATATTTGATATGCGCGAGCAAAAAGATAGTTTTCCATGTAAATAGTTTTTCTATTTTCATATGTACTCTGTGTTTTATGTTTGTCAAAGAAGTCTGAGCTAAATCTATGATCCAAGGGTAGTGGTTTATCTTATCCTCTCAGATAAAAGACTTAGGGAAGCAGAAATGCTGGGACAAAGAGCTGGTGACACACGCAGTTTTATAGAAGGTGCAACTTGAGACAGAACGTCTCTACTGGAGTATCTGGGTGAAATGTTACTATACTATGCTGAGCTTGCGCGAGAGAGCGATAATTACTTTGAATGACTTGTCATTATAGATTTTCCGTCAGTTTAACTACTTGAGTCACATTTCGTAAACTTATGATTAAACCGATAATTGTGACTCTCTTTCGTTTGTTAACATCTTGAAAAACAGGTAGGAGCTGTCGCCTGTGGCAAACTTTTTGTAGTGCTGTAAAAGCAACATAACTGGTAAACATAAATAAACATTGCGACCACCTATTTAAAAGCGTGTTGGTCCAGTTCTGGAACGCGGTTCAGCAGTGATGCTGCGTCCCATAGATGAGGTTTGTTGCACCAGATGCCTATACACAGATCACACACATCCCGTTAATTTACGGGCGGTTGGTTTGTAGGCGCGAAGCTGGTGTCTGATAGCGTCCCAGTTGGGTTTCATCGGATTTAGATAACCAGAAGTTGATGGCCAAGACATCAACGAGAGTTCTTCAAACCATTGCAGCACGAGTCTGGCCTTGTGGCACCGACAGTTGTCCTGCTGGAAGGTCCCATAGCTGTTGAGGAAGACAGCAACCATCGGAGGTTACAGGTGGTCCCTAACAATGTTCACGTAGTCCACAGCTGTCAACGTGCCTTCGATTACTGCTATGTTGATGCGTAAGTTCGTTGTATTTGTGTTTTGCATGGTGGTATTCCTGTTGCTGTGGGTTCATTCATCCATTGTCATTTCAGGTTGTCGTTCACTGTTGTTATTTGAGTTTACATATTGTCATTTTGTCACTTGGAGATAATGAATAGAACTGTGGATGCTAGGAAATGGACTGCCAAGGCAAGAAATCCGACATATTTTTCTGTCCAGATTCGATAGAAGGGTGACAACCAGAGACATTTGCTCCACGTAAGGGGATAATGCCATTCGAGAGAGCACGGCGAGAAAATGCTTTCTCCGTCTTAAGGAGTATCGTTTTTACATCGGTGACTCTCCGTGTACAGGAAGACCTTAGAGGTATGATGAAGATAGTTTAAATGCAACAATCCACAATGATCGACGTCAGTGTACTCGATAACTGGCAGATATGATGAACTGTGATCATTCCACCGTCGCGCGACATTTTCATGCAGAAATCGGCTGCATGGGTACCGCATGCTCTAAGCCAAAATCACGTAAATTAGCGGTGGCTATATGTGCATCTCTGATTGCTCATTATCAACTGGCTCGTGAACAATACCGACCGTCCCTATCATGTATCGTTACTGGTGCGAGAAATGGTGTCTTTTCTTTGACAGGAAAGGGAAGGACTGGTTCAACCTACATAAAGCAGCAACTCCCCATACAAAGACATGCGCGCATCCACAAAAGACAGTGTTATGCATCTGGCGGAACAGCGACGTTGAGGTGTACTACGAACTGCATCCACGAGGTGTAGCCATCACTCCTGAAATTTATTGCCAACAACTGGGACGTCTTGCGGACGCAATGCAGGACAGACAAAACACACTATACAGGAGTTGTGTTGGGAAGTCATTCCGCGCACACCCCATTCACCTTCTCCGCTCTCTATCGAACAACTTTCCAAGAACTTCCTTTCCGGATGAAAGTGCGCTCCGAACTAGGCTCGACGCCACAACACCACATGATTCCTTACAATTGTAGAATTGAAAAGTTACCTCAGATTTGGCAGACTGCTGTTAACAGTGAAGGTGAAAATATTATTGATGACTAAAGCCTCTGTTCCGTACGTCTATTGTGTTTATTAACTTATGGAAGAACGCTGCGAACTTGCGTACCAACCCAACGCAACAGTTCTATGAGGATCTGAAACCAGCACATTTTCCTTAATACCTGGCGATTTTAATACCAGGGTAGGAGTGAAGTCCACGGAAGACCATCCCTTGTTGGAAATTTTTAATTTTAATGACGAAACCAGAAAGATCATGATGAATTTTCTTTCGAAAGAACAGCTGTAATTTATGGACACATTTACAGGAAAAGTCCGAAAGCAATTAGACTTGGAGGAGACCTGACGGCACAGTTCAGAATGAAATAGATAACATCCTCACGTCGAATGACCCAGTGTGTTCAGATGTGTCAGTCATTAATCGCTTCAACACATAGCGAACATACTCCAGTTGCAGCCAGGATCCATAATACATATACAGATTCCCGGCGGGGTCAGGGATTTTCTCTGCCTCGTGATGACTGGGTGTTGTGTGATGTCCTTAGGTTAGTTAGGTTTAAGTAGTTCTAGGTTCTAGGGGACTGATGACCATAGATGTTAAGTCCCATAGTGCTCAGAGCCATAATACATATACAACTCGAGAGGCAACGTTTGATGGAAGGCAGACTTGCAACGAATAGTATATTCGACCACAAGCCGATTACGGAATATTCTGCTGGCTTTCTAGCCGAATAGCCCAATATTAGGCAAAAGTATTCGGTAGGGACGTGGCGCGAGAACTTCTATCGACGTGTTTGTTTCTTGCTCGTTTGTTCGAATGTACTTACATCACTTACACACTGCGCCGTCCCTCAATTGTTACCGCACTGCGTGTTTGGTTGGCGAGTTTAATTTGATACTCATCGTCAATACGTATTCGCAGTTTATCGTACCCTCTACGTATTGATTTGTTTAAAGGTTAAATTATGTAAGGTCCAACTAATAAAAATCGATTACGGCTTCTAAAAAAAATTGCCTGTATGGACATACATTGACGACGATGAAAATAATCCGAAAAGTGTTGTGTGTAAGTTGTGCGGAATAAAAATTTCCCGTGGTGGCGTTGGAAAGAAGGCGACTATTTCGGGAATGGTACATCATTTGAAAAATAAACACAGCGACGAACATCGTAAGATGCAGACTACGCTTCCTAAGACGCAAGAAATTATGGGCCAAGATGCAGGTGAAAGTAAACCTTCGATACCAAAAAAGTAACTGAGTCTTTAAGAATGTGCTGAAATACGCAATTTCTGAGATATTAATGATTCCAAGGCCAAAAAAACCACCTCTCACTTGCCGAAATGACAGAACTTGACAATGAGGCAATGAATGTAGTAGAAAAAGCTTGTTTTAGAAGACTGTTTAAAGCGCTTTGCCACGGTATAAAATACTAACCCGCCCTTACTTTTCCGACAAATTAATTCCAGAAATATATCATAAGGCGACTGACGCAATTAAAATGTTACTTTCAGAGACTGATTATATTTCTGTGACATACGGCATTGTGGACGTGGTTGCATAACTAAAAGAGTTTGTAAGTTTGACTGTGCATTTTTTTGATAATTAATTCAATGCCACACATGTGGCATTGAGCATCAAGCACTTTGAGGGACAACACACAGCAGGGAACATAGCGATTAGTTAACAATAAACTACAAGTTTTTATGGGACATCCACCTGGCAGCAACTCGTATCTTTATTCTCGATATTGGACGAAACATAGTAAAGGCTATTAGTAATGCAGAGTTGGCCTCAGTGCATTGTTTCATTCATACTCTTCAATTAACTGTTAACGATTATTTGAAGGCTCGGTGAAATGTAGCTCAAATGACAGCAATAGATAGGAGGATCGTAATACAGTTTAATCATTCAGGTACTGCACAGGAAAAACTGCATCTTTTCCAAAAACATTTAGATCCCCCTCAGCATGTTTTGGTGCAAGTTGTCAGTATGCGGTGGGCTTCAATCTATTATATCCTTGCAACGCTAATGTAAGAAGGACGGGCCTTTTCACTCTATCTCGTGGACTGTAATATTGCCAATCTGACTGCAGCACAATGGGAGCTTTCAGAGCAACTGTTGGAATTAGTACAACCAGAGGAGGAAATAACAAAAACTAGAAGTTCCAGATACGCTTGCATTTATGAAATTATTCCGTATGTTCTAACATTAACGAGTTATTGCGATAAAACGAGCGCATCACACCTAACACCGAAATTAAAGCAGGTGAAGCTTGTCATAAAACAAGGGTTGCAAGAAAAATTTGAGGACACAGGTACGAGTAAAAATAGGGCCATATATTTTGACCGATAACCTAGAGATGAAACAAGCAGCGACGATAGCGCTCATTCGTTCTCTGTTCGGACCAAGAGAGTGAGGAGCGAAGAGTAGAGGCTAAGCCAGGCTCTTCACTCATCTTTTATAGATTGCTTCGAAGAGCTGATTGCTGAAAAAAACACAGGTCATACCGTGACACTGACAGAAAAAAAATACAGTTGCAACTGAAATAGTCCTTTGCTTAAGCATTAAGAACACATCACGTCATGACAATCCATACACATTGCGCCAAGCAAAAAACTGTCGGCGCCAGGAAGCAGTGTTATTCAGAAGGTCTTTTCTCTGAAGCTGAGAATGTCTACGAGAATAAAATCAGGAAACTACTGCCTAACACTGCAGAAAAATTAATCTTTCTGCACCATAATCTTCCATTTCTAAAATTTAAGAACGAGAATTCAAATGCATAGACATTTAATGATTTTAAAAAATGTGCCCACAGAGTACAAAAATTTATATTACTTGATACCTAGTTTTTGATAATTTTTCTAATACTGAAGTTGATTCTGTAGCTACGACTACTTTAATGATTACAAGTAAATGCATTATTATACAATAAATCAATATTTTCGTTTTACAAACAACAAAAGATCTTAATTAAGTATTCGGTATTCGGCCGAATAGTACCTAGATATTCTATATTCGACCGAATAGGATAAAACTAGCCGAACAGCCCGCATAACGAATAATACTGGAATATTCGTTGCAAGTGTAATGGAAAGCAAAATCTGACCTACAGTAAACGAACTGAAAGAAAGAATTGAATTCCACCAACAGAAAACTTTTAGATGAATTGAACTGAATGTTCTCTCCATAGAATGTATCAGCAGTATGTGAACGGCAGTGAAGAAAGTCAGTGTACCCAAAAAACAGAAAAATTCAAGATTTATCCCCGAAACAGAAAAGGTTATAGAAGAAAGGCAAAACACTGACAGTGACGCACCCAAATGCAAGACCTTCACAAAAACGCAAAGAAGGTGATCAGAAGATACCAGTTCATGAAAAACAAAAGACTGTTAAAGGAGACCATAAAAATCAATATGAACATGAGAGTCCTATGTTCCACAAGACAAGCAAAAGACAAGCTTACCATTCACACGATTTGGGATAGCCGAGGAGAAGTTGTTACGTAAAGAGACAAAATTATAAAAAGGGTCGAGGACTTTCTTCGGAATCTTAACAGTAAGTTACTGTCAAGCCAAAGTCTGCATGACCGATAGCTGGGATTTATCACTAAAAATAAAATGGAAATAGCTCTGAAACAACTTTAGAATTGTGAGGAATCAGAGAAGATCAGATCATGAGACAGCAAAACCGCTTGAAGAAGCACTCTTAATTCTGTTAAATAAATGTCTCAACGAAGGGAAGATTCCAGAGTCATGGAAAATTCCTGAAGTCTTTCTCATCTCCAATAAAGGTGACAACACGATCATCGAGAATTATGGGGCTATTGCTCTTTCATCTATATTTTACAAGCTGTTAACAGAAGTCATTAGCAACCGCATGAGTCAGAAACCTGACTCTTACCAGCCAGTCGAACAGGTGGCATTCAGAAAGGGAGGCAGTACTGTTGGCTAAACCCAATCGGTACGCACGCTGACAGAGAAATGTACGAAGTATAACGTTCCACGTCACATGGCATTCATACAGTAAAATAACGCGATTGATACAACCGAAACCAGGCAGTACTGAGGACGATGAACAGAGCCCACATTGACTATAGAGGTACCAATATAATCCGCTACATTTACGACAGTCACATTCTACGCGTGAAAATACAGGAAGCCGGGATCAATGGAAAGTTTCCGATGAGAAGAGACGTCAGGCAAGGAAACAACAATCTGACCTAAGTTATTCATTTTGGCTCTGGAGGAAGTGTGAAGGTGGCTACCGAGGGGACAGAAAGGTATCAACATGGTAAACGCCTCAACCACCTTTGCTTTGCAGATGACGTCATTCTCTATAGCAGTGACGCAAACAACCTGCCAACAACGATATGAGAAAAAATGGTTCAAATGGCTCTGAGCACTATGGGACTTAACATCTGTGGTCATCAGTCCCCTAGAACTTAGAACTACTTAAACCTAACTAACCTAAGGACATCACACACATCCATGCCCGAGGCAGGATTCGAACCAGCGACCGTAGCAGGCGCGTGGTTCCGGACTGAGCGCCTAGAACCGCGAGACCACCGCGGCCGGCACGCTATGAGAACTCAGAGATGATTCCCAAGCTATAGGCCTCAAACGCAACTTCCAAAAGATCAAAATCATGAGCCCTGTCACTGTTACGGTCTCCAAGGAAAACCAGCTGCGGAAGTACTAAGTGAATACATTTATCTGCGACAAAAAATCCAACTGGGAAAAGATATCTAGACAGCAGAGATCACCCAGCTAATTGGCCTCACCTGGTGGCATTGGGAAACTAGGTTACATTCCACGTAAATCTACTATCTTTTCACTTTTAAAAATGAAATTTTATGCCATATGCATCCTGTCAGTAACAATATGTGATTCTAAACTACGACACTTACAGTAAGCATCACAAATCGACTTTGGGTCTGTCAAAGAGCAATAGAGAGAGCAATGCTTGGAGTGAGTCTCAGAGATGGGTCAAGAACAAAGAGAGAAGGAGAAGAACGGGATCTATGACGTTGTCAAGTGGATAGTGAGACTGATAAGCTTTCTGTTATAGAGCTACGAGCAGTCACATTTAAAATCAGGAAGGAAAGAATAAGAAACTTCCAGTGCCTCGTAATGTAAGGATGAAAAACTTATGGTACTACACAAATGATGTTGCATCTTTCCTCTTCTGGCGACATAATTTCTGGCTTTTATGAACATAAAATTTCATTTATGAAATGCCACATTTCCATGCTACTTCAGTATGACACAGGAGACAGAGACCGTTTCCAGGACCAAAGTGAGTAACATCTTACTGTGTCACACTGATATAGGTATGTTTGTGTTGTAGAAACGTTATTTTTAATTAAAATAGACTTCCGTCGTAATATTATTGCGGCAAGCTCTTTTTCATTAGTATTCGTACAATGCATTTTAACAGCGTTACCCACCAATTTATTAAAAACTACGTAAACATCAGAGGGAAATTAACCATCGACAATAACATTGTCTCCCATTATCTGAAATAGACTGGTGGCTCGGGCAGTTTACCGATCCAACGCCTGTAGCAACCTACACTGAGGTGAGAAAAGTCATCGGATAGCGATTGGCATGTACAGGGTGAACAGTAATAAAACAAACTGTAGCGCGGATTCCTGACTAGATATAGACGAAACACATTCTATGAACATATGTATGGAAATGCATCGTTGCCACTGTAGTTGGCGCTGACGAATGACAGTTCATCCGACCATGTGACGTATGTTCCTTGTGTGTTGCAGGCTAAGATTGACGCAGCGTACTGTTAACAGCAACAAGCCGAGACGCTGTCTGTGTAACGCCGAGCAGATGAAACGCTCGAGAGGCACCATGGCTTTCCTCAAACAAGTACCCTCACAGACACCAAACGGGGCCGGCCGGTGTGGCTGAGCGGTTCTAGGCGCCTCAGTCTGGAATTGCGCCACCTCTACGGTCGCAGGTTCGAATCCTGCCTCGGGCATGGATGTGTGTGATGTCCTTAGGTTAGTTAGGTTTAAGTAGTTCTAAGTTCTAGGGGACTGATAACCTCAGATGTTAAGTCCCATAGTGCTCAGAGCCATTTTTGAACACCAAACGGGAGGTGGCGGAGTTGCTTACACCAGATTTGGAGCTTGGGTTCATCTCAATATCCCGTAGGACCCGGTTCCCCAAATCTGTTACATGCACAGTCAACCACCTCCCCGCAAGTTCGTCTGTCTGAAAGGGCCCATGTTCACACAATCGCCCAAAAAGGGCTTGAAATGTTATGTGATGTGAGGATACATGTTTTGGTGCAGCTGTGCAGCCTCTCGACAGTTTTCATCGACTTGGCCGTACAAAACACCATCTCGGCTTGTTCCCGACATGAAAACCGGACTCTTCTGCTGCTTACAGACTGCTGCGTCAATCACACAGCCTCCAACACACAAGAAACACACAGCACATGGAAAAATGAGCTGTCATTCGTCAGCGCCATCTACCTTGGCAACGACGCATTACCGGAAACATGTTCATAGGACCTTTTCTCATTATTTATAAACAGGGATCCGTCCCTGTTGTTTGTCTGTTTTATTCATATTCACCATGTATATGGATGGAGGTAGTATCGTTTATACAAGGTATAAAAGGGCAGTGCATTTGCGAAGCTCTCATTTGTACTCAGGTGATTCGTATTGAAAGCTTTTCGAGGTGATTAATACACATTGAACAAGGAATGGTAATCGGAGCTAGACATGAGACATTCCATTTCGGAAATCGTCGGGGAATTCAATATTCCGATATCGAAAGAGTCAAGAGTGTGCCGAGAATACCATATTTCAGGCATGACCTCTAACCACGGACCACGCAGTGGCCCACGGCCTTCACTTAGCGAGACAGGAGCGGCGTTTGTGCAGAGCTAAGAGTGCTAGTAGGCAAGCAAAACTGCACGAAATAACCTCGAAATCAATGTAAAAGTTTCACTATCAAATATTTTTCATTATTATTAACCTGATGAAATTTTTATTATAAGAAAGTTCTTAATATGACAACAGACGTACGGAAATGTGTAAAGCTCTATCTCTGACTATTTAGTGAAACTTTCTTATCGTTATCACAAAATCTGATATGAAGCCGCAAAACTATGCTTATGAAGACACTTATCCCGACATGTTAGCATTGAAACATTTTTAGGAACTTCCCAAAATCGGACATGTCAATATTTTGACAGAGAACAAAAAACAGAAATTAATTACTATTTCTACGAATCATAAAACATCCATACTCTTGTATCTGACTGGGCTTTTTAAAATATTAATGCTGTAATGCTCCTACACGCAACAGACAACTTACGTCGTCTTGCCGCTGCAACTGCGTGAATATTGTGCATCCAGCAAATGCTAAAATAATTCTAAAGCAGTACTGGAATCCACGCAGACTGTAGTGCATGATCACAAACAACTATTGATTCATCTACAGCCCTTTTTTGTATAGAAATTGAATGTTCAGGAGACGTTTGGTCAACAAGCCTTAAGTGGTGTAAAAAACGAAAGGAACCAATAATAACTATTAATTTACTGTTTTCAGAAAACTGACGATTCAAACACTAACAAATTTTGCTCAGACCTTTCTTTTGCTTCGATAGTTTGATTATCAAAAACTTTAATTACTCCGCAATGTCTTTAATAACAACAATAACTGGTCACAACAAAGATATGAATATTACTTAAAATGTATGCATACCGGTACACGAAAACTAACAAAAGCTCTCCACTGCGTTTGTAAGCAACAACTACGTGCAGCAAAAAGGCAAATTACCAGAAATCCTCGATTAATACAAAAATCTGCTCTAGCGCCATTAGCACGGTGACGGCAGGCTGCAACCTTTCCTGATGCACGACTTCTCTTCGCGCTGGTTGCATCCAACTAATCTCGACAACTGTTAGCTCGCGATAATAATGTCTCAGACTCAGAATTTGGGTATGCATGCAGCAGCAGAATAAGTAGCCAAATTTCAAAACAAAAAATTAATGTCCAACTTCCGTAACTCCGGCCATCAGTTTTAAGAATTTTTTGTGGGTTATTCCTGCGTAACAAGTTGACAAGGAGCAATCACAAAATTCCTGCATAACAAAACTGAGGAAAATAACACCAGATGTCTTACAAAATTGATAAAATACACTGATATGAGTGTAAGATTACGTAAGTTATGTACATCATAGTAAATTGATAACTCTACAATATTGTCAAGGAATATAATATACAAGTATCGTCTTGTGCATGTAAGCATTCATTTCCACATTACATTGATAGTACTTCATTTGACAGGCCAAAAAAATGTTAGTTATGGTCTCCAAGAGTGTAAAAATGTCCTTCAGTTACATGGATACAAATATTACATGGAATTGCAAATAGCGCAAAGAGAAAAAAATAAATAATCAAGTATCTTGACGTACAGTTTAAATATTAAGTCCACGTCAACCACATGGTGGCAAACTTGTTCTGCTCAAACACATTTTCCGACCGTACAGTATAAAATGCACCACGAAATACGTGCATTGATCCAGAGCATGCAAAATATTTGGTAGATAACGTCATTGAATGACATACTGATTTATCCAAAGGCAGTAATAGTGACACATTTAAAGACGTTACGATTAATGATAGATCCCAATATAGATGTGTACCTATGCATATGATTCAGATTATCATGCTACTAGAAAATGGGCATTGCTTGAAGATGCATGCACGTACACACTAAGAATACAGGTAAACAACCACAATATGAAGTTCATGTAATCTAATTCCTGTGGAAGATATTTAAGACAAAATATATATGAGTATACACGCAATTCCTTCTTATAAGCCGCGCGGGGTAGCCGTGCGGTCTAAGGACACCTTGCCACAGTTCGCGCCGCTACCCCCTTCGGAGGTTCGAGTCCTCCCTGGGACATGGGTGTGTGTCTTATCCTTAGCGTAAGTTAGTTTAAGTTAGATTAAGTAGTGTATAAGCCTAGGAACCGATGACCTCAACAGTTTAGTCTCAAAGGAACTTACCACTACCACCACCACCACCTTTCTATAATTATAAGGGATTTGAGCTCAAGTCCACATAGTCATTTCAGTTTTCATAAACTTTGTTTTACAAATTTAACCATTGAGTATGGAGAAGCAATAATTACAAGTAAATCCTTATTATTACGGCAGAAATATTTCAATTTTTTTAAAATCATAGTAATGTTTACGTGATGGTCGTCATATAATAGAAAATATCAAGTAGCATCAGATGTCAAATGTCAACTCGTCTGTGTGTGGAGTCAGAACTCTATGGCTATATGTAGTTAGTCACAACAGCATTAGATACAACATTCAAAAGACATATCTTATGCAACACAAAAAAGATTTATCCTCAAACTGTTCTGCAGTACCTGAGAGAAATAGTTTATTAACCCAAAATGAAGCAAATAACTTGTCATGAGCTTCAGTATTGCTTAATGGCAAGAGAAAAATAAAATCTTCTTGCGACCATTAGTTTAATGTGCTAGAATCGGCACTGCATCATTACTGTAGCAGAACCTACATCTTCATTCATCTCTATAAGAGAAATCTGAAACAAACTTGTTTAAATAGAAAAACACTAAAGTATTGAAGTAAATGATTTTACGCAGTTTTTTACAACATAAATAAAAATGTAGCAGATCAACTTGCATCGAGGGGTAAAAACACTGCAAGTTGAAAAGAAAAAAGTTGACAAAATTCATAATGTATTTACATACATGTCATGGATCAATGTTGGTAACATGACCGTGTACTTCTGGAGTGTCTAGTTCTTCGTAACAGACCACTGCAACACCGGTATAGTTAGAATGTGACTAGCTCGCTACGTACGCTACACTCCGATCTGAAAATGTTTATTTCATACAAATGCATACAGTTCTGTGTTTTTTAATTACTTCTGCAATAGAGAAAAATTCAGTTATGACCATTTTATATACAAAAAATATAGTAAGTGTGAACAGTAATAAGTAGAGAAACAAAGGTTTTTATGGGGACATTCTCATTTCACAACTTGGCAAAGGTAGAAAATTTATTTCCTGCATGCATCACGTAATTCGGCAGTAGAGAAAAAATTGTAGTAAACCACTTATGCTCATTACTCGACAGATGCACCCACATATGCACTCTCACATCCACATAAGTGAAGAGAAAATATGTCTTGCAAACCCTGGTGTTTGATACAGGTAAACAAAGTTTGGTGTTTTCTGGAGTTTACAGTATATGTAGCACCTGTGATTGGTATCCCAAACTGTAATACGTTTCGTTCCATAATTGATAGCCCTTAAACGTCATAATACACCTTGTCAGTAGCAACAAAATTTCAATAGTACTGTCCTCTCAGAAATCCTTTCAATACAAAATAAATATCTCTTCAAAATATAACTGTGACTCTGCCTTCGAACAAAGTGTGCACAAACAGCACCTCCACGAACCTGGTAAAGGCTTGAGATGCTTCCTCTAAAAAGTGTACATTCCTTACATTGTCTTGTTAGACAAACAGCTGGAAAAAATACTTCCTCATTCAGTCATATATAATACCTCGTTCGTCTCCCTCAGAACAAACACATTTCATTAACCTTCAGTAATGTGGTATGAATCATAAAGCACTTCATGTAAAATGCGATAAATGCATTATAAATACCATAGTTGCACCATAATAAACCGTAGAAACATGATACCTTCATATGGCAATCCTTAAACAAAGTTCCACTTCTTATTCGATATCGGTATCTCACAGTATTCCCTATGTTCATCATGTGTATGCAAACAACTCCGAAATTATCACTCATCAAGATTCTTCCTAAATAACAGAACAAGCAACAGTCAGAAATGTTCCTAGTTAAACTGTTGCCCATCAGACATACCTTTCTCAATTCAGAACCACTCATACACAATTTCGTTTCCAAAATAAGATCAGCATTTATCTGTACCTCTAGAATTCATTACCGGCTTCACAAAAGAGTACCTACAGAAAATGTCATCTGATACGCTTTCCTCAAAAATAATACAGCAATCTGTCCGGTAAAGGTAAAGCAAAAAATCCACAAGTTACCACAAGTCACAAGAAACTTCATTACATGTGCAAAGTAGCTTCCTAAAAAAACCAATGATTATCTTAGAACTTCAAAACCAAATCTATTCTGACTACAGTAAGATCTCAAATAAAAAGTTCAAAACTTATGAAATAAGACAACATTATTACGTTTCAATCAGTTACTTCACCAGTAAACTCAGAATTATTCCAGCTGAATATAAATAGGTCACAGATGACTCACCATACCATATTGACATAGTGCAAATATAAATGCAAAAAAAGAAAGAAATTGTCTACTTCCACTGTGTTCTCACCTTGTCAGATTATTCTTTCTCTAAACAACACAATTATTATAATAATCAGTATTCATTTAAACTTCCTATTAAGTAGATTGACAAAAGATAGATTAACAGAGATATAAGTTAGTTGAAGTGAATGAAACAGTGCTGAAAGCTAAAGTAAGAAAATGCACTGCAACAGTAGGTCACCTATGGTCGCCACTACATATGTTAACCAGAGAACAGTAAAGCCCCTAGTGTATTATTACTCTTTGTATACTTTGATGTTTGATACCTGATGAAGACCTTGTGATTTATGTGTGAGTATGGCTTCAAGTTCCACAGTATTTGGATGTGCTATTCTGCGCGAGCTGTAAGGACCTTCACACATTGCGACGGATTTTTTACGTGCGTATGTGCGATGCACCAATTGCGACAGATTATACGTTGCTGCTGCAATGCAATTTCTTTTATAATTTTTGTTCACCTACCTCTTTACAGCGGTAGATCTACGCACGTAAACTCCTGACTGCAGCTACTTACGAGATCACAGAAAGGAAGTGTTGAGGAAACTGTAACATCATAGCTACACGCCGGAGGCCGCTATAAGTAAAATTTGCTGAAAATTGTCTATGCACTTTAAAGAAATGATTCGGAAAGGGGATGTCACTCGTACTTTAAACATGAAGCTCAAATTTAAACCTTCAATAGATCTTTATTGCCGTTAAGCAAGAGCATCAGCCCACATTTACGAAAATTACTAAAGTTTCTGCTCACGGTTATCACCATACCTAAAACAGCCAGAGCTTTTACCTTCCCAAATTCCGGAACCAATTACTTGTAACACAGTCAATGATCGGCCAATTACTTCTGCACACGATATTCAGTGGTTGTCTTTAGCAAAAGTTTATGCTCGCCATAAAATACTCAGTAAGAATATACTCAGTACCGCCACGCTATATAATTCAAAGTTCACTCGCGATTTTCGTCGGAACGAATTATCACAGCACTCTAAAGTTTTCATAAACAGTTTCTGGTCACTACCAGATACCATTAACACTGGACCATAACGCGGAAGTTCAAATAGTTCAAATGGCTCTGAGCACTATGGGACTTAACATCTATGGTCATCAGTCCCCTAGAACTTAGAACTACTTAAACCTAACTAACCTAAGGACATCACACAACACCCAGTCATCACGAGGCTAACGCGGAAGTCATCCCAAGACTTCATCTTACACATAATTCGAAAAGTCACATCCAGCATAACCGCCTCCAAAGCTAGCTCGCGACTTGACTCTCACTCTCCCACACTCAAAACTATATCTCCTCACTAGGCGGCCAACCGTCTCGCTTCTCATTGGCTGTCAGCACTTACGAACAATGAGAACTCACTTCTAGGGCGCAGCGTGCGCCAAAACCTAGAAGGCACCAACCACTTCTCTAGGCTCATTGACGTCATCAAATTAAGTAACACAAAACTCTCTAATTAAATAAACAAAACAAAATGAACTATAAGCTTTACTCTACATCTGGAAATTTATTATGTAGTCGTGAATGTTCTGGCTGTCTTATACATAAGCATACATACTTGGACATCCAACATTCACTAGTAGGGGAACCACTAGTGGATTGGTTCCCACGTTACAGAGTTGGAACACTTGTCAGTTCCTGTAGAGAATTACATGAATGATTTTTAATAATGTCGAACGTCCCACATACTCTCACGTGCGCATTCTCATTCACACGCACCCTAACACACAATACACATATTGACTTAGAATTCTTGAAATTATTATTACAGAAAAGTCACAGAGGTTTTCTGAAACTAAAAACTTTCCAAATTTATATATGAAAACTGAAAGTGTTATCAGATCATCGTACATAGTCACTGAAGGTGAACTATTACATCACTGTATTTATTTAAATTTTTGACTGTCGGAAAATTACGTTTTTTTTGTGGAATTTTACTAATTTCCAAAATACAACTATTTTTGATCTCATACTTTGACATATTGTTTGTTTTCACAACAGAAGGATGTACATCAAATATGACGTTCCTCAGGTTATTCCTTTATTAGTCATTAATATTTTTAGTTTCGTATAATGTAAGTGGCCTGCCAGCGCTACTCCACTGCTTTCACATGCGCAGCTGCAACAGATGGTCGTGACGTCAGTCTGCAGGACACAACTCGTCCGTTACTGACCGTATAATACTCTACCAGCTTACATCACACCCCACATACATTCTGAACTAAAGCTTTTAATAGACAAATGGGCGATCGCGCACTAGTTGTGACGCCACAACATCAAGAAAAATTTACTACTTAAAAACTTTCCTTTAGGTGACAACCGATGCGATTAAAGCAACACTTTCTGACCTACCTGTAAGTTCTTTGTGTTCACTCGTGCGTTCTGTAGCTTCTTCCTTTACTCTGTGGCTTCCTTGATGTTTTCCAATGCTAAATTGATTACTTCACGGTGTCTTAAGCTTCGATGTGTTGGAAAAACTGTTAATTGTTTTATAACATCTGGTGGTGGTTTATTCTTTAATGCAAGGACTGGAGGCAAAGATGTAGAATCATTTGGTAGTTCGTTAAAGGTATTTTGAAAATCCGAGAAGCGTAAATCCCGTTTTCTGTATTGGCGATGGCAATACAAATGGTTCAAATGGCTCTGAGCACTACGCGACTTAACTTCTGAGGTCATCAGTCGCCTAGAACTTAGAACTAATTAAACCTAACTAACCTAAGGACACCACACACATCCATGCCCAAGGCAGGATTCGAACCTGCGACTGGAGCGGTCGCTCGGCTCCAGACTGTAGCGCCCAGAACCGCACGGCCACTCCGGCCGGCTGATGGCAATACAGTCTGCAAAATTTTCCTTATTCTTTCATAATGCGCTCAGAAGGGTTACTGAATGGAATAAAACGTGATATAAATAATGGTGTAATTTTTCTATGTCTCAAAGTATTTTGCCATGTATTAGAACGAAATTGTGGGACATTATCAGAAATTACTTTACCAACATGCTCTACTTTTTTCAGAAAATTCTTCACGAATGCTATAGAAACAGATTTTGCAGTTGCTTTCCGTACAGGTGTGAATGAAAAAAATTTAGAGGTGAGCTGAACAGCTACGAAAACAAATGATCGGAAATATTGGTAACGGTAGGTGGTTTTGCCTTTTGGTGCAGTTTGTATTTTGCCAAGACTGAACGAATTCTCTTTTTCCATATGTAAAGTAACATGTATCCAGTAATTTCTGAAAGCCTTTCTGATCACCACACGAGAAATGATCAGCATTTCCTAAATTAGTACTTTCATTGAGATTTACAACATGAGAATGATTGAACCTACTGGTATTGTTATCGCTACAGAACTTTTCTTCGATACTGCAAGGTGTTCCTTTATCTTTCTCACGTCACGTTTATTTTGCTGATCAATCGTCTGAGAGGTTCCATGCCCTCCTTTGCATGTATTCTCTCATTTTCATCAATTTTATTAATGTTCTATGTCATTGCACGGTAGTAACAGACTGAATAAGGTTATTGTAATGAGAGTATTTGAACTGAGAGCTCAAACAATACTTTTCACTTGGTTCCTAAACATGTTGTTTTGGTTCCCTGGGTGGCCTGCGCGAGGCGAGTATCGGAGGACGCGGCTAACTGCATTTCCGGTTGGGGGCTGCACTTCCCTGAATTCTGTGGGGTTCGTACAATAGGCTTAAGCGCCTGGCGGAACGACTGACGTCGGACGACATTGGCCTATTGTATGCGGGGCAAAACGGCCTGTGAGACACATGAGTGTCGCCACAGTTTATGTGTTTGCCGTTCGGCGCATCCGGGACGAAGATTCCTGGCACCAACTTACTGCATTGTCCTCTTGATTTTTGAGAATACTTGTGGACTGTGCCCTGCTGGGTGTGACTGTCTGGCGCCGGATGGTCGGTGGTCTAGGCAGGTTGTTTTCGTAGCCGGTCAAACGGCAAGTTCAGTGCCCTCAGCTGAATAGCAGAGGCATGATTGGTCAACTTAAACCGAGGCTAGTTGACGTCATAAAGCCCTGCTCGAAATTGGAGGGAACAATCGTTATTGGCGTGAATGATGTTCTGAGACTGTGTGGGGGAATTTTGGAATCAGAACTGAATGCTGATTCGCAGTTTTCGAGGAGAGTAGGGAGTTGAGCAATGCTGGCTTCACTGATTGCATCGCATCACAGAGTGGGATTCGGGATCTGAGCTTCTTGCGACTTGGTCGCTCATTTTCGGAAGAACTTGGAATTCTCGGGCAGCCTTCGAGGCCAGGGGTTGATACAGAGATGCTGCACGGCAGAAGTCGGCGCCTACATCATCAGGACGCTGCCTACCGACGACGTGCTGCAGATTCCAGTATTGGTACAGTATTTTGCGACTCCGGCATTGTAGGGTCTTATCAATCTTATACTGAATCCCACAGCAGCACGCGCGTTCGCTTTGCTGCAACTCCACCTTGCTTGCTTCACCATGTGATCCTATTTGAGCTCTCACTACTAATTGCGATACTGCTATATAGTCTGGAGATTAATATTTGATTCTTTAGGACCTCCAGTCACTATCGTCAGTCTATTGCATCACAGAGAGTAGGATCCCCTTGTTCTTGAGCCACGCTTATTCTCATAATATTTCAGTATACCCTATCCTTTAACTTACTGTGTGTGTCGACAATATGTGCATTAATGTTCTGACATATAATAAATCTCATCGTAATATTTAATCCACATATCATTTCGTAGATATAGGCATAATCCCATTTCCTGTTGTTTATTATGATAAAGTACTCTTTTTTGAGTAGATTAAAGTTTTTATTAAATTATTGTGAGTGTGCACTCTTTATTTTACCAGCTAAAAGGGTCCACCATCATTTTCTCCCGTTACCGTTGTGCGCATAATTAATTACCTGGTAGATAAGGAGGGTGTCGAGTGCATGTCTCGTTCTCATGCAAAATTAGTCCGAATTACAGAGGTACAAACTCGTCTCCACCCCGGCGCCTCGCTGTCATCTGCCATTCTAAAGAAGGGCAGAGACTGTATCTTCGGTATCAGCGAACGGAACCGACTGAGTGTCGTCTGACCTTTTACCTGAATCTGTTGTTGATACGTGTCACTCTCTCGGATAATTCTTCGACTCGTTTTGCAGCTGTCATCAACTGGTTTTGTGTTTTTGAAACTTAAGTGTTAGTCTGAAACTGTAATGACTCAAACTTTCCTGCTAATTCCTCTGTTTGCAATTCTTGTTGTGATGTCTGTGGTTTCAACTCAACAATAGTGACATACTGTACATGATCAAGTCTAGACTGAAGATTATTAATATCGGACTTGAGATCCTCGCATATCTGAGTTTTCAACCGTTCGGAAATTTCCTCGAATGTACGATTAAGACTGTCTTTTATCTCATCCCGAAACAGTATGAAATTCTCTTCCTATAGCTTGAAATTTTGTTCCTGTTTGTTACTAGTTTCTTTGATCTTTCCACGAAGTCCGTCAATGGATTTTTTAATCTCACAGAGTTGAGCTAGTATTAATTGACTAACATTATTACTGAAAGAGGGAAAGGCAAAATTACTTTCCCCAGCAGAAGTAGAAGCAATACCTGAATCTTTCGTTACAAAATCGGGTTGTGTGACGGTATTTTGCTATCCTAAATTGCATGTAGTTTCCTTTAGTTCATCGTGCAAGGTTGGCAAATAATAGCCTACACTCTGATTATTCACTGCAATTTTATAAAGTTCCCTGACTTCATCATCCTGACAAGAATTTTCTACACTATGTCTCAAATTTCCCGAAACTTCATTTGTAACTACTTCTGTGTTGTAGTTTTCGTTACCGTTGTTCCAATACAGAAAATGACATAAAAATGCAGAACAAATACCTTAACCCAAAACTGTTAACCTTACTGTTACGAAAAAAACTAAAAAATTCTGAACCGCAGTAAGTGCTGAAGTCAAAATTTTGAACTAATGCTGAGCAGCGCGCAAGCAAAAAAAGACTATGCAACAACTACTGACCAACTAGTACTGTATAAAATTTTGCAAATGCAGCAGCAAGACGAAGCATCTCTAAGTTCGAAATCGTTCTGCGTTCAAAAATGGCTCTGAGCACTATGGGACTTAACTGCTGAGGTCGCCGGCCACGGTGGCCGAGCGGTTCTAGGCGCCTCAGTCCGGAACCGCGCGACTGCTACGGTCGCAGGTTCGAATCCTGCCTCGGGCATGGATGTGTGTGATGTCCTTAGGTTAGTTAGGTTTAAGCAGTTCTAAGTTCTAGGGGACTGATGACCTCAGATGTTAAGTCCCATAGTGCTCAGAGCCATTTTTTTTGAACTGCTGAGGTCATCAGTCTCCTAGAACTTAGAACTACTTAAACCTAACCAACCTAAGGACATCACACACATCCATGCCCGAGGCAGGATTCGAACCTGCAACCGTAGTGGTCGCTCGGTTCCAGACTGTAGTACCTAGAACCGCTCGGCCACTCCGGCCGGCTCCTTCTGCGTAACAGGATCCTGACAGACAGGTAGCCAGATGAAAGTTTTATTATAAAAACTGTTATTATTGTTATTACCCTGATTAAAGTTTTATTATAAAAAATTATTATTATGGCAACAGACGTACGGAAATATGTAATGCTCTATCTCTGACAATATTATCGATATCTAAATTTTTTCTCTAAGAATTGCTAGATTATTTAGTGAAACTTTGTTATCGTTATCACAAAATCTGATATGTAGCTGTACAACTTGTATTATAAAAACACTTATCCCGACACGTCAGCATTCAAACATTTTCAGGAACTTCCTACTATCGAACATGTTAATATTCTGATCGAGAACAAAAAACAGAAATTAATTACTCATCCTATAAATCATGAAAAATCCATTCACTTGTATCTGACTGCGATTTTTAAAATATTCTCTAACATCAACTATTAATGCTGTAATGCTCCTACACGCAACAGACAACTTGCCTTCTCTAGTCGCTGCAACTGCTTGAATATTCCGCATCCAGCAGCATGCTAAAATAATTCTAAAGAAATACGCAGAGTGCAGTACATGGTCACAAACAACTACTCATGCAACTATTGCCCTTTTTTTTGGGGGGGTTTGGTCAACAGGCCTTAACCGGTGTAAAAAACGAAAGGAACCAATAATAACCATTAATTTACTGTCTTCTCAAAACCGACGATTCAAACACTGACAAAATTTACTCATAACTTTCTTCTCCTTCGACAGGTCGATTATCAAAAACTTTCATTACTCCACAATATTTTTAATCATTAATGAAGTATGTGGTCACAACAAAAATACGAATATTACTTAAAATGTATACAAACATAAAGCTGACAAAATTCCTGCAGTGCGTATGCAAGCAACAACTACGAACAGCAAAAAAGGCAAATTACCAGAAAGCCTCGACTAATACAAGCATCTGCTCTGGCACCACTAGCACGGTGAAGGTAGGCTGCAACCTCTCCTGACACAAGGCTTTTCTCTCCACGCTGGCTGCATCCAACTGCTCTCAACAACTGTTCACTCGCAACCACTCGCGATAATAATATCTCAGACTCAGAGTTTGTGTATGCACGCAACAGCAGAATCAATAGCCAACTTAAAAAAAAAAAAAAAAAAAAAAAAAAGAAATGGAGGTCCAACGTTCAAACGTGAGATGTACGTCGAAAGTACCGTTAGGGCAGTGCAACGAACTGTGGCGTTAATGGGCTACGGCAGCAGACGACCGACGCGAGTGCCATTGCTAACAACACTACAGCGCCTGTAGAGCTCCTTCTGGCGTCGTTACCATGTCGGTTGCACCATAGACAACTGGAAAACAGTTGACAGGTCAAATGATTCCTGATTTTAGTTGGTAAAAGCTGATGGAAGGGTTCGAGTGTGACGCAGACCCCACGAAGCCGTGGTCCCTAGTTGTCAACAAGACACTGTGCAAGCCGGTGTTGGCTCCATAACGGTGTGGGCTGTGAATACATGAAATGGACTGAGTCCTCTCGTCCAACTGAAAAAAATGGTTCAAATGGCTCTGAGCACTATGGGACTTATCATCTGTGGTCATCAGTCCCCTAGAACTTAGAACTACTTAAACCTAACTAACCTAAGGACATCACACACATCCATGCCCCAGGCAGGATTCGAACCTGCGACCATAGCGGTCACGCGGTTCCAGACTGACGCGCCTGTAACCGCACGGCCACACCGGCCGGCCGTCCAACATAACCGATCATTGCCTGAAAATGATAAAATTATAATCATCATACTCTAAAGGTAGCCATGTATGGAAGTGAAACGTGGATGATAAATAGTTTAGACAAGAAGAGAATAAAAGCTTTCGAAATGTGGTCTACAGAAGAATGCTGAAGATTACATGGGTAGATCACATAACTAATGAGGAGGTATTGAATAGAATTGGGGAGAAGAGGAGCTTGTGGCACAACTTGACTAGAAGAAGGGATCGGTTGGTAGGACATGTTCTGGGACATCAAGGGATCACCAGTTTAGTATTGGAGGGCAGCGTGGTGGGTAAAAATCGTAGAGGGAGACCAACAGATGAATACACTAAGCAAATTCAGAAGGATGTAGGCTGCAGTAGGTACTGGGAGTTGAAGAAGCTTGCACAGGATAGAGTAGCATGGAGAACTTCATCAAACAAGTCTCTGGACTGAAGACCACAACAACAACATTCTAAAGGTATGAAAATAGGCCTAATGGAGTATCATCTTCATAGAGTTCGGTCAAGGTGTTCGTGGTGAAACACTTTCCATTTATTCGAGTGTAGTTTAAGGGAAAGAGTGAATTTCGTGCCTGATCTCTGACAGTGAACGACTTTAATACGCTGTGTCATTCAGCAGCTCTCAAATCGACGGGCAGTACCGCAGTTTTGGCGAGGCAGCGAATCGTGCGATAGGCCGATACCTGCACTTGTCACCCGACACCGACACGCCTGTCGGACCAGCTGTAGCCGAACAAAATCCGCGCGCCTTCGTTAATCCGCCGGCCGACGGCAGCAGCACGGTGGCTTTTTGGCACTCGGAGCCACACGTCCGATGGCTCTCCCCCCTCCCTCGCCATCGCTCTCTCCCACTCCCCCCTTCCCTCCTCTCGCCCCATCCAGCCGAAGGCGAGCGACGGACCGCGCGACCGCAATGGCTCGCTGTAATTGATCGATGACAGGTGCAATAATTTGCTCTGCGCGGCAATTTGCTTGAGGAGGAGATCACACGGGGACGGCCGCAGCGACCCGCCCCGCCACCGGCGCCACGATAATTTGCGCGCTGAGTTACGCGTGTAACAATAGCCGGCGGTCAATCCATAGCTGTCAAAGAGTAAATATTGTCTCTGGCGGCAGCGCCTCTGCCGCAAACAGCTGCACACGCGCGTGCGGGCACGGATCCGTCAGCTCCTGACATCCGCCGCCAATAATAATGATTTGCCACGGGGGGATTCTAATAATTTAGCGCCGCTGTGCAAACATTTGAATGCATTGCGGAATACAAGTCAAATTACAGTGGTGTCAGGCCGGAGTCCTGGTGGGACGCGTGATATGACGTTGACGGTGGCGCGGCGCTCGGGACAACATTCAATATTGCCTCCCCCGCTCCCGGCTCGCCCCCACCACGGCTGCAGTGCCGTGCCCTTCTGCCCTTCCCAGGAGGTCCTTTGTCATCGTGAGGCGAACAAGCCCGACCGGGCCGACAATGCACCCGCCGCGCGCCGCGCTAACCTAGAGCTGCGCCGCCGTCACGCCGCGGCGACAGTAACACGCGCCTCGCCAATGATTTAAAAGCAGCGCGCAGCCCCAGGCGGGTAGGCGCCGGAATCAGCATTTCGATTTGATTATGTAAATACGGTTTTGAAACGGGCCCGCGAGCCGCGGCTTGTTTTACACGGCGGAGCCGCGCACCTGGCGGCGTGTCCGCGCCTAACGCGCCGTAACGCCCTCGTAAACGCCTGACGAGGACTGCCGTTTTATGTAACCGCTGTGAATAAATAGCGCGTCCCGCAGCCATAAATCACACCGCGACCGCGGCCGGGGGCCGGTGCGCTCTCCAAGATCATCCCGTGACGGACGGCCACTGCTCAAACGCCACGGGCGTGTTGCACTGCGGACCTTTCTGTTGCGGCTGTTCTGTGTAATATTGGTCACATAAGAAGGGACTAAAGCTCAGAAAGAGACCGTGATCTGAATAAACCGTCTGGAAAGGCAACAGTTACCAGGAAGGCATATAGCGGTACATCGAGGAATATACATATGGTCTTACTAGTATGTATACATTTGTAGACTTAGAGAAAGCTTTTGACAATGTTGGCTGGAATATTCTCTTTCAAATTCTGGAGGTGGCTATGATCAGATACAGGGAACGAGAGGCTATTTACAATTTGTACAGAAACCAGATGGCAAATGGCAAGAGTCGAGGGGCATGAACGGGAAGCAGTGGTTGGGAAGGGAGTGTGGCAGCGTCGTAGCCTATACCCGATGTTATTCAATCTGTATATTGACAAGCAGTAATGGAAACAAAAGAAAACTTTGGAGTAGGAATTAAAATTCATGGAGAAGAAATTAAAACTTTGTGGTTTGTCGATGACATTGTAGTTCCGGCAGACACAGCAAACGAACTGGAAGAGCAGCTGAACGGAATGGACAGTGTCTTGAAAAGAGGATATGAACATCAACAAAAGCAAAACTGGGATAACCGAATGTAGTCGAATTAAAGCAGGTGATCTGAGGGCATTAGATTAGGAAATGAAACACTTAAAGTATTTGATGACTTTGTCTATTTGGGAAGCAAAATAACTGATGATGGTCCAAGTATAGAGGATATAAACTGTAGACTGGCCATGGCTAGGAAAGTGTTTCTGAAGAAGAGAAATTTGTTAACATCGAGTATAGATTTAAGTGTCAGGAAGCTTTTTCTGAAAGTATTTGTATGGGGTGTGGAAGTGAAACATGGACGATAAATACTTTAGACAAGAAGAGAAGAGAGGCTTTCGAAGTGTAGTGTTACAGAAGAATACTGAAGATTAGATGTATAGATAATATAACCAATGAGGAGGTACTGAATAGAATTGGAGAGAAGAGGAATTTGTGACACAACTTGACTAGAAGAAGGGATCGGTTGGTAGGACATGTTCTGAGGCATCAATGGGTCACCAGTTTGGAGGGCAGCGTGTAGAGTAAAAATCATAGAGGGAGAGCAAGAGATAAATACACTCAGCAGAGTCAGAAGGACGTACGTAGGTTGCAGTACTTACTTCGATATGAAGAAGCCATCAGAGGATACGGTAGCATGCAGAGCTGCATCAAACGAGTCTCTGAAGTCCACAACAACAACAGTATGTATACATAGAGTGTCCTGATTAAACGTTTCAGCGCAGATATCTGTGTAACAATAGGTATTGAAAAACGACTTCTGTGTGTATGAATGTAAGGCAGAGGCTCATGAAAGTACATACTATGAAACATTTTAAAACGTAAGAAAATATTATTTTCAACACAAACTTATGTTTCTAAAATGGATGTCCCCTATTATTCCTTAATCATCAGTAATGTGAAAAATCACAAAAGGATCGGCGTTGGTTGCATAACAGTAAGACAATTACATCCCGAGAAATTGCAAAGCGAAGCTGACACTAGAAATAAACGAAACGCGCTGCTATTGCACATACTGAGGTGCAATCGTGAACCCCAGTTGCCCGTGATAGCGTTGCGATCGACGTACTACGACGCGACAAACGCTGTAGTTATCGATGGAGCAGCTCGCCGGAAAGCATAAGCGGCCCTCGGTTATAATTGAAGCAATGGTGTTGGAAGGATGTCTCTCTTCTTTACTGCCACACACAGCGACTGCGCCACTCGGTACCGCAACAACTCCCTTTATCTGAAACAATAAACCAAATATCCTTCGCGTGTTCGCGGCTGGCTTATAAGCCTATGCGAAACTTGATAACAGTAGTTCTTTATGCCTGGTTTGCAAATGAATGTTCAAACGTAGATAATATGATACCTCGAATTATAAGTTCCACCATTCAAGCCGATGGCACGTTATAGTCTTGCGAGGATGTTGATTTGTGAAGTATTATAGCGTCGTTAAGGCGTCGCTACGGTGCTAATTCAACAACTCCTACGTCGTAAATCCAGAGATATAGTATTCTCTAAGCAACGTACAGAAGGCGTCGTATTTCGATGTAAACTTACTGTTCCCTGTTAATAATGTCACTAAATCACCTTTAACTTCGGCGTTCTGTCAAGAAATAATTATTTCACAGTTATACAGTAAAGTTCCATTAAATGATGTAGCCGACACGAAGCATTAACGTTATATCTGAGTTTATTGAACTTCTGAATTGTTTAACCATTGCATTTGAAAGCGCACCGATCTGTCATTCAGGGAATTGAAGCTATTTGCATCAGCAATTCTGACATTGACTACGGCTTCCAACAACACGGCGTACCTGTGAATTCTTCAGGATCGCGTGTAGATGTTTCCTACTCAAGGCTATTTGTAGAGCTTATGCCAGCGGTTGGTATGTTGCTGTATACTTCAGTGTTCGCGACTATCACAGATCACGACGATTAAATCCCAGAGTTGATTAAGTATCACACGACTCACTTTTCCTTCACGTATAATAACTATTCCGTCGTCTGGCTAGACGGTAACTGTCCGCAGCTCGTGGTCGTGCGGTAGCGTTCTCGCTTCCCACGCCCGGGTTCCCGGGTTCGATTCCCGGCGGGGTCAGAGATTTTCTCTGCATCGCGATGACTGGGTGTTGTGTGCTGTCCTTAGGTTTGTTAGGTTTAAGTAGTTCTAAGTTCTAGGGGACTGATGACCTTCGATGTTAAGTCCCATAGTGCTCAGAGCCATTTGAACCATTTAAATGGTAACTGTTATCTTACATTTGTTCAGAATTCTCACTAGTACGCCAAGACGACACTGGAAAAGCTTTAAAACTCCAGATCAGTCTGAAACAATCTAGTAGTGGTCAATAGGCCTACTGCTATCGCAAAGTCTACAAGAGAGCGAATTAACATCTCCATTGAAGTTTTACATTGTAGTCGCAGCGAACTTACAGTTCCATGTGGCTACAACTCTCTTCGTGGATAAATGTTATCTCTGATCATTTTATCTTGTCTGGGTGTTAATCTTCGTAAGGCATATATTCTGAATTATTTATTTTGAGTTTCATGCTTTGTATCATCTGATAATCTTTCATTTAGTTCTTTCCTTGTAATAAACGTTGTGAGTTACATAGAATTTCTGTTAGTCAAACTTTCAATAGTGTTAATATTTTGTTGCCAGTAGCTCCCGTCAAGGTCAGAACAACTAATTTCTTTTACATCTGTTGCTACCAAAGGGATGTCATAAGGGGCTTTAGATATTTGAGGTGTTATAGTAGCTTGGGGTAAGTATTTCTAGAAAGGAAAAAGAAGTAAAAAAAATAAAGTGAAGTTGTTATGTGGAATGTTGGATGTTTTATAATCATTATTATTATTTTTTATTTGTATAACATTTTTTTATCAAACACCTACTCCGTTTTATCTAAGTAATCCTTCAATGTATAAAATGTATTGCATAACAGGTACTTTTTAGCTGCCTTTTTAAATAAGTGTATTTTTGCAATTTCTTTAATCTATTTTGGTAATTTGTTGTACAGTTTTATTCCTTGGTAGAAAATGCTGTTTTGAGTTTTATGTTTATTTTTTCTTGGTAAATGTAAGTTGAGTCTATCTCTTGTTGCATGTTCATGGACAGAGCTGTTTGTGCAGTACTTACCAGTGTTATTTTTGATGTGTGCGACTGACTGGTAAATGTAATCACATGGAGCAGTTAAAATCCTCAGTGTTTTGAACAGATCTTTACAATGAGCTCGACTAGTACTTTTGGTTATTATATTTATGGCTCTTTTTTGGAGTTTACAATTCTGTTCATATTTTGTGCGTTTGTTCCCCAAAAAAGAATTCCATAGCTAAGAATCGAATGTACATATGAATAATATGTAACTAAAAGACACTGCATGTTACACACTGATGATAGAATCCTAAGGGCATTTGCTTTCTGTTGGACTTCGTAGAAACTTCCAGCGAGAAAGTTGTTAAAGAAACTAAAAAATTAAATTTTCCTGACATCTATGACATCATTGCACTGTATCATGTCACCTATGAACATAGATTTATTTACGAGAGAGTTCTTGCACGGCAACCGCAAGTACTTGTGTGCCACAGGCAGGATTTTTGTTCCGGCGGCTTGCCGTAATTGGACAGTGAATATTCCCTAACTACCGAATTTCATTTTATTTGCAGCTGTTACACGTCACCTGTCACTGCTTCGATCACCCAAAACGCCCGATGTAACCTGCAATGTCTCTGAATTCCATTAAATTTTTTTCTCCATCATTACACTTTATGAACCGAAAAATGGCGAGATGATGAATGGAGGTCTCTGCACCAGAATAATTAATTTTTTTCACAGAGATCACTCTGTTTTTCTGTCTGTCGGAAACTTTACTCTGCCTTAATAACAAAAGTACAGTCCTGCGCATTAACTTTTTGTTGAACTCGTCGAATTCCTTTGATTTCCGTTCAGGTTTATGTCTCTTTCATGATACTTGCTTTCCGCAAAGCCTTGGCAAGCATCCTCAATTTGAAAATGACACCTGTGTCTTTTGAGAAAGACGCCTACGACTGTTTGCATGAGCAAACATCACTACACAAAGTTTCTGCTTACTGGTTAACTTTAAGCTGAAAGTTCGAATAACTTAATTGTAATGGTAACGGAAATATGGCGCTGCTGTGATGAAACCAACTTCAGAATTTCATACAACAGCAACAACATTTATTACCTAAAAATCATGAAAAATACTCCTTAATCACTCACTTTACTTAGTAGTGCGATTATATGGGATGCTGGCCCATGACTAGTAACACAAAAAAAATAGCAATTTTATCCAACCTAACTATCTTTCCCAACTAAGATGACTGTAGGAGCCATCACGCAGAGCGTCCGCACTTACCAGAGTCTCAGCAGGGAATGCGCAACCGTATCCCCTCGTCCGGGGTCCACACGTGGTGGCCGGAAGGGCTCAGAGAGCCTGCACAGCGGCTATTTGCCAACCTAACGGGACCTGCTAATGCGTGAGGAATCTTTGTCTCTCCGGTCCAGTGCAGTCACACTCTACTTAATACAGTAGTTGGCCAAACTGCATCTCCACATTCACAGAGCCCACGCATACGTCAGCAGACGATCCACATGCACATTTTCAGACTATACTAAGAGTGATAATATAACACAATTCCGGGTAATAAATACTATATTGATCTTCCCTGAGTGTCGGAAGGGCTCCCAGATGTGTTTTGACTGTATGACTGTTGTATCAAGCCATGTAGCGGCTCACGTGGAGCCGTTACACCCTTTCTTGCAGAAACAAACATGTGCCCTTATCTGGAGATTTGCTGATGTTACCGCACTGTTAATACAGCATATAGTCGATTCCAAAATACCACAAGATTTTGCTGTTAGTTTATGAATTCGTATTTACTGCTGGCCAGATCAGTAAAAGAAGCTTCAGTAGGTTCGAAATGACAATTTTAGTTTGGTTTTCAGTGTCTTGTCGCCCTTTACGCCAACCGATCGGTGAAGCACTACACGTTAGCGCTTTCTCCTACATTATGCTCACTACAAAACACAAGTCAGTGCACCTTTCCAAGGAGACTGAAGACACACGCGAACACACGGTACGACGCGGTAGTGCTGAATACTACGGCTGACGCCATTCACTGCTACAGTGTAAATGTCGCAACGAAGCCGCCAAGCGGACAAACCACAGCGCTTCGCGCCTTACGACGTCAAGCAGCAGGTGTGACCATGAATTACCCATTTTTCTTATGGCCATTTTAGGAGAACAATGCATGATGTAGCAAAGGGAATTCGAAGCAATGAGTACTATATGCAAGATGTAAAGTAATTTTTGCTAATGTTTTGTATAACGTAAAGCATAGCTTTTCATCTAACATAATTTTGGTTATGATGTGCTAATGTAATAGCACCTAAACAATGCTCACTATTCCTAGATACACTGTAAGGCAGGTATTTCTATGAATCTGTAATACACACATCAAAAAAAAGGTTTGCGTCATCCCAGTGCCCAGAACTTCTGAAGATAGACGTTGACTGTGGATATTGTGTCACAGACACAGTCCCTTTGATTGTTCAGAGATGTCCCTAAACCCGCCCAAAGATGTCAACAAGATGGCTCGGAGGAACCCTGACAGCAACGCCACCATGTTGAATAATGCTTTACGTGCAGCTACCGGACGTCGTGTTACGACTCAAACTGTGCGCAATAGGTTACATGATGCGCAGCATCCTCCCGACGTCCATGGCGAGATTGCAACCACGACAGTATGCAGCGCGGTACAGATGGGCCCAACAACATGCCCAATGCAACGCTCAGGATTGGCATCACGTTCTCTTCACCGATGAGTGTCGCATACTCCTTCAACCGGACAATCGTCGGAGACATGTTAGGAGGCAAATTGGTCAGGCTGAACGCCTTAGACACACTGTCTATGGAATGCAGCAAGATGAAGTTCCCTGCTATTTCGGGATGGCATTATGTGGGGCCGACGGTGCCGCTGGTGGTCATGGAAGGCGCCTTAACGGCTGTAGGATACGTGAATGCCGTCCTCCGACCAATAGTGCCAACTTGATCGGCAGCATATTGGCGAGGCATTCGTCTTCATGGACGACAATTCGGGCACATCTTGTGAATGACTTCCTTCAAGATAACGACATCGCTCGGCTAGAATGGCCAGCATGTTCTCCAGGCATGAACCATATCGAACATGCCTGGCGTAGACTGAAAGGGGCTGTTTATCAACGACGTTACCCATCAATCACTCTGAGGGATCTACGCCGAATCGCCCTTGAAGAATGGGACAATCTTGACCAAGAGTGCCTTGATGAACTTGTGGATAGTATGCCGCTTTGAATATAGGCATGCATCAGCGCAAGGGGACGTGGTATTTGGTATTAGAGTTACCAGTGTGTACAGCAATCTGGACCATCAGCTCTGAAGGACTCGCTGTGTGGGGTATAAAATGCAATGCGTGGTTTTCATGAGCAATAAAAAGGGCGGAAGTGATGTTTGTAATGATCTCTATTCCAATTTTCTGTACGGGTTCCGGAACTCTCGGAACTGAGATGATGTAAAACGTTTTTTAATGTGTATATTAACACCCGTAGCTGAAAACATAGGGGAGGAACATCTAAGGAGTGAGAACAGTGCACTTGCGCATGCCGGCAACATCATTTCGGAACTGTCGTATGACATTAGTAATATGCAGTTTCCTGTTTTTTTTTTATTTTTATTTTTTTTATTTTAGGTAAGACCTGAACTTTAATATTACCTTACATGCCCTGCTTTTAGAAACTTATTTGTTAATAGCAGCAGTCACATTGTAATTATCGTAAGTGCTCTCATGTGTTGAAAGTGTCAAAGTGTCAATACACATTATAATCGAAAGTTAAAATTGCAGAATTATATTTTGAGAGAGTATAATCATTGAATTTAATCTGGGTTAGCAACTGGTTTGCTCTGAAATAAAAACATGTGTGTGCCCCTCACTCGTCACTACATTTAACAGCTTTGAAAACTGCACTCATAATTTAGCCACCATGCACATTGGAAACTCCACCACATTGAAATATTATCTGATTGTATTCCTGATTATACTTGTTTTAGTAAGGATCCCCTGGTCATGGGAGGAGCTATAGGAAATAGGGTTCAGAAATGGAAGTACATTTCACAATTCCGAAACTGTTATCACAATTTACGTCATTGATGTTTAAGTTCGAAGCGCTTTTCCATAAGCTTAATAACACAACAGACAGACAGCGGAAAAGGTGAAAAACTTAGGGCGCAATATCAGGTGAATAAGGTGGGTGTGGAATGACTTCTCAATCCAACTCATATATAGCGATTTATCAGTCTAGTACAATACAGGCGGATGTTATTGTGGAGTGGCATAACTTCATGCAGTCTTCCCGATCGTTGTTTTTCGACTGCGTCTGCAAGACGTTGCAGTTGTTGACAACAAATGACAGCAGAGATGATTACACCTTGGGGAAGCAATCCGCAGTGCATCACACCATCAATGTCTCATCAGGCACGTAACACTATCTTTTGTGGATGCATGCAGTTCTTTGTACAGTGAACTGCTACTTTGTGTGGACTCAACCATTTCTTTCCTTTCCTTGCATCAGCATTAAGACATCATTTCTCATAACCAATTATGATACATGACAGGAACATTCGGTGTTGTTCAGCTGCCAATTGATGACGAGCAAACAGAGATTCACATATGGCCACCCACAGACTTTTGTGATTTTGACTTAGAGCATGTGGTGTTCACACAACCAATTTTTCAACCTTTCCCATTTCATGAAAATGATGGACTATGGTGGAATGATCACAGTTCATCACGTTTCCGTGTTCTCAATTACACTAATGTGGATAATTGTGGATTAATACATTTAAATGATTGTGTCAAGCTATGAAGGTTTTCTGGGATGTGAAGGGTCACTAATGTCAAAACGATCCTCCTTAAAATGAGAAAACCATTTTCTTTGCATGCTCTGCCCACTGGCATTATCCCAATACATGGTACAAATGTTTCTGGCAGTGTTTGATACTGGCACCCTCCTACTGATTTCAAAGAGAAGAATATGCCCGAAATGTTCTGATTTCTCCACTTGGCACTCCATTCTCTAGCATCCACAGCTCCATTCACTATCTGCGAATCTGCAAATGATGAAATGACAATGTGTAAGTAGTAGGGCAATGGGGGTTCTGGGACTAATTGTTTATGCAGGTTGTATTCATTTGGGCGCAAACTTAATTGATTTATGGTCCTCTGTGCTTGATTTATGACCCCTGGGGTTAGTCTGTCCTTCTGAGAAATCCCCCACACCGCCCCTCCCCATCCACCTCCACTGCCCCTCTGTGAAATCCCCAAACCCTCCATTCTTCTCCTCACCAACACAAACACAATTTTCATATCAAATTAATCGACTAATTAATTAAATAGATAAAATAATTACTTCACCACCCCCTGGGAAATCCCCCAGCCTACCTCACCTCCTGCACTCTCCCTCCCACAGTCCCCCTCTACCCACCTGGAAATTGGCAGGAAAAGACACACTCTGTGCTGGAGAGTAAGGATCTCATGACACAAAATTCAAATTAGTGTCAATTAAATAGCAAAGGACTGTTTATTATGTTTCGTGAGAAAAGCTCATCATCTTCTGATGTTTTGGAATATGCAGGTTTTGTAAAGTACATGAAATTAAGTAATTGTATATGTAAATAGATAGCTTTTTTCCAATCATACAAGGGAAACCATCAAGATATCGATGTTAACGTAACTCACTGCATGTAATTAGTTGTAAAAATCTTCTGATCGCCTCTTCACATCAACCACAGGCCAGATGTCCTGGGAGTTGCATATTCCCGAGTGCACTGGTCAGGAGAGAATCTCACAATGCAGGAGACAAATTTGTCTTATTCTACCACTCATCGCAAATTCTGTGTGTTATATCTTACTTCACAACCCTCTCATATAACTTAGCTGCAGTAGCTGAGTTGTTAATATGATTGCACTATAATGGATGCACATGTTATTATGGCATTCATATTTCTAAGAAAGCCCATTGCACACCAAAACCTAATGTAGTCAGTGTCATGGCAGGGTGGGTGAAACATCAGGACTTCGTTGTAAGTAACTAATCCTATGATGACGTGGAAGAAGACTGGAAGAAGAAGAAGAAGAAGAGGAATGGGATGGTCCTGTGTGATAGTATAAGAAGGATAATTGGAGGGTCCTGTGCCAGAGTGAACTAACTACTAATTACATGTTTCAAGATATTCAGCTCTAAAGTTCAACTACAGAAAAAAAATCAAATGAGATATTGAGGGCAGTAAATGATCTTCAACAGATTGCTAATATATACTGAATCTTGTTTATTGGCTTTTCAATCAAAATGCACCTATTAGAGGTCTGAAAAAATGGTGGTTATTATAAGGAAGTGAAATAAAGTTTGAATAAGTACATTGTCTCAGCACAGATGTAACTATTAAAGCACTTTTGTTTTGTCACACATGTTGTGTTTATAGCAGTCTTGTTTCATTCTTCAACAGAAAACGTCATATACTATAAGGAAACTGTGTCTGGTACATTTTATACAGAATTTTTGGGAATCTCATTCATCTTCTGATAACCCATCTTCACTGGAATTTCCAGCTATCTCTGCAGCACTTCGCAAGTTCTTGTAAAAATCATGGTAGATAGGGGGAATGAAGCACAGCATTGACTCAAGATCTTTCTTCTTTGCACTCATAAGTGGTCTTCCTCTGGAATACTTGAGATCCAGAGCTATGTGGTGAAGATTATGTGTCCGACCTCTAGCTCGTTTAGAGAAACTAACTTCATAGTACTCCACATTATCATTGTGTGTGTACTTGAACTGCATTACGTTGGGCTTCTCTTTGCTTACTCTGATGCATCTTATTTTCATCCAAGCTACAGTTAGTCCATCAACTTTTTTCCTGTTTCTTAAAACTGATGTTAAGCTGTCAGAGCTGAAGAAATCATCACGTTTCATTTCCACCACACTGAACTTTTGTTTCTTGACTCTGCATGTTTTCATTATGTTCTGGATTGCATGTACATGGTAAATATTTTGGTTGCGTCTCATCTTGTTCTCAATATGAATGAAATCAGTGTCATTGGGCAGATAACTGTGGCCTAGGATTAAAAATTTTTGAATGATTTCCTTCACATGCTGAGCAGGATCTTGAACGATACGCATTAGTATTGTTACCAGTTTGAAATTTCTATTTTGGCCACCACATGAGTCTGACCAAAGCACAACAGTTTCTTTCGTAGGATTAGTATTTAGGTGTTTCATAAGACACGGTCCTATCTCATCTGGTCCTCGACCTGCTATTCCCTCATGCCAAAGGTGCATAGTTCCTTTGGATGTACCCATATCATGGATACCCGCATTGAAGCAAGAAAGTTGACGTTTGTAATACACAACACCAGTGGTAACTTTTGGGAGCGAAATTGTCTTTTGCAGATCAAACGCAAGGACTGTGCATTCACCATTTGTTGCTTTCTCTTTGTCTTTTCGTAGTGTTGCCCTTGCAAGGTCAACCTGTCGATGATGTAGCTCTCTTTCCATGTTTACATCTTAAAGAGCTTTCACATTGTCAGAAGTGTTCTCTAGTGCATTTAGAGAGTTGTTTTTAATTTGAAAGATATCACATTTCTTTCATGTGTCTTTGTGTGGCAATTTAAATCAGAGGTTGAACTTAGTTTTGAAAACTTTTTGATACAACGATTGTGACACAATGTCAGACTCTGCATTTTCTGCTATCAGTTGCTCTTTATACAGCCTGTTCATCAAGCTGAAATTGAGGTTTCAGGAGAGATACTTCCTATCGGGACTATCCTTCCGACAATAGTGGCTCCTACAGCATGGAAATGAAATAATATGATCTCTGATGCGACGAATTCTTTCTTCAGGAAATTTATTATGCGGTTCATGTTTTCCTCTTCTGTCTTGTAGTTGACCAGACTTCACTTACAGAAGAGCTCTGTGAATCTTTGCACTGTTAACACAGAGTGTGTTTAGGAACATATTTTTGCAAACCTTCACATCACCTGATGTGGTAGGAATAAAGTAATGTCGAGTAAATGTTCTTAGGGCATCTTCAGCATTTAATCTTCTGTCCTTCACAATGAAGGACTTTACAGACCGTCCAATCAAAGCTGTTTGTGTTTCATACCGTCCATCACTGTAATACACATCAAAAAATAACTGCCGATCCTGCAGTGAGACTTTTTCATAACATTTGCGACGACATGTACAGCGGTAGTCCTTCAACGTTTTTCCCATTACTGTTTGTCCCGTTGACGATGTAAATGCGTTTCCGCTGTTTTTGCGAGTCTTCCGAACATTCTTTTTCCAGTTACCTGGGTTGCTTTTCTTGCGCTTCACTCTAATTGGTTCTTTGGAGTCTGCAAAAAATAAAAATGTTTCTCAATGTAAAACTATGGCGTACATGTTCTCCACTTACATTATTACGAATACAATTTACCAAGTAAAATAGTTAAATAAAAGTTGACAACAGATGTGCTGTCAAAACGATGCGTTTCCGTATGTTTCATTTGCCAAAGTGTACCAACTACGTTCCTAACGCTGACAGCATTCTCGATGTTCAGCGACTGTAATAATCGATCAGGAACATGTCCCTATCGGTAGTTGTGAGTATTCCACTACGCAGTTCCCAGTTTACTCCCTAGATGGTAGCTCAGCACATCATCATGTAGTTAGTTCACTTTTGCATATGACAGTAGCCTTCAATAATCTCATGCAACGAAGTAATGTTGTACACCATTCTTAGCCAAATTTATGCAGTTTTAAGTATAAAACATACCTACACTACTTGACTGACGTGAGGATGGCACATATTCATCGCTGGAACCACACTCAGTGTCAACATTACTGTCATTTGACTCTTCTGAACTCCTGTATGCAACTTCGTCTGCCATCTTCTAACTGGATTTAGTTCACTCTGGCACCAGAGATAAATGTAGATGTGAGACACTCCAGAAGTGCCAACATAAAAAAATCGCTGTGTCCCTCAAGAGTCCTGGTTCTTTTTGCCATATGAATATTTATAATTTTCTGCACCATTATCAATAGCTAACCTAAAATGTCAAAATTTGTAGTTGGTTCACTCTGGCATAGGACCCTCCAATTGCAGGTACAACTGACTGTGGCAAGACAAATATTCTCAAGTCACTACTAACACACCCGAATGGAGTCTGCTTTGAGCATATATGTGTATTTTAAAAACTGCTGTTTAAACCCAAGTAGCAGCTGCTGCAAAAGATACTGCAGGGTGTAGATAGTGTAACATACATTACATTCAATCAAAGCAATCAAATCCCCCTGCAGAAAATGTAAATCCAAACATTTGACCATGTCGCTGTGGAAAACAAACATCTAATTATACGATGTTTCTGTTTTGGTCGTCAGATGGGTATTTAGGTATTTTATTTGAGCCAGACATATTCCAGAATCCCTAAACAGATTATGAGGGCTAACACAAGTCTCATTATAGCTTTCAGACGAGGCAGTTTCAATCTAAAACACATTTACCAGGAGCATGGAGGAACTGACTTCAGTGAGTTTGTACAGATGTGCGCAGATTGCTGGAATCACATACAGTAACAGTTTCTTGTTATTGATAAATTAAGAAAACTGAATGACAGTAGGTATAGATAGAACTTCCAGGAGTTCGTGTGTGTGTGATGAGTGTGTCAGTATACATACCACCATGGACAAGTTCACATGTATGTCAGGCACTCAGTCTGAAAGGATAATTCTGCAGAGACAGAGAATGCATCCGTACATAGATGGAAAATTTCAGTCTCTCGAATGTAAAGTTAAGGAGCTAGAGACATGGCCAGACCATTCTGAGACTGATCAATGAATTAGACTCTAGGACTAAGGAACTAGAGATGTACATCTGCATCATTCTGAGAAAGAAACTAGACGACTTAATTGTAAAGGTAGATGGAACAGAAAAGAAAGTACAGGACTTAATTGTGAAGGTTGAGTGAAATGTATGTAAAGTACAGCATGTGATTAGCCCGCTTAGTATAAAGCAAAATGTCTAGTAAGCATAAGGCTATCGCTGCATGGGAGGCTGTTCAAGAGCAGTTACAGCTGCTGAGGTTAGGACATTTGGATCGAGAGCGGACACTGATTGAAACCTTTAAACCAGTTACTGAATCTCTCTATAAACTCTAGAAAAAATTACATCACAATGGTGCTGATGCTATTGGCAATTTCATCAACGGTCACAGCAATTCTAGGATAGACAAAAAGGTAGGTGTCAGTGGTGAAAAACCATACATGTTGGGCAGGCAGTCTATAAGTTTAAATGGAAAAATATACAGATAGGGGATAGGGGATTTGAAAGAGCACCAGGTCTACTGAATTTCATTTTCCTAGAACTCTCAAAAACAGTAAAACTTTCCCCCAAAGATCTGGAGATGTATGGTGAAATAATACAATTGACTGGTGAACACAGGAAAGTAGGAAACCAGTGCAGTGCGAAATAGGCAGAGGTATTATAAAACCATTATTATCAGGTGGTCGGTAAAACCGTGGTGATGGTACTGACATTCACCATGAAAGGGTCAGCTATTAGCCCCTCAGTATTAATACTACGATGACTCCAGTGAGATAATAGACTGACTACGACTGCTCATTGCATCAGCTGCTGTGTGCAATACCACTCATTCGAATGAAGTTGTCTCATTAATTTCATAGCTTTGAGAGAGAGGTATAACCCAATGAGAGAGTTTGAGAACTGCTCACTTCAGCACAGAAAACGTACCCTCGTAGGAATATTATAATCAGAGGCTTCGATGACTTATGTCAGGCTGATCTTGTAGATATGAGGAAATATTCATGTGAGAATAATTGATAAAAACATATTTTAACGGTTATTGATACATACTCCAGATTTAGCTGGGCGTTACCTGTTTAAAAAAATATGGGGAGAAATGTCGTGAGCATTTGTTGCAGGCAGGGAGAAACAGATGCCCTGACAACCTTCAAAAGTGTCGCTGTGGAGAGTTTTACAATAGGTATTCCAGGACCGTGATGCAGCGGCGCTATGGAATATATCATTACTCAACATTCACCAACCTGAAACGAGTATCGTGGAACATCTGAACAAAACAATAAAAGGTCAAATGTAAATGCATTATAATCTTTGCAGCTCATACAAATGGAGATATTCTCCCAGAAATAACTGAACAGTATAATCGAACCAAACACAACACAACGAAAATGAAAACAATCTATGTTCATGATAATGGAGTCACGGATACGGTGTTCTATTGTATTAAAATATTGGACCCAAGTAAATAGAAACGTAATGTGAGTGATACGGTGCATATCTCAATACGCAAGACAGCATCTGAGAAGTAATACGTCCAAGCTGGTCGCGTGAGATATTCACAGATTCCAAAGCGCAGGGAACAAATCCCAGAACTTAAATCTTCATGGATAGCAGCGGCACTGAAATTTCAGGATGTTTTTACGCAGGGGAAATGCAGAAGAGCTCAGAACCACACGTGTTTCTCATCGAGTGTGTCATAAGATGTCTAGAGAATAGAGCATTAGTTAAATGTCTTGATTTTCTTGCAACACAAAACAGAATGGATTGACGCTAATGATAAGCATAAACTACAATGGGGTGCACAGAGCACAACCAGCATAGTAGCATAACATGTGTGATAGGAGACACATTATAGGACGTGGTGGTATTGTCGACAAACATCCCGAGGAATTGCACATTGTGGGATAATTATTGTGGACCTGGTACAAAGCTTCAAAATCTTTTGGTTCATAGTAGTAAGGGGATCAACTTGCCTAATGAGGCGTGTTCGGAACACGACATTGCATGCAGAAGGCACAAAGATTTCCCAGGATGTCACACTGTAGACTGAATTTTAGCTGATAAAACAAAGACAATACGTTCAAGAAAGGATATTGGTATAAGGCAGCACATTACAGCATTTGTAGTTGATAAAACCATACATGGTAAAATTAAGTTGGATTTGGGTGTGAATTTCAACCAAATTCCACACCACTTTCCTAAACCTTCTAACATCAATGTGCTATCTTATACTACTCCTTTTTATGTTTAATTAAGAAATACTCACACCTTTAGGATGCTTGATGCACAGCTGAAAAATGCCGTTTCTCTGCTGAATAGCTTATCATGTGCAGTTATGAATCCAACATTTATAAAGTGACTTTAAAATTTTGGCAGTGGAAGAATCTTCTTTCAGTTTGTATAACTTGTAACTGAAGCAAACTATTATCATAACAGTAAGCATAAATTATACAATGCTAAATACGTGAATGTTTTCATTGACGGTTAATATCTGTGTAGAAATACAGGTGTGGTTTAAGTCTCGTTTTGTATCATAAGCAGACGAAGATGGCGGGTGAGTGGGTTCAAAGGCCCTATCGTCTCCTACCCCCTCCTCCCCCCCCATTCCCCACCTCCTCCTCCTCCTCCCCCCCCCCCCCCATCGCGACACAGCATCAGGGAGAGCAATACTGAAAATGACAAGGTCCTCACAACAACAGGCTAAAGATGATGTACTTTTTTCTATTTCTCCAACATTCCTAAATGTCCTAAATCTGGTTGTTGCTAATGAAGAGCACCATAAACTGTTTAATTAAGTGGTAATGTACACTGAAGCGCCAAAGAAACTCGTATAGGCATGTGTATTCAAATACAGATATATGTAAATAGTCAGAATACGGCGCTGTGGTGGGCAACACCTATATAAGAAAAGTGTCTGGCGCAGTTGTTAGATCGGTTACTGCTGCTACAATGGTAAATTGTCATGATTTAAGTGAGTTTTAACGTGGTGTTAGTGTCTGGGTACGAGCGATGGGACACAGCTACTTCGAGGTAGCGATGAAGTGGGGATATTCCCGTACGACCGTGTCTCGAGTGTACCGTGAATATAAGGAACCCGGTCAAACATCAAACCTTCAACATCGGTGTGGCCGGAAAAAAATCCTGCAAGAACGGGACCAATGACGACTGAAGAGAATCGTTCAGCGTGACAGAAGTGCAGCCCTTCCGCAAATTGCTGCAGATTTCAGTGCTGCGCCATCAACAAGTGTCAGCGTGAGAACCATTCAACGAAACATCATCGCTATGGCCTTTCGGAGCCAAGGGCCTACTCGTGTACACTTAATGACTGCACGACACAAAGCTTTATGCCTCCCCTGGGTCCGTCAACACGACATTGGACTGTTGATGACTTGAAAAATGTTGTCTGGTCGGACGTGTCTCGTTTCAAATCGTATCGAACGGATGGACGTGTGCGGGTATGGAGCCAGCCTCACGAATCCATGGAACCTGCAATTCAGCAGGGGACTGTTCAAGCTAGTGGAGGCTTTGTAATGGTGTGGGGCGTGTGCAGTTGGAGTGATATGAGACTCTTATACGTCTAGATACGACTCTGACGGGAGATACGTACGTAAGCATCTTGTCTGATCACCTGCATCCATTAAACTCCATTGCGCATTCCAATGGACTTGGGCAATTCCAGCAGGAATACGTGACACCCCACACATCCAGAATTGCTACAGAGTGGCTCCAGGAACACTCTTCTGTGTTGAAACACTTCCACTGGCCACCAAACACTGGCCACCAAACTCCCCAGACATGGAACATTACTGAGCATATCTGGGATGTCTTGCAACGTGCTGTTCAAGAGAGATCACCATACCCTCGTATTCTTACGTATTTGTGGACAACCCTGCAGGATTCATGATGTCATTTCCATCCAGTACTACTTCAGACATTAGTCGAGGCCCTGCCTCGTCGTGTTGCGGCACTTCTGCGTGCCTGCGGGGGCCCTACACGATATTAGGCAGGTGTACCGGTTTCTTCGGTTTTCAGTGTATATGATCGACTAACTCTCGTTTTTGTTACTCTGAAAACACAAGTGGGCATAGTTCTAATCGTTCTATAATTGACACTTAGTTATGAACTAGGTGATTTGTTCTAGCCTTTCTTAATCTATGTTCTAAGGCATTTTGTGGAAAGAACATTGAACGTTCTTGCAGCTTTCAAGTAACTACTCGATAACACTTTGAAACGTCCCCTTAGAAAAATTATACATGACTGTGTTTAAACTGACACACAGTATTTTTAGCGCAACGCAATCTGACTTTCAAAAATCCCTACAAAAGAATGGCCCTGACTAACATTAACCTATACCTTTCACAAATCACTTACCTCACAAAAATCTTCGTTACTCGAACTACTGCAATACAGCGAGCGCCACTACTGCCAGATAAATAAAAGATTCAAACTAAGGAAGGCACTAACTACTGATAGGCATAGTTAGCAAATGAAAGATTTTAATAGAGAACAAACAATTTATTTACCTTAATAGTGTTGAAAACTCATAATATACATAGCAGTTCATGACATCCAGGCTCACAAATTTCAAAACTCCGCCATCTCTCTCCCCACACCCACCGCTGCTGGCGGCTCACCTCCAACTGCGCAACGCTACGCGCTGTTCACATCCAGCTGCCCAACACTACAATGGCAGACAACAATGCAAACTAGCCACAGACTGCACACAGCACAGCCAGTGATTTTCATACAGAGCGCTACGTGGCGTTACCAATAAGAAAACCTAAACAGGCTACTTACATAGCCCCCATGCTTCCCACAAATAATTTTACAAATTTTTTTGGACACTGGCCAATAATGATTTGATAAAATTTTTCGTAATTACAATAACAAAGATATCAAATGCACACACTTATTGGTACAATGTTGGTCAAAAGCTAAAATTTTCTCACAGTCCATAAAGACAGTCCTGATCGTTCATCACAGTAAAATAGCAGTGTTTTTCTCAAAGTCTGAGCAGTAGAAGAAAATGCACACGGAAGTAGTGGATTTCCATGCAGTCTTGAAGAAGTAGTGTTGTCCTTCCAACGAAAAGACAGTGCTGACTCTTGACATGCAGACAGGTATTGGTCCACAACAGAGCAAACCCACAGCAGAGTCAGTCGAAATTTTGAAGAGTATTGGTAGGCAGGTCATCACAGAACAGACCCACTGTAGTCCTGGTAGAGATTACAGTAATGGTGGGCCACCAGAGGTGCAGACCCACTGTAGTCCTGGTAGAGATTGTGGTATTGGTGGGCCACCAGAGGTGCAGAACCACTGCAGTCCTTGTAGAAATAATGGTACTGGTGAGTCAGCAAAGGTGCAGACCCACTGTAGTCCTTGTAGAGATGGCCAGCAGCCATCTGCTGCGACTGTGCAGGTGCACAATCACCATCGAAGAGTCTTGCAGACAATATAGCAAGTCCATAACCACCACTTGTGCAATCACAAACTTTTTGGAATTGTCCTTAGAACCAGCAATGCTGTTATCCAGTCCCTTGCTGAATTATTAGCACACGTGCAAACACTAACAGTCCCTACTTCTCACATATTGTCCATATACTATGACCAACAGAAACGTGTGCAGTGAAATGTAACTTACAAGTTACTTAATTTGATGAACTGGTGTCAATTACAATTTTATAACATAAGAATACAATAACAAAGGTACAAAATACATCATTAAAGAACATAATAGTACAGATAACGTTTGTAGTAAAACAGGCTTTACAAAAGAATAGAAATAAACATGCACATCATTGTTACAAGAATTATGACAAAAGTACATACATAAAATATCAGAATAACTGTTGAAACATCAACTTCACACATGAGCATTAAAACAAAACAGAATAAATAATGTCTAAACATCTTTACAAAGAAAATAACATATTATCAGAAAAATTCTACAACATAACTCTTATTAGCTAAACACATTAAGACAGGAAAAACACAAATTCACATAGTGTAATAACACAAAAATACAGGACAGGGTTTGTTTTCAGTGTGACATTTGGTACTGCAGTCCACCCCAAAACTTCATTCCATATATCTTTCCTCTTATTTCAACATTTGTTTCCACCAAAAAAATTCTATTCAAGCATGCTTTCCGTATTTATATGTTCACACATTCCTTACCTCATTATTTATTTTCCATTATCTTACCTCATCATTTATTTCCAAGAAAATCCTACCTAAACCTGTTGTCTGTAAATCCTACTTTTTTTGGTTCATGTCCTCTTTCAAAATACTTTTTTGGCCAAACCATTTTCTTATAGCTTCTCAATGCATTTCTTCCAATTCATCACAACTTGTTCTCTTATATAGTACCCCATCTTAAGCTAACTTAAATCTACTGACCTCAAATGCTAAACTAAATGACGACGCAATGCAGCTGCACAAAACAATTAGTACAAACAACAATGACAAAAAATTCAAATTGCAAAGCAAGCATCAGTAAATCTAAATTAACAGATGAAATGCAACATTACAACTAATATGAGCCAATGTGCAGCAACAAGAAAAATAAATCAGTAGTAAAACTGGCTTAACAGAGTAATACAAAGTTAAATTTAGTAGCACTATGCCTGGCAAACAGCAGCAGCAAATGCAATAACTTATATCCGAACATGACATAGCTCAAGCAGAAAAAATATTACACTAAAGACAACAATGCAGACAAGGGAAATGTATATTCACATCTTGATGTCTATGTAATTAAAGTGATGCACCACAAGAAGTTATTCTACCAAAAAAATTACCAAGTAGTTGAAAAGAAAATTCCGTATGCAATTCCTGTAAAGGGAAATGATGTTTTTATGCTTCTTTCTTTTTTTTGAATAGATCATAAAATTATTTACTGGATCTGTAGGCATAAAATATTTATATTAGTACATCTATTAAATTTTATTTTAACCAATGCTGCAGTGCAGCTAGAAACTAGATATTAAACAAAATGAGTAAATAAATACATAAAGCAAGCCATATGGCATTTCTCTCAACTAGTAAGACAATAGCCATGAAATGTTTCTCATCGTTTCATTAGGCATTTTAGTAAATATCATAAATTAAAAGCTCCACAGTATAATCATACGTTTTCAAGTTTGAGCGTGTCGTATTTGCGATGCTTTCTACAAAGAAATGTCAATAGCGAGGATAATGGCCAATTTTTTTTACCTGTGCCCCTGAAAGGCACACACTAATGGCTTTTTTTCAGGCGACCGTCGCACATCTGCCCACGATGCATTACATGCGGGTGGTCACTTAACTTTCTTACGGAAATATTTACGACAGCAGTTTCCGCTACAGTGACAGTCTCATATAAAAATATTTCTCAGGTCAAGAATTTGCGTTACAAATCTGTAGAAACAAAATCCTATTGATATAACAGAGTCCAAAGAATTTCCATTGGCATTGTAATACATTCACGCATTTACATACATTTCATAACTCTTAAAGTACGAATCTTGGTTTCCAACAACCTTTTGCACAAACCAGAGTCCCTAACCACTACTCATTATTCCTTACCTTATTCGTCGACACTTCTTCAATATTTCATCATAACAGATACGTAGCATACTCAAATAACTCATATAGCATCAGCTTATTGATCATAAACATGCCGCAACAGCATAATACACATAGTCATCGTAATAACAACATCACAACACGTCAGTCAACTCTCAAAATCGTTGTAGCTTTTTCCAATAATTTCAAAACCTAAAACAAATTCTCTGTTCATGTCAAAAGTGTCATCTGCCTCAAACGTATTTTAAAAATCGTGATCCCATACCAAATATATCATTCAAAGCTCTCATAATATCACAATGGGTCCGAAAAAATATGAACAGTTCACAAAGTACAGACAAAATACAATTTCGTAAGTGTGAAGTTACCCAACTGTGCAATTGCGTAAACATGTGTCACTGATGTAGTAAAAAAATGTTTGTTTCTCTGTTAAATAATCAGGTAGCTGTGTAATTCTGTGTTGGAGAAATATGGTACCGATGTGTAAAGTTGTATGAGCAAATACCATATTAGCTAAGGCTCCTTGTGCTTGCCACACACATGGTACACAAAGTAGGCATGTACCCCCCTGAGGATTAATGTAATTATACCCTCAGGTGTTACAGATGACAGCAATGGAATGAAATGTATCACGGGAAATTTTCTTTGAAATTTAAAAATTTTTAAAAATAAATGTTTTAAGTACAAAATTAATCACTGAAATGCATGTCCTTTAGCGCTAAATGTGCGTCTTGCTGTAAGATAATTCTGTTGAAGTGTCGTAGTTATCGTCCCCTGTAAGCAAAGTTCTGCTGTAGACAATGTACTTACCTGATCATAAACAAAAGTGAGATGCTTTGCCTATAGATATCGTAGTTATTATGCTTATTGCCGTGATGAAGAAAGTACTATAATCTAACGTATTGTTGTGCTACGAAAAAGGCTGTCTCATTGTAGCTATACCACAAAAGTTACTATTAAACATGTTTTACTTTCCAGAAGAATTCAGAAAACCTGTGGAGATATAAAACAGATACACCGCAAAAACAACATTGTAAATTGTCACTCATTAGTAGCGTCGAGATAAAATCGTGTAGCTGTCACATAAACTAACCACTGTGTAATCTGGTATCTCACAGAAAGTACTTTAAATCCAGAATGTATTTTCAAGTAAACCAAAATGTTGCATTAAAATCTCATTAGCAGTACTGGTAAATGTTCTGAGTATGTGAGCCTTATAGTGGTTACGTAATCGTGCAACTAACAAGCAAGAATGTACACACACAATAACACTGTGTCGTCTGTTCACAATAACAACACATTCGTAATTTCTGTTTAAATAAGTTCTCTTGGTTCTTGACTGGATATGTAACTTCAAACATTGTTGCATATTAACAGATTCTAAATCTGACAAAGCATACTATTAATGTAAAGTGAAAAGTTATATGGCAATGACAAAGTTAAAAAGTAGATTATCTTTCAATAAACGGTTTTACATGTGAAATGTGGTGTAAACCTTTACTCTTCCTAATATGCAGAGTTTCAACTTCAACGCAATTATCATGTGGTATACGTCGGATTCTGTAAGGTCCATTGTAAACTAGAAAGAATTTGTGACTCAAGTGTTTCTTCTTATGTGACAATGAATGAGCTTTAATGACAACTTTCTGACCAATATATAATTTCTTTGCATTTGCTTTACCGTGTAGTTTTCTCCTTTTGTCTATTGCAGATTTTATATTTAAAATAGCAAAATCAATTATGTCTTTGTGTCGAAGTTTACATGTATTCGGGAAAGGTACAAGCTCTCTGATTCTGTTCGGTGGTTCTTCATTCTTCAGTACAAGAGTAGGTGGTAAATCAGTGGAGTCATGAGGCATTTCATTCAGCACGTTTTGAAATAAGTGTAAATATCTGTCCCAATGCTGATGCTTTCTGTGAAAATAAAGTCTGCAAAGCTTATTGATTTCTTTCATAATCCGTTCGGAGGGGTTACAATGTGGTGAATACAATGACATAAAAACAGGTTTGATTTTATGATTCCGAAGCATGCGTGACCAAACAGCAAATCTGAATTGCGGTCTGTTATCTGAAATGACTTTACTAACGTGTCCAACTCCACGTAAAAATTTTTTAACAAAGGCGTTGGATACAGACCGTCCAGTGGCTTTACGTAACGGTGTGAAAGAAACAAATTTTGAAGTAAGTTCAACAGCGACTAGAACGTACGAAAATCCATCAGATATTCTGACAAGCGGTCCCAAGAGATCAACAGCAGCAAATTCTTTTAATTTACAAGGAATGATAGGAAACAGCGGAGCACGATGGGAGATAGTAGATGGTTTCGCCTTTTGACAAAGTTTACAAATAGACAAGACTCTTCGAATTCTCTTTTCCATATTGTTAAAATAACAAGTCGTTCGAAGAATATGATAACATCTTCGTGGATCAAAATGTGCGTAGCTGAAATGAATGTACCAAATGAGCTTATAAACAAAATCATCTGGAATGCAAAGTACCCATAGCTTGTCATCAACAGCGCAGCGTTTGAACAGTATGTTGTTTCTAACCAGATAATAATGCCGAATCTGTGTGTGTGTCTTTTCATGCCATTTACTTTTGATGTCTTTCCAAATCGGATCTTTATCTTGTTCATGAGCAATGTCCTTTAAAGATGTGGTGATGAAGTGTTCAAAGGCGACTTTCTGAATGTAAAGAATACTGAAATTTTTCTCGAGGTTGCCTTCTGTGTTACTTTTCTCAAGCCCAGCTGGTGCGCGTGACCGTGCGTCCGCAACAATGTTCTTCTTGCCGGGAATGTAGACTATTGTGAAGTGGAATTCTTGCAGAAACAATGCCCAACGTTTTAACCTGTCATGATTTAATTTTGAAGACATAAGAAATTGTAATGCACGATGATCACTGTATACTTTTACGTGCTTACCAGAAAGAAAGAAACGGAATTTGTTAAATGCCCAAACGAAAGCTAAAGCTTCTAATTCAGTAACGGAATATTTTTTTCAGATTTTGTTAGCACTCGGCTAGCAAAAGGAATGGTTTTCTGAACAGTAGTGTCATTTTCTATGGCTTCTTGAAATAAATGGGCACCAAGACCGACTGTAGAAGAATCTGTGCTAAGGCAGAAATCTTGTGACAGATCTGGATGAGCTAGTATTGGCGCGTTAAGTAACGCTTCTTTCAAAGAATTGAATTCCAACTGTGCTTGTTCGTCCCGGTTCCAAATAGTATTTTTTCCAGTGAGAGAACAAAGTTTTGGTGTAACAAGAATTTGCATATTCAGAAAACGACGGTAAAAATTTACGAGACCTAGAAAACTGCGAACTTGTTTTTTTGCGGTGTAACCTCCCCGCAATAATGTTAGTTTATATTAACTGAATAATAAAATGAGCCAAGCGTAACCTTCTTGCAAAATTAAAGAATAATAATGGCCCAAATGTAAACTCTCCACAAACATTAACGAATGAACATTGCTCATAAAACCCACAATAATGTTAATTAAATAATGAACCATGAACTGAATGTAACATCTCAACACAAATAATTAAACCTGATAAATCATATAAGGGCAGCAACGCTGAACTTCGGCCGTATGAAATAATTAAACCTGATAAATTCTTACCTCAGTAAAACTGTATCCATATCTGCTCTTATTTTTCGGCACAGCTCCGTGCAATGCTGGCCCCATATTTAATTTTGATTCTTGGAGGAAATGCATAGGGAATATTATTTAACTTGAAATGAATCTTTTTCTTTAAATGAGTTACTTTATAAAAGGTTATTATTGGGGCATCATTTTGAACAAATTTGTTATATCCTAGCCAGTAATGCCATCCGAGCCCGCTGCCAAAAGGTTGGCAGCATCAAAGTCCGGACGCCGTCCGCATAAGCAGCGCCAGCGAGACAGGAAATCGCCGCAAGTCTGCGCGCGCCACCGCTGGCTTCTGGGTTCTTAAGCGCTGGAGTCGCGAGCGCTAGGACAGTTCTGTATTCGCCGCTCAGTTGTATACTCGCCACCGAATTGTGTACTTGCTAGTCAGTTGTGTGTTCATCGCAGCAGAGTTGTTGTTTGTCGTCAGCCGACGCTGACCTAGCCGCTCCGACTCGAACTAGACAGATTTCTGTTCACTACTGTGTTTCTGTATCTTCGTTAATAAAGATAAGTACCGACTTTTATTTAATCAGAGTGTTTGGGTTTTCATCTTTCTGTTCACTGTTCCAGCGGACCGGTCGGCCCGCTATTAAAAAGTGTGGCGGTGACTTCGTAAGCCGTTTCTACAGCGAATTGTTGTCCCTACGAACGCCGCCACAAAAAAATTAATTACAATTAACATACGTTATTAGCTGAGCGCAATGCTGCTTCATTACCTTCTACAATAATATACAGATCGTCCACCACATTCCTGACCAGACTCGTGGGCAGAGCACACCGCGGACGCATGCCGACTCGCTACACACTACTGCCGACTGACTACTACTATCCAACTGTCTACTCCCTCTGCCGACTCGCCACACGCTAGCACTGTCGTCTCGCGCGGTCAAGCGCAGACTAGCCACGATAAATAACTCTCTGGTCAGAGATTCTGTCATGCCTCGCCTTCGCTGGTAATGAATACATATGAAACGTACGCGTTTCAGTGGATGGAACTGGAATGCCTCTGATTGCTTCTAACTTTTCAGGATCCGGCTGAATGCCTTCAGAAGAAGTAATATGTCCCAAAAACTTCACCTTTGTCCTACCAAATTCAGACTTTTCCAAGTTAACTGTAATTACAGATTCTGCAAAAATATGTAACACGCTGCTGAGGATGCGATTGTGTTGTTCCCATGAGGCTTCTGCTATCAGAATATCGTCCACATATAAGGTGATGTGACGTTTTAAGAACTGAGGTAATATGAAATTTAGCCCGCGAATGAATGCTGCCGAAGAAATGTTCAAACCAAAAGGAAGTTTCCGAAACTGATAACAAACGCCGAAACAAAGGAAAGCTGTGTATTTTCAACATTCTGGATGAAGTTCGATCTGATAAAAGCTGGATCTCAGATCAATAGAAGACAACACTTTTACACCATTAAAATTTTGAAGAAGTTCTTCCAACGTTTGCGGCCTGTCTGTTTCAGGAATGATAATAGTATTGATTTGCCTCGAATCTAAGACAAGCCTGATCGATCCATTTTTCATCTCAACAACATGTAATGGATTGTTGAATGAGCTTACTGCAGGCTCAATAATGCCCTCGTCAAGCATAGATTGTATTTCTGTTCTAACACGGTCCCTATAATGCGCCGGAATTACGTATGGTCTAACACAAAATTTAGTATGCTCACGAAAACAAAATTGGTATTGAAATTCCTTGATTGTTCCTGTTTTGTGAGTAAAAACTGTGGAATGTGCTTGTAAAATCTCAAAAAGGTCTTGCCTATCAGTGTCATTACAATCCTCAATTGTTTGAATTTTATTCAGAATTAACTCATTAGTATCAAATGCGCCGGCGATATCATCCCTGTCAGTACTTGCAGAGTGATTGTTAGTGTTAAGTTCCGTCGAAAATTCCGAACTGTTGTCTAACAGGAGGTAAAGGCGATTAATTTCTTCGTCATGGTTTGAGAGCCAATCGTCAAATTTCAAAGCTATTGACTTACCTTATTTCTCTAAACTTATTTGAGCATCGTGAAAGTTTAAGATTGCTTTGTATTCATTCAAAAATTCTACTCCCAATATAATTTCCGTCGACAATAATGGAACAATAAGAAAGTTCATAGAGAAGCTGTGGCTTTGACAAAAGAATTCTAAGTTGGTTTGTTGGCGTACATCTACACTTTTTCCAAAGATTGTACCTTGTAATTTAATCTTACGAAACGGAAGTGTGGGGGCATCGTTCGATTTGTTGCATTTGCTAAAGGCTGTTTCACTAATCACTGAAATGGGACTGCCAGAGTCAAGTACTGCTTAAATTTTACGTCATTTACTGTAATGTGAATCACAGGATATGCAATGTTGTTATGTTTTACGTCGTGTTCCTGGAGTAAGATATCCCTAATGTCTTCCATTTTTACGTAATTACTAGCTACGGCAGCTGCGTCGTCAGTTTCATAAGTGCGTTTTGTGGCTGCCAGCGGTATGAGTCATTGCCTATTATGTCTTTGTTGGCGCGCGTCGTTATTGGGATTTGGAGACCTAACTTCTAGAAATTCACCTTGTCGAGAGGACCCTGCTCCGTTTGACCCCCGCCAGTTCTGATGCAATTCAGGTCTGTCGTTACGATCATATCATCTGTCGTCATATCGGTAGATTCCATAGTTTCTTTCTTGTCGGTCACGTGGTGGAGAATTTCTCCGTAGTAAAACATTTTTCACTTCATCAGAACAAAGTGTGATTGTGGTTTGTTCAAACTACGTTATTTGTGAAAAATATGTCATATAGTTACTGTGCATCAAAACACCTCAGCATTATGCGGAGAATGGAAGTACTTGCTACACGAAAACATGACAAGCTACCTGTAGTAATTAACACACAAGTGATCCAGAAAATTCATGCACACCAAATGTAAAGAATAAACAAAAACGAAAACCCCCTGATGATGGCACAGTGGTGCCGAAACATGTTTGGGTACTGAGAAAAACGGCGTTTTGCATAACTGGCGGACCTCACATCCAACAATTTAGTGAAATATGTCTTGAAGTATATTGGTCGTACAACTACAATATCTTAGATGGATTAGATGTAGAACGAGAATACTCTCGTTTCCAAGGTTCTCGGGTGTACTGCCGGATCCAGTTGTCGAAGATTCACGAAACGGATACGGGATTTCAACTGAGCAAGGCGTGGGAGCCAGTACTAAGATACATCAAAGCAGAACGCGACATCCGGAAGCGAGATGCGATAGGGATGGCTGACGAAAGCAACTGAGATTCCCACCATCACCACAGCAATTTCCCTCCAACCCTTCTCCCCGCCGTCATCCATCACGGTGCGGGGCCAGCGAAGCCTGAAATCTTGACCGGCAGGCTGATGACGACGGAACGGTTATTTGCCTAAATATCGTGGTCCTTCGACGACTGGCTCCGGCAATAAATCCGAGAACCTCGGAAGCAGCATTTACGCCTGGAATGTCTCAAATAACAAGATTATTCTTCTATACGAGTCTTGTTCATTGCTATTTTAAAATTACTTTCTCAGTTTCGTGGGTTAGGAGCGAGTGACGTGCCATTAATGACGCGTGAAAAGACATACACACGCACACACTCACTCACACACTCACACACACACACACACTCAGACAGACAGAGCGACACACTCAGAGAGAGAGAGAGAGAGAGAGACAGACAGACAGACAGAGGCAAAGAGAGAGATAGAGAGAGAGAGAGAGAGAGAGAGAGAGAGAGAGATGCTCGTTTAGAACTATAGGACAGTAGGAATGAGTTACGATGTACAATCACAGGAATCAGTGAACAGCAAATGGCTGATTATACTGTTATTTAACTATCCTGAGTTTAACTGTGGCATGTAACATGTATGCACCTCTGTTACACTAAGCTCGCAACTTATGGAGCATGGAGCTAAACTTTTCGATAACCCGTTTCTTATGGAAAAAAAAAAAAAAAAAAAAAAAAAAAAAAAAAAAAAAAAAAAGAGAAAGAAAGAGTACAGAATAATTGCAGGCAACTGGCGAAGCACCTTACTTGGACAAACCGTAAAATGTATTTGCTACGTTAAATATTTTTCCAGAGGATACGAATTTTCGAAAAAGACACAAATCCGATTCAAAATAAATGTGAACAAAAAAAAACATGCTTTTTAGAGCATTCATTCAAAAAAGCATTGTCATTAATGATTCGGCACGATTCTTTTACTAATAGAACATGGCAGGCTTTCTAACAAAGCTACTTCCAGACGGTTATTAATGTTTTTGAGGTTTCCTATTTGACATGCAGCGAAGGATATTCCCCATCTGTAGGCTGCAGTTCTGAAAACGTGGCGTAGTTACTTAACAGAGCGAGACTATGGCACATCTCAGGCTGCTGTTAAAATTTAAATTTTATAGTACCCTGGAGTGGTATGTTTTACGACGGCGGAAAGTCGTGTATCGGCGGGAACAGGATTAAAGTCCGACTGTGTCGTGCAAATTGCGGACGTCCCCGACGGCGGCAGCAGTAGCAGCAGCGGAGGAAGCCCTCAGAAGGCAAGAGGCGGGCGCTCCTGTGATTTATCCTTCGATTAGCGACGACCGAGGGGAAGGTGCGACCGTAATCGCGTTTGTCCGGCGTCCGCGCAGGCTAATTGGCTGCCGGCACCTCCCCCGTGAATATTCGCCGCCAGGGGGGACATCTGAAGATCACCTGCTCTGCTCTGCAGGCGCACGCCGAAAGACGTCACAGTTCCTGTTGGTAGGTACCGGAGTACACAGCCGCTAGTTCTGGTGAGGTATCTTCCACGAAGTGCCAGCGAAGACTATATCTGATACCGACCACGTATATTTCTTGTCCAAGAGAGAGTAAGTTAGGAAATGTATGAATTGAGCTACACAGCCGACAGTTGGACTCACTTGGACGGTAATACTATAGGGACAGGTTTGGAAGCTTTCAGTTTATCGGCGAGGAACTTGATTCTTTATCTTATACTACTGTTCGGCAGCGGGGTCGTCCTGGAGGATTTGAGGACGTCGTAGCGGTTTCTGGCACCCTATGGAAGGAGCCTTTGTACGGTCTCGAAGTTATATGATGGGATTGCTGTAATGTAATTAAATCGTAAATGGTTGGGGCAAAGGCGTCGTAAGTTTGGGTCAGAAGTCCCGGGCGAGCCCACGGCTTGACCTGGCAGAAAATATGAAATCAGTGCACTGTCCGCTGCAGAGAGAAGATGCATTGAGTCACTTTCCATAAACGCCACCTCCTGCGGACTATTGGCTCCAAGTCCTAAAATGAAGCTTCTTACTATGCAAGACGCGGACGTTCGCTAAACTGCAACACTAGCCTAGAAAAAACGAAGTCACTAAGCAGAATTTCGTGACCGTGTCTGGGAACATACTTTTGAATTCTTGTAGAGTTTCTGTATTGGGAAAGTAACTGTTGTCGTTTCCCGAGACGGAGTGAGACGGACACTTTGCTACAACACAGAGGGCTTACCACAGTCGATCGTTTCGATGAGTGGAAGTAGGCGTCGCCGTTTGCAGACTCCAACAGCTGTGGGAAACAAACTAAAAAGATGGTGCAGAATACCGAATTTGGTGAGTATACCTCAATAAAGCACGGTATTAATTCTAACTCCCTTTACTACTGAACATTGAAGGTTCCTCTGGCATTGGTACTGAACCCGACTCCCCATCAATTGCCATCTACTGCTCTTTCTCTATCTCCGTCGCGATGGCGGCAAAGAGGCTAGCATATCGACCAAAGTCCGACGCCTGGCAACGAGCGACGCAGAGGCGGTGTCGATTGTACACTGTTCTGTCCCTGCCTGACTTTCGTACTAAGTGATTCAAAAGGCTCTGAGCACTGTGGGACTTAACTTCTGAGGCCATCAGTCCCCTAGAACGTAGAACTACTTAAACCTAACTAACCTGAGGACATCATGCACATCCATGCCCGAGGCAGGATTCCAACCTGCGACCGTAGCGGTCGCGCGGTTCCAGACTGTAGCGCCTAGAACCGCTCAGCCACTCCGGCCGGCGACTTCCGTACTGCCAGACCCTTATTTGTATCTCTCACAGGTCATCACATAGATGTTTACGCATGACGCAGGCCAGAAACTTACTCAGTACACTTTCCATTGGCATATAAGGTCCTGTGCATGAGCATCTCTGGCTCCGGTCACATCGTTGTTTATTGCATGTCATGCAGCCCCTTTCTGAAACTGTTTGTCTTCCCATCGCCTTAAGGTCGGTGGCTGTTGTAATCGCTTTTCACATACATCCAGCCCAATGCCCGTCCCCTGCTCGGCTACAGTAAAATAATTCTCAAAAGCTCTAACTAAAGTACCTGGCGCGATGGAAATTTTCGACGCTATGCTGATCTCTGACTACCATTTTCAGAAACGAAAACATTTTAAAACACCACATCCGCACCATGGGGCACTCTACTTGTCTCGTACACCCATGAAATTGTTTCAGACAAACAACCGTAGGAGTAGAATCCATGCATTCCCTTTGGCCAATCCTTCCTCGCATAAATAGAAGTACACCTGAAAATGCTGCTTCCTGCCAGGAGATTTTGCAAGTTTGTTTCCAGCTGTCAATGGACAAACACTTGCCGTTATCTGAAAGCGACAACGACCTTGCCTCGTTCTCGTCAGATCACCAAAGTTGAGCAACGTCGGGCGGGGCCAGAACTTGGAAGGGTAATTGCCTGGTTACGCTACATGTTGTTGGCTGCATTCCTTTTACCTTACGACAAAGGGAAGGAGGGTTGGTGGCGTAAACTCTCTGGTCATCAGTCTTAGTGCCAATGCCTTGGATTAAATTCCAAATCTCTTCGCAGTTTCTCGTGAAGTGAGGGTGTGTGACACTGTTGATTGTGATCCGTCCGAGGAATGGGGCCCTTCTGGTACTAATCGAGAGAGCAGACTATGGGCCGACTGTGGTTTTTACCCTCTTCCTTCTCTCATTATCATCCAACACAATTATGAGTGTGTGAATTCCTAAGGGACTAAACTGCTGAGGTCAGAGGTCCTTAGTCTTACACATTACTTAAACTAACTTAAACTCGCTACGGTCGCAGGTTCGAATCCTGCCTCGGGCATGGATGTGTGTGATGTCCTTAGGTTAGTTAGGTTTAAGTGGTTCTAAGTTCTATCGGACTGACGACTTCAGCTGTTAAGTTCCATAGTGCTCAGAGCCATTTGAACCATTTAACTCAAACTACCTTTTGCTTAGAACAACACACACATCTAAGACCGAGGAAGGACTCAAACCTCCTGCGGGAGGGGCCACCCAATCCGGTACACGGCGCCTCAGACTGCGCGGCCTCTCCGCGCGACCACAATTATGACACCACACAAGTACATACACCCATTACGGTCACCTGCTAGTCAGATACGCTTATACAGACAGCTGTCACATTTCCCGAAGGTAAGGTTGCGTTGTGTGCGTAGGATAAGAAAAGCCTTTTTAATTAGGAGGCTGAACCCGCCCTTGGGGTTTTCCCAGCCAACAGTGCCATATGACTTTACTTTATCGGAAAGTTACTAGCGCTTAAGCCAGCGTAGTGGCCTTCAACCATTTACCATTAGAAGCATTATAGTAAGGCTGCCCTAGGCTATAATCTGTAGACTGTGCAAAGCCCCGTTTCACCAGATGCTAGTAACTGTCTCTGGCGTCCCAAAAGTCCAGCTGGGCTTCCTCGCTGCCGAACAGCAACATAAATTCAATACTGAGGTTAACAATTGAAACAGTGAAAGCCTCCGATTCTATTACCATTGCATTTCCGTCCGAGCGACCGAAATTCCAAGCTGTGGACCCCATTTCAAACTTTTCCCACCTTTCTCATTTTGGGACGATAATTCCGAGTAGTCAGTGCTAAGACGCAATTGTCGCCAGTGATTCGAGCAAGTTCCCTTGTCAGAATTATCAGCTGTGGAGTACTTTGAGGAAACAGCGCTGGAATCTGTAGCTCTTGAACTAACTGTACAATGGTGATATCAGGCGATACTTTCACAGTGTAGCCTTATGGGGAAGATAAATTAATGGAGTTATTACATCATCGCAACTTCATTCATAAATACATTAAAGTTCTTATCAAACCACTGAAAGAAAGTTGTCTGTTTGAGCTGGTCATTGTACCCGTATCGAATCTATTCGATGGAATAACGACCGCAAGTCTGGTACACCTGCGGCCTTAAAGTCGTTTTTAGACGGTCTTATAAGCTCCTTTAGGCAAATTCTAGACTGGTCCCCAACCTGCTACTTAGAAAGTACGACACATAAACAGTTAAAGGTCAATAACACGTAGAATAATGCTTGCACATACTGTTCTCTCTTAGACTAAGTGACGAATTTGACGACAAGAAGGGCATCCAGTCACAAATTTAAATAACAAAATAAATTCACCAAATTGCGAAAACAACAGCCCTGTTCTTCCATACTTTAGGATAAACTCTAGGGAAGAGAGTGCCTGGTAATCGAGAGGAGTTCAGAGCCAGCTGACTCTGTGGTTCTACACGGAAGGTCGCGAAAACTGTTCTTATAACAGAAAACAGTGTGTCTTGGTCGGTTTGCGAACGCTGTACCCTCACAGTAAAAGCGATGAACCTGCAGCGTGCGCTTCCTCCTGGACAGCAAACGTCGCAGCAAATGGGGTGAGCTCGCGGAGTAATGACTGTTGTCGCAGCGGCTTAAATTCCCATTTACCCGGCAGACACACGTCAGCGCGCACGTCCGCTTGTTTATCCGAGAATTTAAGGCTCTGTGACTCCGCCTTTATTGTGGAAAGATCTACACGAGTGAAGAGCTCCAGCGGTCCGAATCCAATTCTCGGCATTGTGCGCTGCCGGCGGGTGCTATTGGTGATAATTCAGAGCCCGCTCTGCCAGTCCCTGCACCCTCACCCCAGGGGGGCCGCTCCCGCTCAAAGGGTTCCACGGCTCTGCAGATGGCGGGGCTGCCTGCAGATCCAGCTGCGGTGACTGACTCGTTCTGCTGACCCGCTGACGATCCGGACCATTAACTCGTGCCGAGTCGTACAGGCTGGAGACAACGCCTGACGAAGTCCGCGCAACCCGCACCCGAACAATTAATGTACGTCTGTAAATGCGGTCTCGGAGGAAGAAATGGATAGTCATCCCTGTTGTTGCACTGCAATAATTTATTTCACGCATTGTACTGGGACAGGCAAATAAAGCACATGTAGTACAATAGTGAAAAGCTCTAACACAGCTTGTGGCAAACGAGTTAGCCGATTAAAAGCAAAATCTGCTATGATTCGTGAAAAGTCTAGTTGTGGTATATCGACATGTGCGGCGAGATTCTGTTTATCAACAAAATTCGTCTTAGTGGATGACCGTGCCATAGAGGTTCAAATGGTTCAAATGGCTCTGAGCACTATGGGACATAACATCTATGGTCTACATCTACATCTACATTGATACTCCGCAAGCCACCCAACGGTGTGTGGCGGAGGGCACCTTACGTGCCACTGTCATTACCTCCCTTTCCTGTTCCAGTCGCGTATGGTTCGCGGGAAGAACGACTGTCTGAAAGCCTCCGTGCGCGCTCTAATCTCTCTAATTTTACATTCGTGATCTCCTCGGGAAGTATAAGTAGGGGGAAGCAATATATTCGATACCTCATCCAGAAACGCATCCTCTCGAAACCTGGCGAGCAAGCTACACCGCGATGCAGAGCGCCTCTCTTGCAGAGTCTGCCACTTGAGTTTATTAAACATCTCCGTAACGCTATCACGGTTACCAAATAACCCAGTGACGAAACGCGCCGCTCTTCTTTGGATCTTCTCTATCTCCTCCGTCAACCCGACCTGGTACGGATCCCACACTGATGAGCAATACTCAAGTATAGGTCGAACGAGTGTTTTGTAAGCCACCTCCTTTGTTGATGGACTACATTTTCTAAGCACTCTCCCAATGAATCTCAACCTGGTACCCGCCTTACCAACAATTAGTTTTATATGATCATTCCACTTCAAATCGTTCCGTACGCATACTCCCAGATATTTTACTGGAGTAACTGCTACCAGTGTTTGTTCCGCTATCATATAATCATACAATAAAGGATCCTTCTTTCTATGTATTCGCAATACATTACATTTGTCTATGTTAAGGGTCAGTTGCCACTCCCTGCACCAAGTGCCTATCCGCTGCAGATCTTCCTGTATTTCGCTACAATTTTCTAATGCAGCAACTTCTCTGTATACTACAGCATCATCCGCGAAAAGCCGCATGGAACTTCCGACACTATCTACTAAGTCATTTATATATATTGTGAAAAGCAATGGTCCCATAACACTCCCCTGTGGCACGCCAGAGGTTACTTTAACGTCTGTAGACGTCTCTCCATTGATAACAACATGCTGTGTTCTGTTTGCCAAAAACTCCTCAATCCAGCCACACAGCTGGTCTGATATTCCGTAGGCTCTTACTTTGCTTATCAGGCGACAGTGCGGAACTGTATCGAACGCCTTCCGGAAGTCAAGAAAAATAGCATCTACCTGGGAGCCTGTATCTAATATTTTCTGGGTCTCATGAACAAATAAGGCGAGTTGGGTCTCACACGATCGCTGTTTCCGGAATCCATGTTGATTCCTACATAGTAGATTCTGGGTTTCCAGAAATGGCATGATACGCGAGCAAAAAACATGTTCTAAAATTCTACAAGAGATCGACGTAAGAGATATAGGTCTATAGTTTTGCGCATCTGCTCGACGACCCTTCTTGAAGACTGGGACTATCTGTGCTCTTTTCCAATCATTTGGAACCCTCCGTTCCTCTAGAGACTTGCGGTACACGGCTGTTAGAAGGGGGGCAAGTCATCAGTCCCCTAGAACTTAGAACTACTTAAACCTAACTAACCTAAGGACATCACACAACACCCAGTCATCACGAGGCAGAGAAAATCCCTGACCCCGCCGGTAATCGAACCCGGGAACCCGGGCGCGGGAAGCGAGAACGCTACCGCACGACCACGAGCTGCGGACGTGCCATAGAGCAAAGCACTTGAACGTATCTGCTGTACCTATCAGTGGCGTTAATTGAGGAAAAGATGTAAGCTATAGAGCTGATAACAAAACATCTCTATATGTAGCTGCGACTCCTTGCCGTTTTACTACCTGACAGGGGCGATGGAGCTCGTGACTGGTTGATTGGAGCGAACAGTACGGGAACTGATGTTCTCCATGACAGAAATTTTAAAGTATTTATCAACGTATAAATATTATTTCTGAGGCGCACGTGAGTGCTCTTTCTGCGTTTACTGTGTTTAACAGGTTCGGTGCCTGGGGGAAGGAGACTTCCTTCATCCTGGAGTTGATGGGCCAGTTTTCCACTGATCCTCCAAAATGGGTTGTGGTCTGGGCATAAGAAGCCGGCTCAGGGCCGAGCGATTTCCCCTCTGTGGCCAGTTTTGCCAACACCCAACGCAGAGAAACTTGTAACAACCGTCGCAGGAAGCAACATCTTATAGAAAAGCCACGAGCGGGAGCAGGAAATGGTCGGTGAAAACGCCTACATTCTCTCTTCATTCTGGTTGGGAAATGAGAAATGTTAAATAATGTAGTGGAGCGGTTTGGAACTCGCAAAGTCGAACAGTAGGCCGTCAGCTCTCGTGGGATGTTGAAGCCATGTTCTCTCTGGGACAGACGCGGTGTTTTTGCAATTTATTTCAGTGGCCGGCAGAAGATTATTTCTTACATTGAGAGATTCCAAAAATGCGTTCCCGTGCGCGAACGTGGATTTCAAGTTGAACTCTTCTGGTTTTCTAGGAGAATATTCGTGTTTTGCAAGTGTACAGACTCACTGTGGGCACAGTCCTCAAATTAGATTGTGGAGTCAAGTAGATAGCTGGACAGCGGTTTTCAGGGAACGAGACGGACTTGGCGACTTGGCGAGGATTAATAGAGAGCAATAAATGATATTTGTTTTCATGGAAATTTGAGAGTGATGATTTGGGTCACTCTGCCTCTATTGACTTTGAACTTTATTCTTATTTTGTTGTTGTGCAGACTGTCGCGGGAAGTTACTAGCAGCCAGTTGTATGCTGTGAGAACCGTTAGCTGTCTACATGTAACAGTCCTGTGGTCTGATCTCGGAGTCTTTCTGAAAGAGATTAGTTTGCCACAGCATTTTTAATTATTTGCTCTGAAGTAGCGATAAGTTTGAACTCCTCTCACTGATTCGATAGGGTGGCAGTACAGAAAAGTAATCCAACGAATGTTTTCCATAAAGCCTGCGGAGCAATAAGTCGTGTAATTTGTCTTGCGTGTCACAGACTGCTAAGACTGGGTGGCTTCTGGTGACGGCAGCAGGTGGGATTTGGTGCGCCGTACGAAAGCTCCGAGAAACGGACGAAAGTAACGTTTCAAATGGACAGTTATAACGAACCGTCCCTGAAGCTGTTACTGTGACGTAGCATCACTCTTGCTATGTTCGGTGGCTACTGATGTTTGTTCCTGTGTCACAGGGTTTCAGCTCAGATAGCATTAGTGTCAGTATTGTAGGCATCGTCACCCAGACACAACAGAAGTACCATGACACGACATGACTACAAAAAGGAGGGAGATTATAATATTGCGTCGACTACAAGCACGAAAGAATGAGCCACACGATGATTGTTAACATCGACCTTTTACCTAAAAACAGTTACGAGTTACGTAGTCTGCTATCGGAGTGGGAAGAACATTACTTAGTGGTCACTGATAAGAAAAGAAGGAAGGAATCCCTCTGATTGCTGGATCATTGCGTGCATAAGCGCGACCACGCTGCAACTTGTGAAAATATGAGAAAAAATTACGGCCAATTCAGAATTACTGTTTCTGGGCTGTTGCTGAATCGCTGGAAGGAGCCGCTGCAAGGAACCAGCAAGCACCAAAGAGTAGCTACATCTATACTCCGTAAGCCACAATCGGTGTATTGTGGAGGGTAGGTTGTGTATCGGAGTAAGCTGTCACTACTTTCCCATTACAACGCCACAAGAGAGAGAGACGTAACTGTGCAGCGGCGTTAACGGCAGAGTCTGACGACACCTTCAATGACTGTTACACTGAAGCGCCAAAGAAACTGGTACAGGCATGAGTATTCAAATACAGAGATACGCAAACAGGCGTAATACGGCGCTGCCGTCGGCAACGCCTACATAAGGAAAGTGTCTGGCGCAGTTGTTAGACACTGCTGCTACAATGGCAGGTTATCAAGATTTAAGAGAGTTTGAACATGGTGTTACAGTCAGCGCACGAGCGAAGGGACACAGCATCTCTGCCGGCCGCAGTGGCCGAGCGGTTCTAGGCGCTTCAGTCTGGAACTGCGCGACCGCTACGGTCGCAGGTTCGAATCCTGCCTCAGGCATGGATGTGTGTGATGTCCTTAGGTTAGTTAGGTTTAAGTAGTTCTAAGTTATAGGGAAGTGATGGCCTCAGATGTTAAGTCCCATAGTGCTCAGAGCCATTTGAACAGCATCTCCGAGGTAGCGACGAAGTGGAATTTCTCTCGTATGACCATTTCACGAGTATACCGTGAATATAAGGAATCCGATAAAACCTCAAATATCCCACATCGCTGCGGCCGGAAAAACATCCTGCGAGAACGGAACCAACGACGGCTGAAGAGAACCCTTCAACGTGACAGAAGTGCAGCCCTTCCTCAAATCGTTGCAGATTTCAGTGATGGGCTAGTGTCAGCATGCGAACCATTCAACGAAGTATCATCGGTATATCCTTTCGGAGCCGAAGGCTCATTCGTGTACCCTTGATGACGGCTCGACACAAAGTTTTACGCATCGCCTGGGCCATTCAACACCGACACTGGACTGCTGGTAACTGGAAACTTGTTGGCTGGTCGGAAGAGCCTCGTTTCAGATGTGTAGGGGTATGGAGACAACCTTATCAATCCATGGACCTTGCTTGTCGACAGGGATCTGTTCAAGCTGGTGGATGCTCTGTGTGTGTGAATTCCTAAGGGACCAAACTGCTAAGGTCATCGGTCGCTAGATTTACACACTGCTTAAACTAACTTATGCTAAGAACAACACACACAACCAAGCCCGAGGCAGGACTCGAACCTCCGGCGGGAGGGGCTACGCCACTCCACGCGGCGTTGGAGGCTCTCTAATGGTGTGGGGCGTGTGCAGTTGGAGTTATTTGGGACACCTGATACGTCTAGATACGACTCTGACAGATGACACGTACGTAAGCACCCTGTCTGATCACTCGCTTCTATTCATGTCCATTGTGCATGCCGATGGACTTAGACAATGCCAGCAGGATAATGCTACGCCCCACACGTCCAGGCTCCAAGAACAGTCCTCTTAAGCTCTTCGGCTGGTCACCAAACTCCCCAGACATGAACATTATTGAGAATATCTGGGATGCTTTGCAACGTGCTAATTAGAGGGGATCTGCACGGCCTCGTACTCTTAGGGATTTATGGACAGTCCTGCAGTATTCGCGGTGTCAGTTCCCTCCAACACTACTTCAGACATTAGTGGAGTCCACGCCACAATGTGCTGAGGCACTTTTGCGTGCTAGCGGAGCCTTACATGATATTAGGCAGATGTACTAGTTTCTATGGCTCTTCAGTGTGTATCTCGCAGACATTAGCCGCGTGTGCCGTGCTATTCCATGCAGCTATAGTTTTACTGGAAGTTACCAACTTCGTCAGTTTCAGCGGCTTTAATTTTATGTGGTTTTAATATCACCTTCTTAATGATGTGTTTGTCCGCGGTTCGTGGTCTTGCGGTAGCGTTCTCGCTTCCCGCGCACGGGGTCCCAGGTTCGATTCCCGGCGCGGTTAGGGATTTTGTCTGCCTCGAGATGACTGGGTGTTGTGTGTATTTCATCCTCATTAAGTCGCCGTAGTGGCGTTAAAGTACTTGTGGAGTGGCGGCCGAACCGCCCCGCGAGGGGTCTCCCGGCCACCAATGCCATACGCTCGTTATTATTAATGAAGTATTTTATGTGACGAGAGCATTACCGCTCTTAAATTCCTTCGTCAGTTACCACATTTAATTGTGGATTTTCTGATGAAAATAGCCGTAGTCTGTGTAGAAACCTGAAAAAATTAAAATTTTGTTGCAATCTGTTGGCTGTTTTATACCCATGATATTCATGTACAGTTACTATCTCACAGTCATGATTAAATTACTATTTACTAAAATAAACAAAATCAGTTCAAAATTTTATTCCTGACTGGAAGAGCATCTTTATAATTCTGAAATAGCCCAAGATATCAACCACGGAAATGAAGTTCACGAAGTGATAATACAATTAATCGTAGTCAATATTTGAGGTATGTGCCATCGCAGCAAGATTGATTCAATACATAATCACAGTGACATACTTTCCCGTCATATGCTCAATGTTTGTCAGGATGTATACGGATTTTTAAAGTTCAGTTATTCTGACATGAAGTATACTTGTTTAAAGCAACATGAAAAAAGATGAATTTTAAAGTGAAATAATATACAGCGCCATCAGCACTTTACAGCCTAGACACTACAGTTAATAGCTGTACGTGGACAATTTCCATAAAATAAGTAACGGATTAAATACTACACTAAAATACTTATGGAATCCAATTAATAACATCTTAGTGTCGTTAAACAGTACTCAGAACAAGCCTGAAACTGTCGTTCTATGGCAGCTAGAGAATAGATGAACTTATACTGAACACAAATGCAATTTAAAAAAGTACATCGTGATATTCTATTCCAGGACCCAGCTTCCTACCGTGCTGCTTTCTTGTTCGCTCTCCCCCGAGTGTCCCCCCAGCTCGGTGCGCATGCCGCACATAGCCGTCGGTTAGAGTGGCTGCTAGCCGGTTCCAGCGCTAGCTGCATGATCTCTCTGAGGTCGACAGTTTCATCCGTCACAGTAACGGCTCGCTGGTTACGCGTCAAATGTAATTTAATTTTTAATTCCATCCGTTGAGATTGTGATCATTCTGATACGTTGGCTTTTTGAAGGAATGATGTTTTGGTAGCGAAAAGAAGAAGCTTGTTACAGCACTTTTAGTGTTGTGTCGACAGAAGTGCCGACACAGTGTTATTTTGAGGGGGCCGATAGGCACGCTATCTAACGCAGACGGGCGTGAAGTCTGGAACAGGATAACTATTGAATGGTAGCACGAAAAGTACGTAGCTGGAATATACTTAACTTTATTCACTCCTTGTGATACATCTCTCTTGACTATACAAATGAGACTCGTAAGATACATGCACTGTTACAATTGGCGCCTTGCTAGGTCGTAGCCATGGACTTAGCAGAAGGCTATTCTAACTGTCTCTCGGCAAATGAGAGGAAGGCTTCGTCCGTATGGTCGCTAGCAATGTCGTCCGTACAACTGGGGCGAGTGCTCTATCGTATCTCGAGACCTGCCTTGTGGTGGCGCTAGGTCTGCGATCACACAGTGGCGACACGCGGGTCCGACATGTACTAAATGGACCGCGGCCGATTTAAGCTACCACCTAGCAAGTGTGGTGTCTGGCGGTGACACCACATTTAGAACATTATCTTAGGGAAGAGTAGGCAATGGTAAACAGTGATATGTAAGAATCAGGCTGAAGAATATTAATCGCGGCAAAGATAAAGTACTCTCTCCTTTCGTAAAAATGTCTGCATTTCGATAACGACAACAGCTCTAGCTATTCGTATACCGAAAATCTCTCATTTCTGTAGCACAACCCGTACTCTAATGCACTAACCGAAAAAAATGCTCACTCAAGGACAACGTCATTTTATTGACAAGTGATGTTACAGGTAGTTCATCATTTTAGGAGTATATGATAACCAATTCAAACCAAGTGAGGCACACATGTCACAGTAAAGGGTGGCAATGAGGGCGTGTATTCTCTCAAGCAAATGATCATAAAAGAGGTTAATACCATCCAACGGCAGTGTACCAAACATCTTGCACCTTTCGCTGCATTTCGGTGATGGATCTTGCAACTTATGTAGGTTCAAAAATGGTTCAAGTGGCTCTGAGCACTATGGGACTTAACTTCTGAGGTCATCAGTCCCCTAGAACTTCGAACTACTTAAACCTAACTAACCTGAGGATATCACACACATCCATGCCCGAGGCAGGATTCGAACCTGCGACCGTAGCGGTCGCGCGGTTCCAGACTGTAGCGCCTAGAACCGCTCGGTCACTCCGGCCGGCCGCAACTTTTGTAGAACGGATAACTTCTCACCTCACGATACCCATACGTGTTCACGTGGCGAGAGATCTGGTGATCTTGCTGGCCAGGGTAGTTATTGTACACCACGAAGAACACTTGTGTCGCAGCAACCGTATGTGGACGTGCATTGTCGAAAAAACGAAAATAGTACGGGGTTATATCCTTCTCAATGTAGCGGGCACTGGTTACTTTACTTTGCAAGAACGTCAAATGTAATTATGAGTTGTAACCGACAGTCCTCCACATACCATGAAGCTGGGTTTAGTCCGGAACCGCGCGACTGCTACGGTCGCAGGTTCGAATCTTGCCTCGGGCATGGATGTGTTGATGTCCTTAGGTTCGTTAGGTTTAAGTAGTTCTAAGTTGTAGGGGACTAATGACCTCAGATGTTAAGTCCCATAGTGCTCAGAGCCATTTGAACCATTTTGAAGCTGGGTTTCGGACCTGTGTGTCATGGGCGAATGTACTCTGGAATACGCTGCTCGTCATGTCTACTCCGTACACCTGTACGTGCGTCGCTAGCAAACAGACAGAACCTGGCCATGCATGGCAGTTTCGTGATGTCAGTGGTAGCCTGATCAGAGGCGCGCGTTGTCTTAGTCCTGCTGCAGGAAGGCGGTTCCCAATAGTCCGTGAGTCACAGCAGGTGCTACATATGCCCGGTCTTCTTACCTGGATTATCCTCGGTCGGTCACCGTTGCTTGCACAATGTGTCAATCTTGACGTGCGCCTGCACTATGTGGACGTCCAGAAACTGGTTTAGGGGTCTGAGAATGTTCCGTAGGCCACTTTTGAAAGCAGAGACACATCACCGATAATACGTGCAGAAATCTTTTGGTGCGTCCACTCAGCTTTAAACAGCCACACTATACGACCCCGATCGAACGGCTAAAATTGTTCCACAAGTGTAGGCGTTCGTCGGCGGGGCATAATTGTACCGTAGAATGAATGTTGCAAACACTGTTCACCTGTAATTTCAGGACAGTTACTGACTGCTGAGTGAAAACAGAGGGCTCACAGAAAAGCCCCCTGAGCGCCATCTGATCGCCAATGACCGTCACAGAAGAATTACTAGCACTACGACCCCACCGTGTACACATATTATACTCTGGTGCCACTGAACACAGTCCTTGAGGATGCTGCATTTTTTTCAGGTAGCTGATAAGCCACGAGGGACACATTAGCATATTCTACCAATTCACTGTACAAACCCTTCTATCCGTTCCATGTCTCAAACGTAAATCAAACGAGGCATGCGGTGAAAGACAGGAAGGAGCAAACCTCTAATTCTGTCTGGCCATCCGGTTTTAGATTTTTTTTCTTCGCGTGGCTCTGTGTGTGGTCAGACTTATTCTGTGCCTTCAATAAAACCTAGACGAATTTCCCTCCTCCTGGTGCTCCCTCTCTAACAATGACAGTATCGACAAAAATTAATCAGTATATGTCGTTCTTTGCACAACATAATGGTATATGTGAAGATAATATGATGGGTTACTTAGTTTGACTGAGTAATTCCGACACAGAAAAGTTCAGGTGGTTACTTAAGCATACAACCATAAGGGTTCGGAGGTCCCTAGTTAAAAAAAAAAAAAAAAATGAAAAGTTTTTGAATTTCACTTTCTTAGTATTTAGGTGTGGATATTGCATTATAGATGGATAAGAAACTTGTGTGGAGGTTCTTTTCTTATTGCCGTGTCTTCTACAAACAAGTTGGATGAGTAGATAACATCTATTGTCAGATGGATGCAAGTATTGAACATAACATGCCTATGAGTTAGTGTGTCCTATTACTGCATAATTAGTATAAAAATGTACATTCATGGCAAATAATAACTGTATGCTGGTCTGGGGTCGCTGCCTTTCGGAGGGAATTCGCCTCTATACTCCGCATCAGACCTTGTCTTTCGGACCAACTATGGAGTTGGGTTGATTCATAGGGATTCTCCCACAAGTTGCTGCTCCCGCTGGAGGTTCGAGTTCTCCCTCGGGTATGGGTGTGTGTGTTGTTCTCGACATAAGTCAGTTTAAGTTAGTTTAAGTAGTATGTAAGTCTAGGGACCGATGACCTCAGCTGTTTGGTACCTTACGAATTCACACACACACACACACACACACACACACACACACACGTTTCCCAACAACGCTACGGAGCAGTATCCTTCGGAAAAGTGATTTAACAAAGGAGAGAGATGACAATCTGAGGCGTCGTGATACGTGCGTGGGTAGCTCATTTCGTTGAACATTTGGAGCAAGAGGCAGCTGTCCGGCTTTGAGTCTCAGTATGAAAACAGAAATTCAACGAATCACTGATACGTATCACGCTGTATGCTCCGCTGACGGGTAAAAACATGTCACCGCAGTCATAGTCCTGCGGTTTAGTCGAAATCTCCGATGTACTTTTTCTTCCAGAAGTGCTGCACCCGAAGCATGTGGGTAGATTCTGTACGTTTCATAGACATAAAGCTGATGGTAAGTAGAGATCTTGACACGGTCCATGAGACGGAAGCTAGAGGCATGCCGCACACGGAAGACAGTATTGTCTTGCCGTTATTGTTCATTGACGCTTAGATAGCAAAATATCCTAAAATGACCAGTGGTGGTCTACGAACGAAGGCGCTTTTGCAACAGGATGAAGTGGCTGGCACCGTAGATCGGCTAACAGCTGTGATGCTGGTGAGAGGGAGAGGGAGAGGAAGCGGGCATAAAATATTTACTTTAAATAAGTGCGGCAGAGGCGCGGGGCCGGCCCTCCCGCATTGTCCGCGGAATAATGGAGTGGCGGCTAACAAGTGCCCGGGCAGGGCGGCCCGTGACGTCACACCACACGCCGTCTGATTTATCGGCGCTGCAGCCGGCCCCCGCTGCGCTCGCTACACGTGTCCGACTCTGGCAGGCGCCGCCTCCTTCAAAGCTCACGACTCTGCTGAGAGACGGGTCTGCAGGTAATGACCGGAGCGCGCTGTGGGTGCAAAGTGAAAGCGTAGTTGCGCCAAAAAGCTTAAATACTGTATGTTCTCTAACTTTCTCTCGCACTCAGAATGAGTCGCACCTGTTCATCATTTTCTTACTTACTGCAGATCCCCAGAAGAGCACCACAAAGGCTTCGAAGTGGTTTCCTGGAACTCACTGTTCACCAATCAGAATGAAATAGATATATAATAGTACGTCGAGGGACACGTCTGTTGTGTGAATCCTGCCGCACGAAACAGTCGATATATGTGGATATCACTTCAGAAAACATATTTTCTATTATCCACTGCTGTCTATCAGTTACCTCCACTTTTTTGCTCATCTGGCAGCTGCGTTGCCTACGCGGCCTTCTGGCGACTCACAGTGGTCACGCTTCAACAGAGAAATACGTTCAAGGAACTATGTTAATATCAAGTGCAGTGTTCCTTTCCCTTTCGTTATCTCAGATCACCCGTGACGTCAGCCGAAGTCCCAGCTGTGTACGCGGTCAGTCTCAACGAACTACACACATCAAAAATGTTTTGCATCAACCCAGTTCTCAGATCTCCTGAAGATAGACATTGACTGTGGATATTGTGTCACTGACACAGTCCCTTTGACTGTTCAGAGATGTCACTAAACCAGCCCAAAAATGTAAACAACCATGCATGAGCAGCTCCTATTAGATGGACAGGGTTCGACAGCCAATCAGTTCCAGTCATTCCACCAAGAAGGAGGTACACTGCTCGTGTTGTCTGTAGTTCAACTATGCCTAGACGGTCAATACCGCGGTTCGATCGCATGCGCATTGTTACATTGTGCCAGGAAGGGCTCTTTGAAACCAAGACACCATGCAGCGCGGTACAGATAGGCCCAACAACACGCCGAATGGACCGCTCAGGATTGGCATCACGTTCTCTTCACCGATGAGTGTCGCATATGCCTTCAAGCACACAATCGTCGGAGACGTGTGTGGAGACAACCCGGTCAGGCTGAACGCCTTAGACACAGTGCCCAGCGAGCGCTGCAAGGTGGAGGTTCCCTGCTGTTTTGGGGTGGCATTATGTGGGGCTGACGTACGTCGCTGCTGGTCATGAAAGTCGCGATAATGGCTGTAAGATAAGTGAATGCCATCGTCCGACCGATAGTGCAACCATATCGGCAGTATATTGGCTAGGCATTCGTCTTCATGGATGACAATTCGCGCCCCCATCGTGCACATCTTGTGAATGACTTCCTTCAGGATAACGATATCGCTCGACTAGAGTAGCCAGCATGTTCTTCAGACATGAACCCTATCGAATATGCCTGGGATAGATTGAAAAGGTCTGTTTATGGAAGACGTGTTAAGGAGTGGGGTAATCCCGACCAACAGGGCCTTGTTTAACTTGTGGGCTGTTTGCCACTACGAATACGGACATGATTCAATGCAAGTGGCCGTGCTACTGGGTATTGGAGGTACCGGTGTGTACAGAAATCTGGACCACCACTTCTGAAAGTCTCCCTGTAAGGTGGTCCAACATGCAATGTGTGGTTTTTATGAGCAATAAAAAAGGGCAGAAATGATGTTTATGTTGATCTCTATTCCAATTTTCTGTACAGGTTTCGGAACTCCCGGAACCTAGGTGATGCAAAACTTTGTTTGATGTACGTATTAGTAATTATCCACGCACGGCACAAATTACGCGACGTATAGTTTCGCAAATTTACTCATATTGTCGCACATCTTTAAATTAGTACAAATAAGGGTAGCTAACATCAGACTGACATGCGAGACAATGTCAAACTCCTCATTACTGCAAAGTCAACGATTGGGACAGTGTAACTATCTATCGACGTTCAGAAAAATTCCGAAATCCGACCACTGAACTACGAAAAGTCACACATAAACGGTTCAAACATCATCTCCTGCTTGTTCCTAGCTTCCTCCGCCACTAATTAAAAAAAAAATAACCCAGGAGATACTCTAAGGAAGGATGATGGTGGATACTCCAGGACAGCACGTGAGATGCTGGATGCGATTCTCAAGAGTCACTTCTCTCAGTGTACTCTAGCGGATAACACAGAGCAGGATTCGGCCTCTGGGAGGTAGTGGTAACCAAAAGTAGAACTGCAAATATGCCAGAAAATGTGTTAATTTCAAAAAATTAATTGGGTGGTGAGAACGTTTCAGCAAGGCCCAGACGGGGTTAATTAGATTACTATTATACAAACTCTAGTTAGCCTAGCAGCAGGAGTCATTCCTGATGCTTGAAGTATAGCAAAAGTTGTTTCTATTTCAAAGCCAGTAAGAATGGATCATGCCAAGGCTAAGGATACGAGTGTGATCAGTCTGTCTTTCTTCCTCCTAAAGGCATTAGAGAAAGTGAATAACGTGCACGTTAGGGTATAGAGGTACACAGAGGTTCCTCTAAATGAAAACCAACAAGCATACAGATTATGTACCTTTGTTAAAAAGCACTTCACCAACTCGTTGGGAAAGTGGAAAAAGCTCTACACATTCACGAAATTGCTCTCTGCGTCTTTATGGATATCGAGGGGAATTTAGCATCACGATCTTCGACTCCATGGTTAGAGCTGCAGAAGAGCATGGCATTAAGACCACCATATGCTTTTTTATAGTGCTGATTATACGAAAGGTAGAAGATAAATTGATGAATGAGAAAATCAGCTACCAGGGGTAACCGCAAGGAGGGGTTTTGTCCCAGTTACTGTGGAACCTAGTAGTGAATTAACACTTGAAGAGTGTTACTTTTGGCAACGATAGCCAAACGATTTAGTCACAGTAATACTTGCAAAATATGATACTTGCAAGTCTATTAGAGTTATTAATAACAATGAATATGCTTCCAACAGTGAACTAAATACATACTGGATAAAAAACTCAAAAGTATATAATACAAATTTGGCAAAACTTTCAGCATTAAAAATACGATCCATTTTGCTAATAATGAAGTTAATATGAATAGCCCAGAAGATGAGATGTTTCCCCAAGGCAGAAAGCTAAAGTAGCGTTTCGAACTAGTACTCCCTTAGACACGCACTAATACATAAAGAGAATGTACATAAGGACAAATACAGTAATTCAGGAATATACAAAACTAATTACCAAAATTGTCAGAGGACGTACATTGGCCAAACTGGAAGAGCACTTACAATACGTTATAAGGAACTTTGAAATTTAGACTCAGGTGGTATTGCATTGGGTGAACATTCATGAACAACTAAATATACAGGTAGATGAGATTCAAGGTAGCATGAACATTATCCATACCGCAGTTAAAGTTCCTATGTTAAATATTTTGGAAGAATTGGAAATTTTCATAGAAAAGAAAAAAAAACGCAAAATTACGTAAACGAACAAATAGAATTTAATTTACGTTGGTTCTTCCAGTTATTTGATGAAGTGTTGTAGATAGGCTACTAAAGTATAATACCTGCCACATGATCCTAACTGAAATTTATTAAAAAACGGTAATTTTAAATGCACTTTTGTAAGGACATTTTTAAATATGTATTTTTTGTAACGAATTTTGAAAGATATTTTAATTTTTACAGATGTACTCGTATGTTTTGAAAGATAAGCAGATATATGCAGATATGAGATGCAGTTTTAACTTATCTTTGGATGCACGATACCAAGAACGTTACAAGTCTTTTTGTACAGACAATTTCATCTTTGGTGCTGTCAGAATCATGATTTAGTATTGTACTTGAAACGTAAGTCTAATCACTACAGTACAATCAGTTTAATCTACAGAGGTGTCAGTCAATTTTAAAAGCAATCTTTAAAGCTGTCAGCCCACTTTAAGCGAAGTCCCCATACTGGAAACAGGACATTAACTTTAAGTAATGTCAGTGTAAGTTTTCCGTATTATCCGAGCTTTTATCTTTTACAGCTTATGTCCCGATGATGATCTTGCTTTTCTGAAGAGAGAAACCGGTAAATAAGAAATACAAATTGAGCCTTGCGGCTGTTTTCAAAAACTTACAAGGAGAGATCTCCAGCGGTACAATAGACTTTTTTAAAACTATCCACACTGTGATGTAGATTAAGATCCCTGGTGTCAGACACTGCAGCCACTCAATCCGGTGGGCCATCGTTTGCGAATAATTGCGAGAAAAAAATTCGGAATTTTCTGTGACACTCAATAGCATTAAAAAAGTTACATTATTTAGTCTAGGTGGTATAATGGATAGGATAACAGCTTCAAATGCAGGAGGTTGTAGATTCGAATCACATCATGTGCACCATAACTTTCTTTTAAAATCTTTGTTGAAATGACTTTGATCACTATTTTTATACAGTTAATTGGTTTAAATGTAATTTTTTTATTTCTATTCCTTTGTAACATCAGTTTAATCACCGTATGAACTTTTTCATTTGTTTAATTTTTTCTCTATGTAATTCTTTTCGCAATCGGAATTTTTGCGAATAAAAATTTAATTTTATTTTTCTAATTTATCTAGTATAATATTTAGTTATTTGAAAATTCCGATCTATTAGTTTGAAAACAAAATACGAAATAATCTATTTATATTTGTGCAATGGTGTGAAAAATGTAGCCGGCCGGGGTGGCCGAGAGGTTCTAGGCGGTACAGTCTGGAACTGCTCGACCGCTACGGTAGCAGGTTCGAATCCTGCCTCGGGCTGGGATATGTGTGATGTCCTTAGGTTAGTTAAGTTTAAGTAGTTCTAAGTTCAAGGGGACTGATGACCTCTGAAGTTAAGTCCCATAGTGCTCAGAGCCATTTGAACCATTTTTTTTTGTTTTTTGAAAAATGTATTTTTGTTGCCAAAGTGCAGTTCTTTTGCACACTAATCGTCATACAAGCACTTAAAACATAATCTAAACACCTGTTTCACTATGGACAAAATAACACGCATGAAAATTTAAATGAAACACGGGTTTATAAGTAAAACGAAATTTAAGCAAAATGAGGAATAGATATAATGAACGCAATAATGTGGACGAAAAACTGGGTGATAAAACAAAAGAAATTAAATCGAAAATTATATATGAAATTAATTTAAACACCAGAACAAAGACTTCAAGTGGAGAAAGAGTGATAGAAAGAAAAGTGAGAGCAAATGAAGAAGTTATTATTATGATTAAAATTATGTGACAAAGGACAAAATTAAGAAATTACTTTTAAACAAATTAATTGAAAAAATAAGAATCAAACGTCATTTCGATAAAGGCTTGAGAAAAAACAAAGTTACTGCACTTGACGAGATATGAACTGACGCACTTTAGTGTGCGAAGATGTTATCATTTGTATTATGCTACGCAACACGACTAATAACTTCACATTTTGACGCTGTTGAGTGTCACTCAAAATTCCGAATTTTTTTTTTTGTCAATTATTCGCAAACGAGGGACTACCAGGGTGAATGGCTGCATTGTTTGATGCGTGGGATCTTAACCTACATCATCGTACAGTTAGTTTCAAAAAGTCTGTCGCACTGCTGGGGACCTCTCCTTGTTAGAAAAATCTACTCTCTGGCTCTAGTTACTGTAGTTCAATGTCCACATATTTGGTGTCACTGAACTAATTGGCTGGCAGCGTTTTCGTCTCCAGCAGTAAGGTAGCTGGCCGCAGTCGCAGCCGCAAGCAGCGGGAGCCGGTAGCGGGTAGCGGAGGCTTCACGGCTTATTGGGCAGCGCGGCGGCTGACAGGCCAGATGGATGCTGCAGCAGATGCGCTCATTGAGGGCTCGCCGTGGCGCGGCTATCGGGTTCGGCGGCGCGGCCGGCGGCGCAAAATGCACAACTGTTACCCGGCAACTCGATCTGTCTCCGGCCCCACCACGATAAGGCCACATGCTGCGCCCAACCTGCTCCCGCTCCCTGCACGGGGGGCGCCGCTCGCTGCTCGCCGGTGTAATGAACCCTGCGGCTCGAGAGCCGGGGGGTAGCCGCGTCACAGATACCGTACTCTGCTCTAGACTGCCGTGGCCACAATGGCCGCTATTCGGTTCTTATTCGTATCTATTCAAAATCATGCATATGCCCTATATTACCTCATTCAGTCGGGCCACGTCGGCCCTCTTTGTGCCTTTATTGTAACTTTCGTCTGCATCTGCCACAGTACAACGAGATCTTCTAGTTGTGCAACACCGCTCTAACTTTAATTACACTGATGTTTAGAAGAAAACAGAACACCTTGTACGAATAGAGGTAGGACGTTCATATTCACAGGACATGTACATTAGTTTGTTCTGCAGAATTGATTACCATTTCGTTTCAGCATGTGTCCTGTTCTCTAGGAGGCACCGGGTCCGCCATCGGCCTTGATAACCTATACCACGTGTGATGGCATCAGGCGCGAATGCCGTCCTGTTGTATAGCCATCCATGCTGCACTCACCTGATCGCAAAGTTCATCTGTGGTGCCAGAATGAGATTTTCACTCTGCAGCGGAGTGTGCGCTGATATCTGCCAGGAAGTTTCATCTGTGGTGGTTAGCATTGGGTCACAGCGCTGCACCCCTCGTTTCACCATACTCCTGGCGATCTCGCGGGCCAGGGCAAATGGTTGACATCCAGGACCAAACGCACAGTCCATGACTGCAGCGCCTGAGACCGCTCGGCTAATCCGGCGCGGCGGTGACGGACCGTCACCCCTGATAGTGTACGATGTGTTACACTGTTCCACCGCTGCACCAGTGCCGAGGAGGACGCAGGTCTGTACTGCAATGTCATGCGGTCGTGCATTGTCTTGTTGAAAAATGGCGTCTGGGTGTGGCTATGGCTACAGGTCGAAGGATGTCATTCACTTAGCAGCAGCTGTGATTTGTGGCTGTACCCAATAGCATCTTAAACCATAAGGCTTTGAGTTGGCGCTGTATATTTTGTGCGATTACAGTCACTGTGATACCGCTCTCCTGCGGTGAACCAAATTACGGCCATCAATTTCAAACAAACATAACGTGGATTCGTCCTTTAACACTATCTGATGGTATTCCTGTCTCTAGTGGCGTCATTCCACACATCGCGGCCATCCAGCATGTTTCTGCACATTCGTCAGAGGTAGGCAGTGAAGTGGACGATGCGCACGTAACCCAAGCCGTAATGAATGGTGACGGACTTTTTTTTTTTTTTAATCTTATGGGACTTAACTGCTAAGGTCATCAGTCCCTAAGCTTACACACTACTTAACCTAAACTATCCTAAGGTCAAACACACACACCCATGCCCGTGGGAGGACTCGGATCTCCGCCAGGACCAACCGCACAGTCCATGACTGCAGCGTCTGAGACCGCTCGGCTAATCCCGCGCGGCGGTGACGAACTGTCACCCCTGATAGTGTACGATGTGTTACACTGTTCCACCGCTGCACCAGTGCCGAGGGGGACGCAGGTCTGTACTGCAATGTCATTCGGATGAGGTGCCGATCTTCTCGGGGGATGGTCTGGGTGGTGCGACTTGACGCGTCTGGACGTGTTCTACGGCCTTCCGTGAACTACTTGGCACACACCAATCGCACAGACGAAACATTTCGTCCCACTCGAGCAGCAGTTTCCCAGATGGATGCATCACATTCTCTCATAGCAATAATGCGCCCTCTTTCAAACTCACGGATCTGACGGTACGGTTCTCGCTTACGCCTGCGAGACATCCTGTACGTCTGCTGAACTCCCACTGATCCATTACCTTCGGTTTATAGCGACAACGGGAGCTGCAGGCACATTTTACCTAGGTCGTGTTCGCGCAGCGATATCGACGTTGACCTTGGACACGCGGGATGACGTGGTTCAAATGTTAGTCATTTCTGCAGGACATACTAATGTACATGTCCTGTGACTATGAACGTCCCATTTCTATTCATTCAAGGTGTTCGGTTGTTTTTGAACATGAGTGTATTGAAACTAAAATCTCTCTCTCAGTATCTAATGTTCTTGCTATTCTGGAAGGAGGCTCATTTTCTTTTTGTTATGTTAAAATAAGTAGATTCAACTAAAGTAATTATGACAGCGTAGACCGCTAGGCATATTTATTCAAAGGCGGTCGGTTTCGATCGTCACGTGATCATATTCAGACCTACAGCCATTTTGGTCGACAATGGCCGTGTACGGAGAAGGAACCGCTGTATGACAGTAGTTAACTGCTAGTAACTGCTGCTAAGGGAAAACAAGATGTCTCTTGGCTGCCAAGTTTCTCTAAATATTACATACATAGTAACTTGATCTGTGTAGTATTTTACGCTGTTCACTGTAATACCACAAACCAAACACTTAGCGTCTCCAAAAAAGAAAAAAAAATCCTCTTGAGTTGTCCTCCAGTAAGATGGTAATGAAGCAGATACTTCGCGATAATCGCAAATTAAGTGCCTTCTTCCTTCTTGTGGTAAGTTCCTATGAGACCAACTGCTGATATCGTCAGTCCCTAGGCCTAAACACTACTTAATCTAACTTACAGTAACTTACGCTAAGGACAACACACGCAACCATGCCCGAGGGAGGACTCGGACCTCCGACAGGGGGGGGGCCGCGCGAACCGTGGCAAGGCGCCTGACACTGCACTGCTGCCCCACGCGGCTGTATCAGTGATGACGAACTGCACGAACAGTGTTTTGTGCAGCGGTTGACGGTACAGACACTCTTTGACTCTTCGTGTTTTTTCGAAATACAGAGGTTTTTGTACAGATGTTTTTACGCCATTTCTTCTTTTCTGCCGGTTGGTCCCAGGAAAACCTTCACTGACTTTGTAACTTTACGTTTGTAGGTGGACTTAACACTAGTACTAGACTAACTGCACAAGCGAGGTTGATGCAGTCTTTGTCACTCGTATAGCAAAAATCCACATTATGATTCATTATAACGTTACTAAAAGTGGATTTAGAGTAAAAAAAGGAAGTATACAAATTCAATTTCGGCGTTCTGATTTTGATCAGTCTCAGCATTTCACAGTTAGCTACAATAAACTAAGGAAAAAAAATCTTCAGTATGATACAGCGTATTTGAGGGTATGCTTACTGCCGGCCGGGGTGGCCGTGTGGTTCTAGGCGCTACAGTTTGGAACCGCGCGACCGCTACGATCGCAGGTTCGAATCCTGCCTCGGGCATGGGCGTGTGTGATGTCCTTAGGTTAGTTATGTTTAAGTAATTCTAAGTTCTAGGGGACTGATGACCACAGCAGTTAAGTCCCATAGTGCTCAGAGCCATTTGAACCATTTTTTTGGTGTGCTTACTGATTAGAACAGCGGTAAGCTGTGAACATTTCCTCCAAAGAGCTAACAACGTAATGTAAGATTTTCTCAGAGGAGTATTTTAAATTAAATATTGAATTTATATCGATGACATGAATCAGAGGAACGAGAAGTATTGGAAAAACACGAGAGATAATCGTTGCGTCTAAAGGGCTCGCTTCCACAACTCTTATTACTTTTGTGTCACTGTTCTTGTTAGCGAATTTTAGCCTCTCGTGCGCGCACTTCGGATGGTATCGCGCGGCCGAAAGAGTTGCGTGTGTAGTTTACTCTTTCATTCCATTACAGGGAAATTCTTAATTTCGCCGTAATCCCATTAATGGCGGAGTATCGTGACGCGCGCGGTCCTTGAGCTGGTAATGGTATATCCTTGATGAATGGTATCGTGGCAGGCATCTTCATCCGGCGCGGTAAGTGGGCTGCGCGTGCGCCCTGCGTGTCGGAGCGCCGCGCCGGCGCGTGCGTGCGTGCGTGAGTGCGTGCGTGCCAGGCAATCTGGGGGCACGCGACGCGCAGCGGGGGGCGGCCGGCTCCGCGTCTCCCGTGCGGAAGCTGCGCATTCGTGAACAAAATACCAGGGAGCCTATGAGCGTTTCGTCCTAGGACTGCGCCGTCGACACAGCAACATGCATTTACCATTTACTTCTACGTCTGCAAAGATTCTCGGTATGGCGGTGGATGGCGGAGGGTACTTCTGGCACCTGTACCTGGTCTTCTGTTTCCTGTTCCATTCGTGAATAGCGCTAGGGGAGAATGACTGTCGATAAATCTCTCTATTAACTACAGTTTCCCGAATTTCCTTGTTGTGATTATTTCGCGAGACGGGTGTGGAAGGAAGTAATATGTTGTCCGATTCATCACGGAACGCACTCTCTCGTAATTTCAAATGTATGCCACTTCGTGATGCGCAACGCCTCTTTTGCAGCGTCTGCCACTAGAGCTTCTTGAACATTTGTGGAACGCTCTCGCTCCGACTAAACGTCCCTGTGACGAAAAGCGCTGCTCTTCTTTGGATCTCCTCTATCTCTTCTGTCAGTTCTACCTGGTAAGGCTTCCCGAGTGACGAGCAATACTCAAGAATCGGTGGAAACAGTGTTTTTTAAACCACTTCCTTCGTGAATGAGGTCCGCAGCTCGTGGTCTTGCGGTAGCATTCCCGCTTCCAGCGCACGGTGTCCCGGGTTCGATTCCCGGTCGGGTCTGGGATTTTCCCTACCTCGAGATGACTGGGTGTTGTTGTGACGTCTTCATCATCATCATTCATTCCCATTACGGTCGGAGGAAGGCAATGGCAAACCACCTCCTCTAGGATTTTGCCTAGCACGGCGGTGCGGGTCTCCCGCATTGTCCCCTACGCTCCTCGGAGTATGGGACCTCATCATTCGTGAATGAGTTACATTTTCTCAATATTCTTCCTATGATAATCTGTCTGATATTCGCTTTACCTGCCGTTTATTTTATGTGGTCGTTCTACTCAAGATCGCTTCGGATAATTCCCTGTGCAATCAATGACACTACCCGCAAAGTAGCGCCACGAGATATAACTGAATTGAATACCTATCTCTTCCATCTTCCCCATTGCGTTTTGGAATGGGAGGTGGGCTGAAAACTGCAAAATACGCCACCCTATATCAGCTCCCCACAATGGTGAGGAATCACAACAAACCCAGATCTGCTGAATCAAGCGTTTCCTCATAGTGGAACGTTCCGTTCTTCCGTTGCTACCTAGCAAGACGGAGTTTATCTACCGTACCTGCGTTCTGGAGGCCGACAGTTCAAATCCCAGTCCGGCAATCGTGATTTGGGTTTTTCGTGACGTTCCTAAATCTCGTAAGGCAAACGCAGGGACGATTTCTTCGAACAGTACGGGCAGTTTCCTTCGCCATCTTTCGCTAATCCGAATTTGTGCTACGTCATTAATGACATCGTTTTCGACGGGACGTTAAGCTCTAGTCTTCCTTTTTCATCAAATGTGCAGAGCTTCGGTGGCTCCGTGCAAAGTTTCATTAACAGAAACGGAATCGAGGCAGCATTTGCTGTGTGTGGCACGCAGACAGATTATACAATGTACCGCTCCATGTATTTGATTGGAAACGTATACTGGCACGCCCAGATTAGTTCTCTGCACTCCTGCAAATGTAAAATTCGTTCAAACAAGGATCGTCAGCGTCGTTCTCACCCGCGACACATAAACTTCTCACTGCTCCAATATAAGTATTCAAAAGCCTTATAGCTTTCTAATTCTTTCAGGAAAGCTGCGAGATGCGATCACTGGAGTGGAGTATGTTCACCGATAACAGTTCAGTACACTGCCTGCAACTGACTACTAGCAGTCCCACCCATAATCACCACGTCAACAAAATAGCAATGCAAATCAAATTCAGTATGGAAAGAGTTACAGAAGAACACCACTGCCAAGTTTGTACGGATATATAGTTTATCGACTTCTGCTAAGCCTCGCGAAGCCCAGCCCGTCCACTACCGGCTAGCTACCGTCTCCGAGATCTGGAAGAAGGGCTCTGCCCACCGACCATGTACACGCTCACTTACAACATTTGCTCAGAACACCAGAAAGCTTAATTCGAAATCCATCCACGAGCACGGTAACGTACTTTCGGAATCTTAATTTTCCGTACTACAAGAAATAACTCGATTAATAACAAAGGATCATCCTCTTCCGACTTCTGAAATACATGACGCAAACACCACCTTCGCCGCGGAGGAGACACACCTTCTATACACCTCAGGAGGTCTCTTGACCGACTCCCCCATTTAGAGAGCTCCCAACACGCTATACGAAGTTGTTTAACGCGTGGTTGTTTCAGATAATCCGAATCAGAAGCAGAACTCAGACATTTTCACTGCCCATTTCCTGCTCCCGTTTATAGCGCATCTGTAACTTGCTGCTTCCTGCAAAAAAGGTGATCGAAAACGCCACGGGAAACTTACTCGCGTTTGAATGCTAGTCGGCTCCGATTACCAACCACTTAAGAAGAGTATGGAAAGACCAGTCCATCAACTTCATGACGAACAAAAATTCCCTTACCCTTTGTGTCGGGTCTCCTATCTAGGGGCTCTTACTATCTTCGCGGATGGCTATTACTCTCACCTGAGGGGTCACCCACAAGTAGCAGTCATGAGCTCCCTGCATTACGGTTTCAGGAAAGGGAAATCCACCGAGGATACGATAAATCACGTAATGAATATTGTGAGCACCTCAGACGATAAGCGTGTTATGGGCATAATGATTGAGATAGCTGGGACGTTTGCTAATTAGTGGTGGCCTGCCCTGTTGAAAAGGCTGAAACAGATGGACTGCCCAGGTTGTCTACGACATTATTGCACAGACAGGCGGGTTTAATTGGAATGTCCTTAGAATTTGTGACATACATCACAAAAGGGTGTCTCCGGAGCTCTCTTTGTGGGCCACAGTTCTGGAATGTGCCGCAGAGCCATTACTGAACCAGTTTCAGAATATAGCAAACACTAGAGACTACAACGCCTATGCAGATGCTCTGTTTATAATAGTATCTGTCAGCACAAAGGCTAAATTAGACGAAAGTAGTGGGATACCCCTTGAAAGAGTAAGTACCTGGCGCGTAGGAAAATAAACTAATGATAGTCCAAGATGCTACTCCATGCGCGTGTAAAAATGAATGTGCGCAACGGAAAATAATGAATGCTAAAATGATGATTTGGCCCTGTCTGTCTACCGCCTTAAGCAGACCTTAGGATCTCTTAGTTCTATAAATTACAATCTAAACATAAATGAATGATTAAGGCAACCAATACTACTAAATGATAAACGTTGTTCCTGCTTACGTATTTATTGTAGATGAAAAAAAAACCTTTTATATTACAAATTTTACATTTCCTAAGTAAAATTACTAATCAATTGCCCGATTCCGCCCCTTATTATGTCCGCGCGATCAAATATCAATAACGCGAAGTAACTGGCGTAATCTACGTACCAAACACTAGAAGACACTACCTTCAAAGATGATCTACGGTGGTGGAAATAAACTAGCGTGATCACAACTGTTTAGCTTTTATAGCCCTAATACGCCGAAGCAATTTGCGATCTCACCGTATGTATTGCGTCTGGTGCATCGGCGTGCTGGTTCTCGTACACGTCTGCGTCGATGGAAGAACTGCAGCCACAAATAAACTCTTTCAAACACCAGGACGGCAGAAGGCGGTCCTCTGACTAATATACTCTAATACTGTCTTCCCCGCTCTCTGTGTTCCACAGACGAGAAATGCGAACTCCGAGACACAAGGATGGAGTTCAGATAACGTCTCAACGTAAGTATAGGCAGAGGAAGTGCTCTCAATTACTGAATGCTGCGTACTCAACGAAGACTTCCGACCCAGAGGTGAAGTCCAGAATCATATAGGGTCGCAACAGTACAGTGCCTACTGTTCTAACTATAAATTCTCCTCAGGGCAAAGACAGCAAACACCAGGACGGCAGAAGGCGGTCCTCTGACTAATATACTCTAATACTGTCTTCCCCGCTCTCTGTGTTCCACAGACGAGAAATGCGAACTCCGAGACACAAGGATGGAGTTCAGATAACGTCTCAACGTAAGTATAGGCAGAGGAAGTGCTCTCAATTACTGAATGCTGCGTACTCAACGACGACTTCCGACCCAGAGGTGAAGTCCAGAATCATATAGGGTCGCAACAGTACAGTGCCTACTGTTCTAACTATAAATTCTCCTCAGGGCAAAGACAGCAAGTCCGTCTGTACCAACAAGGCTGATATCGAGCGACCGTCACACACGGGCGCTCACAACGGAAGACCTCGTCTCTCTACCACTGGCTTCCCAGCAAGGCTCAGCTCCCCACCAACGTAATTCCGAAAACGAATCATATTCCTGAAACCAAGAAATATTGTCCCTCTCTACCGATTCTTCCGAACGCCGACCAACCATATTTTAGTCTTTTGTCATCCAGCGCGGAAAAACTTATACTCGTACAATGGTACGCTACTGAGTAGAAATCCGCGGAAATAACCCAGCCTGCTTGATTTTCAAGGTAACGCTTCCTCGTTCCTCTCAACTGCATCCAAGATTTTCGTAGTTTCCAAAGTAGAATCCTTCCCGTCCGGCTACAAAACTGGCCGGTCCCGACTCTATTGTGCCCCATCGCTCAGGTGTCACGACGTCCGTCTAGCTACTTCCTGTGTTTAAGCAGGGCCAACATCTGTGCGGGCCTTCCACCCAGAGCTTGACCTCTGCCTGCCGCTTCACCCCCACTGGCGTTCCAACCTCTACTAGTGTGATAAAAGACACTCCGTCACCTTTCATGCAATAAGCGTTAACAATTATTAACAAGGTGTACGTGACAAAGTCAGTCTCCTTTATATATTCATATATACGATGTACAACCTATCACATGATACCTAATTGTATTCGTATATCGCGGCAAAGTATGTGGATGGGTGCTTGTAAGGTGCGAAATTATAGCCACCTTACAATAGCAAAGCATAAAACAGTTTATTTGTTACCAAAAGGAACACTATCAATAACGAGAAATCGCACAATCAGAATTCATGAGCAACCTATGAAAAGGAAAGGACTGCGTAGGTACCATGGAAATAACATCGACGAAAAGCAAATTTCTGATGCACTTGCAGAAATCGTCTGCCAGATAGGCCTTAAAATCCTAAATAAAATAGCAATAGTTGACCAAAGGAGTTTGCAGCTGCCACTAAGTGCAATACGGACGTACCACAACGCTGTCTTAGTCACTATTGTGGGCTATGGGTCAAAAATTTGGGCTCATAGTGCCAGAAAGGTAAGGACAAGACAGGCTCCACGGTGAGCACAGAGAAGTGAAGTCCTGCGCGTGACAGGCGTGTATAGAACAACACCTGCTGCTGGTGATGTTAGGCTTGCTACCTCTACTGGTAGACCAGCAGGAAGAAAGAGAGGTGCACATAATGGCTCAACAAGCGCTAATGTGCTAAGATAAGGGAGATTATGGGCACAAGAGATGTATCGAATAAGGAAATAAAGGGCTGCATTGACAGAGAATGGCAAGAAATCTGTGACACGACAGAAACGGGGAGGAGTACCTACTATTTCCTTCCTAACATAAAAGAAAGAACAGGAATGAAATACTCCCTTCCGACAGACGGAGCTATGCACTACCTGTCGGGACATGGTTCATATCCTAGCTACTTACTAAAAATACGACAGCACACTGCAGACACTTGTGAATGTAGAGCAATCGACACCCAGGATCACATCGTCTAGGAATGTGCCATTAGACAAGATGCTACAGATGAAGACAGGAGTGCATTTGGAACTCCAACCGTCTATAAGATCATGAGGAAAGAGAAACTGTGGCATAAGCTGAACACGCTGACAGCTAAAATATCATACTTTGAACTGCAAGCCTATTTAGCTAAGAGACAATCAAGAAGAGGCCGGGCATCATGATAGCGAGACGCGCCACGGCAGAACTGCCACCTGCCACAACTTTTTGGAAGCAGTGAGGAGACGAACTACGGGGAGGATCAGGAAGAATTTCTGAGACGCAGACAGTCGTCTCCCAACCTCCACATCTTGGATGGCACAGCAGTGCTGCCCCTGTGAATTCTGAGCTGCATCTCAGTGCGTCGGGAGCGAACCATCCAGACGAATGATTCTGATACCAAGAACAATAGTGCAGAGCAGTCCAGAAAAGTGTAATGGACCAATAGCGTGTGGCTTGTGGATTCCGGATGAGCAGGTATCTGTGCGCCAGACGGCCAAATGGTAGTATGTAAACTTTTTTAGTTATTATTATTACTATTATTATTATTATTATTCTTTTTACGAAGATATTCTATGTTGGTTTTTCCTCAGTTAAACAGCATACTGCTAAGATGTTATTAACACATTTGAAATTATGTTAAAACATTGTGTGTTACATTCATATCAATTATGTGCAACATTCGGTCTGTTCTTTTATGTACATAATAGACTAGAAGAAAGTAGCTAAAAATAAATAAATAAAATAAAATTAAGGTTTTTATAATCCCCCACGCTTAATTGTATGACCATCTGGTAACACTCCAGGTCTTTGAGCATTGAGGATAACAGTTATTTGGGTTGAGTTCTGACGCTACTGATAGCATTCATAGCCTGAAAGCACTATTTCATGTCACTAAATCGTCAGTTTACTGTCAGCAAATGCCCACTACAACATGAGAGCACTGAGACCACGTGATATTCATTAGGAGCAATAATGTAGTCCATCTAAAATTAGTTACCATTAAGTAGCTATCGAGCTTTGAAATAATTATCAGAATCTGATTTATGAGAACAAATCCAAAGGAAATCTTAACTAACACGACTATTTGAAGAAATCTAAGGAAGAAACAAATCAGTTTCTGCCTATATATTTCACACACTCTATTCAAACTATCGGCCCCACCTAACCTTATTCGGCCATTCACAGCTAACAGCGCGAACACTTCAATGGTTCTAGCGAAAAGTCAAAACGCACAATTCTGTCACAAATTTACACATATTCTGCAACAAAATTTACAGCTGATCGAGTATCATATTTACTATCTATGTGAAGTTGAATTAGGTTCAGTGACAGTCAGTAATGCACAAGTCTTAATGTGGTACAATAATCTTGACTTTGTGTATGCAAGTTTGAACTGAACTTTGTAAGTACGGTATATAAACTTATGACATAAATTTTCGACCGGCATAGGCGGGGATTCACAGATGCGCCATCGGCTGCTCTCTATTGGCAACCAGCTAATTGATCCACCGGTCGTTTCAGCGACTGCAACATTGAGTTAGTAGGACTAGTACTTCCGAAACATTTTTTTCAAACCTATTACATAATGAAAATACTCCAAGGTCGGACGTCTGTTGTTCTCTCAGCGATTTTTCTTCTTTTCAACACTGTCAATGAACTGGTGCGCTTGGCTGGATGGTAAGATCAAACCCGGACGGTGCTATACGCGAACCGTCAGGCGCTGCAACCACCAGTAACTGGCCGAGCTGACTACAATGACGAACAGGGCTAGCACACATGTAAAGCCAAGACATGATATGTTACAGTGGCAGGTGTAAATAGCAGCTGACAAGAAAGCATGGGCCAGGTACGAACCACTGAGACCGCCCTCTTTATGAGAACAGTTCTCAAAGTGTACAAACAGTTTTCGAACAAAGTATCGGATATCTTTGTGAAAGTGGTGAAATACTAGCGAACTTGATTAAAAAGTCAAACTAACTTCTACACACCACGAATACGCGTTATAGTAACTTATGGAAATACAACTTTACAGGCCAAATGAGGCGCAGACGATGTGTAAGTTGATGAACAAACTGGTAACCTCACCGCAGTCGTAGTGCCGTAGTGTTTACGTCCGAAAAGGAGGGTGGGAACACAGTAACAGGGTACTCTCCAGTACTTCAGAGATGTATCGTTGTCACACGCTATGCGTCTTTACATGCCCGCGAAGGTTTGTCCCGCGATACCTTACGTGATCACTTTTCACTGCCATACCATAACGTGCCAACGCAAGCTACAATGGAATTTGTCTATCTAATATGTGAGCAAGCTCATTCTTGCTAACACTGAGTGTCCACTTCGACAGAAGCTACAATATACTAGCTGGTACGCACTACTGGCTTAAGGCTGCGTGGAAATTGAAGAACTGGACCAAATATGGACTGAACATCATACGTATCATGATTTTTACTAACGCCATCAGGAAAAACAACTTTAAATCAATTGAAGAACAATTACTGATAATCGATCAACAATGCTATCAAATATTTCTGTGAGATCAAACAACAAAAGGTTATAGTGTTATTTCAAATACTTTCCCTCAACTCTCCAAAAGTCATTTATGAAGGATGAATATTTCAATTTACATCAAATGTTATTCTCTTTCCAAAAATGTAAAAATTTTATATGCCATTGGTTTCTATTGTTAAAATGTTTACAGCAAATTTCAGTAAGAAAAGCAAGATAATGTTTCACCAATTAGAGATACATAACAATCTCTTCAAAGGTTTTAAGAAAAGATCTTCAAAACAGGCAAGCCACGAAAATCTTTAGAATGTGCTTGGCTGAAATACAACAAACTATTCAGATTTACCTAGAAAGGAGTTCATTGAAACAAAACCAAAACAATTAAAGCTGCTTGATATGAAACCACCATGTTCCGGGCAATGTGATCCAGACGAACGGACCCGGATGCTAGACTGAGATTCATTGGAAGAATCCTAAGGAAATGCAGTCTGAAAACAAAGGAAGTAGGTTACAGTACACTTGTTTGCCCACTGCTTGAATACTGCTCACCAGTGTGGGATCTGTACCAGATAGGGTTGATAGAAGAGATAGAGAAGATCCAACGGAGAGCAGCGCGCTTCGTTATAGGATCATTTAGTAATCGCGAAAGCGTTACGGAGATGATAGATAAACTTCAGTGGAAGACTCTGCAATAGAGACGCTCAATAGCTTGGTACGGGCTTTTGTTGAAGTTTCGAGAACATACTTTCACCGAGGAGTCAAGCAGTATATTGCTGCCTCCTACGTATATCTCGCGAAGAGACCATCAGGATAAAATCAGAGAGATTAGAGCCTACACAGAGGCATACCGACAATCTTTCTTTCCACCAACAATACGAGACTGGAATAGAAGGGAGAACCGATAGAGGTACTCAAAGTACCCTCCGCCACGCACCATCAGGTGGCTTGCGAAGTATGGATGTTGTTGTTGTTGTTGTTGTGGTCTTCAGTCCTGAGACTGGTTTGATGCAGCTCTCCATGCTACTCTATCCTGTGCAAGCTTCTTCATCTCCCAGTACCCACTGAAACCTACATCCCTCTGAATCTGCTTAGTGTATACATCTCTTGGTCTCCCTCTTCGATTTTTACCCTCCACGCTGCCCACCAATACTAAACTGGTAATCCCTTGATGCCTCAGAACATGCCCTACCAACCGATCCCATCTTCTAGTCAAGTTGTACCACAAATTTCTCTTCTCCCCAATTCTATTCATTACCTCCTCATTAGTTATGTGATCTACCCATTTAATCTTCAGCATTCTTCTGTAGCACCACATTTCGAAAGCTTCTATTCTCTTCTTGTCCAAACTATTTATCGTTCATGTTTCACTTCCATACATGGCTACACTCCATACAAATACTTTCAGAAACGACTTCCTGACACTTAAAGGTATACTCGATATTAACAAATTTCTCTTCTTCAGAAACGCTTTCCTTGCCATTGCCAGTCTACATTTTATATCCTCTCTACTTCGACCATCATCAGTTATTTTGCTCCCCAAATAATGTAGAAATTACTTAGGGCAAGCCCTATACGAAGCTCACCACACTCCTCCTTTTCTAAGCAACCAGTGCGAACACGCCCCCAAGGCAAAAACGTACATTTATAGCTTAAGGATCAGAGAATTAATTTTTAAACGAAATGAGCAACAACTTACGTCATTAGATTTCACCCTGGTAGTGTAGACAAAACAGTTGTGAAAAATCGCCAAAAGATGATAAAATAACAGGCTAAGGCCACCATCCCCACTAACACCTGACAGTAAAAATGTTCAGCGGCTAAAAGAGATTCAGTTTGAAGTCACACCCCGAGGCAGACGCGATAAATATTTAACCATCACGTGGGACATAAAACATAGGTGGAAAGAAGACATGGATGATTGACTGATGAACCCTATCTACGTAAAACACAGGACTGACTTGGAAGTATAGCCCTCCAAAAAACATGCAATAAGATTTTCCCCGGTAAGACGCAAAGTTAGCGGTCTGGAAATAACTAAAGAAAGAGACTTGGCGATTTACTGCACAGCGTATAAAGCGTACAATAAAATGGCAACTCTATGACAATTACCAAATGGAAGCTATTATGTTTTGATACGAGCGACGCGCACCTCAAATCACCTGGCCAGACACAGTAGCAGGGAACAACAACAACAGGAGGCTGAACCGAGTCCGATGCAGAAGCAGCAGAGCACAAACATGCGCAGGAAGCGAACCGGCCACAATTACCACGTTCACATCGGGTGCACGATCAGTTTTTACGAATGTCGCGTGGTCTCGGCACCGGGCCAACGAAATAAAAGCAGCTCACCGAGGATACAAAGCCGCTATGTGACGACCAGTGGTGAAAAAAAATTGAAGCCGCCAGGAGATGTGTGGATGACGACCAATCGCTCGCCTCCAGAACTTGTCTGCCAAAGGAATAATGTGTCCAGTCCCATTTCCGGTGCAGGTCCCTCGTGTCCGGAAGAAATAATGATGTTGGGTTTGTGGGGCGCTCAACTGCACGGTCATTGGCGCCCGTAGAAGGTAACAATTTTTACAGTGTCTAAATTTTACACAGTCCAATCGAGCCACTGCTACGAAAGATGATGAGGACAACACAAATACCCAGTCCTCGGGCAGAGAAAATCCCCAATCCGACCGGGAATCGTCCGGAAGGTACTTAGCCAGAGCGACTTGGAAGTCACATAGGCAGCAGAAGAAAACAGATGGCCCGTTTCCCCGCAGACTTGCTCTGTTCGTGCTGCTTCACCGACTGCTTCTCCCGAAATAACGACCTCAATGGCTCTCGCGGCGAACATGCCACGCCCCCTTCGCGCCAAGATCGTGTTCCAGGAGATATGGCGTGAGCTACCGACAGCGCACTGTTTGCTAGGTAATAGTATAAAGTCGCTACCTTTTTTTATTCTTACATTTTCGGTAAATGTTAATGTTCAAATAGTTGCTATTGAGTTGGTTGATAAACGGATGGGTTTGAAGAAGCCGAATCGATAAAGTTGGGTTGAAATGTATTAATTAACATCAGGATCACAGTTAATTATTAACTTAACAGTTATTTTCTATATAGTTTATTCAAAACACGAAATATATCAAACGAAAATTATAATCGCAAGTGAATGCTGGTGCCTGCTACTCGTTACACAATACAACACTTGAAACGTCCCCTTAGAACAATTATACACGACTGTCCTTAAACTGACACACAATATTTTGTTAGCGCAACGCAATCTGACTTTCAACAATCCCTACAAAAGAATGGCCCTGACTAACATTAACCTATACGTTTCACAAATCACTTACCTCACAAAAATCTTCATTACTCGAACTACTGCAATACAGCGAGCGCCACTACTGCCAGCTAAATAAAAGATTCAAACTACAGAAGGCACTAACTACTGATAGGGATAGTTAGCAAATGAAAGATATTAATAGAGAACAAACAATGTATTTACCTTAATAGTCATAATATATATATAGCAGTTCATGACAAATTACAAAACTCCGCCATCTCTCTCCCCACATCCACCACTGCTGGCGGCTCACCTCCAACTGCGCAACGCTACGCGCTGTTCACATCCAGCTGCCGCTGCCCAACACTACAATGGCAGACAACAATGGAAACTAGCCACAGACTGCACACAGCACAGCCAGTGATTCTCACACAGAGGTGGCGTTACCAATAAGAAAACCTAAACAGCCTACTTACACACTCACTTCACGAATTACATCTTAAAACGTGGTAAGTATGTAGGATAAGTGAAAAAGGATACATCATAGCTCCTGCACACGCACACTTATACTAACAGTCCATACAGAGATAAGGATACTTTCATATGTTATGCTATTATGCAGTGAACTGTAGTTTTTATTACCAACAATCAGAGCGTAGATATGTTTACATTGTATGCCCCTTTGCTACCCTATTCAGTTGTACTTCGAAAAGTTACTACGCATCGTATTCAGGTGCCGACCTTGTATACAGAAGTTTGTTTAATTTTATAATTTAATTTCCTAGTATTTTAGTATCCTGCTTATTCTTTCTTTGTAGACAGGCCATTTGATACTGAGTCTGTAAAAATCGAGCCTGGTAATATTATCTTTTGTGTGGTTTGAGGTTCAAATATATAGTGAATAATTGGTAAAATCTAAACACTGGAAAACTGTTTCTATGTCGTTGGCTTAATTATCGTGGCGCTAGTGTGACATTTTCAGTGTCCACGAGACGAAAATTATTCCCAAGCTACACGAAACCACTCTATGTACACGGATATTACGAGATCCAGCTACTCTGTAGACAACATTTCAGACAAGTGTGGACAAATGGTGCTCGGTGCATAGAGAATTAAATGTTAGTTTGAAAAATTGGAGAGTATAAGGTCTTTTATTGAATTAAAAACATTTCGATGATTAAATTTCCAAAATATTCTGGAACAGTGAAACACTCTACTGTAAGAAATAAGAGTCCTGGGCTTATCTTGAATGAACCTGACGTGGAGTATTACAGGGTCGACCACGTTTTCAATGTATATAAATGGTCTATCACACGAAATCAGCTGCACATTCATATTACATACTGACTACACATTTATGACCAGGGAAGATTGCTAACTGAGTGACCGTACAGGATATGAGAACAGCTTAAAACAAAATATCAACTTGAAGTTTTCTTAACTTAGTTTGCTTCAAAAATGAGTAAGCGCTGGATAATGCTAGTAAAATGGAGCAGAAGGAAATAGAACCTAACACCTATTGAGCACGCCGGTCTGAGTGGCCGACCAGTTCTAGGCGCCACAGTCTGGAATCGCGCGACGCTACGGTCGCAGGTTCTAATCCTGCCTCGGGCACGGATGTGTGTAATGTCCTTAGGTTAGTTAGGTTTAAGTAGTTCTAAGTTCTAGGGGACTGATGACCTCAGAAGTTAAGTCCCATAGTGCTCAGAGCCATATTTGAACCTATTGAGCCCAGTATCTCTGCAATAATACAGGATTCAAACACACACGTTCCGAAGGGTAAAGAACATATAAAACATGTTGTAGGAATGGAAGAGAGTTGTCGTCAGCCTACTGGACAATTCTCGGAAAATGCGGTTGAGCTGTATGGAAAGCGATGTAAAGTCTCTTGTGCGATCATCGTATGTGCTGATTTTCATAGATCAGATTAATCTGTGGTTATTGAATAAATTTAGAGGCGTACCAATAAATTTTTAACCAAAGATCCCAATCAGTGGGAGTCTCGGAAAGAAGGTAGGAGACGAGGTACTGGCAGAAGTAAAGCTGTGAGTACCGAGCGTGAGTCGTCCTTCGGTAGCTCAGTTGGCAGTCTGCCTTCGGCAGTGACACAGTGCGGACCGTGTTGCCTGCCGGCCGCGCTGTGGTGCGCGCGCCTGTTTGTTTACGCCGGAGCAGCTTCGCGTGTGCGGTGTTGTGAGTTTAGAACGAGATGGCACACTCGTACAGAAAAACGACTTTGAAGTTCAGTTTTGCGAACGACTATACACGACCAAAGGCACACGAGATTGAACGTTTCTTCAGAGAAGAGGTAAAAATCGATCCACAGGAAATCGTGGGAATCAATTTATCGCTCATTTCAAGCGTCGTCTATGTCAAGCTTGTTGACGAGGCTGCTTGCGAAAGACTTCTACAACGATCACCGAACGGGTATCGTTTCTGTCATGCCGACGGGAATGTTGGTGCGGTTACAGTCGATCACGCGGGAATGGGGATCCGCACTATACGAGTCTTCGAACTTCCGTTTGAGGTCCCGTCTGAACTTGTTACCGACGCCTTTCGACCATATGGTACAGTTCTATCCCATGTGGCCGAAAAATGGACGAGTTTTACCACGTACCCCGTTTTAAATGGGGTGAGACAAATACGGATAGAACTGCGCAAGCACGTCCCCTCTTATTTGTACATAGGAGGTTGTCGAGCGATTATAATCTATGATGGGCAACCTCGCACTTGCTCGGGATGCGGGAAAGAAGGTCACGTCCGCTCGGAATGCCTCCAGCGACGTTTAGTGCAAACTCCACGGGATGACGTTCAGGCGCCACAACCGACGACTGTCTTACCGTTGACCTTTGTGGAAGCCCTGAGAGGCGACGTGAGGGAGACTACCGATGGGCACCAGCCGCTGCCCCCTATAGAGAACATGGACGCCAACGGACTGGAACTCCGACCACCGGTTCCACCACAGCAGACACAGGACACCACAGAAGAGATGCAGCTGACGGCCGCTCCAGGCTCATCCGTGGTGGCTGCCAGTGCTTCCACCGAGAGCGTGATAGGCCAGGCCCAAGACGGAGGATACGCAACCCCAACAGCCGATGCGGAAGCAAGGCAACGGAAACAGCGTTCGCCGAAGAGAAGAAAGAAGCGTCGACTGACTTCTGCTGACGATAGCCATAGTCCCGAGGGGACAGTGGACGACAACGACAGTATCGACCTGAGACCAGTGGATTCAACAGATACCGAGATGACGATGCAGGAACTACAAAGCGACGATAACTTGAACTCTCCTTCTGGTAACCGGAAGGCGGAAGTGGAGATGACAACTGTCCAACATCAGAGCGATGACAACGTTACCTTCCATCCTTCGACCAGTCCCGGAAATATGCTGGGGGACTGGGCGCAAGAAATGGACCAACAGGAACAGGATGAAAATACAAACGCGACGATTGAGGACAGCCCTGGCCAGAGGCCGGGAGGGGTCGGGAAATGTTGACCAACTTAGTGTGTTGAGGAGCGCCGGGGGTGCAGATGGACGCTTAATGACACCGCCCTACAACTGATGAACACAAGCCAGGCGTACCGCATTGCCACGATAAACATTAATGGCATACGGACACCGCTTAAAATTCAAATGCTGAAAGATATGTTACGCGCTGCGGACGTGGATATTGTACTCCTACAAGAAGTGCGTTTCACATCGCCGCCAGAGTTCTACGGTTACGAGGCACATTATTCAGTGCACGATGAAAGTGGATGCGGTGTGGCGATTCTCACCAGGGAAGGAATAGGAGTGGAGGACGTCAGGTCTCTCCCTTCGGCACGCGGCATAGCGATCACTGTCGACGGCGTTCGTTTCATCAATTTATACGCACCATCTGGCTCCACAAAACGAAGAGAAAGGGCGACATTTTACACCGAAGAGATAGCACCGTTGTTCGCTGGACGCTTTGATAACTATATAGTGGGCGGCGACTTTAATTGTGTCGTCGACAAAAAGGACCAAGTACCTCATTATGTGCCATGCATGGAACTGCGTGCGTTGATTACCGAAATGGCGCTTCTGGATACCTGGGAACTGCAGCATGGTGACAGACCGGGTTATACGTTTGTTACTGGACACTCGGCGAGTAGACTTGATAGAGTGTACGTGACACGCGCTCTACGGACGACGATACTGGATGCCGAAATCTGGCCAGCGGCTTTTACGGATCATATGGCGTACGTCTGTACGATTTCACTAACGCGTCAGAAGATATGGCGGAGTAAAGGTCACTGGAAAATGAATTGTGCACTTTTACGTGACACTGAATGTCACCGGTCGATAGAGGCGGCCTGGGAGACCTGCGTTCGCCGCCAACGAGCATACACCTCGGTTCTCCAGTGGTGGATTAAATGCGCAAAACCAACGTTACGGCGAACGTTGATACGATACGGGCAGGACAAATCGCAGTGGAACCGCACAACGGCTGATTTTTATTTTACAGCCCTGAGGGAGCTGATGACCCAACAACCATCGCCGGAAAGGCACACGGCCATGCGCAGGATAAAAGCCAAGTTATTACAGCTGACGAGACTAAGAATGGAAGGTATAATGGTCCGGGCGAGACTGGCGGACACAGTTGCTGCCGAAACCCCCTCCATGCACCACGTGGTACGTGAACGCCAACGACGACGCAGGACTTTGATCAGGGAACTAATCTCTGAAACTGGCCAGCAAGTTGTGCACCAGCGTGATATTGCGCATGTGTTTACCGACTATTTCCGCCAGTTATATGGACCTGTACATGTGAACCACGAGACACTACATGATGTCATCTCGGAAATGCCAGATAGAGGACCACCACTGGATGCAGAGACTTTCATCACAACGATAACAGAGGACGAGCTGACAGACGCAATTGCCAGGGGGGCTCCGAACAAGTCCCCAGGACAGGACGGCTTCCCAATTGAATTTTACCGCGCCTTTGCATACCTCATGGGACGGACCTGGATTCAGATGTACAACGAACTTCTGTTACCGCAGACTGAGATACCTGCCGAATTCACGGAGGGTATCATCATCCCAATACCCAAACCACGCGGTGGCAGAAATCCAGGAGATTATAGACCACTCACTCTCTTGAACTGCGACTATAAGATTTTCGCGCGCATCCTTGGGGCTCGCCTGCGGTCTTCACTTTCTGATAGACTCCTCATAGATCAAACTTGCCTCGGCGGTAAGAGCAACGTACATACGGCGCTCAGTGACTACCGAGATATCATCGCGTTAGCAGCGGCATGCCGAGTGCGTGGGGCACTCGTCGCTATTGACTTCGATCATGCATTCGACAGAGTGGATCATACCTTTTTGCATGCGGTGATGGGCAGATTGGGAATCCCACAGGCCTTCATCCTAGTGATCATGCGACTGTTACACGGCGTACGATCCAAGGTCTCGGTGAATGGGCGGGGCACTGACTACATCGTTATTTCAAGGTCAGTTCGTCAAGGTTGCCCCCTTTCGATATTTTTGTATGCAATGGCTTTGGAACCCTGTCTATATGGTCTCCGAAGACGGTTGGAGGGAGTGCCGTTGCCACAACTGACCTTTCATTGCCGCGCTTATGCTGACGATATGATGCTGGTGGCACGGACAGGCGAAGAAGTACGTACGGCGTTGGCATGGATACAGCGATATGGGATGGCGGCAGGAAGCGTGCTTAATCTACAAAAAACACACTGCATGAATGTCGGTCGAGGATTACAACCGGGGGAGGAAGGCCCGCTCATCTTGGTTAAGACCATAAAATGCCTAGGTATTACGTTCCACACGGATGTGCAGCGGACAGCAGCGGATAACTACCGACGCATATTGAAGCTGATGCGGACAATGGTGCTGTTACAGAAATTAAGAGCGTTGGATATGATTCAGAGGGTGACCTATGTTAACGTATACCTAGCACCGAGACTCACTCACGTAGCGCATGTCCTGCCTTTAACGCGCACAATGGCATCACGGATACAAGCAACTTTCGGAACCTACGTGAGTGTGGGACACCTGTTTAAGATCCGATACACAACGCTTACGCTACCACCTGGAGAGGGTGGACTTGGTCTAGTGAACGTATATGAAAAGGCACGGGCGTTATTCGTCAGTACGATTTTCCGACAGTGGCGCGGTCAATTTCGCAATATCTCGGGTGCGTTGGCCGACGTACTAGCGCCCACTTCAATGCTGCCCCCAGTCGATGTGGGCCATATTTCACCGAAGCTGTCACATTTCAAGTCTTTTTTTTTGGAGCTTAGCTATGTCAGAGATTTCTTCCCAACAACACGACTACCGACGACGCGAGACGTATACCAACTCTTACTGCGCCGGTGCCCCAAGAATACCCTGGAAAAGAAGTACCCAGACAAGAACTGGCGACAGATATGGCGCGTTATACGGAACGTTTACCTCCCAACGTCGGTACGCTCAACATGGTATGTGGTGATCAATAGGAAGTTCGCAACGAATCAACGGCGGCACGCGATTCATTTGGCAGACACTCCACTATGTTTAGGCTGCGCAACAGTGGACACTGATGAACATCGTTTAACATGTAGTGGGACGGCTCCAGTGTGGCATTTGGCACAACAGATATTGGCGTTCCTGTTACGCTCCGCCCCTCACACAATTTCATCAGACACGCTTTTTTTCCCCCAAGAATATTATTTCCCGGTCCAAAAAACCAATGCAGTGACATGGGTGCGGGGAATGGTGGTGGGCTACGTGTATAACGAATCGGAAAAGGACAAAATTGATTTTTGGCATTTTCTCCTGGATGGACACACGAAGCTGCAACAGCATAAGAAATATAGACAAGACTTCGCTAATTACTTGCGACTTACATTTACCGACCCGCCGGCCAGATGGGGTGTGACGGGTGAGAGATGAGATAGACGAAGAAGCCGAGATAGACATCGATCACACTTACGGACCCTTAGTTCATTTCGAGAAGACGACCCAGTCTTACACCAACGTCTGGAGAACGAGTCGATAGATGGCTCTCTTGCTCTATCGAACGTCGGGTCGTGAGCAGGTGTCGCCCCCGACGCGAATTTCATTTCATTGCTACAGGAGCATGTTTCTTTTGTATTTGTACTATCCGCAATGTCTTCATGTCTTTCATTTGGGAATTTTCAGTTTTATTCATTTCATTAATTAATTAATTTTCTAAGTAGCCACTATTTGTCAACAGATGGACTTTGTAGACACTATTTATGCGATAGTACAACAACATGTATGTCAGCAAAGGTGGTAAGCCTGGCATTGGATAAAAAAAAAAAAAAAAAAAAAAAAAAAAAAAAAAAAAAAAAAAAAAAAAAGGTAGCGTAACAAAAAAAAAAAAAAAAAAGTGGTAGAATGCTCGCCTGCCACGCGGGCGGCCCGGGTTCGATTCCCGGCCGAAGCATCATTTTTTAACAGACGAAGGAGGTAAGCCTGAGTAGAGTAGACATGCGTTTGTGCCCATAAATAATAAAATACGAAAAAAAAAAAAAAAAAAAAGTTGGTAGAGCACTTGCCCGCGAAAGGCAAAAGTCCCGAGTTCGAGTCTCGGTCGGGCACACAGTTTTAATCTGCCAGGAAGTTTCAAGATACTCAGTGATTTCTCGAGAAAATATTTTGAATTTTTATGGAACACTGCTCGGCATTTTGTAAAAACTGATCTTAGAAACGGTTGCAGGCTATTCTACTGACTGCCTCATACATTTCGGTAACGTACCGTGAAATTACGAGAAAGATGAGGACACGTCTGGAGGAGCGCAGAGAGCAGTTTCCCGCTCTTCATTCGTGAGTGGAACAGAAGCGGGATGAAAAGATAGCCTTGCGCACAAAGTGACCTCAACCATGCCCTCTCCAGTACATTTCAGAGTATATATGTTAATGTGCATAGAAAAGGAAGTGAGGTTAGACTGAACGTTACAATGAGGTCGAGGTCATTCGAGACGCGGCTCAAGAAGACACAAGCCTAGTATTCACTTCAGGTGCTTTATGCAAACAACGAACAAATCAAATTAGGAAGACTGGATGAGGAGTTCAATCATGCGTTTCTTGAACGTAAGTGTACACTTTTAACCACTGTGCAACTTCGCTCACTAGTATTCGAAGAAATCACGTCGTACATCCTCCAGTGGCTTACAGGTGCCAAATATGTCTTGCATAAAATGTGTCTGAGGTTTTGTTGCGAAATAAAACCGTGCTTCTGTATAAGTTCCAATTGAAATGTTATCACGTCTTGAGAACGATTGCGGCTGTCAAACATGCTGCTCTTTCTTATATGGCAACGTTTCATGGCAGTAGTGTACTGAAGAAATGAGTGTGAGTTTGGGGTTCGCGACCGCCCCGTGTTGTATATGGTTCCAATGGCCCCTTTATTACCATAACAGAATCTTATTAAGGAATGATTCTGAAAAGTCGTAAATCAATTATATTATAAATTAGACACTGTTGTGAGCGCCGTCAGAAACTGTTGAGTCAGCGAGGTATCACAGTGAGTCTGCCAGAACCAGTTGCTCGCGCGTTTGCATATTTAGCAATCGTTGGCCCTCTCACGCAGAAAAAATGAAATGTTTAATGCTCTGGAGTCAACTCTCTCTCTCTCTCACACACACACACACAGTAAAGCAGTACACTATAATTCTTAAGTTCGCTATGCAAGTTACAGAACTATTCTTGGATAGTAAGCATCATTGGGAGTCATGCTTGTTGTAAGATTTCTTTCCAACTACTTGTAGAATGATTATATTCAGCCTAAAGTACGTTAACAATCTGTATCAAGTAGTTGTAATATGTAAGAGGTGGTTACAAATTAATTTGCGATATGAATGAAAAATGACTTGTTCCACATCATTGCGATATCGTGCAAAATGATCCGTGGACCATGAAACCAAATAACTAATGAAATATTCCTGTTTCCCCGTAGTCTTCCTTCATTTTAGTGTACTTAGGTTCGATGCATTTGCTGAAAAAAATAGTAGTACTTTGGATGTTTCAACATGTATTACTGTGTAAATTCTGTCATTCATACATTAGTAGGCCGAAAAAATCCATTTAACCTCACATCTTCGTGTTTAGTTCCTTGCAATTGTTATGGGTAAACAATAAATATTATTAACCAATATAAAAAATGAAAATACTGATAAAAGTACTGAGGAAATGTGTAATATGGCACTGAAAATTAACAGTTCAAGGCCTGTGAAAAGGATGACAACGTGAGCGAGTCAGAAGAAATAATGGCACGTTTTCATGAGAACGCCATGTGTATTTGATGAATATTTTCGATTGAGCTGTCGTAGATGTGTTCTGGCGTTTCGAAGGTGACAAAGATCATGTTAGCTAATCAAAGAATCACTCTAATTTCGATGTATTCCATCAATGATTTTGTGCGATTAAAACGCTCCTCGCTTGCTCCAAGCGAGTCACTGCTATCCATCACGGACAACAATAGCGGCTAATGAGATCTAGACAAGGTCGCTGCTTCTGTCTCCCCTTTATTGTGCTGCCGTCCGTGAGGGTAGATGTGTGTACGCTAACACTAGGGAAAGGTAAAAAGTTCCTCTGCGTCATAGAGACGCCAAAGATAGCAGTGAAATACGGTGGCACAGTTGCGTTAGTACGCGGGTCAAGTGAATAACTGATTTGCAGAATAGTCTTGTCTATACAAACTCATAGAATTATGTCAAAGGTATTCAGCTCACATGAACAGTTTATCGTCGATGGAAAACCATCCAAAGTAGGTAAAGACTGATACTGAATATGCTGCTTCATTTTCGATATTCAAGTAAGGATAGCGAACAAAACGTGTGTATTGTTCGCTTCAGTTGATGGATGTGGATATTTCCTAGAACCGTATACACGGACAAAAATATCGAGGAAATTGGTAATATTGTACTGAAAATTTGACAGTTTAAGGTGTGTGGTAACGGTGACAATTTAAATGAATCAGAAGAAATAATGGCACACTTTCATGAGAAAGCCATGTGTATTTGTTGAAACTTTCCAAGTGCTTAAATGACTTTCTCAACACTGTCTGTGCTGTACTGTCGGTGATTTTCTCGGCGTGGTTGATAATATATTTCCATATTTTTATTCGAGTAGCCGATTCAAAGCTGCACACAATGCTTCGAGAAGTGGACTAGTTATCTTCTTCAGACGGTCCAAGTAGTGGCCTTAGGTATGCACTCTGCCTGGTTGCATCCAGACTTTTATTTTTCCATAATTCTCTTCCCATCCAATTAGGAAATATGGTCTGTTGGTTGCTTTCAGCCAAATCCCAGCGTGTTAGGAATGAGGCATTCGTGTTTCCAAATTGAAAGTTAGGAAGGAGATTTTCAGCTCCAGCATTCGCCGTATTACCTACGGAAACCTATCGGAAACCTTCGTCAGAAATGGTATGTCGCCGGCCGGTGTAGTCGAGCGGTTCTAGGCGCTTCAGTTTGGAACCGCGCGACAGCTACACTCGCAGGTTCGAATCCTGCCTCGGGCATGGATGTCTGAGATGTCCTTAGGTTATTTAGGTTTAAGTACTTCGAAGTTCTAGGGGACTGCTGACCTGAGATGTTAAGTTCCGTAGTGCTCAGAGCCATTTGAACCAATTGAGATGTCTGAACTATTTCTAATTTGTTCCTGGAAAAGTATTAGACGCATACTGGCGACGTACATTTCATTGCCTCTCCTCTTGTCGTCGTTTCGTGAAATGTACATCTCCTCCATATTTGACAGTTGGTGAGATATTAGTAATCTCAGTCCTAAACCTGGTTTAAATTGAGGCTTTCGTTCCCTTTTTGCAATACTTTCTTACTTTCCTTTTTTGAAAGCCTTCTTGATTTTGCTGCCCATAAACTTGTAGTTCGCTACACGGCATCGATCTCGGTGTATATAATTTCGGGATATGTTCCAGGTAGTGATCGAGAAAAAAATATTTTCTTTTTCCGGTGAAGTCACGGCACATCTACCGGTTTCGTCCCTCATCGATTATTTTCAGGTCACAAGAAGGAAGAGAGGAAACACTGCAACTTGTCGGTCGAACCACGACACCCACACGTCTCGAGTCAGCTATTGTCTATTTTCTATGTTGTCTGGCTCTTTGAAGGTGAGCAGTCTTACGTCTCACAGCGAGCGCTGGCCTTTTGCGATGTACCTATTCCAAACGCCCATCACATGACATCACTGGTTGAGATGTATCCACATTCACAAAAAGCAGAAATTTCCGTCGCGTTCGAAACCGATTGTCAGTAAAGAGGTGTGACAGCCATCTCCGATCTCTGACAAGCACAATCTTTTCAGTATGACTGTTCTCACGTCGTGTTACATGGTCGCAAGTGGTAAACAACTCCTTGCAGTCACGATGGGCAATTCGCATAGGACCAAATCTTTCGCGATGTGCTCATGGGCGCGTTCAGACAAACGATAGCTACTTTCTGCCATTCTGTCATCTCTCCACATCGACCATTTTACTGTGTTAATTCCATACAACCAACTGACACATACACTTTACGTAAATGTCCACCTGCGTAGCTGAGTAATAGCCGGCACGGTAGTTCAGCGTGTTCCATCAGACAGTTAACTGCCCTCTGTAAAAAGAAAAAAAAACTGAGTAAAATGTTCAACGATGAACTTGAACAGGTGACATGGGACGTCCGCCCCGAACAGATACTACGAACAACAGCGAACAAAATAAGATAAGAAACAAATGGTAACGTGTTTGCGGTAAAATGCAACGGGCCCGGGTTCGATTCCCAGCCGGGTTGGAGATTTCCTTACGGTCGTGGACTGGTGGCTGTGTTGTCCTCATCATCCTTTCATCATCACCGACGCGCATGTCGCCCAATGTGGCGTCACCTGAAAGAAGAGTTGCAACCCGGTGGTCGAATTTCCTCGGGTGGGGCCTCCCGCTGAATTATGCCATACGATCATTTAGTTTTTTGTTCACTCTACGTAGCTGCCATAATTAGGTCGGCGTTGGAGTGCCTCATTACTCGAGACTTGCCAGTGAACAACCACTAATATTTTTTCTGGTTAACTTACTTACGCATACCACAGAAATCACGAGGAATTTAGAAAATCACGCTACATCTTCTTAAACATCGCAATACTGGGCAGTTTGATACTCAGTTTGTATCTGTGTGAATTAAATTACATGAGTAACAGTGATGAAATTAAAACAAAAAAGTGATGGACAAATATCAGGAATTTCACAGTTTAGTAAGGAAGTTATTTACAAAGGCGTCAGTGGGTCAAATTAAAGAACTAGACGAAACGCTTCTGATAAAATTCTCACTTCGTCGGTAACTTCATAGTTCCCCGAAGAAAAATATGAGTTGACCTCAGTGCAATTAATCGGACAAGTAATTTATATATTTTAGAAACACAGTGTGTGCCAAAATATTAGTACCCACAACATAAACATTATTTCCACTTTATGTGATTTTCGTGTTTTATCAGTAGTTTGCACTAACTAATCTTTTAGATACTATAACAGAAAAAAATGAGAACAAAAAAACATGTCGATACCAGGGCGTAAAATCTTTGCAAATTTCATTCCATGTACTCAGCTGGACACTAACTATTCCTCACAGAAAGGCACGTGAACAACATACGCATGTCACCATTTGAGAGAGGACGTATACTTGGGCATAAAGAAAATGGTTGGAGTAATCGCAGAATCGCTCGACATTTAAATAGGAGAAAGGTCGCTATTTGATGATGTTGGGAGGAGAGCATGAACCGTGTCCGAACAAAGTGTCAAGAAGGGGGTCGATATAGCGAGACGACAGATCATGAAGACCGAGCGATGGTCAGAGAGGCACTCAGAGCACTGAATTCATCAGCAAGATCGCCGGATCTCTCCCCATCTGAGAATGTTTGAAGCATTATGGTCAGAGGCCTCCAACCAGATCGGTATTTTGTCGCTCTAACGCCCCAATTGGACAGAGTATCCATGAGGAGGACATCCAAGAACTCTGCAAGACAATGCTAAGGCGAATAAGTGCTTGCATATGGACCAGAGATGGACCAGCGCGCTGATGACTTGTTCCGTGCATGAAGCTCTTTCTCTTGATTAATTGGTCCAATCATTCTGAAGGTGTCATCACTTGTTTATGTATTCATGTAAATCACGTGGTGCGTCATTTTTTTTTTTTTTTTTGTCCCAGAGTGTAATTAGAACTGCTCGTAATTTAAACTCTATTAAAGTACAAAAATCACATTCCTCCAGCAGAGAGGGAAAGTAGTTTCCATAGTAATAACATGATATTTAGTGCAGGAAAACATGTGTCGTAACAAATTACTCAGTGCAAAAGTGACCATCTTTCTATGCATGTAGATGTAAGCTAGACGCACTGAAACGGATACTGTAATGGGGGTCTAGGACGTATCAAGAAACTAATGAGTAATAATCCCGCAAAAGCCGGATCGTCGTTATATGAGGCTTAGCCAAATGGCCAGAAGTGTTCTGTACTGTTGAAACTTACGCCGTGGGGAAAACGGTACCAGCACCCCCATCAGTCGTTTCCAACGTCTCCGAAACAGTACCTTAACGCTAGCCTTGCAACGTATGAGGGTCTGATCCACACCAGAGATTCATCACATTGCAGGATTCCCATGCCTCCGAGACAGATTCTGCCAATCGAGTCTCGTTCTACATCCAGAGCTGCAGACCAAACAACACTGAATCAGCGAATCCCTGACTTTTTGGCACTGCGTACCACTTGATATTTTTAGAAATTTGTGTGTACCGTTCTAGGTTGTTCAGTTTCTAGCGAACCTTCTGGTGTATGAGGGAGGCGGCACGGGAGGGGGAAGACTGAAGATTGAGGGACGACTGCCTCAGAGGTGAAGAAGGTCCGGGGGGGTGGGGGGGGGGGGGCGAGTGAGGGCGGGGGAGTAATTTTCATCATCTTGCTCAGTGCTGACAACACACATACGAATTTTGCGACGTGCTGATCAACTACTATGTATGCTGGAAATGTGACGCACAAGTAATAAGGTTTCGTGAAAGCACTTTTTACAGATTCGTTCATGCTCACATGTGGGGTGCTTATTTTCAGCAAATTGTAAAATTAAATTAAACCGATTATCATACAAATATTCAATGAGTAAGAGAGGAATGACGTTTGAAATATGTATTAAACTTTTACATCACAAATAATGTAAGCAGCTATGCAAGAGTGTAATAAATTGAACATGTAGTATAGTAAATTAGCGTCCAAGAAGTAAAAAAAAAAAAATCAGTATCAAATCAAACTTTGACGGTAAATCATACTTCAAAAGCAGTAATTAGCCAGTTTTCAAATTTACATTCTGTTGAAAGAACATCTACTTTTTTCATTTGGAAGGGTGTTTCTGTTTATCTTTAATGAGAGCTTCAAAGTTTGGCTCGATTGAGCTGAACTTGCGAGTTGTCTTCTTCAGCATAAAGTCTGTTTCTGTAACTATTTTTTGCCGCTCGGGATTAGCGGAGCGGTCTTGGGCGCTGCAATCATGGACTGTGCGGCTGGTCCCGGCGGAGGTTCGAGTCCTCCCTTGGGCATGGGTGTGTGTGTTTGTCCTTAGGATAATTTAGGTTAAGTAGTGTGTAAGCTTAGGGACTGATGACCTTAGCAGTTAAGTCCCATAAGATTTCACACACATTTGAACATTTTGTAATTATTTTTAACGTACAAGAACTCAGAAAACCCACCTTCCACAGATGGAACTACTAACAAATGTCACTTAAAGTCGGACTGCTTGAAAAGAGAAGGATATTCTGTTTCTGCTCTCATCCAAAAACAACGCACAGTTTTTTCTCTCAAAGCATGTTCCACTGAACTGTGGTTTGTCACGTCGATGAAAGTTTCTTTCGTGGTTACGTATTGCTGTACTTTTTCAAAAAATGGGTTTGTTATCCAGTCAAATTTTGCGTAATTTCCTGGAAAATACTTTTCAAAACGTTTTCGAAGAACCTTTGTAATAATGTATCGTCCTAAATCTTCCAAAACAGCTATTTCATTATATTTCAAAACTGATATAAGACTAAGGAATGCAAGGAAATTGTTCTTCAGTTGAACTACAAAGAGTCATTTTTTTTAAAAAGACGATAGTTCGTCGTCGGCTAAGAAATGTGTTGTACCGCGTCTTTCTAGTCCCATAATCAAAATGTGAAGCCTGTTAAAAGTATCAGCTAAATGGGCAAATCGTGATAATCACTGATTAAGCACTCCTTCATCACGCGACAACTGGGCCATCGGGATCATCCAACAGCTGTGTCATCCTCATCTGAGAATGCGGATAGGAGGGGCGTGTGGTCAGCACACCGCCCTCCGGGTTGTTTCTTTGACCGGAGCCGCTACACTAGTCAGTCGAGTAGCTCCTCAGTTGGCAGCAGGAGGCTGAATACACCCCGAAAAATGGCAACAGCGCATGGCGGCCCGGATGGTCACCCATCCAAGTGCCAGCCACGCCCGACAGCGCTTAACTTCGGTGATCTGTCGGAAACCGGCGTACCCACTGCGCCAAGGCCGTTGCACAATCACTGGTTAAATCATGTGTCACTGGGGAAAATGAAAACCTCAAACCACAACTCAAATACTCGGTTTAGGATCTTTCCGCGAGAGAGTCATCTCACTGGAATACGAAGAAACAAACTTGTAATTTTGCCTCCCATGTCTTCACACAACACCGTGTATACCCGTGAGTTTAGAGTACTTGCCTTTATGAAGTTTATAACCTTTGCAGCGTCTGTCAGAACAACATGAACAGCTTCAGATTAAGTTTATCCTTCACGCATATCGCATAGTTTCCCTACGCTCTGCCACGGAGTATGGGACTTCATCATCATTATTACGGATATTTTTGAATCCGTGACTGTTAATTGAATGTAAATACATAAAACTGGTACCAGTCACTTTTTTGAATAATTATTTATTATTCCATGAACCGGTTTTCGAACCTTTTCAGGTTCATCTTCAGATTGTTTTCTGGAAGTTACATCACTAATTCTAGCATAATGCTAGATGCTGGCTTGCGACAGCATGGGCGGCTTTTTTTCCGTTAGTGCCCATCTGTCTGCTTCCATTTTGATGGTCAGTTGGTACATCACTTCGCACACTTTTACACAATCTGCGGTCATTTATACTATGGCAGTGAAACATTGCCAGCCAAAAAAGGCTGAAAAAGCTTCGCTGTCACAGTGTTGCGTTTGAATCAAGTGATATGCAAAATAAAAAAACTCTTCTTTTGTATCTTCACAAAAACGGGTAGCTGCGCCATATTTGTGACATCTGTATTCTCGTCTACTTGAAAAGCGAAATAAGCACTCTTGCCGCTGTATTAACAACGTTTCTTCACTATTGGAAGACAAGTCTTCTCTTTTTCATTGTATTTGTGGATAGCAGAACTTTTCTGTGTAACTTTGGCCGCTTTTTCCCATAACATGGCCCTAGCCGCACCCAATATGCGTTTATCAAGATAGTATCAGTATCGATACAAATTGCAATGCATTTGGATTATTATTAAAAAAAACGGAGATTTACTTTGTAAAACTTCAATAGGTTTACCAACTAACTCAGAATACTTAGAACTTTGATGACCTTTAATAAAGAAGGCTTCAGGCTTTGATTTGAAAGCGTTTGTAAGTGTACAACGCGTTGGGGAATTCGATTATTACAGGTTCCTGTGCCAGCCTTTACTCTACAGCCAAACTGTACTTAGCTTTCATCATACTTACAGTTAGGTGTTAGTTTAGGTTTATTAACTGCATCCTTGGAAGTAGAAGAAGCTTCCTGGCTTAAAAATCGCTTCATGGTTAACTTAACACGTCATCAGGTATAAATCACACAATCATGTTAAACTTCACATCACAATTTTAGTAGTCAAGAATCAACTCGTAGTACGCACGTAAGCTTTCTTTGTATGACGATACTGTTTAACGTAACGCTCAACAAATCAATAACTACAATAACTGCTTAATGATTACTGCAGCACAACATACTGGTACACTGCATAAGATAACAGCAGTTGCAAAGCGACATGAAAACTTTCGAATAAATGACCCGATCAAAACGTTGCCAATTACAAAACAAGATGAATCATTCCACCCAGGCAAGAACGACAAATGAATGGGTGGGGCGGGTAGAATCCGACCTTTCTTTATCTTGTATACCATCCGAAACAAATATTCTGCGGCTAATCTATTTTCTTTAACATTATATACAAATTATATTTATCAATCATTTTTCTCACTATCATTTTACTTTAAAGATAAAGTAACCCAAGAGAATAATTTTATTTACATCATTTTGTATTTTGTTTATATGTACGTGACCGCCAGTAGTACGCTTACCACCGTCTGGAGATCCTTTCTCTAAATAACAGACTAACTAACTCCACATGGCCTGCTGTGCGAAGGACCGTGTTCTCGTTGCCAGCCAAGTGAACACTGTAAATGCGTTCATAAATATTTTCTGGAAATACTCATTTTTATTTCTTTTCGTACGTCAGTCAGCTGTGTGATTCATCGATGATTTTTACTAGTCAAATGGACTTTGAGAATACGAGATAATAAAAGCATACCTGGAACGATAGATATATCATTTCATCAGTTATTTAATTACATTTGCTTTTCTTAATTTTGTCTTCAAGAGAAATGGAGCTGCTTCTCCTAACAGGGCTCAGCTCCCAGCCAGATGTACAATAGTAATGCTAGAAATATTCCAGTTTGGGAATCAGTTGACGACGAACCTGTTAGTTGACGTCAGATCAGTATCGTTCTGTGTGGCACTTCAGCTGAGAGTTACGGTAAGGACTTAAAGACTGGCGTGTGTGTGCTTCGAACACTTGTAGAATTCATGAAGGGTAGCCGCAGTTTGGACTCTGATTATTTCGCTAGTTTTCTTAAGTGATTTATTGATTGCATCTACTGTATTATTTCATTGGTTGTTGTTGCTGTTCAAGAATTGAAATCCTCTTCGTGTGTAAGTCCCTGTAGGACTTAAAATTATTTTGACTTGCTGAACTCTCATTTATTCTGAGCATCAACGCTCACTACTTAGAAATTTTGAGGTGTTTGTCTATACCACAGGTTCCCAAACTTTTGTTTGTCACTCCCCCCTTCTGCCGAAAAGAAAACTTCCGTGCCCCCCCCCCCTAAAAAAATAGAGATTTTTATTAATTATCAAGAAACTATTAAAAAATTTGTGATGGCGACGTCATGTAACATGGTGGGCTGTTAATGTATCTAGTCGCAGTTATTACGTCATCAGTCTAGTCTAGCGATTATAAGCCACTCCTAAAGGAAAGAAAGTCCTTGGTAAACAAGGAAAAATATTTGCGATCTTTGCACATTAGTGGATGGGGGACATTATTTTAAGTTGAGTGTAGCTTATTACTTTCACTCATTATCAAAAATAGTCACTCAGTCACGGTGTTAACGAACATCACTGATTGTACGCCTATAGCGCTCGCCATTGTCATTGCGCATAGGTTGGCATTTATGTCAACGACGACAGTTACCGAACGTCGACAAACGCCCAGTTCTCAGAACCAGACAAAAAATAAAAAAATAAATTTTACGAAATAATTTTGCAGACTACACAGAACTTTAAAAAATATGAATAAAACAACTTCCTTACCTTGATTACATTCCCTTACTGCACACCATTTCTTCACCAGTATACGATTTTAGGACTACTCTTCGCTTGCCATATCTAGGATAAACTTTCGCTGTGTCTTCATCCAGAAGAAATACTATTATTAGTTGAAATAACATACCACACGTAACATCAGAATCCATAAGGATTACACGCAGTATTTATATTTAAATCAGATTCATTATGTTTAGTTTATATTGTTTCTTCGAAATAGTTTTTTATAATTTTACAGTGTTACTTACATGTAAGGATAGTGAGGAGTAAAATAACAAGTTCTCTTATAATGTGACACTTTTATTATAAAAATATTATTTCCACACACATATGGCAAGAAAAAAATAAATACATCAATGTGAAGGATGAGCTTTCGTATTTTTTACAAGATTTTGAATTCTTGGCTGAATAGTAGAAACTGCGCAACGTAAATCATTGGCAATACTGAGTTTGCTTCTAAGCTTATTTTTTATCGCCACTACCGCTGAAAATGCTCTTTCGCACAAAAAAGTGCTTGAAAATGGTAAATACTGTTTCAGTGCTTGTTCTGCTGTGCTGGGATGCACGGCGAGATATTTCACCCAAAATAAAGGCTTACCATCTTCTCAAAGTCATACTTCGCTGCAGAATCATTTTTAATTTCTAAGACTTCCTCTTGTAGTCTGTCTGGCAACACATCCACGTCAACGTGAAATGGATCCGTCGGTAACCTATAATAAATTTTATCATCACAACTGTTATGGAAGTATCGTTCGAATTCATCAATCAGATGCTGCAAATGGTTCGATATTTTACTCTTAGTATCAGTATCCTTAAAATCGTTGTGAAATCGGACTTCTTCCAGGATTCCAAACAATCTGGGAAAGCAGGAATAATTGCAGGCTAAAATTTTACGTTTCCATAGTTGCAACTTATCAGTAAACGCTTTGATGGCATCCTGATGAAAAATTATGTTTGACTTTCCACCTTGTAATTTCAGATTCAATGTGTTTAAAGATTCGAAAATATCTGACACATAAGCCAATGCAACATGAACACCGGGCTTTCTAAATTCCACATGCAATTCAGTTTGTTTGCTATTTTCCAAAAACTGCATCACTTCGTCTCGAAGTTCAAATAATCTTCCTAGCATATTTCCTTTTGAGAGCCCGCGTACTTGTGTATGAAATAAAAGTGTCTTATACTCTGCTTCCAAGTCTTCACAAAGAGCCGTAAATAACCTGGAATTTAACGTACTCTTTTTGATATGATTCACGATTTTGATGCACAATTTCAAGACATCATTGAGTTCCTTTGGAAATGTCTTAGCTGCCAATGCTTGACGGTGTATTACACAGTGGATAGCAGTAACACTAGGGTTTTTTTCTCTGACCATCTGCACGAATCCTGAGCGACATCCAGGCATTGATGGTGCGTCGTCTGTGCATACGCCTATCAGTTTCTGCCATGATAACTCTTTTTACAAAAGAATTCAGAGACGGCTGCCATTATATGAATTGCTTTTGAAGTTGTCTTTAACTGTGTAGAAAACAGCAACTCTTCTTTAATTGCTTCATTTTCTATATAGCGAACGAAAGCTAGCAGATGGCAACAATTCGCAACGTCGGTATTCTCGTCTAACTGTATTGCGAAAAACTGCGATTGTTTGAAGGCCGTAACTAACTGATTTTGTATGTCATCGGCTATATCATCAATCTGACGTTTCACAGTATTGTCAGAAAGCGGTATTTGTGAAAGTTTTTGTTTACTTTCTGACCCAAGAACAATATCAGCAGCTTTCAACAAACAGGGTTTGACCAGTGTTTCTCCGATAATATGACTTTTATTGGTCCTTGAAATAAGTAGCGATAACTCATACGAGGCTTCCAGTACCTTTTCTGATGTCTGACCGAAGGATCACATTTTGGAGCAAAAAATTCCTTCGGCTTCTCTTTCAATGCACCATACTTTGCCCGCAAATGGCGTTCCAGACGAGAAGGTCTCGTGGAATCATTGCTCAGTACCTCATAGCAAATAACACATTGTGGCTGGTCAACACCATTTTTTTGTATAGAAGCAAAACCGTATTTGATATAATCATCATTATATTTACGTTTTTTCACGACACTCATGGTGAAGTAAAAAGAAAACAAGCATTATATATATATAATATTATATTAAATAAATATATATTATATATTACATTATATATATAACGCATATCGCCTTCGTAATATTGAGAGTTTCTGTGTGTGACATTCTAAACGTGATCTTCAAAAGCTGTATGTTCTAGGATAGGTTATTGAGATAGGGTTGCGGGAAGTGGGACACCAAACGATTGCATTTAGCACCATAATCTATCATTAATACCTGCACATTCATTTTTATTAAAATATCGATGTTAAAAAGAAATATTAGGTTTATACCGCCAACTCCACCCGCGCCACCCTTGGAACATCATCACGCCCCCCCCCCCTTCCCACCCAGGGGGGCGCGCCCACCAGTTTGGGAACCTCTGGTCTATACTACATGGGGACTAGCGACTCAGCCTACGGACATCAGTTTCGTTTCAGTCATACTTATTGCAAGTCTTGCTATTATTAACTGAGTGTGGGTCGAGTTAATATTTCGTGTGATGTTCACAGTTAAATAGTCTGAATACACATTCAGTCGAGTTCTTCTCAACTACAGTGATGCATAGTAGCTAGCGGCATCATCATCCCATCGTTATCACTATGTACTTGTAGTGTATCTGCGTAGCTGACTTTCAATCTCAGCTGACAGCGACGAATGTGAACAACTCCTAGATAACTAGCAGTCAAGAACAATCCATGTGGCCACATTTCTAGTTCAACGCCGTTTTGCTCAACATCATTCAAAGAAAATCTACTAAAATCGAGACATATTATTGACCGTTGAAATTTCGACTTTTATATTAGAATCGATGAAGTTAAGGTGTTTCAGGAAGTTATGACATTTCTGAAATATGTCAGTGTGGCAACAACCATTTGTCGTATAACCAAAACCAACAGTTTCTTTTTTTTCCTTTTTTTTTTTTTGCGAGCCATGCATTTCACGGAGCGCGGGACAGGAAAACAAATGCAGACTGGAACCGGGAAACGATCTAAGTGCCATTTTTCCACAAAATGCGTTTCCAGTGCTACTGCGTTCTCAGTACTTTGTCGCATGACCCTAGATTAGATTTAGGTGCCAAACAATGGTGAAAGTCTTTCAGACATGCGTTAACAGTTGGAATATGGTATTTGTGCTAAGCTATGGTTCCCTCTGGAGTTACAAAATTGAAAAGATAAGCGAAGTGATTTTTGTTAAATACAGTTCTGCTAGTTGAAAACCTAAAGCTGCAGTATTAAAAAGTTGTAGTATTACAAATAAACCGCAGTGTCTCAGTATTAATGGCAGTTGGATGAAAATTTTCATCCTCTTGTTCTGACTAAAACTGACAATTTTTGAACTGTGGCTGTTAAAAATACAAGTCGATTATTGTAAAGAAGGAAACAGCAGCCAGTCACTCTTAGTAATGATATTTACTTACACAAATAGTACCTTTACCAGTTTCATACCGACAGTTTTATCTTCAGACAGCTAATAAAGTTTATATTACATTTTTGTTGTTTAAATTAGTTATTGAAAACAGTCAACAACGAATGTAAACAAAAACATATGTAATATAGACAAAACAGCAGTCTGAAAATGAACTTCCCGATTCGAAACCGGTAACTGGGCCGCTTGCGTAAATAAAAAGCGTTCTTAACAGTGACTGGTTGCTGTTTTCTTCTTTGCAGGAAGAAAGTTTAAAAACATTCCTTTTGGGACTTAGAACTTCTTGGTGTAGCACTTAGAACGTTCTTAATAAATTATTTATTTTCTCATTTGTCTCATTATTTCTTACATTGATGAGGTGAGCAGCAGAATCCTCTGGTGTCAGAAAACCTTCTCACTGTTTTAAAATTCAATTCAGTTATGTACAAACAGACATTGTTCTTTCATTCGCCTGACAAATATTAGATTTAATACTTAGAACGTTTTCCATTTCCACTTTTCAGTTGTGCATCAAGTAATAGCGGCATGAAACCAACAGTACTTCATTATCTAGTTACTGTACAAGTATCGAGCATAAATAGCACCTACAGTATGTAGTACCTGAAGAATGTGGCTAGGTTAAAAGTAGCAATACTGAAAGTTACCTAAACAGTGCGAGTTGTATGCTGAAACTGTGTGTAACTAAATTTCTCACAAAGAACCTAAAAACTGTCTTGAGTTTTAAATTCTGATAACACACGCAATTCTAAACTCGACGTAGCTACTCTGCTTTTGGACATGAACTTATTTGTGCAAATTACATTTTAGGAATGAGATTTTAATTAGTTCGAAATAATATTAATGTCTGTAAATTAGACTGCGTAAAACAACTGTTCACAAGAATACCCAAAATGACTAACTGTCACGTGATGTAATGTGGCCTATTACCAAAAAAAAAAAAAAAAAGGAAAACGTCCAGCATGTGTTGAATTATCATGAAGCTTCAAAAAATGGATTCGAACCTGCGACCGTAGCGGTCACGCGGTTCCAGACTGAAGCGCCTAGAACCGCTCGGCCACACCGGCCGGCCTCACGAAGCTTTACTAATTGAAACTATCCGTAATATTCCGTAAAAGAATGTTCATATAGCTCCTACAACAAATTCTTGCCTTGCAGCGGACAGCTGGACTCTGCTCTGACTGTACTGCAAATGATGATTTGAAATAAATCACCGCACGACAGTTTGCCTTCTTATTCCTTTTTTCTTTTAATTTGATGTTTTAGCAAATTCTTCACCACATCATTAATTATTGTTCACTCAAAAGAGCAAAACATGACAACGCAAATTCGATCGAACATGTTTTTTTTTTAGTAGTGAGTATACGCTTTGTGAAATATCTATAAATGAGAAAAGGAAGTACTTTGAAATTCTTTTAATGACACAAATGTGAACTCCAACTAATACGAACAATGAGCATCCTCTCCCTCTTTGTTATGCTTATGCCTGCTTTTACAAAATATTTCTGTTGTAAGACTTTGTTTTCGTGAATTCGTAGTGAAATACTATTTAACTAAGGTGGGAGCTAATTAGATTGCTGAACACATAACTGACAGCTCTCTCTCTGATTACCAACACGTAGATATTATTCGACACAACGAAATCTTCGCACAGCGATAATTGCACTTGCAGATAACTAACTACTATATCATTTTCTGAAGTGCTGTCTCTTTATACAGTAATCTTGAAAATCATCCTACATCCTCAGGTTACACATCATGGAGCATCCCAAGTAGAAATCTGTGCGGCAACTGAGGTGCCCAAGCTGCTCATTCCGCTATGATCCAACCACCCTCTCTCCACGACTCTACAACTACTACTGTGCAAGGCTGCGACTCGATTCGACTGTTGCTCGCGCTTTTCTCAAAAATGTAACCTCTGGAAACCAGAGATTGTGTATCGCTTATGTGTTCAGTATACAAACGTGTCTGAAGTACATTATTCCGAATAAACAGATGATTTTCATTATATTTGCACTCAAAGGTCACCATGATTTAGTATTTCAAACTAAACGAGATTAACAAGCACTTCATTTAGTGTATGATCCTTTCAATAGTCTTTGTAAAATGAAATTGTTTACTAGACTAGAAATCAGAAACATACTCTCAATGTACGAACAGTTATCACAAGAGCCCAATAATCTGCGCTGGCTTATTCTTGAGGAAGAAATAGGGGCTGAAAACTACATCCCGAAAACGAAGCAGTAATCAAAGCACTACGCGACAGCTCATGCCCCTGAACTAAAGAGCAGAGGTCGATTTCTTCTGCTAGAAAGTTACAGCTTGCTTTTTCTGTGTTGCCAAATAGATTTTTGACATTGATATTTATTGCTTATGTATCTCTTATTAACTAGATAAAAAAGTCAGAGTTGTTCTGTCATCATGTTAATGAGACCGTCGTTCGTTAAAGAAAAACTGAAGTCTAAAGCATGTATTGAGTAGTAGTGAACTTTCACCTTTGATAACAGTCAGTTACTTCACTTGTACATAATTTAAGAGCAGATAATACTGGTCAAAAAATCTTGTCTTCTTGTGTCTTGAACTGCCTTAACGACAAATGTCCGATGCGCTTCATTTTATAAAAACGTGCTTTCCTATCTCGACAGATCATACACACATCGCATTTTCCACCGCTTCACTTTGGTGCATCGGAAACATTCCTTCGTCAAACAAAAGAACTTGTGATTCGCCTTCTCAAGTTAATTATTTGAAAATTGTTTCTGCTTCCCACAACAAGCCACTTACAAAGCAAATAAACATCTAAAATGATATAAACATTCACAAAAGTTTATATCCACATATTTGAATGCGAGAAGACAATACTGATAATATATTCGGTTATGATTCTACGTTGTTTTCAGGTGCTCAAAGCATCCGAATGTTTCTTATGCATTGTAACACAATTCATAATCACAGGTTATGTCCTTACAATAAATATATTGTCGTACAAAAGATAATTCTCACCCTTTATCATGTATAATTTCAACAGTTAAGCGTTATTTCATTCTCTTCACTTCCGATGGTTACTGCAGCTTTCCATAAGAATGTTAACAACACAAACAGAGCGTAAGAAGCCAACATCTGGTGTTTATATTCCATGAAATATTTATAGTTTTTCTCAGCCTCTCGGATATTCTTCTGCTCTGCATGCAGGTTAGATTTCAAATAGACACTTTTTTATGTTCTTCACAGACAAGCAAAACTGGCAGTATGAATCTGGATATTGGTTAAATGAAAATATACTTTTAATAAATAATCAGTTATTGACAATTTTATTATGTGCATATATAGTCAATGCTCAAAGCCCTAGCGAGTAAAGTTAACACACATTAAAATTTTGTCACAAGGCTTTTACAACACTGCATTTAATAGATCAATTTATTGTAAAAATGTAAAAATTTTATATTTTGCAGACCATACAGCGTCAGTACCAAGTTCACTTGATGTATCTCAAATGTTGCTGTCAGGGCGATCACTATTTCGGTTTTGGCATTAGAATAATGTTCTGATCAAATGGTGCATAGTAATTTCCAACAAGTGATTTGTGATTCAAATACGATTTCTGTTCTCCAGGTCCACTGTTATGTAAGCAATTTTTACATATCTTTTTCTTACGTTTTCCAAGAGAGAATAATAGTAAATCTTAAAAACTAGGGATCTGAGATAATACGAAGTGCTGCACTTCTTGAAATGAAGCGTTGTCCGAAATGTGTACGCACTCAGTGGAATTCGTGCAGATTGTTATGTACTACCATTTTCCTGGAACCACCAGGAAATTACAAAGTATTACACGAAGGGAAGAAGCATACGGGTTTTGGAGTGATTAACATAGTATAAGTATGCTGAAGAGGTATAACCATGCTTGCTCGCCTTAGCTAGAAAACTCTAGAAAAAGGAAAAAAATATTTCCGTTGAGGACTTTGCACATCAGAGCACGACCCTCTGCCGTCAGATGTTGATGGAGTTGAGAGTTTCGGTAATGGGGGCAATGACGACGATTTTAGTGTTTATGTGGTAAGCGAAACTCCTTGTGGCGCCTCAAATTATATCCACATAACAGTTACACATATTTATCGACTTTACTCAGAATATCTTTCACTTAGCGTGCCTTTCTGTGTAGTAGACTGTCTAGTTGCATGGTTTCGATTTAATATATTTGCAAGGGTTTTTTGAAAGAAATCTGTAGATTCACATTGAATTTTTTTTTTCGAGGAAGAGTCGTATTTGATAATGCCGAAATACTTATATTATCATCGCCCAAAGAATCTGAGTCTCTGCTGAGCTTCGCAGAAAATAGCATTTCTGGGGAAAATCTTGGCTCTATGGTAAGCAGTTTTAACTCAGTGTTTTACCTTCAGCGTATGAATTCCTCGGCAGTATATTTCTTTAAACGAAACATTGTACAATCTGCTGCAGGGCAAAAGATTCGCCTTAGAAGACACATAGTCTAGATATTAAGGGCGGGGGGGCTCGGGCTTGAAAGTCTCGACGAGATATACATTATTAGATTCGGGATACAAGCGTAGACTGGACAAAGGTGTGGGCAAGTAATCGACTGTGGCCTTTGTTAGAAAGCCACCCTGGTATTAATCTGGACTGACTTAGTGAAACTACGTACGAATTAAAAGCCTGAATGTCTCGAAGCATATTTGCAGCCTGTTGATCTCGGTTATAAGTCCAGTGTCTCAGCCTTTATGAGACAACGTTAAGTCACTGTGAGCGATACCATTTCCATCGAGTTGAGACCTTTCTGTAATGCAAATCAGCCTAAGCTTTCAGCTGTAATCTGTAGACTGAGGAGTTCGTGCAGAAGAAGACACGTGCACCCCACTGGACCGCACAGAAAGCAGTCAGCCCCGTCGCTTTTTCGCACGGCGCTGCTCTCCACTCGTCCAGCGGTGGCTGATCCGCTCAGAGCTACTACAGCAGCGGTGGGAGGAGGCGCCCACCTGCTCGCGGCCGCAGGCACAGGACAAAGCGGCGAGGGCGGCGCCGCCCACGTCGCGGGGCGGCGCGACAGAAGGCGTGCTGTGCCGCTGCCATATGCCGCACGCGGATCCATCACGCCGGCCGGCTTTTTACCGCTGGCCATTATCATTCTAATTAGGGAGGCGCGCCGGTGGCGGCGCTGGCGGTGGTGGTGTAGCGTTAAGTGGCGCCATTGTGAGCGCCGCGGCGCAGCTGGACGCCCCAAACACGGCGGCTCGAGGGCCCTCCGCCTGGCGGCCGCCTCCTTCACACTTCGGCAAGGCGACCAGTCTGGCGGAAGGGACGCCGGGCACCATGCAGATTACCACAGTTCTCGTCGTGCGTTATTAGTAGCATGACGTGATGGCAGGCTACGCAATTACTACTACTACTACTACTACTACTACTACTACGTGATCAGGCCCAGTGGACCGCATGCATCTACAAGTTTCCTCCTCCACTGTATTCTGTCCATTGCTGCTATCCGCCATCCGTTCACATCTGTTGACACTTGGTTTAAGTCTTCATGGAGTCCATCCCTCCAGCCCTTCTTGGGTCTTCCTGGCGGTCTCTTCCCTGTAGGTGTGAAATCCAGGAAGATCCGAGGCCATCTGTGATCCTCCATCCGGGCCACATGGCCGGCCCACTGCATTTCGTTTGGCTTTGACAGTTCCTGCTATGTTGGGCTGCTGGTATAGTTCCTCAAGCTCTTGGTTGTATCTGATCCTCCATTCCCCCGTATCTGCATCCAGAACTGGACTGAAGATTTTCCGAAGCACTTTTCTTTCAAAAACAAGGAGCATATGGAAGTCCTTCTTTTTTATGCAGGCTACGCAGTGGTGCTGAAAAAGTAGAGCTGGGAAAATTCAGGAACTATTTTAGCGCTTATATATTGAAGAGATGAAAATTAAGTGAAAGGATCAGTTGCCATGACTGTCGAAATTTCCCTCTTAGCAAGTTAGTAAAAGAATTCCTACCTGCAAATCTTCTGTCCGCTCTCCGTGGGGATATCGGACATTTCCGTAATCCTACAAGACTGTAAGACGTAGAAAGGTACAAACAAGTAACAGACAAGGAATGACTGTATGCTGGTCGTCAAGAACAGATTAAATGGCAGGTAGCCCTGTTACACTACAGAAGGATATTAGTCGGTAATTCTGAATTGCTCGTCGGGTAGCAGTTCTTCAGTTGGAAACGTTAATTACGTAACTCTCCTCCTCCGTCCGAACAGGCCTCGGAAGGCCCAACGGTACCGACCGACCGCCGTGTCATCCTCACCTGATAGGCGTTACTGTATGGCGTCACTGAATGCTGATACAGAGGGGCACAGTGCTCTCCAGGCCGTTGTCAGTTTTCACAACAGGAACCACTACTTCTCGATCAAGTAGCTCTTCAATTGGCCTCACAACGCCTGAGTGTACCCCATGTGGCAACAGCGCTCAGAAGACCCGGACGGTATCCATACAAATGCTGGCCAACCCCGACAGTGCTTAACTTCGGGCGATCTGAATGGAACCACTGCGGCAAAGCCGTTGGTTTAATAAGGTAAGGAACACTATAAACCAAAGCATACCATATCGTCCAATACGCAGAGAACTATATGCAGTGATAGGAGATAAACTGTTAGTAGTAACTAAAAAGAGAGACTTGCTCATATGATGTACATGATCCGAACACAAAGGATAGGCCAGCCCTACAGTGCTCAGCGGATCAGCATTTCTGAATATGTGCTACAGGCAGCTCACATTGCAAGCTGCGCTCTGCCGTAATAACGGCAGGAGAAGCAGGCACGAGCATAATACCGTGACGCGAGTTAGCTGCTCCTCATCTGAATTTATATACGCCTGGTTCCAAGGCGATGGAAGCTAGTTCATGTCAAATAAAGGTGGCAGCAACTTCCACACTATTGTCATAAGGTCAAGGACGTGATACCGTCTCAGGTCCCAGGTCCCTCAATGGTTTATGACACGGAGGCAGCACAGTAGTGACTCCGAGAGAATGCAATTGCTACAGCTAACTTTACGTGGTGGAAGGGGGAAGGGGGCAGAGAAGACTGCTGCTGCAGCTTTTGTGAGGCGGGACGGGAAGAGCTCCTGGCACTAAGGTAGGGTAAAGCGTACTGGCGCCAGGAGAACGAACGCTCCTGAAAAGTGTCTCATCTGTGACGGAGTGTCTGTAGCTCTAATTTGAACGCAGCGGTTCTGAAACTTATTGGTTTATGCCATCTTGTGGCTTTCTTAATTTAACCTAGAATATAAAAACTGTGCTCGCATCATTCGATGGTCCTGAGGCAACACATTAGTGGACCCAGATGGCTGAGAAAAAGTGTTACTAAAGTGTAATTTTATCGACTAAGTTTATCGACTTGTCGGTTAACTATGCAATAGGCCTATTACGGTGACTGGAATCGTAACTAGGCATACCATATTAATCCGTGATTAGGAACATGATTATTCCGCAATTGAACACTTTTTCTTAGTATGGGACTGATCTGCAAAATTGCCAACGCCTCTCCACGTGTGAGTGCTACGTCGCGGGAAAAGACTCAGACTTACGGTTTCACCCTCATTGCATGACTAAACAAACAAGAAAAGAGGTAAATGGTAGAAAAAACGGCAACTAAGCCGTCAAGAGTCGAATCCAGGTCTCATGAACCGAAAACTTACTAAACGGATTTTCACGCTTTATGGAAATCTGGAAAACTGTAATGGCTAACGAAAACTTAAATCGGTCTTATGGTGAAGTCGAAAATGTTATTGTAATACTAATACGCCACAGAATTACAACATGTACTCCAGTGGCGTTGCAGTTAATTGGTGTCATTTGTTCACAGCAGACAACTGCTTGTTTAGCAAGAAGATAGCACTCTGAGAGAAGGCAAGTGGGACAGCTAACCTGAATAGAATAGCGCACGAAAAACTGGTGCATTGGAGTACTATCAAACACAAAGGTTACCAGTCGGTCAGACACTTGTTCTTCTATAAGTTGTGGTCTGTACTAAACCTGTGTGGCATAGGGTTGTCATTAGGAAGTTCAAGCCAAGGGTGTCTATGAAATTCTAATCATACATTTACTGTTATTCGTCCAAAGAAATGAGGTCTCGATTCCGACTCATACTTGTAGCTGTCAGAAGGCTGACATCATTAAGCACTGTGAGCAGAAGACTACGTGGAGGTGATACGCCTTACAGGAGCCGAACAACTAGTGTGCTAGAGACTGCTCCTCACGGGGAACTGTGTTTGCAGGGGCAAGACTGTATCTATAAAAGACTGTAGGTGAATAAAAGACCATTCTAATCACCGAAGTTCTGGTTCAGCTTACAAACGAGCAACAGTTAAGAGCTAGCGTTGTACTGAAGGCCTGTGTCACCTGAAACATCCACGAAAACGGATGCGTCCAGAGGAGAGAGAGCGAGGAGGCATAAAGTTAACTGGATGAGTAGTCAACAGTGCCTTGAGCAGTCCTATAGAGACTATATTCGTCAAGATCACACACGACATCTCCCTGTGCAGTAGATGATAACTACATAACAGTAAAACGAAAATGGTCAGCCTCACACTGCTTGCCCCGTGGGCAAACACTTCACACAGCTAATGACTGAGACTATGGAGAGGCTAGCTCGGCGTCCTGATATGAATCTGAAAGTGTGCGTATGTGTGTGTGTGTGTGTGTGTGTGTGTGTAGTGTGGGTGTACGATTGGAACGTTCTCCGGAGGTGTGTTTTGTTGTCTGTTCTGCGGGATTGATCCTCAGAGTAGACGTGCAAAAGCAATTGCACTCCAGAATGAAATTTTCACTCTACAGCGGAGTGTGCGCTGATATGAAACTTCCTAGCAGATTAAAACGGTGTGCCGGACCGAGAGTCGAACTCGGGACCTTTGCCTTTCGCGGGCAAGTGCTCTACCAACTGAGACGAGGTACTGGCGGAATTAAAGCTGTGAGGAGAGGGCGTGAGTCGTGCTTGGATAGCTCAGTTGATAGAGCACTTGCCCGCGAAAGGCAAAGGTCCCGAGTTCGAGTCTCGGTCCGGCACACCGTTTTAATCTGCCAGGAAGTTTCAATTGCACTCCATTCTAATGGAGCTCAGAGGTATCATGTTAAACTACGGTGGTTGGACAAAGACACGACGAGAAACGCATGCCTGAACGTAAATGTATATGATAACCGAGCCTACAGGCTTCACTGACCTATTCGACATGAAAGGCACCTGCGCAATGTCCTTAATACGTTGCAAGCGTCAGTCGTTGTTACGGTAGTGTTTTGTCTAGCTGTGATCGCATTATATCAGAGCTAAGTGAATTCGAATGTGGGCAAATTATTGGTACTCGTATGGTGGGTTCCTCCGTTGCGAAGAAAGCTGAAGTGTTTGGTATCACCATCACTGAACGCATACTTTCGTTCCCGTTGTGGCGTAGCGGATGACGTTTCTTTTGAATTTTCCTTGTCGGAAGCAGGGAGTTGCAGGGCGAACTGGAATTTCAAAATCATCATACCGCTGGAGTCGACGGACCCAATCAGGATGCCGCCCCATGGGATGAAGTCGCGTCGTCGTGACGTGGGAGTCGTCTGCTAGGCCTCCTGGAGTACGGAGCAGGTCTCCTCTCAATCGCGACGCTGTTACTCTGATACCGATTATGGGAGATGAACTTTGGCTACGGGCCTGGACAGGAGCGATTACCTTGTTTTCAGGATAAACCTTTTGAATTGTAATTAATTTCGACTTTTAATTTGGTAGTTTGTACCTCGGACACAACAAATTTCCCAGGCTTCTAGTCACTCATCTTTTTTTCCGTATGTCAAAGATCTGCTACTGTTTCCCTGTCCATTAATTGAGTTGGTGCTTGTTTTTCCTCTTCTTGTGCGATATTTCGATATTCCGGTTTTAGTACAGCGTACTGCACCCCGTTCCTATTTTGTGGTTCTCTGTTGTCGCTTGTGTATTTTGTCCTCCTCTTCTTAGTTTTCATGCTAGTATACTTAATGACAGTCATCGCGTAAGAGTTGTTAACATGTTCGGAGAACAAGAACCTGTTTCTGCCGTTCACGTTGCTGAAGTTTGTGATTTGCAGGCTCAGAAAATCAAGGAGTTGACTGCGGCATTAAAACAGTCTGTCGCTCTGAGCACTCAGGTGCAGCAACAGCGAACACAGCCTGCACCACAGTTCGTCATACCTCCATTCCCACAGCAAGAGAAGTGGGACGTACATAAACACCAGCTGGAGGCACGTCTCAGCAATTATAGTGCATCACAAGAGATACAGAAATTTTTTTTCTTATCCTTTGTAGGCACCTATACCTATAATCTTTGCCTGCGGCTCAGTATTGACTACCGTCCTGCACAGTTGTCGCTGGACCGTATCCTCTCATTGCTAGACAACTATTCTGAACAAGTTTTGTAGCAGCTGTATGGTTCAGATTTTTTCGTCTACATAAGCGTTCCCATCAGTCGACTCGTCAGTGGGTCACGGAACTAAAACGGTTGTTACGACAGTGTCAATTTAATTGCGACTGCGGTAAAAATTTCAGTGATCAAATGTTGCGTGACGTGATAGTGCAGAACGTCTCAGACTCTACAATACGTGAGGCTGTCTTAGGACATCATAATCCTTCGCTCTAGGACGCGCTTAACGCTGACAGGAATGAAGTTAAAAGCGCACACTCCGGTGCAGAGTGAAAATCTCATTCTGGAAACATCCCCCACGCTATGGCTAAGCCATGTCTCCGCAATATCCTTTCTTCCAGGAGTGTTAGTTCTGCTAGGTTCGCAGAAGAGCTTCTGTGAAGTTTGGAAGGTAGGAGACGAAGTACTGGCAGAATTGAAGCTGCGAGGACGGGTCGTGAGTCGTGCTTGGGTAGCTCAGATGGTAGAGCACTTGCCCGCGAAAGGCAAACGTCCCGAGTTCGAGTCTTGGTCAGGCACACAGTTTTAATCTATCAGGAAGTTTCATATAAGCGCACACTCCGCTGCAGAGCGAAAATCTGATTCAGCAATGAAGTTAGTTTCCTTGCGGAACTGGACATCTCATCAGAATTTGTGTTCCATGTGTCACGTGATACTACAAAGTGCGGTTCTAACTCACTCAAAACAAGTGTCAGTACCGCAAACATTTCGCGCCGACGTCGCGAACTCTCGCGCGCCGCACCTCGCGTAAGCAAGTTCAAACTGTGTCTAGGCTCTCCTCTAAGTCCCGTACTGACAGTAATAAAACTTGTACGCACTGTGGCATCCGACATAAAAGGAATGACTGTCGATTCCGTAACGCTACATGTTTTACGTGCGGAAAACGGGGTCATGTTTCAGTTGTTTGTCAATCCAGTAAGCCTAATGGGACGCAGCACCCTATGGATATCGATATTGTCTTTTCCAGTTGTGCTCAGGTGAATTCAGTGGTTCTCAGTCCTAACTATGTTTATGCGTTCTGGGTAACTTAGCTGGAACTTCCACAGTCGGATTCGGTTGCCCAGTGTATACCTGTTGTATCACAAGCTGCCACACATCAGTTAGCAGTTATGCCGAGGGTAGTATCGGAACTCATATCTTCGGCCACAGGTGACGCGACAGGTTCTGGACTCCAACCCGCTTGGTTATCGTTGTGTGAACTCTGACGGTGATTCTCAAGATAATGTTAGTTAACTTGCGTCAATGTCAGTTAGCAATGGTTCAAATCTGGCCATCAATTTTGCAGTTAATGCGGTAAGCTCTGAGTGTGGACAGCAACAGAGCAACCTTTTGCACGTCAAGTCGGGTACACAACGTCGACGGGTACGTCACGGTGACTTTTGGAACAAAGTTCCATCACAGCTGACGTTGGTTTCTCTACAGTCCAGTAAAACTGGAAACAAATTGTTTATTGATTTGTTCAACGAAGGGCTAACGGTGCAATTACAATTGGATACTGGAGTTACTGTCACCTTGTCGAACCAGCATACATGTCAGCTCCTCGGTTCCCCACAGTTTTCTTCCTGTACCAAAGTTTTGTCTGCATACAATGGTGCATCGATCACGGTTTTAGGTATTTGTAGTTTGTCCGCGCGCTACAAAAGTCAGACACACATGATTTGTTTTCTAGCGCTGGAATCTTTTGATTTACTTAACATTTTCGTTATGGACGCATTCTAACTGTTTGGTTTTCTCTTGTGGACAATGTGCTTCAAGTAGCTTCTCACGTACCCTCACGACAGTTTCAGGACCAAATTGTAAAACTTTATACAACTATCCTGACATTTTTGAGGAGGGACTCGGTAAAGCTAAGGCGTTCGAAGCCCATATCACTCTTAAATAGGGTGCGCATCCTAAGTTTCACAGAGCCTGCCCGGTACTGCACGCGCTCAGATGCCACTGCGGCTGACTTGCGTAGGCTACAGGACATTAACGTCATTCGGCCTATTTCAGCACCTCAGTGAGCATCACCAATGGTGGTAATAACAGACTGGAAAGTTACGGCTTTGTGCTGACTTCAAGGCCACGGTTAATCCGCAGACAGTTCTTGATTCATTCCCAATCCCTCGACCTGAAGATTTGACGGACCGCCTGAATGGAAGAAAGTATTTTTGCAAAGTTGATCTGACCGAAGCATACCTTCATCTGCCTCTGGATGACGCTTCCAAACAGTTCATGGTTATCAATACCTAGGTGGAACTCTTTCAGTTTCAATGCCTTCCGTATAGGTCGGCTTCCGCCACGTTTCTGTTCCAAAAGTTCCTCGGGCAGCTGGTCGCAAAGGTTCCATCCTCCGAAAAGTATTTGGATGACATCATTGTATGTGGTAGAACTCCTGAGGAACATTTATCAAACCTAGAACTGTTATTTCAGGTCTTGTCCGACTCTGGTTTGCGTTGCAACAGAAGTAAACACGTGTTCTTTGCTACTGAAGTTAAGTACCTCGGACATGTAATAAATGGACAGGATGTCCTTCCCAGTCGTCGTCATTTTGAGGCCATCCAGCGTCTTTCTGCATCTACGAATGTCGGTGAACTCCAGGCAGTTTTCGGCAAACTGTCTTATTACACTAAATTTCTCCCGAACGCCGCCCAAATCGCCTCTCCGCTCCACTGGCTTCTCAGTAAAGGAAAACCGTTCCAATGCACTACAGAGTTCGACCAGGCGTTTCAGCTACTTAAACGAGCTCTTCTCTCGTATCGGTGCCTTGTGCATTATGATCCCGACAAGCCGCTTTTTCTGGCAACTGATGCAAGTTCTTATGGCATAGTTGATGTCATATCTCACCAAGTTGCTGGCGTACAACGCCCCATAGCTTCGTGCCTAAGGTCCTCATGCCTACTCGACACAACTATTCTCATACAGAGAAAGAGGCCTTAGCGATCATATATGGGGTGACTAAATTCCATCGATACCTATACGGTCGAAATTTCTGCTTAGTCACCGACCACAAGCCGTTGACATCCTTGTTCAATGCAACGAAAGGGGTACCTGATCGGATGGCAAAGTTACAACGATGGTCTCTCATTTTGTCCAGTTATCAGTATGACGTTATGTATGTTTCGGGCTACAACGAAACTCGCACATTCGGACACCCTCTCCAGGCTTCCTGCAGGACAGGATGCAGCCTTCGATTCCTCGGATGCCGCGTGCTTCCAAGGTGAAGATGCAAAACGGTCAGCCCATCAAGCATTTCCACTGGACGCTAGACGTATTGCTCAAGAGTCAGCCAAGGATTACGACCTCGTCGTGACCTTCCATAATGTTCGGGATGGAGCGCCGTCCTCGAGATCTTCGATTCGTCAGGCCGGCGTTCGTCGCTTCTTCGGCATCCGTCACTTCTTGTCAAGTCGCCAGGGGGTCCTTCTCCTTTACACGGAGAATGGTCAGCCGCGTGTCATCATTTTTGCGCCGAAGAGTTTTGCAGTTGCGTCATGAAGGAAATTGGGGTGTAGTGAGACTAAGCAACTCCCTCGTCATTATCGCTCTTGGACCGGGGTGGATCGCGACATCGCTGAAACCAGGCAGCGCCCAAGAAGCAACTCTTCAGATGGCCGAAACCTTCAGCGCCATAGAAACGTCGATTTCCTGGGTCCCTTCTGAAACACCCGATGGCTTCTGCTCACCGGCGCCTTCAGTCGATTTCCCTTCGTCCTTCCGATGTCACCAACGACGATCTCAGCATCCGGACCCTACAAAGTGTCTTTTCCATTGAAGGACGTCGCGAAACTTTGGTCAATGACAACGGCCCGCAGTTCACGTCCGCCGAGTTTCGTCAGTTTTGTCAAGCCAACGGGGTTACGCCTACGACGACTGCTCCTTTCTCTCCACAGTAAAACGACGAGGCCGAAAGATTTGTTGTAACGTTTAAGTCTCAAAAGACCAAGCTTCACTTCTGTCCAGGGAGCAAGCACTCCTCACCTTCCTTGGCTCCTACCGTTCCCTTTCTGCCGCGGGAAAATCTCAGGGCAGCCGGGCAGAGTTACTCCATGGGCGGCCTGTCCGCACGCTACTTCCTTTGCTGTCGCCGCGTTCCCCACAGTGTGTCAGGGCACCGTTCGCAGCGTTACGGACTAAGGACTAAGGGGTTCCAGTTTTTGCCGTTCCCTCCACGTCGTCGTCCAGCATGGCGCGAGAGGCCGTGCGCAGTACCTCGTTCGTGGAGTCGATGGTGACTGCCGCCGTCATGTTAATCAGCTCCGTCCCCGCTTCTGTCAGTATTCTGCTGTCGGCTCTTTTCCCGTAGACTCACCGCGGTCCGAATCACGCAGAGTTGCAGAGCAATCCCCCCGCATCAGCAGTCGGTCCCGGCTGTCCGGCCTTCCATCCCGGACATAGTCGGCAGTGACGACGAGCTCGTTCCGGTAGCGGCACTCTAGGCGCCGCCTCCTCCAGTGGACCAGTCGCAGTCCCCGGCCGGGATTCTGTGTCAGCCGTCTACGGATATTTCAGAGGGTCCCGCCGCCGATGTCGTTCCTGCTGGCAGCACCCTGAACGTCGTTTTCGTACGACTCCTTCCTTCCGCTCTTGTTCCACGGTGCTGAGAAGATTCAGGGAGGATGGGTGTTGTCCTGTGCGTTCACAAAGCGCGGTCGCCGCACGTAAGACATGGCCACCGCCTTCACGAGCACCATGTGCCAACGTTCCAGTAGCAGCTGTGCTGCATACTTCAAATCGCTCAAAGTGGGGGCGGGGGAGTACGGAGCGGGTCTCCTCTCAGTCACGACACTGTTACTGTGATAGTGTTTACGGGTGATCAACTTTGTTTCTAGACCTGGACACAAGTGACTACCCTGAGTTATGTTCCACCTTGTTTTTAGAATAAATCTTCTAAGTTGTAACTAACTCCGACTTTCCATTTGGTAGTTTTCACCTGGGACACAACAATTCGGATCTCCGGGCGGGGAATACTCAGAAGGACCTCCTCATCAGGAGAAATACAACTGGCATTATATGGATCGGAGCGTGGAAAATTAGATCCTTTAATCGGGCACATAGGGTACAAAATTCAGTAAGGGAAATGGATAGGTTGAAGTTAGATATAGTGTGAATTAGTCAAGTTCGGTGGCAGGAGGAACAGGACTTCTCGTCAGGTGAATACAGGATTATAAATACAAAGTCAAATAGGGGTAACGCAGGATTGGGTTTAATAATGAATAACAAAACAGGAATGCAAGTAAGTTACAACGAACAGCATAGTAAACGCCTTACCGTAGCCAAGATATACGAGAAGCCCACCCATGCTACAGAAGTAAAAGTTTATATGGCATAGTCCACAGATGATGAAGAGACTGAAGAAATTTATGACGAGATAAAAAGAAATTATTCAGGTATTTAAAAGAGACGAAAATTTAATTGTGATGCGGGACTGGAATTCGACTGAAGGAAATGGAAGAGAAGGAAAAGCAATAGGTGAATATTGACTGGGGGAAAGGAAAGAAAGAGGTAGCCGCCCAGTAGAATTTTGCACAGAGCGTAATTTAATAATCGTTAGAACTTGGATTATGAATCATAAAACAAGGTTGTATACTGGAGGAGACCTGGAGACAGCGGGAGGCTTCAGATTGATTATATAATCGTAAGACAGATTTCGGAACCAGATTTTAAATTGTAAGACATTTCCAGTGGCAGATGTGGACTTTGGCCACAATTTATTGGTTATGAACAGTAGATTAAACCTGAGTAAATTGGAGAAATGTAGGAAATTAAGTAGATGGGACCTGGATAATCTGAGAGAACCAGAGGTTTTTAAGATTTTCAGAGGGAGTATTAGGCAATAGTTGATTAGAACAGTGGAAATGAATACAGTAGGAGAGAAATGGGTCGCTTTCAGGGATGAACTAGTGAAGGCCGCATGGGATCAAATAGGTAAAAAAATAAGGCCTAGTAGAAATCCCTGGATAACACAAGAGATATTGAATTTGACTGATGATAGTAGAAAATATAAAAATGCAGCAAATGAAGCGGACGAAGAGAAAAAATGAGATTGGCAGGAAGCGCAAAATTTCCAAGAAAGAAAGGCTAGGAGACAAATGTAAGGATTTAGAAGTATATTTCATTAGGGGAAAGTTAGGTACCACCTACAGGAAAATGCAAGAGGTCTTTGGGGAACAGAGAAGCAGCTGTATGAATATCAAGAGTTCTGACGGTAAACCAGTTCTAAGCAAACAGGGAAAGCTTAAAGGTGAAAGCAGTGTATAGACGGTCTATACAAGAGAGATGAACTTGAAAGCAATATTATAGAAAGGGAAGTGGACGTAGATGAAGATGAGATGGGAGATATGATACTGCGAGCAGAATTTGACAACACTTTGAAAGATCTAAGTCGAGACAAGTCCCCGTGAGTAAACAATATTCCATCAGAACTACTGGTAGCCTCGGGAGAGCCTACCATCTGGTATGCAAGATGTGTGAGGCAAGTGAACTACCTTCAGACTTCAAGAAGAATGTCAGTAATTCCAATTACAAAGAAAGCAGTTGCTGACAGGTGTGAAAATTACCGAATTTTCAGCTTAATAAGTCATGGTTGCAAAATACTGACACGAATTCTTTACAGAAGAGTGAAAAAACCGGTAGAAGCCGATCTCAGTGAATGTCAATTTGGATTCCGGAGAAATGTAGGAACAGGCTAGGCAATACTGACCCTATGAATTACCTTAGATGATACGTTAAAGAAAGAGAAACCTACATTTATAATATATAGACTTAGAGAAAGCTTTTGACGATGTTGACTGGAATACTATGTTTGAGATTCTGAAGGTCGCAGGGGTAAAATACAGGGAGCGAAAGGCTATTTACAGCTTGTACAGAAACCAGACGTCGGTTATAGGAATCGACGTGCATAAAAGATAAGCATTAATTGAGAATGGAGTGAGACAGGATTGCAGCCTATACCCGATGATACTCAACTTGTGCATTCAACAAGCAGTGAAGGAAACAACAGAAAAATCGGGAGTAGAATTAAAGTCTAGTGAGAAGAAATAAAAGCTTTGAGGCAGTAGATGAGTTTTACTATTCGGGCAGCAAAAAAACTAATGTTGTCTGAAGTAGGGGATATAAAGTGTAGACTGCCAATAGCAGGAAAAGTATTTCTGAAAACGAGAAATTTGTTAACATCGAATATAAATTTAAGTGCTAAGAAGTCCTTTCTGAAGCTATTTGTTTGTAGTATAGCCATATATGGAAGTGAATAACGGAAGATAAACAGTTTGGACGAAAAGAGAACAGAATATTTAGAAATGTGCAATAGAAGAATGCTGAAGATTAGATGGGTTGATCACGGAACTAATGAGAAACTACTGAACAGAATTGGGAATACGAGAAATTTGTGGCATTACTTTATCAAAAGAAGACCTCCATTGATAGGACACATTCTGAGAAATCAAGGGAAAACCAGTTTAGTACTGAAGGGAAGTGTGAGGTTAAACGTCGTAGAGGGAGTCCAAGCAGATTCAGAAAGTTGTAGGTTGCAGTAGTTATTCAGAGATGAAGATGCTCGCGCAGGATAGAGTAGTTAGGAAAGCTGCATCAAACCAGTCTACTAACTGAAAATCACAGCAATAACAACAACAAGCAAAAATATTAAAAAATAAGAAACATGTCCTGCGGCACACAACCTCATTGATTCGTAGGTGATCTTCTAAACATTTGGTTACGACATTTTGACGTAACTTCGAGAGATCATCTGCTCTCTGCTTGATCTATCTGATTCTCTTCTTCTATGTACGATTCTAAAACAGACTACGTCATTTGCCTGAGAGAGCATCGCCCTAAATGTGAACCGTGGTTGATTAGTGTTCAGATGACGCTGTGAAATTTAAGAAGCATCAGAGCTTGGGAAAAAATGTTCTTGCTCGTCATGACACAACTGTTATCACCGCTGTAGTGAATTTGTGCTCACAGTCTGTAGCTATTTCTCATTCAGACCTTGTTGTCGCTCAAGTGATTTCACACTCTCCGCAATGAATTAACTTACGGCATAGCAGCTGAATTAAAATTAAAATTGTACCATATCATGTGGTGATAAATTCATTCATTTTCTGCGTTCCATCCTTGGTATACTTTTCAAATAATGTTGTAGAAGCCACACTCTAGTATGGGTAACATTTCTGCCATATTTATTCTGCTTATTTATTCTTCTTATATATTCACCTTTCTTTTAGTGCGCGTCTGTATATACACGTCCACATTCTGTTGCCATGGCCTGTCATCACTGGCTTATAGCGGATAATTGCGATAAAAATAACTTTCATTTTTCAAGATCATTGATACTTCCAGCCATGCAACTTTAATACTAACTTACCAGTTTCTTCACTATTGCCTCTGTGATGCTCTCTTATCTCCCCCTCACCCCTTTTTGTTTTATAAATTTACACGTTAATTTAGAGGATATAGCATTTGTGAGAAATATTGCGACTGCTGCATATGAGAAATCTAGCGCCCTTGGAAGTACAATAACGTCTATGGTCCACTTCGGCGCGATATGTTTGAAACAGAGTATTTGGGGAAGCCAGTTCTGAGGGTGTGTGGAATCTGGCATGGTGCAGGCGCAGTTCGTGTGCTGCTGGAGAAATATGATGCAGCTCACAATGCTTTTCCGGCATCTGTGTGTATCTCCATCTTCCCGCTTCACTCTTACACTGAGCCTTGTATACAGTAGATACAAAATTGTCAAATTTCATGAAATCATGGGTATTTTCAGGTACTAAAACATAAATTTAAGTAAAATATTCATCTACAGGGAATTCTTTTGAACCTAAAAGACTATACATAAATTTCTCACACAAGTATGAGAAAACGCGTTACTTTAAAAGAAAAATGGAAGTTCCTTTCTCAGCTGTACAATTTAGCTAGTGCTTACCTGCTACTGCTTTCATAATATTCTGGGAAAGTTCATTATTTAAAGTGATAACTATTAACTGCAATATAATAAACTTGCATTTTACTATCATTTATTACAATTTAACTTGAATTTAAAGGAAACCTCGATTTCTTGAATTTTGTATACTGACTGGATGGCAAGGAGTTTAATCCATAGATTAGTCAACGAACTAAACCCGATGTGGAATCAACTTTTACATCTCTTATTCTATTTGTTTGTTACGTTTACCTGAAACAGGACTTAATTCCTATGCAGGAAACCATTGCAAAATAAAATCAGTACAAGTAAGAAAGGCTTACATGATCTTTGGAGAAGCCCCGGTAAGAAACCACGCAATATCCTTATTTCTGTCTTTTACAAAAGAAATACCTTGTTTATTACTATCGAACCTTGCTCTCTGTCCATCTCCTCTTCCTTCTTTTCCTTGAACCTCCATCTGTGTGTATCTCCATCTTCCCGCTTCACTCTTATACTGAGCCTTGTTTGTTATTATTGCCACTGAAACTGAAATCGCTGAAAATGAATGGGCAAATCGGTTGCCATCATCGATAATAAGGAGTATAAGAGACCTCAATTGCTGGATTTGTGAGGATAGTAGCGCCAGTGACAGTATTTCGCATAGTCTGATTTGCAAACGGGAAGGATAACAAAGTTTCGGGCGATTCACATCCTTAATAGTTTCTAATCGTGATCCAGTAAGTCATAAATACAATATTGCTGCTGTCTGTTAAAACTGACGACAAGAAAGAAAGCAAAATATTAGATAGTTGTATGTACAATATTTTTTAGATTTATATATAAGGTGAAAGAATGTATAAATGGAAGAAGGCAATTTTTCTTACGTTTAACGTAATCACACATTTTCACGGCACGGAATTTTTGCGATATCTGTTGTAACAGAAAACCTGCACATTGTTGTCTAAAACAATATGTGGCCTTTATCCGTCTGAATGGTTTTAAGCGTATTGTATAAAGTTTGAAGTAAATCGTTCAAGAACTTTTCGAGATTTTTGGTAACAACGTTAAACATCGAATGGTCTTTTTATGATAGTATACACGTGTACTTAGTGTAACAGTGAATAAACTCGTAGAAAAGAAGTCGATAGGTTTGTCTGTAGAATAAAACAGAAGAAAATTAGATTATATGTAAAGAAGAAAAAGATTGTTGGTAATTTTATCGATATAATAACTCGATTTACTAGTAAGTTGCTACAGGAACACTAGAAACACATAGAAAATAAGGTAATTTGAAAATTACCAGGTCTTTTAAATGTGTTCTAAATATGTAAACAGATTTTCTTCTCAATCTGAGTGGCAGTGTGCGATTATATTGTGATGAATGGGATTGTACCTTAATATTAAAAATTACCTGTTTCACGCCAATAGAAGTGATGTGATTGGTCAATAGAAGTCTTTTGACTGAAAAAACTGAAATTCCTTTAATAAGAGGAGTGTTTCTCACATCATTACACTTTTGCTATTCTCTAAATACGCATGTTACTTTAATTCTATGAGAAATAAAATGAGGTCATTAATAAAAAATTAATATGACTACGTCCCTGAAAGTTCACAGATACTTGTATTAATGTCATTGGTGGGAAATACAGAACGATTTTCAGATGATAACTTTATTGCACAGACTGGTAGAAAATCCACATTCTAAATAAATGTAATGCACTTAAATAGACTGAAAGAGCAAATATGGTTGGACTGTATGATCAGAAATCAATCACTGAATTCTGGAGGTTTTGGGAGCATCCTACAGTGGAACAACTACCACAATTTGTTGGACAGATCACCAATAACTGACAGCTAGTAATGTTCTGTAGTGTAAAACTTGCAGTATTCAGTGCGAAAACGAATAAGTATCAGTAAAAAATTTGAACCTACTGAATGTAACTTTGCTGAATTCTTCATTTTCTAGAAAATGCTTGGCAATTTTATCAGAATTCTACGGGAGTATCTCTCACTCGTTATTAGGTCGATGAAAACATCATCGATCGAATGATTATTGAGTACTTTTTATCGATCTGGCTTTACCGTTTAGCTGTTTAAAGGAAATACACAGAAATGATAGAAAGACGAGCCACGAAATCCTTCAGAAAAATGCTCAGCGGGTTCCACTGAGGGATGCTGCAAGAAAGGCGTTGTGCATTGAGGGGAGTCGGGGAGTCGCATTCGAAAAATTCCGAGGACCTGCATTCCAAAGCGAGAGAGGCGGATTTCTGGGTGCTGCAGCACGGGTCGGGAGGCGTCTGATTACCTCGAACGTACGTCTCGCTTAGTGACTCCGACGCTAAAAATACAGAATTTTAGGCGTTAGTGGCAAAATTACTATCCTGCGTCCTGTCTGTTATTCGCGTATAGAATAGACAAGGGGGAAATGATGCTAGTACACACTGTACCCAGCACCCCCACACAGAAACCATGCAAATGTTCTTGTCTCTAATAAAGCATAAGGAACAGAAACTTAAGAAACGTAAACTTTTTGTGAGTAATAAGAAAAATCGCAGCTTCCGCGATTCTGTATTTTAGGCGTATTTCTTCTTATTACTTATTTTAAACTCGTTTCTTTAATGCTTTTATTTTTGTCTAATTCTCCTGTTTCAGAATTTCTCAAATTCCAAATGTTAAATCTTGATAGAAATTGTTGGACTGAGCTTTCAGTTGCGATGTAATTATTTTAATTTCCATTAAAATGGGCTTCACTTCCACAATTTTCCTTCTACAACTTCCGGAAACAGCATTGTTATATAAGCTAGAGAATTTATAAGTTTCGTTCCGTTTGCACAGGTATTTTTGCCGTTACAGATTTTGGTAACGGGCTGTAGTTTTGTACGGCGCAGCTGCTGTTTCGAATCTGGCGTTGAACGAGTTGTGAGTATAAGAATATAAGGAGTAAGAAACCGAATGCTTTGAGGAATGTGAAATTTACTACACTACTGGCCATTAAAATTGCTACACCACGAAGATACGTGCTACAGACGCGAAATTTAACCGACAGGAAGACGATGCTGTGATATGCAAATTGTTAGCTTTTCAGAGCATTCACACAAGGTTGGCGCCGGTGGCGACACCTACAACGTGCTGACATGGGGAAAGTTTCCCACCGGTTTCTCATACGCAAACAGCAGTTGACCGGCGTTGCCTGGTGAAACGTTGTTGTGACGCCTCGTGTAAGGAGGAGAAATGCGTGTCATCACGTTTCCGACTTTGATAAAAGTCGGATTGTAGCCTATCACGATTGCGGTTTATCGTATCGCGACATTGCTGCTCGCGTTGGTCGAGATCAAATGACTGTTAGCAGAATATGGAGTCGGTGGGTCCACAAGGATAATACGGAGCGCCGTGCTGGATCCCAACGGCCTCGTATCACTAGCTGTCGCGATGACAGGCATCTTATCCGCATGGCTGTAACGGATCGTGCAGCCAGGTCTCGATCTCTGAGTCAACAGATGGGGCGTTTGCAAGACAACAACCATCTGTACGAACAGTTCGACGACGTTTGCAGCAGCATGGACTACCAGCTCGGAGACCATTGCTGTTGTTACCCTTGACGCTGCATCACGGACAGGAGCGCCTGCGATGGTGTACTCAACGACGAACCTCGGTGCACGAATGGCAAAACATCATTTTTTCGGATGAATCCATGTTCTGTTTACAGCATCATGATGGTCGCATCCGTGTTTTGCGATATCACGGTGAACATACATTGGAAGCGTGTACTCGTTATCGCCATACTGGCGTATCACTCGGCGTGATGGTATGGAGTGCCATTGGTTACACGTCTCGGTCACCTGTTGTTCGCTTGGACGGCACTTTGAACAGAGGACGTTACATTTCAGATGTGTTACGACCCGTGGCTCTACCCTTCATTCGATCCCTGCGAAACTCTACATTTCAACAGGATAATGCACGAACGCATGTTGCAGCTCGTGTACGGGACTTTCTGGATATATGAAATGTTCGACTGCTGCTCTGGCCAGCACATTTTCCAGATCTCTCACCAATTGAAAACGTCTGGTCAATGCCCAGGCGTATGAGGGCCGTTATTACGGCCAGAGGTGGTTGTTCTGAGTACTGATTTCTCAGGATCTATTCACCCAGACTGGGTGAAAATGTAATCACATGTCAGTTCTAGTATAACAGACCCGTTTATCATCTGCATTTCTTCTTGGTGTAGCAATTTTAATGGCCATTAGTGTATGATCTGACAACAGCTGGACATTTTCAAATGTGTTCACTTGATAGAGAAATGCTTTCATCTGTGAGGCAGGTGACCACGAAAAATTAGCACACAGTGAGCTGTGGAATGCCTTGGTTGCATATTAATTTATTGGCACGTTTCGATACACCATCATCGGTCATACAATGAAACCCAAAAACAAACCCCACCACAGTGGGCACATAAGGACTGAAAATATTGCTCTCGTATACGTGGCGCCAGGTGCCAAACTCAGTGCCCAATTTGGTGTGATTTTGTTTTCGTACTTCATTCTATTTCGGAATATGATGCATTTAAATGAGTTAATAAATTTGTTCATCAACCACTGATGTAAGAGACGGTCACGGCTGCAAGAATCGCGATAAGGAATCTATCCTTTTGCCTCACCGTAGCTTACAAATTATGTTTCTTAAGTAACTACAACAGGACTCCATACTAGTACTCCACAACAAATTCGTTTTGATCATACAACTGAAAAAGTAACACGCTCTGTATTCTGCGAACACCAATTACGGTTAATGAACACGGAAAATATACGCTTACAATAAAAAGGATGATTAAATAAATCGATGGCCTCAAATTATGATGCTACATTCGTTCGATTAACTTTATTTAGAACTAATAGCACACAGATGTGCATCGATATAAGCCCTGAAGTGACCGAAGGGGAGAAAAGAAAAGCTGCTTTTTGAGCGGCGTAGCAAAGCCTGAGTCGGAGGGGAAGGGGTGTGGCCGCCCTGGCCAGGAGGTAATGCGGCGGTTTTAGCGCGCTTCCTCTGGTGGCCATATTTTTAAACCAGTCTCCTCGATTCATCTTAATTTGTCTTTATTAAAAGTTTCGCCGGACGATGAGTCCGCTGGGGTGGGCCACTGGTCATAGCAAGAGTCGCCACCATTTCAAAACACACACACACACACACACACACACACACACACACACACACACACACACCCTTACATGCACACCCACAACTTCCTCATTGCCCACTGCCGGCGGACTGCGCCAAACGTATGGCCAATTACGCTGCCTCATATTTTAAGACTGCTTGAGAGCGCGCCACTAATTTATACATGATATTTCACTCCAATTAGCCGAGTAATCGATGACGGAAGGTCGAACAAAGAAAAGTTTTTTCGGGTGGAAATTTTTCTGCGAGAGTTGAGTGGGAGAGGTGGTCTCAAATTGATGGATTGAGAAGGCGTCGGCGTCGGTCGGTGGAAGGTGCCGCTGAGCAGCGACGCCGCCTCCTGGTGGCCCTCCGGGGACGCCGCGCCGGCGCCGCAGCCGCTCCGGACGCCGTCTTGGCGCGCATCTATCATCCGGTTAGCCGGAGCGGGAATTTTCGGGCCAGCAGAAAAATGGCCTCGACATGTGTCGATTGGCTGCGACTCTCCTCCCGCTGCAGTAGCTTCAGCGTGCGCTTGCAGATTATCTGGTTTCCTCTTTTGTTCTAATTGCTGCGCAGAAAATGTGGCCACTGCTGGGACGAAGCGTATAAAATTAAGTTAGAAGAATCACCAATTGTCAGGTAGTTAATGCTTGTTGTAAGATGTAAACGTAAGGCCGTAGGACGGCACTTTGAACGCGGACTGGTAGTTGTAGCTAGACGCATGGAACATTCAGTTTCGAAAACCGTTAGAGAATTCAATATTCCGCGAGCCACAACGTTTGGAGAGTGCCGAGAATACAAAATTTCAGGTATTACCTGTCACCATAATACTGCAGTGACTGCAGTCTGTCACTTAACGACCGAGAGCAACAGCATATGTGTAGAGTTGTCAGTGCTAAAGGGCATGTAACATTGCGTGAAATAACCGCAGAAATCAATGTGGAACCTACGACAGACATCCGTTTGGAGAGTACGGCAAAATTTGGCGTTAATGGGCTATGGAAGCTGACGACCGTCGAGTGCCTTTACTAGCACGATATCGCCTGCAGCGCCTCTCCTGGCCTCGTGACCATCTTGGTTGGACCCTAGACGACTGAAAAACAGTGAACTGGTCATATCAGTCACGATTTCTGTGGTAAAAGCTGATGGTAGGGTTCGAGTGGGGCGCGGACCTCACGAAGACATAGACGTAAGTTATCAATAAGGCACAGTGCAAGATGGTTTGTGCTGTGTTTACATGGAATGGACTAGATCCGCTGGTCGAAGCGAACCAATCACTGAATGGAAAAGGTAACTGATTGATTGACTGATTGAGGGGGTTACAGGACTAAACGTCGAGGTTATCAGTCGCTGGAAATGGTTATTTGGAGACCATCTGCTGCCACTCTTGGAGCTGGCCGATGTGACCGAGCGGTTCTAGGCGCTCAGTGCGGAACCGCGCGTCTGCTACGGTCGCAGGTGCGAATCCTGCCTCGGGCATGGATGTGTGTGTGATGCCGTTAGCTAAGTTGGGTTTAAGAAGTTCTAAGTTCTAGGGGACTGATGACCACAGCTGTTAATTCCCATAGTGCTCCGAGCCATTTGAACCATTTGAACCACTCAAGGACTCCTAGTTCCCAAACAACGACGGAATATTTATGGATGACAATGTGCCATGTCACCAGGCCACAGTTGTTTGCAGTTGGTCTGAACAACATTCTGGGCTCTCCGAGCGAATGGTTTGGCCATCCAGATCGCCCGACATGAATCCGATCGAGTATTTATGGGACATAATCGAGAGGTTAGTTCATGCACAAAATCCTGCATCGGCGACACTTTCGCAGTCACGGATGGCCATAGAGGCATAATGGCTCATTTCTTCTGCGGGGGACTTCCAACGACTTGTTGAGTCCATCGAACGTCTAGCTGCTGCACTTCGTCGGGCAAAAAGATGTTCGACACGATATTAGGAGGTATCTCATGATTTTTGTCACCACAGTATATAGTAAGTCACTTTATTTAGCTGTTACCTGTATCAATCTCATATTCGAGTGTCTTCAGACAATTACCATTTTAAGCTCGCTCCTCAAAATTGCAATGGGCACTTCCTAAAGTTCATTAGTGCTTAAAACCATAATTAAAGGTATCTGATAAACGCTAATGGCTATACTAATATATATGATTTACTTGTATTGGTAATAGCGCACAGTGAAATAACTAGAACGACCAAACGAAAACATAATTTTCACGATCACTTGAAACGAGTGTTTGGTAGAAGGGTGGCTAAAATTTCTTTCAGATCTTTCAGAGAATAATCAATACTGTAGGGAAAAGTAGTGATCAATAGGACAAGACGAAACGAACAACGAACAACGAGAGAATGGTTGTCTTGCGTGAAGAGACCTGAGAAGACCTACGTAAGAAGAAGAAGGACCTCTGGATATGAAAGGATGCAAGCTCACTCCCAATGGACTACTGCATAACACAGTATTGGCTAGCCATGGAAATACACACAATAATAATTATAAAAGTAATAATAATAAGCTGGGCGCGGTGGCCGAGCGGTTCTAGACACTTCGGTCCGTAACCGCGCTGCTGCTACGATCGCAGGTTTGAATACTTCTTCGGGCATGGATGTGTGTGATGTCCTTAGGTTAGTTAGGTTTAAGTAGTTATAAGTTCTAGAGGACTGATGACCTTCGATGTTAAGTCCCATAGTGCTCAGAGCCATTTGAATAATATGAACCAGTAATAATAATAAAAACCTTCATTCCTCACGAATAGGATAGAACTTTGCCTTGTTCTCTTCTGCCCGTTAAGACAGCTTAAGTGCAGATAACCATCAAGAAAATTCACATTGTCGTTTGTAAGCAGTGGTCCGAAACTCACTTCTAATCTGGCATATGGCTTCCTCTAAGATACCCCAAAAACTCTGTTTAAAAGTACCACACAAATCACTGTTCTAGAACGCCGTGTGTCATCGCCGACTGAAATGTACTTACACTTCAGTCCTATTCTTATCCATTGACATCGTTTCCCAGCTTTGGACCAAGTGATTTCCTTACTATTTACTGATCAGATAGGTTTTTAAATTCAAGAACGAGTGGTATACGATGTGGCGCCAGAGACCGCCGCAGCAGTTGTGAGCCCCGCCGGTTGCGTCTCTCACCTTCTGGGCTCCATCTTTGTCTTCAGCCAATGGTGGAGAGGGCATTTCGCTAAGCTGAATATAGCTGTCATTGAGAAGGTCATAGTACTCTCAAAATGATCTTGCAGCAGCGTTATAGTCATAAGACTGTCCGTGACCAATGAAACTTTTAAGGATGTTAGAATGCCAGTATTTCAAATATTGAGTCGAGGCAGAACGGAGCTGTTAGGGAAGAAATGTAACTAGCAAGAGAATAGAACATTATTTCTGAGACAAAACACAGTCATTTGTTAACCTTAGTGATGATTCACTGAAGGACTGAATATTGATTCGAAGCTGCTTCGAACAGGAAAAATGAAGTATTTGTAGAGCACTGCGAAGTGAACTACAAAGAATAAATGTAGTGAAGAGCTTACGAAGGAAGCGTTATGGTTTGGGGAGTTTTGATTCAAAGATAAGAGTACGTTACAGAGGAATCTGAGGTGTTATTGATTAATTCAAATGTGAAAGGAGAGGTTACCGTCTGAATTCGTCTCATAAACAGCTGGACTGTCTAAAGTTACGTATACGATAATCTCTCATATATGCCGGAATCGCACATAGTTTATTTTGGGTCTAAAAGATGTGTCGTTAGTAAGATGAGATACAATTTATCCTATGAATGGATTGCTCTTTGGCATCAGGTGACGAATGTTTCACGTGGAAAGGTGATAGAAATGCGCATTCTTTCGGTAACAGCCTTCTGTGATAGTTGTCTCTCTTCGAGAAACCTGGAGAGGGCGTTGTGGAGGAAGTAGAGGTACTTATGTTTACTGAGGTGGTATCAAACACCTTTTTTATACAGAAACTTTCGTGTCCACTTAATTGTGTTTGATGTCTCTCTCTTAATCTCCATTGCCGTCCAGAGACAAGTCTCTTTAGGTGTCAGCCGAAAAGAGAGCTTACATATAATTCAGTAGACGAATAAGGATTTTTCCGATGGGAATCAGATAGAGAGAGACCATTGTTTAGTTGTACAAATCAATATTCATTTCGTGCAGGTCAAGAAGATACTAGCGAGACTTATAAAAGGAAGACAGAAAAAACAGTTTAACGAATGCAGTTATAGAGGAAGTTGATCTCCAGTCGCCAACATGATTTATTCCCTGTCAACTCTGTAGCGACTGCGTCGCACAGGAAAAATTGACATTCCACACAATGTCTGGACAACGCTTGAGATGACGTCCATGAATGTTTTACGATGTCTTGGCACTAAGGAACATATCAAGGACACCTACGCTATATGAAGTGCGAATGTTACATGCTTAGTGTAATTCTTGTAACGAATGGTCCTCCTGTGAAGCACACTGATCTGAGGATGACCGTTTGGGACAGCTGACGACTGATATCTGTAAACACAAATGTGGTCGTAAGTGAAAACAAAAATCAATTTTACAAACATATCAACGACTATGTTCTCAAAACTATACAAATGTCGTACTTTGCGTAATCTTAATTCTTTCACGCAAGTGGTTGTGATAAATTTACGATTACGATAGGTTTACGAAATTCGAAAGAAGATAGAGAGAACGAAGGGCTGACGCTTTAACTATCCCGCTTCAACAGCAGCTTGGAGTCTGTTGGAAACAACGGTGCCATCAAACGGACGGACTACTATCAGTTGTTTCATCTACATTACATACGTCTACATACGTTCTCCGCAAACCACTGAGAAGAACGTGCAAAAGAGTACTTACTATTACACCTGTCGTTCCATTCGCGTATGGAGAGCGCGTGTTATAATTAGATTAATTTTGTTTACGTTGACACCACGGATGCGATACGTAGGGGGCTGGAGTATATTCCCAGATTATTTTTAATACTGCTTCTTGACACATTATATGTAAGTTTTTTGGAATAATTGTCGTATATTTTCAAGTTAAGACAAGTCAGGTCTTTCAGCATTTCCGTGACTCTCTCCTAAGAGCCAATAAAAACTGTGACCATCCATCCATCCATGTTGAGTTCTACGTACACGTTCAGTACCCACTGACAGACCTATTTCGCCGCGAAGGGCAGCCGCGTGGTCTAGACGCCTTGCCACAGTTCGCGTCTCCCCCCGTCGGAGGTTCGAGTCCTCCCTCGGGCATGGGTGTGTGTGTTGTCCTTAGCGTAAATCAGTTTAAGTTAGATTAAGTAGTGCGTAAACTTCGGGACCGATGACCTCAGCAGTTTGGTCCCTTGAGACCTTACCACAAATTTCCAAAAATTTACTTATTTAGTACGGGTCCCACACACCTTACAAATATTCTAAGATTGGACGCCTAAGTAGTTAGTAAATATTTGTAGAGTGACTGAATACTTCCAGTATCCTTCAAAGAAACCTAAGCCTATCACTTGCTTTACCTGGAATGAGCCTATGTGATCATTTCAATTCATAGCCACACAAATTTTGCACTCAGATACTTGTGTGAACTGACTGATTCCAATTCTCAGTGATATTGTAGTAAAAGGATGCTACTTTTCTGCGTATTGTGAGGTGTGCCGTTTTAACACATTCATACATTTAAATAAAGCTGCCGCGCGGAGTGGCTGCGCAGTTTGAGGCGCCACGTCACGGACTGGGCGGAGGTTCGATTTCTCCCTCGGGCATGGGTGTGTGTCTTGTTCTTAGCATACGTTATTTTAGGTAGTGAGTAAGACTAGGGACCGATGACCTCAGCAGTTTGGTCCTTTAGGAATTCACACGCACCTAAATAAAGCTGCCCATCTTTGCATAAGTTTGGGACGTTGTTAAGATCTGACTGAATGTTTGGGAAAATTCTTCCAGATTTTGCTTCACTATAAGTAAGGTCTTCATCAGCAAAAAAGTCTTAGATTACTATTAATACTGTCTGCCAGGTCAATAATATACAATATGAACGGAAAATCAGTACCCATTCTTGGTGCTCACCTAAAGTTACTATTTCTGTAGACTATTTACTATTCAAGATACGATGCTGCGAAATTTTCAATAAAATGAAAAATTTTCACGTGTTGAAATGTGATCACCTAAGAGATAGCAAAACGTCGTAATTTTGCTTGAAACGTCTCCATGTGAGCCGTTTCATTAATTTCGCAAATCAAACTTTGATTTTAAACATCTTTTCGCGCCTCCGACGTTCGGTGTGTCTGTGCTTAAAACTGGAGAATTAGATGAATGGGAGAGTGCGCGATTTAGTAGCCTCAGCGGGATTTAAACAATAAGAGACTGAGTTTTCAATTAGTAGTTTATGTTTCATGTTCTATATATGTCGATGTAGTCTGTTTATAGTTTATCCAGGCCGCATCTTTCCTGTTCCTACTTTCGTCTGCTAGAGTGAGTGTCTGAGTTGTCTGTGTGTGGTACTTCAGAGTTCTTTGGTTGCAAGAAGGTTTCCTTAGACATTACGAGCAGTTTACCCATCCTTTGTGTAGAGTTTAAACAGAGCTACGTTAGGTCAAAGAGACGTTAGTGGCTACTAGTCAAAACGTACTGCAAGGTTGGCGCAGGTCAATAATATTCAATATGAACGGCAAAGGTACCAATACCCATTCTTGATGCACATCTGAAGTTAGTATTTCTGTAGACTATTCACTATTCAAGATAAGATGCTGCGTCCTCTTTATCCAGCAGTCTCTCTAAACGTTTGCTCCTTCTACGAGGATCCCGCCTACGGTAGCGTGTAAGCTTTACTTTTCTCTGGGTTACCCGAGGGTAATGGTGGTCTGAGTTGCCATCTCTAGCAGCATAAATTGAAATGTGTAACACTAAGTGTTGTCTGAGTTTCTAATAGTCCTTCTTCAATGTAGGTATCAGTAATCAAGCTGTTCAAATCATTTCAATTAGGGAACGGTGTTATTTTTGTAATTTTCAGTTTCCTTAATGTGATCATTTGTTCAATTGCAACTTGGCGGTGGCGAGCGGAGTCACCAAGTGATGTATAAACCCAGTTAGTTTTCTATATCACGTACGAATGTCTCGTGTGCTTGTGCTAGATTTTATTTGATTTGTCGCCCGTTTCGTATTTTATTTTCATGGGTTCGGTAACTTGTATTCTACTAGATAACACACGTTATGAGGCTGAGATCCGACGTAATCATCATGAAATTAGTACCGAATTCGTCAGAAGTTGGCCGTCAAAACTAGTTACTATCTGACCTGGTGTACTTAAACGTAGAATATGGAAGCAGTCTTCTAAAATTTATCCTTTTTGCTGTATGGGTGGTTAGTATGAATTGTGTGTGTGTTCATCAACTAAATTCTACCAATTACTTAGCAGATTTGGATCCAGGTGTGGGGACTGTGTTCTTACGACAGACGGTGCACCATATCTCAAAACTTAAGCACCAGCAGTCAAAGAAATTGAGTTTTATTTAATATCCCCGAATATTTTTAATTCAGAAATAAATATTCAGTGATTTCTTAACTTGCGACTCTGATACCTCACTGGACAACCGTGCTTCCTATTCAGGTTTCTTTTTTTTCCTTATTTTACCTGAACAACGATAAGTAAAATTTTAATATGTCTTGTGTGTCCAGTACGAGAATATTTAAGTCTTTCGATCGTATAACTACCTGAGAAATTTTTGAGAACATTTCTAGTGGAGAACAGCGGTTTTTCTTTGTACTTTAAAATGAACGTAAACAGCCTCGAGTGCCAGAAAACTTTATTTTTGTTGTTACCGGTTTCAGTCAATTGCTGACCATCTTCAGACCTCATGCCACGATGGTAGGCGGTGGCAGAGAACGGAGCAGGAGTTTCTAACTCCACGAACGTCGACTGTTGACATTTGCTGAGCTCGTAACGCCCGCTCCGTTCTCTGCCACCACCTACCACCATGGGATGAGATCTGAAGATGGTCAGTAACTGACCGAAACCGGTAACCATAAAAATAAAGGCTTCTAGCAGTCGAAATTGTTTATATTCATTTTAAACGATCTGAGATGTGATGCATTGTTTTGGAAATCTGTTTAACCAGTATTCAAATGAACTGGAACCATCAACCTAAATTTTTGTGTTGGCACTTGTTCAGGGCAAATGAAAAGAAGCTCAGTTTTGGATTGTGGTTGTTGACCTTGAGAGTCAGAGACAGGTTTCATTCAGAACACCGAATTTGCCATCAAATCTGAGTTTGGAGAAGAAGAGGCACCTTTCATACTTCGTCGTGAATTTTACGTTTCGCCAAGGACATTGCCACACTGTCTGGCAACCCTGCCAGCTTCAATGCCCTTTATAAGAAACTCCCCGCCAGGACACTGCCACACCGTCTGGCAACCCTAACTCCTCCCTTGCCGTTTCTGCCTTGTAATTCGAATGGGGTACTTCCGGACTGAACGCCACTCAAGTTGTGTGGATAACCGAACACGGCGTCGCAGGCGGGTCCAGAAAATTTAAAACTCATTTTTATGACATTGGAAACCAGTTTCTCGAGACTCGATGTCACTGTAAGAGGGCAATAAACGCAGACTCGGAGGCACCCGTGCCGTGACGCTTCGGTATGTGGAGAGAACGCATGTGAGGGCTGGCCGATCCCCGCAGAGTGGCGACGCTGTCCACTGCGCAGGCGTCGCGGCGGAGGGCGTCAAGACGGCCCCCATCCTCCCCGCTAATTATAATTATTAGGCCGGAGGCCAGCCCGAGATGGCGGCGGCGAGCCCATTACCGCGGGACCGCCTAATGGCGTATACATAACAAAGGGCTAATTCAGCACGGCGCCCACCGCCCCGCGCCGCACCGCACTGCCCCGACGCCTCGCCGCGACTTGGCGGCAGTGATTAGCGCTGCCGGACGCTCGCTGGCACCGCCACTCGACGCAGCTTCAAGCTACTGGCGAGGAGGCCGCTGCGAAGGCGTCGCTCTATCTCTCTTGCTTAATCTCGTAGCTACTCACACTTCAGTAAGTGCAGTTTTGTCTTTGGTAAGGCGTGCAGTTCCAGAAGATAGCAAATGGTAATTTTACTGGGTGGCTTAAGAATGGAATCTCTTAATTTACGCTGCAACAGTTTCTAATCCAAAACATAAACCTTCGTAATTAAGCGTTTCTCCTTCCGAAATGGAATAAAACATTCATTTAGTTTAGAATCTCTGGTGACCCTGGTAATTCCGATATTATCTGACAGAAAGAGCTCATTGTATGCCAAAAAACAAATTATTTTATATTGCTTTTGATTATTTTTACAAATGCTACACACCTGCAGCCGCAAAATAATAAACTTTAAATATTCTCCTCTCCTGTATTATTCAAATTATTTAGCATATATTTTTCCTTTTTTATGATAATTGTTATTAATGTGTGTTGTTTGAAATACCATTAATTTTTCAGAAATTTAACTTTGTAACAGAACGTTTTGATGCTCTCATACAAATCACTTACACAAAATCGTCATATGCTGATTAAAATTTGTAATATTCAGTGATCAAATTAATGAATGGTACTATTAATAAGAAAGCTCATCAAATTTTTATGTAGTAAATATGATTTTTTTTGATTTAAATACAATACTACCTTGAAATTCGAGAACAGATACTAGTAAGAGAACAGAAAAACAATTATTTACGCATTTATTATTACAATCGGATATTGACACTACTGCTAATTGATTTAGTTATTAATTACACAGTTCTTGTGAATTCTGTATCACAATCGTACATCTATACCGCAAAGAACATTAAAGCTTACGTAAATTTTACAAACAGAAGTTAGACTAACTTCTAATTGAAAATTGTTAGGGCTTTCATGGCCAGTTGTTGAAAAACTGCCTATTGGCTTCTGTCTCGGTTCTTCAGCTGAAGTTCATCTAATGTATTTTTGACGTTTGCTAACTTCTAATTGATTTCTAGTTTCTGGAAAATTAAAAACATGACTTGTTGGTTGAACTGGATTATTTGACTGCAGCTCCTCTACTACATTCAAGAAAATTTTAATTAGAATTCTTAAAATCAAGACTAGTAAATTATCATTCTCACTATAGTTACTCAGTTTAAAGGCAATAATCTTCTATATATTGGATGAATAACCTTTTATCTGACTGTGTTCCCTATATAACCCTTTTATTAATACTAATAAATTATGTGGTGACACATGTATTTTAGACTTTTATTTTTTTCTTTATACATTTTTGTAATTGTAAGCATAACTGACATTTAGTCTTCATGAGTTCTAGAATTTGTATTAATTGTACTTATTTGTTTATTCAATGTTCTTGCTTTTTAGTAGTGTTTCCAGATACTTTCTTAAAACAGGTGCTTTAAATGTTTGGCTAAACATATTAAGAAGTACAACAAATTTCAATTTAGCATCTTGATCATTATGTATCTGAGACTAGTAATAGATATTGTATGTTCATAAAATATTTTATTCTGGTTCCATTACTACAGCTTACTGTTGTTTGCAGATATATCTAAGGGCCATACAGAATAACGCATTGCTCATTGCTGTTTGTAGCTCATCATAATGACATGTTGTTTTATTAATAGTGTATATGTTAATTTTGCTGTGCATAAATATTGTGTGAAGAAAAGTTTATCAACCAGGGTGCTGTTATCCTGCTGCATACAAGTTAAGAAATTCAGTACTGAAATCAGACTGTAGTGACCAAATACAGTATTTGCTCATTTTGTAAGGCTGCCACTTGAATTCTGTTATAACTGCGTGGAGTAAAATGTGTTTACCGTAATAAATGTGGTATTTTGTATAACAATAATTATAAAGATTTTTTCTTGTGTTTAATGACCCTTATTACCTTTCCTCAAGATGTAAAATGTATCTCTTCTGTCTCCGCCTATTTCAGCGGGCTGTTGGGTCCTGTGGGTTTGTGATATCAACCCGATCAACTTAGTGGTGCAGTAATGCTAATTTGTCCCCTTAACATCGCTCTAGTTTGGTCACAGAGATGTTCTATTCATGTAGGGGTGCATTTCTAGTCAGCGTTTTGATATAATCATAGTACGGTAGACGACATATATCTGTTATAAATAAGGATGAGCATTGTTCATTGTAATGATGGTATAAAAGCTGTCCTAGGTATTGCACGATCAACAATGCCACCATTTTCTTGTTATTACGTTATGCCATAATTTTTACCTAAGCCACCAATGAAAGAGATTTGGTTCTGAAAAATTAGCCACAACCCACAAAAACAGTAATTTTGGACAACATTAATCAAATGAAACTAAAAGTTAACACTCTGTTACATTAGTAGATTGGTGATAAGAGAGTATGAGGAATTCATTGGAGTAGCAGACTTAGCTGAAAGATGTCGAGACAAAATTTACTGGACGAGCTGTGACGGAGATGCGCTGGTAGAACGGAATCTGTTCGGTTCAGACAGAGATGGTCTTCTGTTGTTCATGAACAACAGCAAAAAATTTCGTAACTACAGTTTCAGAACCAAGAAGAGTTCCACAATGGCAAAAGCCGTGACATGTGGTGACCTATAATGTCGCTGAAATGCGTCCTATGTTACGTTTACTGCTAATGTCACCGTTGAGAACTATCATGAGCATTATAAGGATCGGGCAGAGGAAAAAGTAGTTTTCAAGGCGCTGTGATAATATAATTGCGGGTGCAGGACTGCTCATTGACGAAGTAATGGCGATCAGACATTAATATTTTCTTCACAAACGGAATGTCCAACCTGTTTTTGTTACTCCAATGAAAATTTCAAACACATTCCTGACACTCTTACCGTTCATTGCTCTTCCACAGTCTCTCTACACTGCACAATTTCCTCTAAGCTGTCAAAGTGATGGTCATTTCATTGTGATGTTTAAGTTGAATATTAGAAGTACTTTTTTTCAGAATGCTCTCGTAAAACAAAAGATAAGCAGACGATCATACTGTTCAGGAAGCTGTTACTAATATGAGCCTGGAGAAGTTTTGACTCAGCATGTTAGTACCATACGCATCAAATCATCGTTTATCCGTGATTTACATTATTGCTGTTTTCTCCTGATGAGTTTGTTACAAACATACATTTTTGTTTTCTATGAGTATAAGACATAATGCAGTTGATTACCCTCATTTTCAAAGAAACTGATATCTAGAAGTACTTCTTAATATAAAAAGAGAAAATCAAACTTCTTGAAACGATTTATAGCCCCTTTTAAATTTCGTCAGGAGTCAGACAAAGATATAGTTTGCAACCACTATTATTCAACTGTGCGCTGGAAAAGGTTATAAGAGAATAGAACATAGAAATAGAAAAGCAAGCAACAGTTGCTTAAAGTTATGTAGACCGAAAGAAGCAATAAAGTGTTTGCCCTTTGCATATGCTGTCTTAAAGACAGATGGAACATTAGTGAATACAATGAAATGACTAGAGCTTCTGAAGGAAAAAAGCAGAAAGGCAGGTCTACAAAACATATCATTTGAAAAGACAGAATACACCGAATGAAAGCAACTCAACAAGAATTTTACAAAGAAAGCATGGCAACATCAAGAAAGACAACTTTAAATACCTAGTTGAAAATATTAACATAAAAAGGGGAAAAAACGGTTACAGTCGTAACTGAAGAAATGAAAGGAGGGGACACACCACACACACACACACACACACACACACACACACACACACACAATTTTGGTCGAGCTTGCATGGATATTTCTTATTGCTTGAAATTCTTCCTTTTGATTTTTTTTCAGGTTTGCCGTCTTTCAAACTGAGTACCATGCCCAGAATGTTTAGAATTTTTGATCCTTATGATCAACGATGTACCGCCAATATTTTAGTTAACATAGCAATCGGTGTTAGCTGTTACAATTTTAGCGTAACTTCACAGCATTTTTCTCGCTTGTGAATCTAGATTGGTTTTTAACATAGGTTTTTTAATGTAATTACTATATTTACGTTTACAGTCATGCTTGGTAATTTCAGGACTGCAGTAATTAAAATTTACTATATCATCCTAGTACAAGTGAGTGACGACACATTTCGTCTATCTGTTTGGATGTAACAGAGAATGCAGGTTAGTAGTGAACAGTTATTGAGGTAGTCTGGCATTTACAAAGATACAGCGCAGAAAGTTAGTGGAATTTAGTGACGTTATGTTATGACTGAAAATTTTGTTTGCAGTGAAATATACAGAGGAAGGTTGATTTTATTTTCGAAATACTGAAGAATATATTGCCTAATGAGTAGGAGATTAGCATTTGAGTATTATAGAGTGAAGCTATGATTTTTTTGCGTGAACTTTCTTGTACTGATTTTACATTTGTGCTATGATCTGGCGAGACTGTAACTCAGTTACACGCAAGTTTATGTGAGTGACAAGTATATTAATTAAGTTTGTTATGTTGCAGACCATACTTAGTATCATAATTATGTCTGTGGTCAGTTACTCCGTTTTGATGTCCTGAAGCCACTGCGTCATTGGGCATATTTGTTCATTGATTTATATAGCTCACCAGCTGAGTAAAACACTGTATGTCTTATTATAATTTGGCGAATGGTTGTTATGCTTTATCCATTTTTGTTAAGTTGATACTTACGCAGTCAGTTACCCAGTTGCTTTTGATGTAAGCGTTTGGGCATTTCCGTATGTAATATTATAAACTTGCTCAACTTTAAAAGAGTAGCTTTAAAGCTTTTGTTGTTAACTGACTAGAAGTTTTTGTGGGAGAGTACCATGTAATTCTTTTATTAAAATTTTACGCCATGTTTCGCCTTCACCACTTCTAATTCTGCTATCAGTGTTTTACGAATTTTGTTACTCATGGGTTTATTGTGATTTCACAACATTGCATTTTAACGCTAAAATGTTACATTTGGATTGGGGCCTATTGATGTAATGATTTTGTATTCGGATTTAGTTGTGATAACTTTAACTGACTATAGCGTAAATTATGCAAATGTTTAGTCTGTGGAACTGTGGGTTGTATGTACACTATGCTATGTGGGAAGCTTTCCATTTTAGTTTCGATTTGCACGTTATTTCGGCTGCGTAGTACTTTACAGTTCTAGTCAAACCACAAATTAGAAAAACTGTAATCGCTTTAAACATTGGCTCAAATGGTTCATAAATGTTGGGTGCATCTTTAACTTGTGTACTTGAAAGTTAGTAAGTTAGTCTGGGGTGGCTGAGCGGCTCTAGGCGCTACAGTATGGAACCACGCGACCGCTGCGGTCCCAGGTTCGAATCCTGCCTCGGGCATGGCTGTGTGTGATGTTCTTAGATTAGTTAGGTGTAAGTAGTTCTAAGTTCTAGGGGACAGATGACCTCAGAAGTTAAGTCCCATCGTGCTCAGAGCCATTTGAACCATTTTTAAGTTAGTCTGGATTGTCACTCAAGTCGATATTCGGGGTTCGGAGTACACTAAAATGCTTTCTTCTCTATACTTGATTTCAAGTATTTATTATTTGCCCTATTGACCTGTATTTGAAAGTATTTAGGTGTCCAGCATTTGTATTTCTTACCACTTACTGTGTCGTATTGTAAGAAAGTTCATTTGCCTAATATTTTTTTTATATTCTCTAGTAACTTTCTTCTCCCCCAAACCGCTTCCAGCCGTTGCAGTTGTTTTTTGTGACGAAGCGTGGTAGAGAGAACGAGGAATTACCTACTCGAACTTCTGTTTGCAAACCTATGAAGCAGGGAATTGCATGACCACAACCTGGTGACCTGCCCTCCCTGCCACTTGGAAACTCCGCCCCAGGCTTTACATCCTATTACTGCCCCAGAACGCAGTTTATCCCTTAATATGGTTCTACTGCAACTAGTTGCTGTACAGACATCTGTTCTTAGTCCACGTTATTTAACAAAGACATTAATTTTCGCTAGAAGCCGCGGTCGGGAATTTTAGTGTATTGTCATGGCATTACCCCCAACTAATATACAAAATTTGCGACTGCATTCATTTTTCCTCTTATTTTCCTCCATTGACTGGGCTGACAATAGTGACACACTTGCGGTTTATACTTTATTAATAAACACTTGACTTGAAGAAGCTAGTCCGCACGTGGATGGTACAACAATTGAATCATGACGGAACGCCAGATACAGTACTTCGAGTCCAAGGCATTAAAAGTCCTTATACTGTGTTCGTTGCGGCACACACGATCTGTCGTAGGCACACTGCTGAATAAAGACTGCCGCAACACACCGCGGAAGTGCGGAGAGTCCGTATATAGCGGTCAGTGGCGAGGGTTCCATGGAGCTTCCTGGGTTGCGTTGGCTCCAGCCCCGCCGTGGTTGGAAGCCGCGGCTGGCATCAAACGCTCTTAATAAATCCGTTGGTGGTGCCAGCCTTGGAAACCTCTATGCGAATTATACACTCCTGGAAATTGAAATAAGAACACCGTGAATTCATTGTCCCAGGAAGGGGAAACTTTATTGACACATTCCTGGGGTCAGATACATCACATGATCACACTGACAGAACCACAGGCTCATAGACACAGGCAACAGAGCATGCACACTGTCGGCACTAATACAGTGCATATCCACCTTTCGCAGCAATGCACGCTGCTATTCTCCTATGGAGACGATCGTAGAGATGCTGGATGTAGTCCTGTGGAACGGCTTGCCATGCCATTTCCACCTGGCGCCTCAGTTGGACCAGCGTTCGTGCTGGACGTGCAGACCGCGTGAGACGACGCTTCATCCAGTCCCAAACATGCTCAATGGGGGACAGATCCGGAGATCTTGCTGGCCAGGGTAGTTGACTTACACCTTCTAGAGTACGTTGGGTGGAACGGGATACATGCGGACGTGCATTGTCCTGTTGGAACAGCAAGTTCCCTTGCCGGTCTAGGAATGGTAGAACGATGGGTTCGATGACGGTTTGGATGTACCGTGCACTATTCAGTGTCCCCTCGACGATCACCAGTGGTGTACGGCCAGTGTAGGAGATCGCTCCCCACACCATGATGCCGGGTGCTGGCCCTGTGTGCCTCGGTCGTATGAAGTCCTGATTGTGGCGCTCACCTGCACGGCGCCAAACACGCATACGACCATCATTGGCACCAAGGCAAAAGCGACTCTCATCGCTGAAGACGACACGTCTCCATTCGTCCCTCCATTCACGCCTGTCGCGACACCACTGGAGGCGGGTTGCACGATGTTGGGGCGTGAGCGGAAGACGGCCTAACGGTGTGCGGGACCGTAGCCCAGCTTCATGGAGACGGTTGCGAATGGTCCTCGCCGATACCCCAGGAGCAACAGTGTCCCTAATTTGCTGGGAAGTGGCGGTGCGGTCCCCTACGGCACTGCGTAGGATCCTACGGTCTTGGCGTGCATCCGTGCGTCGCTGCGGTCCGGTCCCAGGTCGACGGGCACGTGCACCTTCCGCCGACCACTGGCGACAACATCGATGTACTGTGGAGACCTCACGCCCCACGTGTTGAGCAATTCGGCGGTACGTCCACCCGGCCTCCCGCATGCCCACTATACGCCCTCGCCCAAAGTCCGTCAACTGCACATACGGTTCACGTCCACGCTGTCGCGGCATGCTACCAGTGTTAAAGACTGCGATGGAGCTCCGTACGCCACGGCAAACTGGCTGACACTGACGGCGGCGGTGCACAAATGCTGCGCAGCTAGCGCTATTCGACGGCCAACACCGCGGTTCCTGGTGTGTCCGCTGTGCCGTGCGTGTGATCACTGCTTGTACAGCCCTCTCGCAGTGTCCGGAGCAAGTATGGTGGGTCTGACACCCCGGTGTCAATGTGTTCTTTTTTCCATTTCCAGGAGTGTAGATGACACTGTACCTATCGCTATGGAGGACGTAGTTTTACACAGTCATCTCCGGATCTTGTCTTGTCAGTTCTGATGCCTTCTCCCAGTGAGGATCGTCCGGTCTGCTGCACTCCTCCGGTCTTCCGAAACTTGGGCGCTGCTACTCGTATGGACTGTTCCTATTTGCATTATACCCATTAACACACAGCGGGGCATGGAAAACGACCCGTGTTCAGCCGCCTGCTGCAGCTGCCTTGGTTGGCGACGGCTGTCTTCCTCTGAGGTGGTCCGTGGAACTGTGAAGTGGTGGCCCTGTGTCTATTGGTACCACTGCGTACGCTGCCTGATGAGACAAATTACGGCGACTGAAAACGGTGAGCCTTGCTGCGCTTCGGACAAATCTAAGAGGAACGAATGTTCGTGCAGTGGTGAGTTGGATTACATGCTGGTTGTGAATGACTTTCTCGAATCGAGCTTACTGCTTGGAACTGTGTGCGCTGGTTACGAGTGTAGTAGGCTCAAAGATACTCTTTCATGTGACTTTGTGGTGTAGCTTGGGCCGCTGAATCACATGGCCTAGTCTCTTAAGATTCGCAACTGTAAATGTTCCCTCGCCGTATCGTGCTTGCTGTAATTACACGCATCGAACCTAATTAGTGCAGACTGGCAGTAACTTGGCATACTCAGTTTTAATTCTCGGCAGATAACGGAGTAATGTTGTGCCAATGCTGATACGCCATGCACTCCTTTAAGCAATATAAGCTTTCGGTGCGGCCAACTATTGCTACTTAGTTATGCTATGAACTTAGTCTGCTTTAGTGCGTGACTACTCGGTTCCTGTAATTCATAGCCTTTTCCTCCATGTTGTTGCTCAAGCAATTCAATTTATTTATAGCGGTCAAAATGGTCTGGGCAGATCTGTTGATGTAAGAAGAAAATGCCCAATGCAGTAAACGTATTTGTAATACTGCTGTGAGAAATGAGTTCGTATTATGGAATAAGTTGTATATACAACAGTTGTGATAAAGATTTTCTGTTTAAAGGTTTCGTCCGTGGCGTCCATAGTGCGCTGCGCATTTCGAGCCGCCGCTCACCTCGATGACGGCGTTTGTGGAGACGACCACTGACCCAGTGTAGCAAAAATGTGATTAAACTGAAGAACCGACGCGTTTACACTGATCGACGGTCGATTCCCGACGGTCCCGTGCACACTGCAATCGTAATTGACGACGTCGTTACATCAACATGTCAACACGTTGGGGTGACCTGCTGCGGAGGTCCATGTTCAACAATATAGGATAAACAGTGGGCTCCGAAACACTGGTACGTGCACCAACATTGAGCTCTTTCGGCAAAGATGCCACAGATCACCATGTATCCCACTTTACAGAGCATACAACTCTCCGAACCACACGTTCTGCAAACAGTCGTGGACGTCCAACCATTTAACGCCTAGTGGTAGTTTCACTGTCGTTCTACCTCTTTCTGTAGATGCACACGACAGTAGCACGCGAACATTCGATTATTTTCGCCGTTTTCGAGATTTCGAGATACTCATTCACAGGCTTTACTTAATAATAATCTGCCCTTTGTCAAACTCATTTACCTCAATAGATTTCTCCATTTCCAGCCCATATCTTTACTAAGGTGATCTCCTGCTTGTGTCTACTCCGCTTACATACTTTTGCTACCCATCTTGTGCTCGCAGCGCCACAAGGCGGCATCCAGTCTCGGCGGTGGGCAGTGATCATAGTGTTTTGCTTGATAGTGGTATGTAGGTCTTCAGGAAAAGAAGGTAATTTTGATTTCATATAACTTCCTTTATGTTTTATCTTTGCACAATTGAAAATGATAATCGGACTCAGATTTACTGTGAATCTCTGGATCCTGCACAATGATAGACGCTATTAGCAAGGCGTATACGAAGAAACACACAGAAAATTAATGTAGTTTTATCTTCATTGTTAACACTTAGCTATACAGAAAAGCAACTGCCAATTATTATGGATATTAAATGGGTTGCAAATTCGAGCCAATTGTAACTGTGAACAGTTTTTTTCACAGAAACTGTCAACGGAAAGTGAAATTCGCTTTACAAATTACGATCGTGTTGTGCCGTGTTATCTGTTTACCGACGTGCCGTCAGACAAGGCTATACGCCTGTCATGTTGTGCATACGCTCAAAATGGTTCAAATGGCTCTGAGCACTATGGGACTCAACTGCTGTGGTCATAAGTCCCCTAGAACTTAGATCTACTTAAACCTAACTAACCTAAGGACAGCACACAACACCCAGCCATCACGAGGCAGAGAAAATCTCTTACCCCGCCGGGAATCGAACCCGGGAACCCGGGCGTGGGAAGCGAGAACGCTACCGCACGACCACGAGATGCGGGCTGTGCATACGGTCTCTCCTACAGCTAGCAGTGGTGTACGTTTCTCCAGCCGCTTGGCGAGCTACGAATTTGACAAATTTCATCATTTTACTTAGCAGCTAAAATTCTGAAACTGTGTTTTTTCGGTGGTTTCTTCGTGTATAAAATATTTCAGGACAGGTTTAACATGTCGCACTGGGAAGTTTCCTTGTGGGTGCAGTTATAGTCAGAGAAAGATGCACTCGTTATTATTTACAGGGTAACTAAATTTCATAAACACTTGTGTGAGACAAAATTTTATTTTGTGACAGACTACGCGCCACTGATGGCTGTCATATACACTCCTAATGATTAGTACACACACACAAACACACACACACACACACACACACACACAAAACACATACAGGGAGTCCCATTTATCTTGACCACCCTAAATAACTGTTTATCCAGATGCAAATTATAACATACTTCAAGCAAATGTTCTCTAGCCGCCATGGGGACATCATTCAGCATGATTGCCTTCGTTGTAGCTTTGTTTCTTACAAAGATATGAACAGCGGTATGACTTTTTTAAATGGCACCCTGTATTTTTTATTCGGTAATTCATTTCCTCTCCTAAAGACCTATTCAAAAATGTATTACAATGTACCATTCACTGAAACACAACGTTATTAATTACATAACACAACATTGACTTTAAGCCCAGGATTACAAACTCGTCCACTTGCTGGAGTCGTCAGTAAACAAATGAAAACTAAGTAAAAACATAACACAAAATCAACTTTGATTCTCCTGTGCCATTTCCCATGAGCAGAACATTCAAAAGTGCTCAAAGTGCTGACCCCGGACACCGATACACCGATACTCGTTGAATGAAAGATTTATTTACAGCTTCCAGTATTGCCCGCTGAAGAGAATTAAAAGCAAGCACGATACGTTCCTGCGTGTCCTCTGTAGTCTTTAATGTATCCCCAAAGAAAAAAGTCCAGAGGATTTAAATCAGGAGACCTAGCAGGCCAGGTAACTGTTCTTCCTCGACCAACCCATCTGGCAGGATGCCTTCGATTCAGAACACGACGTGCATGCAAGGCATTATGTGCTGGACATCCATCGTGTTGATACCACTAAAGCATTCTGTTTCTTAGCGGCACTTCATTCAGAAGAGGAGGAAGAATTCGTCTGAGGAAGTTGGCATGCGCTGTGCCGGTTAGACCACCATTGATGAAATAAGAGCCAATAATGGCAGTACCAAGCATCCCACACCAGACGTTAACTCTCCCTTGACGTTGATGTTCCACCTGTCTAAGCCATCGTGGGCTGTCGCTGGACCAGTAATGCATGTTCCTTGTATTTACCTGTACTTTGTTTGAGAAGAAATATTCATCGGTAAACAGAACATTGAAGGAGAAGTTCGGGATGGTGATCATTTGCTGCTGTGCCCACTGACAGTACTGTACACGATTCTGGAAATCATTCCCACGCAATTGCTGATGTAGGTGTAATGGTTCAAATGGCTCTGAGCACTATGCGACTTAACTTCTGAGGTCATCAGTCGCCTATAACTTAGAACTAATTAAACCTAACTAACCTAAGGACATCACACACATCCATGCCCGAGGCAGGATTCGAACCTGCGACCGTAGCGGTCGTTCGGTTCCAGACTGTAGCGCCTAGAACCGCACGGCCACTACGGCCGGCATGTAGGTGTATATGGTAAGGATGGAACCGGTGACGTGTATGAATAAGATGCACAGTGGTTTTAGGAATGCAGTCTCGTGTTCAAGCTGTCGTGTGCTCACATGCGGATTCACAGAAACGGAAGCGAGAACAGTAACTTCGGCACCTTCGTCTGCGCGAGTGCTACGACGACTGCGTTGTCGTGGGTTGAAACTTCCCGTTTCCTAAAGCGTCGCAACAAGACGTGAAAACATCCGTCGGGAAAGTGGGTTATTGTCAGGATATCGCTCTCTGTACAGTTCCGCTGTCTGCGTAGCATTTCGCCTACCTTCAACAACAACAGCAATAAAACAAACGTTATGTCAATGCAGTTTGTAGGAAGAACAGCCTTTACTGTATGCCTACTTTACACAACAGCATTTAAAAGGCCTAAACAACTGTACTAAGTGTACCCGTACATAAGAAAACAGTATTGCAATTACTGTTCTGCTAACTTACATTCCCTGTAGACGAATAGCATTTCTACCTTCTCTTCGTTAGTGTACATTCTACTCACACAACTCTTCAAGTGACGATGGTTGACGGAATGACAAATGTGCATTCTACTTATGTTTACATTTGTCCTCTGTCAGCGTCAGCACGTGTATGTGTTCCATTACCCCGAGTACATGCACTAGTCGCTGGGAGCGTCAACATCAGTGTTATGTTACGTAATTAATGACGTTGTGTTTCAGTGAATGGTACACTGTGATACATTTTTGAATAGGTCTTGAGGAGAGGAAATGAATTACCGAATAAAAAATACAGGGTGCCATTTAAAAAAGTCATACCGCTGTTCATATCTTTGTAAAAAACAAAGCTACAACGAAGGCAATCATGCTGAATGATGTCCCCATGACGGCTAGAGAACATTTGCTTGAATTATTTTGTAATTTGCATCTGGATAAACAGTTATTTAGGGTGGTCAAGATAAATGGGAACCATATATACTGTGTCGTAGTCTACACTTCTTCTTTTAAAGCTATACATATATATTCAGTAATAAAAACGAATTTGAGAAGATATATAGTATTGTCTTTCTTCTACTGCAAAATTGTAATCATAATTTAATTTATATTTTTTGACTACAAAGAAAATATCAATGGCATGAAAGTGTGCATTCGGTGCAGTGAGGTTTGAAGTATGTCCAAAGAGAGAGGATGTCAGGCATCTACCCCATGACCCTCAGCGAATAAGCACAAATACTGGTGCAGAAACCGGTGGTTGGCCAATGGTCGGATTTGCAGAGTTTCTCAGGGAATTATTAGGCAGCCTGCCAAGAGTGAACATAAAACATTAAGTTGGCAGTATCAGGTCTACATAATAAGAAATTATTCCAGGATGCCCCTCAAATAAAGTTTTTATTAACACAGTTGTAACATTGCAATGCTGCGATGGTAATACACCACGTCCTGTACTAGTCCACCAGGGCGCTCGAGGTCGCAGCACGAGCTAAAAACATCTGAAAATAGGCGTATAAGAGTCCGAAACCGGTCATATTCTAAATAAAAGAATCTTACAACTGTATCGGTATTTTCAACCTCTGGTTTTACAATGATTAGTTATTTACAAACACGTAGTGGCAGTCCATGTGTATTGGCAACTTTTGTCTGCCATTTACTTGGTAAGCCTGCTTTCAGAAGGTGGTTCATTGCATTATTTCAGAAGTCTAGCTGTCTCTCTCTATTCATAAGCTACTTACACTTGGGAACAATGAGTTTTATATGAACATTAACTACAAGCACAAAATATGCGTCTCTGCGGGACGTATTATCACGTTATAGCGCATTTGTCTGTTGAAGTACTTCAACACGTACATGCACAGAGTTAAAGAGGACGACAGTTAGATATGCTGCAGTGATCCTTCTTGCACATTTGACTCTCTTGTCTCTTCTTTATGACACAGGTCTCCAGAATATACGTCGTGATTGGCAGGAAATAGGTTTTATACATGGTGTGTTTAGCTCTTAGAGGGACTTCGTTGCCCCAGATTAGGTTTTGGTACTTGGTGGAAGAAACTGGATCCTTCTTGTACTCTGTTTAAACTTCTAGTTTCGCACTTCTGCCACTTCGTATGACACTACCCAGATAACTGACTTTCCACACATTCTATCTTACAAGGTGTGGGTGTCTGACTCATCTGCATTGCCACTGTCTTGCTCTTACTGACATGAACTTGGATTCTTTAAATTTTTTATTCCAGTAATGCAGTCTCCTCTGAACCTCTGTTTCTGTCTTTCTCCAAACGGCGATGTCATCAGCAAAAACGAAAGCATTAAGATCTTTTTTCCTTAATTTTTTCTTTATTGTCTTTGATTTTCACGGCTTGGCAAAATCTGCCATGTTAACCTTAGTTTTTCAATAAATCTAAAGCAATATTTTCCCCATGAACTACTACATAAGACTTTCCACAAGGTAGGTCTATTTTGCCTTACTCTCTCACAAGAAATCGATCCTCAAACTACAGTTCACAGAGAAACCTTTTACAATAAGAAACGTGTAATAATGGCTCCACTTCCAAAATTTAACCTAATCTCTGCCTGCGTCTGTATACCTAGCAACAATAGCGTGAGTTATGTACAGGCAGAGTGCATACTTTAGTTGTCCCATTTATCCTCTTCAAAAACTACTCACTATTAAATAACCATTGCACCACTGTCGATTACTACAATAGCAGGAATTCCACCTACAATTGCATTAACAGCTGCCTAAACAACTTCTTCCTCCCGTTCTTTATACAATTCTAAGTCATAATAGAGGCCAATGCCATCATTGTAACGTAACACGAGAATTCTTTCGTTTGAGTCAGTGCTCCCACTCCATCCCGTGAATGGCATCGGAGAGCGCGATGAGATCATGATTAGTTTGTAATGGAGGGGCTTCCTTGCATCAACTTCGATACACACCGGATGATTCATTTGTTGTTGTTACCAATTCGGAGGTGGTTAATGGCCTAGTGTTTGTCTATTGTCTGTATTTGAGAGATTTGGCGGTTGAATCTCGAAATTTGGGTGCCATTAATTTCCAACCTCATTTTTCCACTGATCTAGATGATAACCATTACGGTTCATATTATACTTGGGCGTGAAAATATTATTATTTATTTCACACCAACTGACATGTAGCGAATTCTATGTATTTTGTTGTCCGTCCTCTGCACTATTGCCACGTAAATCACTGTTTTGGCTGTGATTGTTGGTGTGACCACTGGAATACACAGGCTGCACGATGTGAAATCGGTGTGTCCCAATATCGCCTTTTGCTTATGTGTTGTTTGAAATACTTCGGCAAGCTAGCTTCCTTACCATTCTACTGTTCAGGATCAAAAACTTCCTTTTGGAATCGTTCTTTGAAGCAAGGTGACCAATATTTTTCCAAGAAAGCGTGTTCAAATAGTTCAGAAGTAGTACATTTTTCCACAGTTCCCCTCACCCTGAGGACATCTTTGCGCTGAATGCAGTTGGTGGTGCATTTTCTAATAATCGCTCCAGATTTTTGGCCAAACGCCTTTAAAGATCTTAATAAATATGACGGGATGTGTGGTTTACTTACCGGGAGAGTAAATTTGAAACTGTCTGTACTTTAGCAGGTTTTACCCCATTAATACTCAAGACAACGTAGGTGCCGCTCACAAAGTGCAAGCTGACTGCTCAGGAGAGGGACTGAATTTTTCTGTATTGTGTATATACACTCTGTGATATTGGATTGTGGCCATATACATACCACATGTCCTAGCAAACAGAGGTGTTCTATGTACACTACATTTGACTGTTGACAATCCTCAATGTAGATCCTTTATTTTGTGGTAACATAAGCTTCCTTTCAGATAAGTCTTGGGTTAAAACTGCTTTTATTTCATTAAAGTAATGATTAAACTCCTCCCTTGCAGTATGATAGTCAGATATCACTTGTGCACTAGCTATTTTTACCGAGATGTTTAGTTCAGTACCTAATCTTTCACTAACCTACACATCTTCACAATCACTCCACTTCACAAAACTGTTAGAAACTTTCATTTCCTGAGCACTAAATCGTGCCAGTAACTTTTTATCTTGGCCAATAGCGAGACTGCTATCTTTTCGTTTAATTGTTTAACAGCATTGTTAGTTTCAGTCTGATCAGTCCGAGGCGAACGGACGTTAGATGATAATTGCTTAGTGGCTTTCGGTTTATTTTTATAAGCTTCTTTTCATCCAGATATTTCAGTGGAAATACGTACAAGATTATTGTTTATATGAGTGGCTAATCTTTATGTCCATTCGTATGAATGTCCCATTCCTTAAACTTTGTTTCAGCTTGAGAAGATAGATGTTTTGCTAACAGTTTGAAATTTGTGTCCATTATAGCTGCTTTCGGTTTATTTTTATAAGCTTCTTTTCATCCAGACATTTCAGTGGAAATACGTACAAGATTATTGTTTATATGAGTGGCTAATCTTTATGTCCATTCGTATGAATGTCCCATTCCTTAAACTTTGTTTCAGCTTGAGAAGATAGATGTTTTGCTAACAGTTTGAAATTTGTGTCCATTATAGCTGCAAGATTTTCAAATAAATATTTCAAAACAGTATTTGGCGCTTTTCCTTGATTGATTTGCGCTATTGTGTCCTCTTTTTACTGTTATGGTTGAACCCACAGACTGATTTCACTTGGATGTAAGTTGATGTACATGCAAGGAAATGAACAATTTCAATTAAATGCAATAGATATTTTACAATAAGGTCCTAAGATACGGTCTCCAGTTGAAATGTGCCCTCTTTATAGAGTACGTTTTGCAATGGATCAGCCGTCCGGGTAAACGACAGTAAGAAATGGTTATTATTCAGAGTTTCGCATGCATATTTTGCCTCTTCAAGAAGGCTCATTCCAACAGTGATGGGATTTTCATTGTATTATACAATCAGCATTAACACCTTTTGTAAGCACCCTGTCGTAATCTGAAAATAATAAGATATATCATTAACGGTTCCCATTGATGAAAGGAAAAAGTTTTTACATTTCAGGCCAATATGTTTTGGTTGTCTGCGGTCTTTTTTCAGTGACTATGTCATTAAAGTTTAATAACATTCTTACACTGAAATAATATAGAAATTAAGATAGCTGTACTGCAGTAATGACAAAGATAGGTTCTTTTTCTGTTTAGAGAATGAATAACGTGAGAGCACAAATAAAGATCGTATCATAGGGTCAATGAACAATATGCCTCCAATCATTTAAAAAATGGTCTCTGGAAACATAAATACTTCATTTAAGACAGAAAATATTTTAAATAAGGTATGTCATCAGATATTAAGCTATTAAGTACAGTTAAGTAATTAACTGTTAATTTACTTTGTAATTGAGAGTACATGGAACTTACATAATGCTACCCATGTAACAATCTGACAGAGAAAGATGTATGAATAGAGATGGATACACTCTGAGGTTCAATTTACTAATAACATATCTACGATGGAGCTTTGGTTTCTCTGGATTATAATTTTCTATTCTGTTGTCTTTAAATATGGTGTTTTCAGAAAAAAATTGTACATAATATCGTTTTATGATTCAAAGTAATATTATAACCAAGCAAGGAATGTTAATGTCTTGAACTCAATGTACTGTGTTTGGTGTTCTGTCATCTTCAATTACTGTACTGCCCACACGTAGGCTAGCTTCTTCACTCAAGTTAGGTGTATATTAATCAAGTAACTGAAAGGAGTATCCTGATTGTTTACTGTTCCGGGACAGAATTTCCCTACTCCAGAAGACATGACAAAACATTAAGGATCTTCCAGTGTTAGTTTCGAAATATTTGAGGGGAATGCAAGCGAACAGCAGGAGTTAACTAAGAACATGAATGACATTTCGGGACAGAATTTCCCTACTCCAGAAAACATGACAAAACATTAAGGATCTTCCAGTGTTAGTTTCGATATATTTGAGTGGAATGCAAGCGAACTGCAGGAGTTAACTAAGAACATGAATGCCATATTTGAGATAGTTAAAAGTGAGGACAAAGAATTATTATACCAGATTGTAAAAGTTGATAGAGGTAATGCAAGCAGTTCGCCACATGTTGGAGTATATAAAAGGAATATTATTCCAACAACAACACAATTGATTTTTAAGTATGGTGGATGTTTCAAGCCAGACAACATTCAGTTTAGTCAATAGACATGTGAGAAATGGAATAGATGAGCTGTCAAAATCATACAGGGTTGCTATCAGGAGGTGATCGAAGAAGTGCAATTAAAAGGTTCAATACAACTGGTTTACACGCTAGAACTTTTAAGCTTCATTCTGGGACTGGCAAATACTAAAATACAGAACGACTGTGCGTGTAGAGGCGAGAACATTAGTCTAAGTTAACTACAGTATCCATGAAAGAGAAAAATGAAGTTCCTAAGGGAACAAGCTGGCTCGGCAGTAATAAACAAACGTGGAATACATAGTATTACAATTCTGAGAAATTGGAACATGTATCAAAATAATGTGATAAGCTCCGGAAGAATGCCAACATAAGACGGTGCAGACGCCCACCAGGGCAGAAGGGTAATTTCAATATTTCTATTACCATTGTGACAAGTCATAAAATTCAGATGTGAAGTGTACCAAGATACCCTGGTCACATGAAAAGAGCTGTACCCAGAAGGATAAGGCACATTGTGATCATTTTTAGCTCGCACATATATGGTGCCATACATGAAAAATGATCATACTTTCAACTTTGAAGGACTTGCATTAATTGCACTACGTGTTCAAAATACGTACATGTTAGTGTGATGATGGGCCCCCATGACTGTAAATAGCAGCATCCAGATGCCACAGAGTAGTGCTGCACAGCTGTCACATGAAGTTTTTAATACTCCATTCAGTGCCGTTTGCACCTGAGCATGCAGTGTCCCACATATCAGTGGTTGAAGGTGAAGTCCTGATGACGCCTTCCATGGCATCCTATACATTCTCGAAGGGGGAGAGATCAGGCCATGTGGTTGGCCATGGCAGAGTACCCAGAGCCACGCCCACCCGGCCAGCCACGCGGTCTTAAGTCGCTGCTTCCCTAGTCGGAAGGCGTGCCGGTCCCCAGCACGAATCCGCCTGGTGTATTATGTCGAGGTCCGGTGTGCCGGCCAGCCTGTGGATGGTTTCTCAGGCGGTTTTCCATCTGCCTTGGCGAATGCTTCCTGTTCCCCTTATTCCCCCTCAGTTACACTATGTCGGCGATTCATGTGCCAACACTGTCTCCATGTACGTGTACACCATGATTACTCTACCTGTCTGGTATGAGACGTTCCTGGGGGGGGGGGGGGGGAGGGGGAGGGGGTGTCCACTGGGGGCCGAACCACACTATAACCCTGGGTTTGGTGTAGGGTGACGGTGGGATAGGTGGATTGCTGTGGCCTGTTGTGGGATTGTGAATCACTGTGGGCTATATTGGGACGGAGCCTCTCCGTCGTTTCTAGATCTCCAGTTTAAATACACAAAACACCCACAACCACAAGGCATGCTCATGAGTTGGCAGCAGTATGAGAATAAGCGTTGTCCTGTGGAATAGATGTGGGGTGAACAGCAGAACAACGTATTGTAATGCCTCTTTCACATACTGTACGACTGTCACAGAACCAGTTAGGGTCACTGATAGTGAATGGGCACCATAGAATATTGTTTCCCACATAATCGCATTAGGATGATGGGACAAGCCATGGGTGATCACAGACCAATCTCCATAGTGCTCTTGACTGTGCCTCCAGACATGGAATCGGTGGTCATCACCTCCAAGGCAGCAGAGGGGCTCATCACTAAAGATGACATGCTGCCAGTCGGCAGAGCTCGTTGTTGTTGACACAAGGTGACGCTCTGTGAATGTGGATAACAAGTTAACATAACATTTGGTGTGCGGCGAGCCCTACGTCATGCAACTGCGTGTCAATGGTAACAGCATTTACAGGACGCTGCATCGAATACAGGAGAGCATGCTGAATGGCCCATATCATTGCCATCAAATCTGTTCACGTATGGTAGACAATGTGTCAGTTATTCCTCCTTGTAGAGCCCGTCTGACGTCCAGAGATCCTACACATCACGAATGCATGTCTCCCTGTATTCATTGCTGCCAATAACAGCCAAATGTCTGTGTCCATATCACCGGTGTGGCGCGTAATACGACAGTAGGATCACTCAGCCTTCCTCAGCCCCAGTAAATGATCCCTCCCAAACTCGTCTAGTTGGGTAACCCGCTGTAAAACATGTGGCTTGAACGTAGTGCACGTTCAGGTGAGGCTCTGGTGATGCTACCAACTGTTGTATTGGCAGCACGGCCACTGGGGGCCTTCTTATTGCCTCTGATGGGCACATCACAGTACCACCCATACTCCAGAAGTGTGTGGCTGACTGTGCAAAAGTCTGCGTGCAGTTCTTGTTATAATGAACATTGTAATAATTTGTGAAAAACGTCAGAGATGTGGACATAAGGCATAGACATTCACACTCTCAGATGTCGCGTGCTAATAAATCTGGACAAACAATGCACAAGTGTAGGGAAAAGCTCCGGAAGCCTCCAGGGAAGGGAATATGAAACTTAGCTGGTGGTACATTCAGCAGTCATGCATCACCACACCCAAGTGGCCCAAGGTTATGGTAATAAACAGCCAGACAGAAAATTAGGCGATAAGGGCCAGATACAAGGAATTAGATAAAGAGATAAATTTCTTAATAGATACAAGAGCATAGATTACTTAAATTTTAAAGAAGAACTTATGATGACCACATAAATACTAATTAAGAGGCAAACAGTGTGAAGACTGAGAGGGCAACACATGGAACAGTGAGCACGCTTGGGACACCAGGGCTCACTTTAAGGATAGCAGGAAATGGGTTACATACTGAATTTCATGCTTTTAGGAATAGTACAGACGCCCTTGTAACAGCTTAGGAAGGGATTTCCTCAAACGGTAGACAGCTGTCACTGACTCTCTGACAAAATTTGTGGCATCCTCTGTTGTTGACAGGGCCTGAAGGTGAGATACTGAAGGGACAAACAGAACCACGAAAGATTATTGTAGAGTTGGTTGCGTAAACTGGCCATCTGGAATATAAGGGTGTGATAAATGAGTACATTGGGAAGAAACAATGTAATGAACCGGGGCAAAGTACTTTAAATGACAGAGAATTTCAGTGAAAGTAAACAACCGAATCAATTGTCAGATGTGAAGACTTATCCTATATGAAGCAGAGATTGTAAAGTAGATTTCGCAGCCGAAAGTGAACAATTAGATCAAGGGAGAAAGGTCATGAGAATTCCAATAAAGAACCCAGAGATTATTTCGGAAAAAAGAAGTTGTTGTACCTAAACAGGAAGTACTAAAGGGAATATACATGCTAGATACTCTGGCACAAATAATACGAAGAGGGTGTGTTGAACACCAGCGAGGAACAGTGTGCTTTAACTTCGGTACGTTTAAGTACTGAAGCACTATGCAGCGAAGTATCAGTAAGAAAGGTACGGGAAACACCAGAACAGGCACTAGAATATAATATTATCATCATGCAGGTCGGAGAAGCTTTCCAAACAGGGCAGCTAATGGCAGCAGAAAAACATGAATTAGAAAAATTGTGCAGTGCATGTTGTGATTAGTCCACGTAAAGGGTGACAGATTGTCTTATACTGAAACTGTGAAGCATACACTCCCTATACTTCGAGAATGTAAGGGAAAGGCTACAGATGTACGGTCTTGTAATTACAGAAGAAGGTACATATAGGTACAGGAACATATAGAAAAAGTTCTGGCCAATAATATTGTAGTAGAGAGTAGAAGTCCGTGGACTACAATAGTATTATTAGTTCCTAAAAATGGTAGATTCTGTGGGAAAATGCAATATGGGATTACAACAGCCTGCCACAGCAAACAGGATTTCAGTAAGGGAAGCATTACCAATATTGAACATATCGGAAATAATGGATAACTTAGGAATGCCAAATATTTTGCCATCCTGGTGTTAGCAAGACCATATGTTAATTGACTCCCCCGGACAAAGATAAGACCGCTTTTAGTGCTACCTACCATCAATATGAATGGAAGAGTATCCCAATAAATATTTTGCATACCTTGATTATAGTATCCTGAAGGAAATCAGTTGCCTTTTATACATTGCGTCTTTTTTACGGCCTCTCTGTCAGCTGTTTCTCTTGAATGTCTATCATGTATCATAATTTCTCTTGTCTCTCTTCTACACACAGAGGCACTCTAGTTGTCTTTGGTGCATTGACTACAGTTATAACGCAGTGAATCCGCCAAGCTCAGAACGCATGTGGAAAGGCCACAGCATTTGTTCAGACCATTACTCACCACAAAGGAAGAGAGAGTAATAAAATTAATTTTTTCATTCTGATCACAGATTCTAACTCGAAATGAAATTCCGAACAAACTGATACGTAACTCAAACCAGTCGATTAATTAATTAACAATTCATCAAACTTAATTACTGAACTGATGCTACTAAATTAATTTTTCCAAATCCATGGTATTGTCTACATAGAGGACCATCGTTGGAGGGGCAGGACAAATTTATCATTCTGCATTTAGTTAATATAGAAAACACCTATGATGGCGAAATGTTGCTTGGTTTTCTCTCCGTTATTTCGAATCGTCGTTGAAGCCACGCGGTGGCGGAGGCACACACTGCTCTCCCGCGTTCTAGGATTTCGCACCAGTTGGGGTCAGCCAACTTGAGGGCCGGGACTCGGACACTCCAGGCAGCCAGGACAGCAGGAACGGTTCCACCACTCTTACTTTTCAGGTTGGCTACAAGGAGTTTTTCGTGTATCGCGGTGAATCGACCGCGTCTCTGAATAACCTGGGGAGCAGCTCTCCAGCCCACTCCGTTGCAGTCTCTAGAGGTCTCAACATCGCGAGCTACAGTGTGCCGCAGCTGCCCCCATTTAGTGGCTAGTGCTTCCCATTACGTTAGTTATCCGTGAACCAATCGTGATGTTTAGGGTTACTGAGCACATCTCTACTGTAGTGGTTGCGACTGTACTAACGCTACGTCTGCACCGCAACATACCGGCGCTGCAGGTCTAAATTTAGCGTGGTAAGCTGTTTTAGCTTAACCCTGTTACCGTTATCGTAAACGTGACCCATTGTTAGTTTCTTCTGTTCTGTGATACTCGTTATGTCATTTCTGCGCTCTCTCTGGGGACTGGTATTTATTATGAAGATTGTTTAGTTGTGTGAACTTGTGTACTTTGAACTTGTCCTACAGTAAGTCTACTGCTCCCCCAGCGGCCACATTCTGTGAGTTATAATCTATGAAAACTTGTGGCAGGGCTATCTCTTATTTATGTGTTCATTTTGTAATATATTTATCTCCAGATTACCAGGTTTTCTTTGTCTGCAGCTCCCCTACTGCCTCTTGTAAATCAGTACCTATTGAAAGAAACGAAGTCCGAAGGCTGAGACAGAAGATCCGGACGTGAGTGATCTGCTAGGGAACAATGTTAGCCGGTGCTTCTTGGCTAGTCTGCTACAGCTACATCAGCCAACACGCAAAGGCTGCACAGCTGTCTTGACACTAGTAGAATGAAAGCACTTCCCTCTTCCATATTCATCGAACAATTCCTTATACATAAATGTACAACAATTAAGTTCGTAACAACACAAAAATACAATAACCGTTATAGTTAGACTTGTACTAACATATGTGTCAATGACATAGGTGTGACACTTTGTTTCTATTCGATTTTGAGTTGTCTCTTATCTATGGACTTGTCAGTTGCTTCTAATCACTTACAAGATTTGAAATGGAATGTTTCAAGGACAAATGTAATAGTTTCTCTGAGGCATTAGTCTGTTTACAGATCCTCACGACAATTTATGTTGAAATATAAATTCGGTATTACGTCTCTCCTAGAGTAGTTGTCTGGTTAATTTGTCTGTGTCACTTAGTGCGACTGAATATATACAAGGAGTAGTCAAATGCAAACCTTAAAAGTGTAATTAATAATCGACATTTCACGC